>NC_088408.1:71185210-71821282 GCF_034236695.1 Oncorhynchus nerka | reverse complement strand
GTTTTAATTATTCTGCATTGCAGGAAAGTTGTCCTACAACAGGGTAATCAAATTAAGGTCCTACATCTGTACAATTGCACCACTGCCAGAGGGATTCACAATGACCACAATACACCCTGCACTTTTCCCTTAAAATGAGTGTGTGTGTGTGTGTGTGTGTGTGTGTGTGTGTGTGTGTGTGTGTGTGTGTGTGTGTGTGTGTGTGTGTGTGTGTGTGTGTGTGTGTGTGTGTGTGTGTGTGTGTGTGTGTGTGTGTGTGTGTGTGTGAGATCTCCTGCTATTATGATTTGTATAGCCATTTAAGGCCATGTGATTTCAGATCATATTAGTCCTTCACATCCCAGGTGGCTGACTTAACCCAGGATAAACACATCTTTTTAAAGTGGAATAAATGACTCATGTAATGGGATTAAAAATTTGGAGTAAAATATAGCTTTCTTAAGTCATGATAGTGTATAAATTTGCACAAATCCCCAAAGTACATGCAGTCCTTGGTCAAAATGGTATTGCCCAATCATAATATATTATATAATCACTTTAGGCGCCATCTATGGAAATTGTGTTCAAGATAAAATGACAGTACTATCATCCTTATTAGGAGTGTTGCAGACCTTGCCCTGGAATGTGTGTATGGATGGGATGGGAGGGCACATCAGTCCAGGAGAACAGCATGGTCTTATTCTGACCTAATACCTAACCTGGCTAACACACCTGATGCAATGGGACACAAAAAAGTCCAATCACACCTTTCACATTGGGCACAGACGTCAATTCAACGTCTATTCCACGTTGGTTCGATGTAATTTCATTGAAATGACATGGAAACAATGTTGATTCAGCCAGTGTGTGCCCAGTGGGTTATGACCAAGCAGTTGAGCTATCACGACCAGAAGAGAGTGTGATCTAAGCATGCCAGGCTTATTCGCATCTGCCTTACCTGGGGCGTTACTGCCCCCTGCTGTTAAACACTAAGAATAAAATATGATAACAAGACTTGGAGGGTGGGGGAGACCTTGGACCATAGAGCATGATAGAGCACTCTTCTTTGTATCTGTCCTGTGTGCACACAGGCAGCGCCATTGAGACCATCTCCATTTTGACATAGTCAAAGTTCTTATTCTACTACTTCTATGAGTTGGTAAACAAACTTAAGGGTGCATACTGCCACCTGGAGTGTGTTGTTTGAACAGGTGTGAAGCCAAGGTTGATGATTTACTGCCACCTGCAGTTCTGGAATGTTTTCTCATGGGTATAATTCATAGGTTGATCCCTTCTGATGACCTGAATTCAATTACGAGATCCTTCCTTAACCCATAGGAAGTCCCACCCGGTTGACAACTTCAAAAATGAAAGTCCTCAGTGGTCGCACCCATGCTAGTACCAGCTTTTGGACCCAAGAGTCCTCTATGATTCTCTATGCCTTGGACACTATTATTCTAAAGAAGTGTACTTATATACAATACCAGTCAAAAGTTTGGACACACCAACTCATTCAAGGGTTTTTCTTTAATTGTACTATTTTTCACATTGTATAATAATGGTGACAACATCAAAACTATGAAATAACATGTGGAATCATGTATTAACCAAAAAAGTGTTAAACAAATCAAAATATATTTGCTATTCTTCAAAGTAGTCACCCTTTGCCTTGATGACAGCTTTGCACAATCTTGGCATTCTCTCAACCAGCTTCATGAGGTAGTCACATGGAATGCATTTCAATTAACAGGTGTGCCTTGTTTAAAGTTAATTTGCCTCATAAATTGCTGCCCAAATAAATGCTTCACAGAGTTCAAGTAAAATACACATCTCAACATCTGTTCAGAGGAGACTGTGTGAATCAGACCTTCATAGTCAAATTGCTGCAAAGAAACCAGAACTAAAAGACACCAATGTGAAGAAGAGACTTGCTGGGACCAAGAAACACGAGCAATGGACATTAGACCGGTGAAAATCTGTCCTTTGGTCTGATGAGTCCAAATTTGAGATTTTTGATTTCAACTGCCATGTCTTTATGAGACGCAGAGTAGGTGAACGGATCTCTGCATGTGTGGTTCCCACCATGAAGCATGGAGGACGAGGTGTGATGCTGTGGGAGTGCTTTGCTACTGACAATGTGTATTATTTATTTAGAATTCAAGGCATCCTTAACCAGCATGGCTACCACAGCATTCTGCATCGATACACCATCCCATCTGATTTGCACTTAGTGGGACTATTATTTGTTTTTCAACAGGACAATGACCCAAAACACACCTCCAGACTGTGTAAGGGCTATTTGACCAAGAAGGAGAGTGATGGAGTGCTGCATCAGATGACCTGGCCTCCACAATCACCCAACTTCAACTCAATTGAGATGATTTGGGATGAGTTGGACTGCATAGTGAAGGAAAACCAGCCAACAAGTGCTCAGCATATGTGAGAGCTCCTTCAAGACTGTTGTAAAAGCATTCCTCATGAAGCTGGTTGAGAGAATGCCAAGCGTGTGCTAAGCTGTCATCAAGGCAAAGGGTGGCTACTTTGAAGAATCTAAAATAGATTTTGATTTGTTTAACAGTTTTTTTGGTTACTACATGATTCCATATGTGTTATTTCATAGTTTTGATGTCTTCACTATTATTCTACAATGTAGAAAATAGTACAAATAAATAAAAACCCTTGAATGAGTAGGTGTGTCCAAACTTTTGACTGGTACTGTACATATACCCTGATTTCTTTATATTATAAGTCATTCAACCAGATGATGTCTCACAAAGACACAATTTAATATTTAATTTCCTGGGTAAGTTACTGTCAACTTGTGGACATTTTGACCATTACAAAAAGTTACAAATATTATACTTATGATGTTAAAAAAAAAAAAAAAAAGTGACAATCTGGCATCTTGAAAGTATGCTTTCTTGAATGGACATTGTTGTTGAAGTGCTCCTCACAGTTTGAAGGGGGTTGTTAATCACAGGCGCTTTTCAGCGTTGTGAATATTAAGGGCTCTGCATGTGTCAAACACGCTGTGGTAGTAATCACACTACGCTATGATTACTGCAATCAGGGACCAAATACATAGCCCCAGTCACCTGTCTATCACTCCACAGAGGCATGCTGGGGTGGGCTAGGCAGCCCGGGGGAGGAGTGGCTGGCTAGCTGTGACTGTGTGAATGCTGCCTCCTGAAGACAATATGAGAGAGCCTCCATGGGGGATTTTCACACACTGGAATACAGAGAGAGAACACAGTAAAGTGGCAACCAGCTCACAGGGTGATAATATACTTCAAGAAAAATCATTATTGAACTTAAAATCGGTCCAAGAATCACCAGGCTCAGGGGAATGTTTTTGGAACATTCCAAAAATAAATACTGTAGAGGGAAGACACAAGACAAAGAAGTACTTTTTTAAATAGTTTATTCAACAGAGACAAGGGCATGGTAAATATGTTTTATCAATACAGCACATGAAATAAAAGATAGTAAGAATATTATCAGTTTTTCAACATCCCAGCCATATTTTGTGAATAATTCTGTAGTGACACCACACAAAGGACAAGGATCAAAACCACTTAGACACTGTGTTGACTAGTGACGCTTTTGATTGAAGCTACTCTGAAAGACACTAGGTCCTCCAAAGCAAAACTGCTTCATCGTTTGATCACACAATTTGATTGTCAAGCCATAAGAAGCTTGTCTTTATCCAAGAATAGAACCCACCTTTGACAGTTGAGTCTGTATAATAAATGTGGTCTTAGTTTTTGCTAAATCAGTTCTAAATGTGCATTTGTTTTTACTATTAATCCCCATTAGCTGCTGCCAAACAGCAAAATTAATGCAGTTGTACAATTTTAAAAACATTACAATACATTCACAACAAAATTCTCAACATACTGTGTGCCCTCAGGCTCCTACTCCACTACCAAATATGTACAATACAAAATCCCTGTTTATGTGTGTGTATTGTGCGTATGTTATTGTGTGTGTGTGTATATGTGTGTGTGCCTATGTTTAAGTGTATGTGCCTATGTTTGTGTTGCTTCATAGTCCCTGCTGTTCCATAAGGTGTATTTTATCTGTTTTTTAAATCAAATTTGACTACTTGCATCAGTTACTTGATGTTGATGTTGAGTTCCATGTAGTCATGGCTCTATGTAGTAATGTGCACCTCCCATAGTCTGTTCTGGACTTGGGGACTCTGAAGAGACCTCATGTGGCATGTCTTGTGCATGGGTGTCTGAACTGTGTCCGAGCTGTTTGTTACGGACAGACTTTTCCCCGTCTTAGCTTCTGTTGTATCAATATGTTTTGACCATGACAGTTTACAATCCCGGGTTACTCCAAGCAGTTTAGTCACCTCAACTTGCTCAATTTCCACATTATTTATTACAAGATTTAGTTGAGGTTTAGGGTTTAGTGAATGATTTGTCCCAAATACAATGCTTTTAGTTTTAGAAATATTTAGGACGATCTTATTCCTTGCCACCCATTCTGAAACTAACCGCAGCTCTTTGTTAAGTGTTGCGGTCATTTCAGTCGCTGTAGTAGTTGATGGGTATAGTGTTGAGTCATCCGCAATTGAGTAGAGCCAGTGGCATGTCATTACTACAGATTAAAAAGAGTAACGGGCTGCCCTGGGAAATTCCTGATTCTACCTGGATTATGTTGGAGAGGCTTCCATTAAAACACCATCTGTGTTCTGTTAGACAGGTAACTCTTTATCCACAATATAGCAGGGGATGTAAAGCCATAACACATACGTTTTTCCAGCAGCAGACTATGATCGATAATGTCAAAAGCCGCACTGAAGTATAACAAAACAGCCTCTACAATAATTTTATCATCAGCCAATCATCAGTCATTTGTGTAAATAGTGGATGAAGACAACATTGCTATAGCATAACGTTACTCCATAGAAAAAACGGATAGAAAAACATACACGCTTAAGGCGTCCTCATGCTTCCCAGTCGACACAGTTCAGAAGAGTTTGTGCATATATTATGAAGACATTATGTGACGTTTTTGTTCGTTTTGGACTTCGGTGGGCTTTTTTCGGCTGTTCTGACACAACCAAAACATTCTAGAGGCAAGTCGAAGTTCTGAGACTAAAATAACCCCCATTCATCGGTGATTGGTCAACCGTAGGGATTCTTCAATAAAGTCTTTGTTGTCATTTAATGATAGACGACTCGTTTTCATGCACATTTATTAATTGAGAAATACTGCACCAAAAATCTTAGATGTACTATTGCATGACTAAGATCTCCTCTGCAAAAAAAGTCTAAATTAATGACAGATTTCTTGAATTATCTTCGATTAATTCTGACTATTTTAAGGAAGTGTGTAATGGCTATGGCATCTCAAATTGACAAACAGTATAATTGCTGCTTTTTCACATTTTCAAGCAAAGGTCTTTTAAGGGAGTATGCAGCACACTCATTCGGTTCACCTAGCCGAATTTGGCTAGGCGCCAGCCGAGCTGGAGCATGCTGAATCCTTAACACTCATTCAGACAAAAACAATGACGGCATCATGCACACAGTTTGAGAATCAATGTACACACACACAGGGGGGGGGGGGGGGGTGGCTTGCTGAACCAAAACCTGATAACTCTCAGCACAACATTAGTCATTTCAGTTAGTTTGTTAGATAATTAGTCAAATTAGTAGGTTAGTTAGTTTGTTAGTTTCTGGGAAGCTGTTTCATGCCCCAATAGTTAGTGCTTTCTAACTCTAGTGCAGGTTAAGTAAAGTGTCACGCGATCAAGGACACAGGGATGTCTATCCTCATGACGACTCAGGAAGTAAAGAAACGATACTGCATGGCCTACTAGATGCTGTTTGATCTCACCAAGGGGCAGGGAGAAGTGATGGGTGATAAGTTGGTCACAGCATGGTTAGACAGCATTGAAAGAAGCACCACATGTTAGTCTGAGAGAAGATACAGTATGTTAGTAAGAGCATCAGGTTAGTGTTTTTTGTCATGAATGTTGTTCTGGAGTTCACTCTGCAGAGGGGTCACTAGGTAGCACAACCACAAAGTCATGAAATCTGATGTTAAACCTAATGTTAAACCTATCCTTACCCACACTGTTAGAGCTAATGACCAAAAAGCAAAAACGTTTATTTTTACAATATAGACAATTTTTGACTTTGCAGCTGGCCTATCTAAGGGGAAATCGGTCAGTTCTGCCTTCAGGACAAGACTCATGACAATAAATGTCAACCTGCGTAAGAGCAAAGAATCAATGGCCAAATTCTGAGGCCTCATCTGGGGTTGTTAGTACCAGTCACCACTCAGTTAGTAGTAAAGCAGGTAAGGGTTGCTATTTGCTTTGGTTTATCTAATAAGAGAATACACACGTGTCTATGCAGGCTACAAACCAAGCACTGGTTGGCCACACAATGGACAGGGGGACAAACATTTGTCAGCCATTATTTGTTAAACTATTAAGATGGACAACTTAAAAAAATAATCATCTTTAGCATAGTTACTGAAACATTCGTAACATGTTTTTAGGCGTCCCCCTGAGCAGAAGTGTGTGGTCAACCCAGTGAGCTACAGGTAGGTAGGTGCGCTTTGTCTTTAAATCTATTGGTTAATCCAGCTTCCCATCCCAGATCCTGGAATCATTCTCACCGTTGTGCTTTAGGGGCCAAAAGTAAAACCTCTCAACAAGCAACTTACTGAGCTTAAGGTTATGACAGATAGATAAATACATAGTTAGTATATATGATTTTGGGTGATCTGTGTCTGGTGGAAGAAAGGTTTCAGGAAAATGGGAGAAGATTCTGTCTCAGACTCTGTGCACAAAGCAAATAGTAGTTCATGTTAATGTGTTTGAAATTGCAAGCCCAGCCAACATCATCCACAGTACAGGTTAGTATTAATAACCACAGGTCTGCTAGCCAGATCACCCTTGATACAAGTCAGTATTCAACGTCCGTCCATGTCTGAGGACGTCGGGAGATGATGTGGAAACTGGCCTCTAGGGGCAACAGTGAGCGCTGGTAGATTCAAGTAGGTTTCAGTTTATCTAGGGGGTTATAGGTGGGGATGGCAGATAGCAAATGGCATCTGCCTCGTGTCCCAAAAGTTGTGTGTTCAAATCCCTGAATATGAAGTTGTTTTTGAGATTTTTGTTTTAAGCCTATTCCAAACCTTAACCATTCGTAGTTAATACCTAACCTTAGCCTTAAACACTGAAATTTGAAGTTTGGAAGAAATTTGAAATGTGATGTTTGAGAAACATGGATGAACGTCTAATTCTGACGTGAGACTGTCAGAGCTAGTTGCAGCATACATTACACACACACACACACACACACACACACACACACACACACACACACACACACACACACACACACACACACACACACACACACACACACACACACACACACACACACACACACACACACACACACACACACACACACACACACACACACACACACACACACACACACACCAGAGAGGGGGATGGCTTGCTGAACATAAACCTCCAAACTTGATAACTCTCAGCACACAATTAATCATTTCAGTTAGTTTGTTAGATAATTAGTTAATTAGTAGGTTAGTTAGTTTGTTAGTTTCTGGGAAGCTGTTTCATGGCCCAATAGTTAGTGCTTTCTCACTCTAGTGCAGGTTAAGTAAAGTGTCACATGATCAAGAACACGGATGTCTATCCTCATGACGACTCAGGAAGTAAAGAAACGATACTGCATGGCCTACTAGATGCTGTTTGATCTCACCAAGGGGCAGGGAGAAGTGATGGGTGATAAGTTGGTCACAGTATGGTTAGACTTCATTGAAAGAAGCACCACGTGTTAGTCTGAGAGAAGATACTAACATACTGTAAGAGCAAGAAATCAATAGCCAAAGTGTTAGGCCTTATCCAGGGTTGTTGTTCATATACCAGTCACCACTCAGTTAGTAGTAAAGCAGGTAAGGGTTGCTATTTGCTTTGGTTTATATAATAAGAGAATACACATGTGTCTATGCAGGCTACAAACGAAGCACTGGTTGGCCACACAATGGACAGGGGGACAAACATTTGTCAGCCATTCTTTGTTCAACTATTAAGATGGACAACTTAAAAAATAATCATCTTTAGCATAGTTACTGAAACATTCGTAACATGTTTTTAGGCGTCCCCCTGAGCAGAAGTGTGTGGTCAACCCAGTGAGCTACAGGTAGGTAGGTGTGCTTTGTCTTTAAATCTATTGGTTAATCCAGCTTCCCATCCCAGATCCTGGAATCATTCTCACCGTTGTGCTTTAGGGGCCAAAAGTAAAACCTCTCAACAAGCAACTTACTGAGCTTAAGGTTATGACAGATAGATAAATACATAGTTAGTGTATATGATTTTGGGTGATCTGTGTCTGGTGGAAGAAAGGTTTCAGGAAAATGGGAGAGGTACAAGTTAGTATAGTAGAGGTTAGTGTAAGTAACAAAATGTCTGTTACCAGACATTAGTACTGTTAGGTATTAGAGGGTATTTGTTAGTGTATTTATTAAGGAATGCCAAGAGAGCTGAGGGTTTGGTTTCAATGGGTAAGGAAATTAATTACACTAAGAGCCACACTCTTACACTCAAAATGTACACCTACACCACAGGACTTTGTTGGCACCTTAATTTGGGAGGAAGGGCTCATGGCTGGAGCAGAATGAATAGACTGGTATCAAATACATCAAATATATGGTTTCCATGTGTTTGATACCATTCCATTTGCTCCGTTCCGGCCATTCAAATGAGCCGTCCTCCCCTCAACGGGGCTTGGGGTTTAGTTTGGTTGATTAGCTTGATTAGTGACTGTTAGATTGTTAGTCCAGGTTAGCAAACCAGGATTACTCTGGTGTTGGTTAGTTCTATATGACTCTAGCTGAGGTTATTGGGAGTTGCAGTACATGCAGAAATCACAAGACAAACCAGGCCTCGGGAGACCATCCAAACACCGCCACAAACACAACCCTATTAAAGTCGTAACATCCTCATAACACTCCTGTAACGTCAGAGTAGACTAACGATAACAAGCATTAGCTGCTGGAGTGGTATGGGTATGTCAGCTGGGTTAAGACGTCCGCATGCTTCCCAGCCAAAACAGTTCAATAGAATTTGTGCATATATTATGACATCATTTTGTGATGTTTTTGTTAGTTCTGGACTTTAGTAATGTTTTTTTCGACTGTTCGAGCTCAATCTTTTTTCTAGAGGCAAGCCGAAGTCGGTAGCCGAAATCTACGCTCCTTCGTTGGTGATTGGTCAACAGTAGGGATTCTTCAATAAAGTCTTTGTTGTAATTCAACGAGAGACGACATGTTTTCATGCAAATGTTTTCATTGAGAAATACTGCACCAGACATCTCAATTAGATGTAAAATTGCGCGACTAAGATCTCTGCAAAAACGTCAAATTGTATGACGGATTTCTTGAGTTATCTTAGATTCATTCTGAATATTTTGAGTAAGTTTATACTGGCTACGGCATGTCAAAATGGACAATCGGTACTATTGTCGCTTTTTTATTGTTTTCCAAGTGAAGATCTTTTAAGGGAGGATGCAAGCCCACTTGTTCGGTTTGCCTAGTCAACTTCGGGAAACATCAATTAAATTAGCAGGAAGGCCATCTTAGCAGACTCAACCTTGTTAGTCATGTTAGACATCAGATGTAGAAGGAAGTGAGTAAGGTGTTAAAAGTGTTGCCAAGGTTACAGAGAAGAGAAAGGTGCTGACAGCATGAGGAGAAGCAGGCATCAGAGAAAGGTGTTAGTCTCTCACTGCTTTGATCAGCTGAACAGTGTGGAAGGGGATGATAAAGTGTTATTTTACAGAGGAGGGGAGAGAGCTCCCTCAGGTAAACAATATTTAAGGAAATGAAAGCGCCAAAGCATCAGACAACACTAAAACCCCACCCTTTATGGGTCTCTCTTATGGCATGAAATGTGGTCCTGAATGACGTCCTGAATGACGTCGGCATAAAATAGACTACAATTAAAGGGGCCAGCAACGTGCCAATGGTACTTCCAAATAATAATAATAACAATAATAATCACTGAAAGGTCACTGAAAGGTCTCCTTCTAACACAAATCGATAGCAAAATAAGTGTGCTCCATCAGTAGCCTTGTAGTAATGTTCATTCGTCAGTGGGTGAAAGCCATAGGTCCCAGTTCCCGTCCCAGTTCCAATTCGGTAAGGATGAACCGCGTTGACAACTGCAGGGGAGATGACATGACAACACAGTCACTGAGTTCTGTTCTACATTACACAAGATGTGTAGACAACTGAGCAGCAGAGAAAGACTGATGGACTGAATAGCAGACAGTTTGACAGGCGCAAAGTAGAAGTGACGCCTCAACTAAAACAGGTGGAGGGAGCAGAGTAGCAGCCATTAGTTTAGGCTGACATGGTGCTGGGGTGAAGAGGACAACAGACATTAATTCTGCACCCGAAATGTCACACATTTTGTCGCAAAAAATTAAAGTCAAGAGGGCTCTTTGAGTGTGTGTGTGTGTGTGTGTGTGTGTGTGTGTGTGTGTGTGTGTGTGTGTGTGTGTGTGTGTGTGTGTGTGTGTGTGTGTGTGTGTGTGTGTGTGTGTGTGTAATCTGTGAAATGCATGAAATCAGGATTATTGGCCAGGGGCAGGATTCTAAGCTTTAAAGCTTCTGCAAAGAGAGATCCAGAATATGTTTGTGTTGCCTTGGTGAGGACAATCTCCCCCACACCACGGTCCCCCACCCTCAACTCCACTCTCAGCACATATGTAGGCTACCCTTCCACAGCCTCTTTTTCTCTAGCTCTTGGTTGACCTGACCCAACCAAACATATTTTATAGGCTGATCTGGCATACGTCATATATTAAAGATAATCAGCCATGAAAGCAGATTAGACAAATCTGATTTAGTTATGGCTCTACTTTCAGATTTGTTTTGCTCTCCACCTCTTCTCTGTGACAGTATAGGGTGACTGCACTGTTATAATGCGGTGGATTTATAAATTAACACACTAAACTAATCCCTTACTTTCCATGTCACCCTTCCTATCATATACCCTCTCTTTTAGATCACTCACAGCCGAAAATATTAAAATGTTATATTCATCCAATGTCTGCCACAATTTTGGATGACGTGATGATGTCACCGCTGCTCATGCTGCTCCCTGTGCTCATTGATTGCTAGTGTGCATGTGATGTTGGTCCACTTAAACCAGATGCAACCCGGATATAGACAGTCCATGAATCGGCGTAAGCGAACGTGAGTAGATTACCTTGAAAACAACAGTCAGACATCTTGGACACATTCTCCATTTCTTTATACCTCAGTGGATAGATCAGGTTAGATACACACAGACCGCGTAGACCGCATGAGAGAGGAATGTACACAACACAACAACGAGAGGGATAGAGACCATTCGTGAAAGTATGCCTTATCTACTTTGAAGAACCAGTAAAATGATTTTGTCAGACAGCTAGGCAGGCTAGCCTAGCTAAATAAGATGACTAAAGCCAGTAGTACAGTATGGGGAGCACAGAGATACCATTAGATGGTTGTCTGGCTGGCTGGCTGTTACTGCCTAAGCAGAGATGAACTATGACTAAGGCAGTGGGGTCCCCAGAAATAATGGCAACAAAAATGGGTCCTGCTGAAAAAGTTTCAATACCACTGCTTTAAGGAATTAAAAATAATAAAGTCATCAAATAAAAACGAAGTAATATACACTACTGAAATATTGTATTATTTCATAGTAATTTACTATTTTTCTATTGATGTCTACCCAATGTGGACCTGACAGAGACAATGGAATATGTTCAATGTTTTGGCAATTAAAGGTTCACTATTGTGGGGTTTGGAATTTCCATTAAAAACTCTAAAATCATTTGAATGCCATTATTCCATAATGCGTTTAATTAATGTAAAAAAATATTTAAATCAGATAAGAACGAGATAATATTTTAATAATCGAACCAACTTCAAAAAGCACTTATCGCTCAGCATGAACCTTCTCTCTTGGCATGAGAACATACTGTACAGTACATCCTCAAACGCAGCACTGGTCTTTGTGTCAGTAGAAGGCCCTTGAACCAGTGTGCAACGAGAGGTCTCATTTGCTCAAATGCCAATATTCTAACAAAACCTCACAGGCATATCGGGGGAAGAGAGTCCACCTCAGCATAGGTTTCTGGATTGTCTTTCTAACAAGGGCATTTGAAAGGGTTTTGGCTCTCTCTGAATATAGATTGGCAACAAATATACATTCTTGATTAATCAATGACTTCAACGAAAATAAATTAGTTTGAGAAATAGTTGTACCTGTTTAGAAAACAGCTTTGTAGACAGCACTATCAGTCTGGTCATGTTGTTGACTCGTCTAAATGGCCTCTGACGGCTGGCACCATCTCAGTATCCTCCTCAGCATATCTGGAGAGAAACACAGAGCAGCAAGCAGCAGAAAGTGGAACGCAACCCCCTGGAACACCTGCCCCCAAAACCCTACCAAAGAGAGGCTGGACCATTGGACTTGACTACTGCCTAAAGATACCATGGGATGCAGGAGGGAAGGGGTTAATAAAATTCATAGGTGATTAGGAACAGTTACTAACTGACCTGATTAACCTTTTTTTAATCTTATTTGAAATGTTTTACCTTACACTGACCTAATTGAAATGAATATCTTGCTTCGGTAGCTCCCCTAATAAAAACAATAGTCAATACAAATTTCATGGAGGAACGGAACATACAAGACATCATTACCACCAATAGTAGTGGTTAATCCTCTGTCTTTAGAAGAACCCCTTCGATATGTGTGGATATACTGGACGCATACCTGTCTCCCTACTCCTGTATTCATCAGTCCATCAGGGACCCCAGGGAATCTCAGTTGTCATGGGGACGTGCGTCCTGCCAGCTGGGCTGTGGGTTTGGCCACTGTAGACAGAGGGCATCCATTAGCCAGCAGCACTGTTCTATTTAAACAGCAGCAGTGGAGGTGGACAGGGTGAGATAAGAACTGTTTCTAGTAAAACTAGATGGATGCACCCGGCCCCTGCTTCATCACAAACTGATGTGGTAGAGGGGCCGCAGGCATGAATTTCTCCTCAAAGAAAAATGTATGATGTATAGGCATATCCTATAATTATTTATTTATCTCCATCATGGAACAGAATAGCTAGCCTAAACGAACAAGGCATATGATACAGTGGTAGCTGACTCACTGTGCTGTTGCTGCATTCGAATGTCTAAATTATTTACTATGTAGGGCTAGACTAGTTGGTCCTGCAGAGATTTGCCTTTAAACTGAAATGGGGGCGTTGAAATGGTATTCAGCTCTCATAAATCCGCATATACAACGAGTGTAAAAAATATTAAGAATACCTTCCTTATATTGATTTGCAACCCCCCAACCACCCAAAGGCACTACAATATTTTGGCTTGCCCATTCACCCTATGAATGGCACACATACACAATCCATCTCTCAATTGTCTGAAGGATTCAAAATCCTTCTTAAACCTGTCTCCTCTCCTTCATCTACACTGACTGAAGTGGATTTAACATCAATAAGGAATCATAGCTTTCACCTGAATTCACCTGGTCAGTCTATGTCATGGAAAAACTGCAGGTGTTCTTAATGTTTTGTATACTCAGTGTATGCCTGTCACTGAAAGTCTCTCAATTATCCCATGTCAGTAAAAACAAATTTGACTAGTAAATTAGTCTAGCCAGCTATCTAAATGTGTAATTATATCTAAATTACCGACCATTTCATGTTCATACTGTTTTGTACGTTGTGTTACAAGACACTTTCCAAATGCACCTCAGAATGAAGCGTCGTCACACAGATTGATGATTAAATGATGATTAAAAGCATTGAACACCATACATTATGACTGTTTTAATAATTTCTCACCCTATATTCTCTTCAGCATAATGATCACGGGTATTATTCTCCCCAGGACAGAAACCAGGCAATGGGACAATAATTGTAGGCTGTCTGAAGCTACGGTTTTGGGAGCGTTTCACAGATTAAAATGAAGAATTAAACATATTTTTAAACGAATATCAGAAGATAGAAAATCGGTCAGTGGTCTCTTACCTTTTGCATTGATGCAAGTTTGACCATCGGTCCAAAATGCACCTGTCTCGCACCATCTGTGTCAGCAAGGATGGCGCGATAAAGGGCTCCAACTGTGTCCGACTAATCCTCTTCGGGTAGAATGAGCGATGTACAAAATTGTCAGTGATATATAGTATAGATATTCTGAATGAAAAGCGAATCTTTATCATCAATGGTTTTGTGATGCAGAGCGCACAAAAACCTATTCCAATTTACCCGTGGAGTGCGTCAGTTTGCCTTGAGCAGAGAGGTCGGGTGAGAGCGGAGCAGCTGCCTCTGATGGGCGGTTAATAATGGAAAGTAAATAACAAGACTGAAGCCTGGACAAAGGAGTGTTTGGATGGCACGAGGAATTAACCCGCAGATGTCTGTATTTTGTATGCGAGCGCTTGTAGGCTACGGACTCCAGCTGCCACAGATCTACGAGTACGTTCTATTGTAATGCAAACTGATGACAGAATGAATGCCCGTCAGTCTCCTCTACCATCTGCGTTCCCTCGGTAACCAGAAACCTGCCTGTAGGCGCCATCCAAGCGTTTTCACATTGGCTACAGATTATGGCTAAAACAATATTCTCTCTGCAGTGAGTCTGAATACAATAGAATGAAACACATAATACGGGGATGTCTAGGCCAATGCCATTTTAGCCCATATAGTGTCCAGTTTGGTAAGAAATTATCATATGATTAGCCTTGCCTGCACAGTGCCATGGGGAAATTGAAAGAAAGAACCCTCCTATATGTGTGAACCCCTATAATCTATTCTAAATAATGGCCTCATCTCAGACAAAAAGCTATTATATGCTAGAATGGTCATTTATTTTTTTGTAAACTCAGCAAAAAAAGAAACGTCCTCTCGCTGTCAACTGCGTTTATTTTCAGCAAACTTAACATGTGTAAATATTTGTATGAACATAACAAGATTCAACAACTGAGACATAAACTGAACAAGTTCCACAGACATGTGACTAACATAAATTGAATAATGTGTCCCTGAACAAAGGGGGGTCAAAATCAAAAGTAACAGTCAGTATCTGGTGTGGCCACCAGCTGCATTAAGTACTGCAGTGCATCTCCTCCTCATGGACTGCACCAGATTTGCCAGTTCTTTCTGTGAGATGTTACCCCACTCTTCCACCAAGGCACCTGCGAGTTCCCGGACTTTTCTGGGGGGAATGGCCCTAGCCCTCACCCTCCGATCCAACAGGTCCCAGACGTGTCCCATTGAGATCCGGGCTCTTCGCTGGCCATGGCAGAACACTGACATTCCTGTCTTGCAAGAAATCATGCACAGAACGAGCAGTATGGCTGGTGGCATTGTCATGCTGGAGGGTCATGTCAGGATGAGGCTGCAGGAAGGGTACCACATGGATGTCTTCCCTGTAATGCACAGAGTTGAGATTGCCTGCAATGACAACAAGCTCAGTCCGATGATGCTGTGACACACCATCCCAGACCATGACGGACCCTCCACCTCCAAATCAATCCGGCTCCAGAGTACAGGCCTCTGTGTAATGCTCATTCTTTCAACGATAAACGCAAATCTGACCATCAACCCTGGTGAGACATAGCCGTGACTTGTCAGTGAAGAGCACTTTTTGCCAGTCCTGTCTAGTCCAGCGACGGTGGGTTTGTGCCCATAGGCGATGTTGTTGCCGGTGATGTCTGGTGAGGACCTGCCTTATACAACAGGCCTACAAGCCCTCAGTCCAGCCTCTCTCAGCCTATTGCACTGATGGAGGGATTGTGCATTCCTGGTGTAACTCGGGCAGTTGTTGTTGCCATCCTGTACCTGTCCCGCAGGTGTGATGTTCGGATGTATCGATTCTGTGCAGGTGTTGTTACACGTGGTCTGCCACCACGAGGACGATCAGCTGTCTATCCTGTCTTCCTGTAGCTCTGTCTTGGGCGTCTCACAGTACGGACAATGCAATTTATTGCCCGGCCACATCTGCAGTCCTCATGTCTCCTTGCAGCATGCCTAAGGCACATTCATGCAGATGAGCAGGGACCCTGGGCATCTTTCATTTGTGTTGTTCAGAGTCAGTAGAAAGGCCTCTTTAGTGTCCTAAGTTTTCATAACTGTGACCTTAATTGCCTACCGTCTGTAAGCTGTGTTTGTCTTAACGATCGTTCCACAGGTGTATGTTCATTAATTGTTTATGGTTCATTGAACAAGCATGGGAAACAGTGTGTAAACCATTTACAATGAAGATCTGATTTTTACGAATTATCTTTGAAAGACAGGGTCCTGAAAAAGGTACGTTTCTTTTTTTTGCTGAGTTTATATTCATTAGTATCCAGCATGGTGCTGTCATCCAACAGTCTGCACTCGGAGCCATTTCTCCACTCTTGTTTGAAGGTTGTTCATTCACTGTTCTCTTTTCTCTTGTTTCCTTTCATCTCTCACATAAATGAATTCTATCCACGATTAAAGCTATCACACACAATTTTGTAATTTGGCAGAACTATCCATAAACGAAACACTTCGAAAGATTTGGTCACTTTGCGATTTTGTAGCTGAGGGAAACAAACATGACGTCACGTTGCTACTTCCTGAAAAGATTGAGAGCTTGTTCACTGAATTTACATTATTTGTCTTTCTTTTTTCAATGTGTGAAGCATGTTTTGGCATATGATATGAACTATTTTAATAAAACAGAGCTACTGTCAAGTTGCTGTAATGTCAAGCCAAAATAAGTTCATGAGTAAGAATTTGCTTAACAAGTCACATAATAAGTTGCATGGACTCTGTGTGCAATTATAGTGTTTAACATGATTTTTGAATGACTACCTCACCTCTGTACCCCACACATATTTATATGTAAGGTCCCTCAGTCGAGCAGTGAATTTCAAACACCGACTCAACCACAAAGACCAGGGAGGTTTTCCAATGCATCACAAAGAAGGGCACCAATTCAAATAAAATCAAATCAAATTTTATTTGTCACATACACATGGTTAGCAGATGTTAGTGCGAGTGTAGCGAAATGCTTGTGCTTCTAGTTCTGACAATGCAGTAATAACCAACAAGTAATCTAACTAACAATTCCAAAACTACTGTCTTATACACAGTGTAAGGGGATAAAGAATATGTACATAAGGATATATGAATGAGTGATGGTACAGGGCAGCATACAGTAGATGGTATCGAGTACAGTATATACATATGAGATGAGTATGTAGACAAAGTAAACAAAGTGGCATAGTTAAAGTGGCTAGTGATACATGTATTACATAAGGATGCAGTCGATGATATAGAGTACAGTATATACGTATGCATATGAGATGAATAATGTAGGGTAAGTAACATTATATAAGGTAGCATTGTTTAAAGTGGCTAGTGATATATTTACATCATTTCCCATCAATTCCCATTATTAAAGTGGCTGGAGTTGGGTCAGTGTCAATGTCAGTGTGTTGGCAGCAGCCACTCAATGTTAGTGGTGGCTGTTTAACAGTCTGATGGCCTTGAGATAGAAGCTGTTTTTCAGTCTCTCGGTCCCAGCTTTGATGCACCTGTACTGACCTCGCCTTCTGGATGATAGCGGGGTGAACAGGCAGTGGCTCGGGTGGTTGATGTCCTTGATGATCTTTATGGCCTTCCTGTAACATCGGGTGGTGTAGGTGTCCTGGAGGGCAGGTAGTTTGCCCCCGGTGATGCGTTGTGCAGACCTCACTACCCTCTGGAGAGCCTTACGGTTGAGGGCGGAGCAGTTGCCGTACCAGGCGGTGATACAGCCCGACAGGATGCTCTCGATTGTGCATCTGTAGAAGTTTGTGAGTGCTTTTGGTGACAAGCCGAATTTCTTCAGCCTCCTGAGGTTGAAGAGGCGCTGCTGCGCCTTCTTCACGACGCTGTCTGTGTGAGTGGACCAATTCAGTTTGTCTGTGATGTGTATGCCGAGGAACTTAAAACTTGCTACCCTCTCCACTACTGTTCCATCGATGTGGATAGGGGGGTGTTCCCTCTTCTGTTTCCTGAAGTCCACAATCATCTCCTTAGTTTTGTTGACGTTGAGTGTGAGGTTATTTTCCTGACACTACACTCCGAGGGCCCTCACCTCCTCCCTGTAGGCCGTCTCGTCGTTGTTGGTAATCAAGCCTACCACTGTTGTGTCGTCCGCAAACTTGATGATTGAGTTGGAGGCGTGCGTGGCCACGCAGTCGTGGGTGAACAGGGAGTACAGGAGAGGGCTCAGAACGCACCCTTGTGGGGCCCCCGTGTTGAGGATCAGCGGGGAGGAGATGTTGTTGCCTACCCTCACCACCTGGGGGCGGTACCAGTTGCACAGGGCGGGGTCGAGACCCAGGGTCTCGAGCTTGATGACGAGCTTGGAGGGTACTATGGTGTTGAATGCCGAGCTGTAGTCGATGAACAGCATTCTCACATAGGTATTCCTCTTGTCCAGATGGGTTAGGGCAGTGTGCAGTGTGGTTGAGATTGCATCGTCTGTGGACCTATTTAGGCGGTAAGCAAATTGGTGTGGGTCTAGGGTGTCAGGTAGGGTGGAGGTGATATGGTCCTTGACTAGTCTCTCAAAGCACTTCATGATGACGGAAGTGAGTGCTACGGGGCGGTAGTCGTTTAGCTCAGTTACCTTAGCTTTCTTGGGAACAGGAACAATGGTGGCCCTCTTGAAGCATGTGGGAACAGCAGACTGGTATAGGGATTGATTGAATATGTCCGTAAACACACCGGCCAGCTGGTCTGCGCATGCTCTGAGGGCGCGGCTGGGGATGCCGTCTGGGCCTGCAGCCTTGCGAGGGTTAACACGTTTAAATGTCTTACTCACCTCGGCTGCAGTGAAGGAGAGACCACATGTTTTCGTTGCAGGCTGTGTCAGTGGCACTGTATTGTCCTCAAAGCGGGCAAAAAAGTTATTTAGTCTGCCTGGGAGCAAGACATCCTGGTCCGTGACTGGGCTGGGTTTCTTCTTGTAGTCCGTGATTGACTGTAGACCCTGCCACATGCCTCTTGTGTCTGAGCCGTTGAATTGAGATTCTACTTTGTCTCTGTACTGACGCTTAGCTTGTTTGATAGCCTTGCGGAGGGAATAGCTGCACTGTTTGTATTCGGTCATGTTACCAGACACCTTGCCCTGATTAAAAGCAGTGGTTCGCGCTTTCAGTTTCACGCGAATGCTGCCATCAATCCACAGTTTCTGGTTAGGGAATGTTTTTATCGTTGCTATGGGAACGACATATTCAACGCACGTTCTAATGAACTCGCACACCGAATCAGCGTATTCGTCAATATTGTTATCTGACGCAATACGAAACATGTCCCAGTCCACGTGATGGAAGCAGTCTTGGAGTGTGGAGTCAGCTTGGTCGGACCAGCGTTGGACAGACCTCAGCGTGGGAGCCTCTTGTTTAAGTTTCTGTCTGTAGGCAGGGATCAACAAAATGGAGTCGTGGTCAACTTTTCTGAAAGGGGGGCGGGGCAGGGCCTTATATGCGTCGCGGAAGTTAGAGTAACAATGATCCAAGGTTTTACCACCCCTGGTTGCGCAATCGATATGCTGATAAAATTTAGGGAGTCTTGTTTTCAGATTAGCTTTGTTAAAATCCCCAGCAACAATGAATGCAGCCTCCGGATAAATGGTTTCCAGTTTGCAAAGAGTTAAATAAAGTTCGTTCAGAGCCATCGATGTGTCTGCTTGGGGGGGGATATATACGGCTGTGATTATAATCGAAGAGAATTCTCTTGGTAGATAATGCGGTCTACATTTGATTGTGAGGAATTCTAAATCAGGTGAACAGAAGGATTTGAGTTCCTGTATGTTTCCTTCATCACACCATGTCTCGTTAGTCATGAGGCATACGCCCCCGCCACTCTTCTTACCAGAAAGATGTTTGTTTCTGTCGGCGCGATGCGTGGAGAAACCCGTTGGCTGCACCGCCCCGGATAGTGTCTCTCCAGTGAGCCATGTTTCCGTGAAGCAGAGAACGTTATAGTCTCTGATGTCCCTCTGGAATGCTACCCTTGCTCGGATTTCATCAACCTTGTTGTCAAGAGACTGGACATTGGCAAGAAGAATGCTAGGGAGAGGTGCACGATGTGCCCGTGTCCGGAGTCTGACCAGAAGACCGCTACGTTTCCCTCTTTTACGAAGTCGTTTTTTTTGGGGGTCGCTGCCTGGAATCAATTCCGTTGGCCTGTTTGTAAGGCAGAACACAGGATCCTATTGGAAGATAGTTAAAAATAAAAAAAAGCAGACATTGAATATTCCTTTGAACATTATGAAGTTATTAATTGCACTTTGGATGGTGTATCAATACATCCAGTCACTACAAAGATACAGGTGTCCTTCATAACTCAGTTGCCAGAGAGGAAGGAAACCGATCAGGGATTTCACCGTGAGGCCAATGGTGACTTTAAAAATGTTACAGAATTTGATGGCTGTGATAGTAGAAAACTGAGGATGGCTCAACAAAATTGTAATTACTCCACAATACTAACCTTATTGACAGAGTGAAAAGAAGGAAGCCTGTACAGAATACAAATATTCCAAAACATGCATCCTATTTGCAACAAGTCACTAAAGTAATACTGCAAAAAAAATGTGGCAAAGCAATAAACTTTTTGCAATGAATACAAAGTGTTATGTTTGGGCCAAATACAATACAACACATTACTGAGTACCACTCTCCATATTTTCAAGCATAGTGGTGGCTGCAACATGTTATTAGTATGCTTGTAACTTTCAGGGACTAAAAATACAGAAGGGAGCTAAGCACAGGCAAAATCCTAGAGGAAAACCTGGTTCAGTCTGCTTTCCACCAGACAATGGGAGAATAAGTCATCTTTCAGCAGGACAATAATCTAAAACACAAGGCCAAATCTACACTGGAGTTGCTTACCAAGATGACAATAAATGTTCCTGAGTGGCCGAGTTATAGTTGACTGAAATCTATGGCAAGACCTGAAAATGGTTGTCTAGGAATGATCAACAACCAATTTGACAGAGACTGAAGAATTTAAAAAACAATAAAATGGGTAAATGGAAAGCTCTTCGAGACTTACCCAGAAAGACTTACCCAGAAAGACTTACCCAGAAAAAGACTTACCCAGAAAGATTGTAATCGCTGCCAAAGGTGCTTCTACAAATGATTGACTTAGCGGTGTGAATACCTATGTAAATTAGATATTTCTCATTTTCAATGGATTTGCAATTCACTTTTTCATTATGGGGTATTGTGTGTAGATGGGTGAGAAAAACATTTTTTTTAATACATTTTGAATTCAGCCTGTAACACAACCAAATAAATCAAGGGGTAAAGGGGTATGAACACTTTCTGAAGGCACTGTATGTAATTTTCAGAGGTTGACTGGCTCATCATTTGAAGCTCATTTACTGCATTTCTATACAATATAACAAATCTAAAATGATAGTTGATGAACAGCAAAAAATATCCCCAGCCATTATCACGTTGGTTGATGTAGCTTCATTCACCACAGTTGATCTACAAACACATAGCCTATTAGCTATACAATTAGCTGCTACACATTTTCACATTATCTTAGTACCGGAAAAAAAAACTATAATTGAATATGTAGAGAGGGATCTGTTAGCAGAAAAAAACATTTTATTAACAAAAGGTAAACACATAAGTTTGCTTTACAGGACATATTCTTTTGTTGCAGTTTTACAGCTAATTTCCTGCAATTCTACACATTTTGCCCTGGGGTGGGGAGACATTTTTGCAGTTTTAAAGCTACACATTTTGCCATGACCTATGCCATGTTAATATGATATCTGATTGAAAGTGACTAACAAAATCAATGGGGGCCCCCTGGAGGTCAGGGTCCTTGGGCATGGGGCGGTAGCGTAGCCTAGTGGTTAGAGCGTTGGACTAGTAACCGGAAGGTTGCAAGTTCAAACCCCCGAGCTGACAAGGTACAAATCTGTCGTTCTGCCCCTGAACAGGCAGTTAACCCACTGTTCCTAGGCCGTCATTGAAAATAAGAATTTGTTCTTAACTGACTTGCCTAGTTAAATAAAGGTTAAAAAATATATATATAGAAAAAAAAGTGCCCGTCGTTAATTTAGCCATGATTACTGTACTGACATGGGCTAATTGAATGACTGACATACACTGAGTATACAAAACATGAAGAACACAGGCTCTTTCCATGACAGACTGACCAGGTGAATAGAAGTGACAGCCTATGATCCCTTATTGATGTCACTTGTTAAATCCACTTCTAATCAGTGTAGATGAAGAGGAGACGGGTTAAAAAAAACTAGAATCTATTGACGCACCGGTGCATCAATTTAAGTAACATAATAAAAAAATCCCCAACAAAACCCGTCAGTTTAAGCTTTTGGGCTACGTCTTAATCCACCAATGGCGGCCTTCCGTATCTGCGGTGGAAGGTGGCCGAGCTACAGCAGTGTTTGTCAGACCATGAGACATCCCGAAAATCAGTCTTCTCACAAAAACGTCTGTAGCATCCGAAAGGGGAGATTCTCACAAACAAAATGGTGTTCTCCGTTTTGCTCTATGACCCCCAAAAGTGTCATGGGACTGGTCTGAAGGCAACTGGTACCGCTTTAAAAAAATGAATGGAAGTATGGAGGTAGTTTTGTGCTTAGCACGCACCCTACATGTGGAAGTAAATCATTAACCTTGTCTTTATACCTGTTCAGACAACACATTCCAGGTGGCAGTATGCACCCTTGCCTACTGTGAAATGGAGAAGGCCCTCCATGGCGTTGCCAATGCCATCACAAAACTATTATGGCACAGATGCAGAGCCCTCTATCTACCTCTATGTAGTAGGCCTACCTGCGATGTTCAACACATCCTTACTTCCTCATTTGGTCTGATTGGTCGATTGTGTCCCAAATGTTATCTTGTTAGCTACCTTGGCCTTTTCTAGTCTATTAACTCTTCTCTATTGGCTTTCCCGATAGTCCCTCTACATAGCAAAGCTGCTGTTATGCCAGCCGCCACTCACCACCTGAGCCATGAGCACAGAAAATCAATAGCAGCAAGCAAACTCATTCTCCAACAGAAAGGTGCAGTATTGAGAAATGGATGAATTGACACAGTGACCAAAAACTCCTGTTGCAAATATTAGTTTAGCTAATTCACTAATAAAAAGGCTCGTGCCGACATGCATGCAAGCTAGCTAAGCAGATAGCTAAGATTACAATAAGTAACCCTTTCATCTGTGGTGTTAGCTAGCTATATTACTGACTATGCTACCTAGCTGGCTAGATAAACATGGTGATAAAATATCAGATAGGAGCTAATAGCTAACGTTAGCTGGTTATCATTTTGTACATGCACCATTTTCGGCAACGAGCCATCTGACTTGCATTGTAAAGTTAGCTATTTACTAGTGTGCTGATCTGACCAGATGCAATCGTATCCGTAAATGTCCAGTTGATAGTCGGATTAGATGTCACACCTGCTCCTGCTACGCCCTCTGGTGGTCGTCCGGTGTCTCCTTGACCTACAGTTATTTCCCTGTACTCTCTCTCTCCCTCTTCCTCTGTTTAATTGTGTGGTTGGAGACAGATGTGCTGGAGTCATAAATCAAGACCTCTATATACCCATTCCTGCCACTTCCGATCTGCCACTCTGCCAGATCGTAATCTCTGCTCAGTCAGTTATCATTCTAGCCTTTTGTCTATTCTCAAGATCCTGTTGCTCTGCTGTGCTCGTTTTCCTGCCTTACACCATTTTTGTCCTCTCCTTGTAGTTACCGCTCTGCCTCTGGCTCCTGTTCCACATATCACCACCAACCACCTTGCTCTGGATATCACTCACCACCATTAACTTGGATTCCCCTCAAGACCTGTTCCCCTGTTCTACTCAGCCAACTCCAACCTCACTCTACACTCCTGTTTTTTTACAACTCATCTGAGCTACCCCGGTTCTGCACTCCCCATTTCTCTGTTCATTAAACATTTGTACATTCATCCCGGTTTCCACTTCTGAGTCCGCTTTTGGGTTCCCCCCCTTCGCTCATCATAACATTAGATTATTGTCTTAACAGGGAAAGAAGGACGTTTGCCTAAATAAAGGTTGGCAATAGGTTTAGATATCTAAAGCCTTGTTGAAATTGCCAGTTTTAAGTGACTCAACAACAAACAAAAAAATGCTAGCTAGCTAGCAACTTGTAAACAATTACTCATTCCTATAAGTACTATTTTAATAGTAATGTTAAATAATACACATTGGCCGCTAAGCCAATTATATTATATGATTGTTGCCTCCCTTTGAAGTTGATTGTGATGGTAACGGCATTTGTTTTTGATGATAATTATTACGGGGAGGTTGTTAGTTACAATGGTATCTTCAACCTAGCCTAGCTTTTAGCTGGGCCTCCACCACTGCGCACACACCAATCGTTACCATGACAACTAGTGTAGCCATGTCAGCAAATTACTGCTGTCACAAATCAGATTTGGTAGCCCTTTATGCACAGTCCATGATCGAATGTTCTAAACACACTTCCTACTGGCGTGGCAATTTCCGGTGGCGCATACTATAGAACGGAAGTCAGTCTAGTTATCGACGTTACTACCACTATGTCACAGTTTTTAACTATGTGTCTTCAGGACTTGCCTCAAATTAATATTAATGATGTACATCGAATTGTTAAATCAGCCTCAGACTCCAGCTAGCAAGAATGAAAAAGGGTTCAAGATGTATATAGGAAGCTACATAGACAACTATGAAGGTGAGTACCAAGTCAGTGACAGATATAACGTTAGTTAGCTACAATCATATTAGCTAGCTAATTTAACTATTAACTGTAGCTAGTTACTTCGTAAAATGATGTAACGTTGACAGAATCTACCTGAGAATGTGTGTATTTTCGTTAGCTTGGTTAAGCTATGCTTGCTAGCTAAAAAATACTTGTTATTCATGTCTTCTATATAGTATCTAACAAAGGTACATTGACAGGGGAGATCACCGTGAGGGCTGCCTGCCACCGGTCCATGAGGAAGAGTGAAAAGCCGCACAGCATGAGAGTAGGGAAAGATTATAGATAGCTGCTCTGGACCTTGTTAAACATCTGCTGTGGGACACTGTCATCATGGTCAAATTGTGTTGGAGACAGTGTCAATGTGTAATCTTAACAATAGATAGATATTAATGATGGGTCCCAATCCCAATTTAGAATTGCCCACTTAACATCTTATTTGGTAAAGATCTGTTGATGCAGTGGTAATTGTGTTACCGAGACACAATGTATTCCTGTATAGTTAAATTAGCCCCTAGTTAAGAAGACTAGACACTACTATGTTTATTGTTATTTATGGACCGCATCATTCTTGTTTCTCACTTATCTTATCTTCACAGATGGTGTTAAAGCACTCCGTACCAGTGATAGTGGTCCATAGCCACTGCTCCTGTGTTGCAGGAAGTTTTATGTTCAATCATCTGGTGGCCCTTCTTTACCAGACGGCACACTACTCTCAACTAAACATTCCTGCTGCACCACCAGTTTACAGCTGCACAGACACAGAACAGTGTTGGCACAAGCCAATATTCATAAAAAATGCGCTTGAAAGGTATTCAGCCTATGTAACAGTAAATCCTTGTTAATTAGGGTGGGAAGCCAGGTCCGGTTGATGGGATAGAGTTCTGTAAACCTACTAACTCACGTGCTGAAGGAATAAGGTAAGTTGGAGGTTACTAGAATGGAAACATTTTAGAAAACATTTTCTTGTGATTTTTTTTTTTTTTTGTATCCAGATGATAAGCCTAAACAGTGGCATCTTTATGATGTAATGACAAATGTTTGGGACAAAGACAGGGGGGAAATATATAATCTGTATATTTTAATCCATTTTATTTGAACTTTGGGCTTGTGCTGTTTCTGGAAAAGTTACATGAGTCTTTGTCATAGTAATCGCTCCAACCTGATGTTAAAGTTTAAAAATGTTTTGCAGAAGTTCTCTACAAAGCACTCAATGGATACATGCCTGACATGGACCTTCTCAGAAACGTATTCCAACTTTTGTCCACTTACTGCCCCTCTTGTGACAACAATGGAAATGTCAGCTGACATGCCCCTGGTTGAGTCTGCCTTTGGGCCAGTGCAAGCTGGCAGTGTGCTGTCCTGTCAACTTCCACAGCCAAAGACCCATGAAACTGTGAAGATTGCCGATGCCCCTTCTCCACCAATACTTCCATTAGATGGCTACAGGCTTCAGTCTTCCCAGTGTGCTTACGTCCTTAGCCATCAGAAGCAGTTCCACGTCAAAGCATTAGAGACAACCTACGAGATGTCACACAAAGTCAAGGGAGCAGGGCATCAGCTCAGGAAAATGAGAATAACATCCTCTTGTTTCCGAGAGGTTTGCCATGTCCTTGAAGATCTTGTCACTCACAGATCCAGCATACAACAATGACACAAAAGTGACAGCTCCATGTGGTGACATTCCCAACATGCCCTTAAAGGTACAGTGTGTCTTGTAGGAAGAAAACACCTCACTCTGCAGTAGGAGTGAAGATGGTGTCTGCAAGCGGAGTTCAGTGCAGTCGGTCACTACCTGGGTGTCTGGATAGTCCTTGAACTCAGGTGGCCTTTGATGGTTTCCTTGGGGATCCATATCCGTGCTGATCCAAGCAGACAGGGCAAGAATAGTAATGTCGATTGATGGATGCTGAACCAATGGGCCAAATCCTTCTGCTTCAGACCCAGTGACAGATGAGTCATAAACAAGAAGAACTTGTCGATTGATGGCAGTAATGACTGTTTTAGTACAATACAGTCCTTATATTCGATCCATAACAAAAAGTAAATAGTGTTTAACAATTACAGTAAGATCAAATCATATCTTAAGTATTTAATGAAGTTGTCCCTTACCGGTTTTCTTAGAGGTACACTTGTTTCAGATGGATTGGTGCTTGTGACTCTTAAAAACTTGATTTCTGCTGCCCGCTCAATCAAGTGCCAGAAGGCCATCAGGTGGGTGTAGCTTGCAAATCTAAAGACAGACCCAGAGTATTTGAATACCACAAAAGCTCATTACTATTCTTGCCCATCTTCTCTTAAGCATCAAGTAGCACTAGACATGGCCTAGCTGCTATTGTAGCCTGTTTTTCTTGTTACTGCAATTCATACTGTAATTCACAGCAGTGAATTTGTTTTAAGTGTTCCGTTATGTAACCTGGGAAGTGGACTAAGAACCAAATCTTATTTGCAGCAATGACCTGGGAGCATTTTTGGGGGTTAACTGAAACCTAATGTAAAGACAATATACATTCAATGTGCCTACTTATGCTAAGATATGCTAGCATCGTTTTAAATAACAATGAACATGTTCTTAAAGTTAAGATGGACTTTGGGATAATAATCATTCATAGTAAATAATAAACAATAGTAATGTTGGATAATAACAAATCATTACTGTACCTTGTGTAAAAACGTATATCCTTGTCAGCTCACTGGTCACCATAGCAGCACCCACCCATAGCACGTGCTCCAGCAGGTATATCTCACTGGTCACCCCCAAAGCCAATTCTTCCTTTGGCCGCCTCTCCTTCCAGTTCTCTGCTGTCAATGACTGGAACTAACTGCAAAAATCACTGAAGCTGGAGACTCATATCTCCCTCACTAGCTTTAAGCACCAGCTGTCAGAGCAGCTCACAGATCACTGCACCTGTACATAGCTCATCTGTAAATAGCCCATCCAATCTACCTCATTCCCATACTGTATTTATCTTGCTCCTTTGCACCCCAGTATCTCTACTTGCACATTCATCTTCTGCACATTCTACCATTCCAGTGTTAAATTGCTATATTGTAATTACTTCGCCACCATGGCCTATTTATTGCCTATTCTCTTATCCTACCTCATTTGTACATACTGTATATACATTTTTCTACTGTATTATTGATTGTATGTTTGTTTATTCCATGTGGAACTCTGTTGTATGTGTCGAACTGCTTTGCTTTATCTTGGCCAGGTCGCAGTTGCAAATGAGAACGTGTTCTCAACTAGCCTACCTGGTTAAATAAAGTTGAAATAAAAACATTTAAATTAAAGAACCAGCAAATCGCTGTAGACCAAAGCTGTGTTGGGCGGTCAGTTTCTTTTTCTGATCTCTACATCGACCGGGAAGCTATAGAAGCTCACAATACGATTAGATTTGGAAGAAACTGAACACAGAGGCACTGAACAATGTTCATTAGCACCTCCTTCGCGGGGCTGTAATTTAAACATAGGCATTGCGAACTATTTCAGTCAAATGCACCGACAACAGTTAGAAAGCTAGTAAGCTAATGATAAAAACAATAGCAGAAATCGTTCCGGAAGTCATCAACCGGGTAAGAAGTAAATTACAATGTTGGAGGCGGTATAATGCGTAGAGCCTATTGGCTCAGTGTTCTGTCATTCATAGGGACACTATGTCACCGCAAAATCTACAGGGAGAGCTAGAAAGTTCAAGCCCCTTGGGTGCACCCGTAGATTTACATTAAAAGTGCCCATCCAAGAAGGCTCAAGGTCATTGGCCACATATAAAATTTCACCAAATCACATTATCTACCATAGCTTTGATTGGACTGATCATGTCAACATCATACTTTCAAAATCATAGCTAGCAAGTTAGACAAGCATTCATCATCATGAATCAAGTCTACAATCTACTGGGAAATCCTTTTCAATACTTGTCATATGAAGAGAAATTATAGATAAAATGTATCAGTGCTCATCGGCCATTGGACATAAACATTACACAACAAGTTGGAAATTCAACAATGAGTGGTTTGGAAGAAATCAGTGGCTAACTGCAAGCATTGCAAAGCAATCACAAGCCAGCTATTCGGTGAAGAGGGTGTGTGGTCCAAGTCTGGGTTTAAGGGTCTCTTTCCAATCTTAAAAGGATAAACATTCACATGCAACACCATGGACCAGAAAAGGTTAAATACATTGGCCATGCTGTCAATCCAGCATGACTTCTGCCGTGTTCAAAACAACTGGAAACTTGGAACTGAGAAATCTCAGACTCTCAGTGAGTTCAAGACAACTGTGAACTTGGAAAAAAACAAGCTCCAAATGAGAAAATAAGTTGTGAACATTCATCCAACTCGGAATTCCAAGTCAGGAACTCTGGCCTCTTTCTAGAGCTCCAACCTGAAGATCCCTGACGTTATGATTCAACATTGTTTTTTTTCCAGAGTTCCCAGTTGTCTTGAAAGCACCATAAATCCAGAGAATGCCGCCGCGCCACCTTGTCAAAGTGAGCACAGCACAACAAGGTGAGTCCAAAAAGGTATTGTATGCTGCTACATAAATGATGGAATATGCCAGGGAGATATGTATACTGTAGCTAAGAAATGTAATACTAAGTGTATGTTGCAATAAACCTAGGCTCTGCATGTCCCCAGGCACCCTCATTTGTTGACTTCTGTGATCGAAAAAGCCTTGGTTTCATGCATGTCAACATCAGAAGCCTCCTCCCTAAGTTTGTTTTACTCACTGCTTTAGCACACTCTGCTAACCCTGATGTCCTTGCCGTGTCTGAATCCTGGCTCAGGAAGGCCACCAAAAATTCAGAGATTTCCATACCCAACTATAACATCTTCCATCAAGATAGACCCGCCAAAGTGGGAGGAGTTGCAGTCTACTGCAGAGATAGCCTGCAAAGTAATGTCATATACTTTCCAGGTCCATACCCAAACAGTTCGAACTACTAATTTTGAAAATTACTCTCTCCATGAATAAGTCTCTCACTGTTGCCGCCTGCTACCGACCCCCCTCAGCTCCCAGCTGTGCCCTGGACACCATTTGTGAATTGATCGCCCCCCATCTAGCTTCAGAGTTTGTTCTGTTAGGTGACCTAAACTGGGATATGCTTAACACCCCGGCAGTCCTACAATCTAAGCTAGATGCCCTCAATCTCACACAAATCATCAAGGAACCCACCAGGTACAACCCTAACTCTGTAAACAAGGGCACCCTCATAGACGTCATCCTGACCAACTGGCCCTCCAAATACACCTCCGCTGTCTTCAACCAGGATCTCAGCGATCACTGCCTCATTGCCTGTATCCGCTACGGAGCCGCAGTCAAACGACCACCCCTCATCACTGTCAAACGCTCCCTAAAACACTTCTGTGAGCAGGCCTTTCTAATCGACCTGGCCCGGGTATCCTGGAAGGACATTGACCTCATCCCGTCAGTTGAGGATGCCTGGTCATTCTTTAAAAGTAACTTCCTCACCATTTTAGATAAGCATGCTCCGTTCAAAAAATGCGAGAGATAAGAACAGATACAGCCCTTGGTTCACTCCAGACCTGACTGCCCTCGACCAGCACAAAAACATCCTGTGGCGGACTGCAATAGCATCGAATAGTCCCTGTGATATGCAACTGTTCAGGGAAGTCAGGAACCAATACACGCAGTCAGTCAGGAAAGCTAAGGCCAGCTTCTTCAGGCAGAAGTTTGCATCCTGTAGCTCCAACTCCAAAAAGTTCTGGGACATTGAAGTCCATGGAGAACAAGAGCACCTCCTCCCAGCTGCCCACTGCACTGAGGCTAGGTAACACGGTCACCACCGATAAATCCATGATTATCGAAAACTCCAATAAGCATTTCTCAACGGCTGGCCATGCCTTCCGCCTGGCTACTCCAACCTCGGCCAACAGCTCCTCGCCCAAGCCTCTCCAGGTTCTCCTTTACCCAAATCCAGATAGCAGATGTTCTGAAAGAGCTGCAAAACCTGGACCCGTACAAATCAGCTGGGCTTGACAATCTGGACCCTCTATTTCTGAAACTATCCGCCGCCATTGTCGCAACCCCTATTACCAGCCTGTTCAACCTCTCTTTCATATCGTCTGAGATCCCCAAGAATTGGAAAGCTTCCGCAGTCATCCCCCTCTTCAAAGGGGGAGACACCCTGGACCCAAACTGTTACAGACCTATATCCATCCTGCCCTGCCTATCTAAGGTCTTCGAAAGCCAAGTCAACAAACAGGTCACTGACCATCTCGAATCCCACCGTACCTTCTCCGCTGTGCAATCTGGTTTCTGAGCCGGTCACGGGTGCACCTCAGCCACACTCAAGGTACTAAACGATATCATAACCGCCATTGATAAAAGACAGTACTGTGCAGGCATCTTCATCGACCTTGCCAAGGCTTTCGACTCTGTCAATCACCATATTCTTATCGGCAGACTCAGTAGCCTCGGTTTTTCGGATGACTGCCTTGCCTGGTTCACCAATTACTTTGCAGACAGAGTTCAGTGTGTCAAATTGGAGGGCATGCTGTCCGGTCCTCTGGCAGTCTCTATGGGGGTGCCACAGGGTTCAATTCTCGGGCCGACTCTTTTCTCTGTATATATCAATGATGTTGCTCTTGCTGCGGGCGATTCCCTGATCCACCTCTACGCAGACGACACCATTCTATATACTTTCGGCCCGTCATTGGACACTGTGCTATCTAACCTCCAAACGAGCTTCAATGCCATACAACACTCCTTCCGTGGCCTCCAACTGCTCTTAAACGCTAGTAAAACCAAATGCATGCTTTTCAACCGATCGCTGCCTGCACCCGCATGCCCGACTAGCATCACCACCCTGGATGGTTCCGACCTTGAATATGTGGACATCTATAAGTACCTAGGTGTCTGGCTAGACTGCAAACTCTCCTTCCAGACTCATATCAAACATCTCCAATCGAAAATCAAATCAAGAGTCTGCTTTCTATTCCGCAACAAAGCCTCCTTCACTCACGCCGCCAAGCTTATACTAGTAAAACTGACTATCCTACCGATCCTCGACTTCGGTGATGTCATCTACAAAATGGCTTCCAACACTCTACTCAGCAAACTGGATGCAGTTTATCACAGTGCCATCCGTTTTGTCACTAAAGCACCTTATACCACCCACCACTGCGACTTGTATGCTCTAGTCGGCTGGCCCTCGCTACATATTCGTCGCCAGACCCACTGGCTCCAGGTCATCTACAAGTCCATGCTAGGTAAAGCTCCGCCTTATCTCAGTTCACTGGTCACGATGGCAACACCCATCCGTAGCACGCGCTCCAGCAGGTGTATCTCACTGATCATCCCTAAAGCCAACACCTCATTTGGCCGCCTTTCGTTCCAGTACTCTGCTGCCTGTGACTGGAACGAATTGCAAAAATCGCTGAAGTTGGAGACTTTTATCTCCCTCACCAAATTCAAACATCAGCTATCTGAGCAGCTAACCGATCGCTGCAGCTGTACATAGTCTATTGGTAAATAGCCCACCCATTTTCACCTACCTCATCCCCATACTGTTTTTATTTATTTACTTTTCTGCTCTTTTGCACACCAATATCTCTACCTGTGTTAATCTGCAAAATTGTAATTATTCGCCTACCTCCTCATGCCTTTTGCACACATTGTATATAGACTCTTTTTTTTCTACTGTGTTATTGACTTGTTAATTGTTTACTCCATGTGTAACTCTGTGTTGTCTGTTCACACTGCTATGCTTTATCTTGGCCAGGTCGCAGTTGCAAATGAGAACTTGTTCTCAACTAGCCTACCTGGTTAAATAAAGGTGAAATAAAAATAAAACATTTAAATTGGTCCCTTTCCCCCTCATAACGTAGCCAACTGTTCTGACTTGGTGGTGCACATGTAGCCTATAGCCTGTTTTAAAAAAGGTCCTCGAATATTGGAAGAGCTTTCATTGCCTGCTTATATGCCCCCTTCATATATCCTACGGTTCTGACTTGGTGTACAGGGAGAATACTGTAGGAATGGCCCATATTCTGAATTATGTCTCTGTACATTTCAAAAGTGCTGAACAAATAGTTATATTGACTATATCCGTCTTAGCTCGCTCATTAATGTCTTAATCAAAATTACGGATTGCCGCTTATCCGCTCACGTTCCCTTATGCCATAGTTTGTACATCTCAATTGTCAGTAGAAACCACATTTGTTTTAGCAAGTCAGCCATATCAGCTATGTTTTTTTTAAAGGCAGTAAATGAGGCTGAATGAACTGTTTCGCTGCCAGACAAGGCTCAACTGATAGCCAGGTGTAGCAGTGGTAAGGATTCACTCCATGGTGCTGAAAAGAAAGCTCTGCTGTTGGGACAGCTTTATGTAGGTCCTACCAGTTTGCAGGCAACGTTTGTCACCGTTATAGTGCTATTAATGTATTGTTTAGTGTTGTGTAGTGGCTTGCTGGCATGCATCTAAAAAAATAATTGCCCCACCAAGATTTACATGCTAAAATCACCACTGGTTCTTTTATATTCTCAAACGTACAGCAGTGCCTATATGATGTCCTTCCATACAGGCGTGACATGCTGGAGTGATGCTTCTATGCAAATGTTGTTGATCAGTAGGCTACTATAAGTCCCAAACTGAAGGCAAACAGATTGTTTATTTACTGTAGCACCATAGACTCCACTGATCAGCCAAAACAAGCACAATAACTCAATTCATACACACTCCTACTGAAAATGCATTCACCTGTATTGTGAGTAGACCTATGCCATCGTAATACCATTGGTAACAACAAATGTATTGTTTCATTTTAAAATTGATTCATTAATGCATGCATGGCTGTCTCTGGGAAATTGACATCAAATGTTCAAACTGAATGATATTGAAGAAAGTAATACAAAAATAACAAATCCATATCAGTTGTTCTCTACTTTATAGTTCGCCACTTTTGACAGGAGCCCTATGGGCCCTGGTGGTCAAAGTAGTGCACTATATAGGGAAAGGGTTGCCATTTGAGACGGAAGACATGTCTCCACCAAATCAATGCTTTTAGATTTGTGGGATGTAGACTGCAGGTGGCTTGGAATGCAGCCAGATGATTATATCAATTCATGGGCACTTACTTTAAAATGTAATTTTGTGTTGTTGCCTAATAAGGGTCTTTCTCCCATATATTTTAACAGTGCCATCGTCATCTGTCCACCAGTCAGAGTTATCCATGGTCCACACACACACACACACACACGTCACAAAGCTGCCTACATACTTCCTTTGGATAATCCGTTTCCATGGGTGTCAAGTCACCAAACACCTCTTCCTCCGCAACGGCAGAGCTGTAAACGACATGGCTGTAATATCTCGTTTCAACATAACCTGCATCATCAATGACATCACAAACACTTCCACTGCACAGATGGACTATATCCATATACATGTTAGACTCTCCATCTTCACCTCTGAGTGACTTTGATGAGGTAGCGGATAAAATACATCTTGTTGGGGAGCAGAGTGGACGCACATTGGTTCACGGCAGCGCAGGCATGAGTCTCTCAGCTACACTATGCTTGTTGGTCTAATGAAGTACCATGGAATGACACTTTGACGCCCACAAACGGGTCAAATCTTGTGGACCTATTATCAGGTCAGATAGCAGATTCTGGTAGCAACTCATCCACTATGAGTGCAAGCTCAGTGGTTGTGCCACGATCACAATAACTTGACATTTATTAAGAGACTAGATATGCTTCCTCTTTGAACTGCACTGTTTGTTAAAATGATCCCCTCTAAACACGTCTTACTATCTTGTTTTATAGAGCCCCACAATGGAGGTGTCATAATGCCCGTAAAACCTGGAGGTCAAACAGGGAAATGGTTCCAATAGTTTTTTCCACCAAATTACAAAGGCATGCTTATCTTTCTCAGCTTCACAAATTCCCTCAATAAGGCAAGTGTCCTCTGCATTGTCATCTAATAAGCATCCAAAGACATATTGCGTAATATCAATTTGTAAAAATAAAAAAAAATCTATATTGATTAAACCAAGCAAGTGTTCTTCACCAGGAATCAGGCTGCTTTTGAATTTCACTGTCAGTTCCTGTCACAACTTGCAGACGTGTTTACGTGCTGCTGTGCGTTTTGTTGATAACCTTACTTTGCTACCTGACAACTTGACTGTTTTTACTTTTTAATTAACGTTTATATTTTTAGCTTTTCCCTCACTCAACTTTTTTTTTCATTCATTCTTTTTTGCTCTGGACGCTTTATCTGGACGTGGTTGGTCAGGACCTCCACCAGCCGGAGCTAAGTAGTAACATTAACATGATGCCTTCTTATTGCAGTCGCTGTTCTCATAATATACAGGAGAACGATCGCCTTACGGCGAGGATAGCTGTGCTGCAAGCCCAGCTTCAGACGCAATCGTTAGGCATGGGTAATTTCAGTGTAGGAAAGGATGAAACAGCGTCTGTGCCACCAGTAAGTACACATAGTAGTATAAATCCCCTCGCACAATCCCCGCAGCCAGACAACTTTCTCATGGCTTCTGGAGGGAAATGCTGTAGGAATGCTCAACCGGTGTCGCTCATTCAGCCGACAGAAACTTTCAACCGGTTCTCCCCATTAAGCAGCATGTCAGAGGCCGAGCCTTCTCTGGTCTCTACTCCTCCCGTTATGGGGTCTGAGACGTCGAAGCCTCCCACCATTAGCTCTGACAAATTGAAAACCCTAGTCATTGGCGACTCCATTACCCGCAGTATTAGACTTAAAATGAATCATCCAACGATCATACACTGTTTACCAGGGAGCATGGCTACTGACGTTAAGGCTAATCTGAAGATGGTGCTGGCTAAAGCTAAAACTGGCGAGTGTAGAGAGTATAGGGATATTGTTATCCACGTCGGCATCAACGATGTTAGGATGAAACAGTCAGAGGTCACCAAGCACAACATAGCTTCAGCGTGTAAATCAGTTAAAAAGATGTGTCGGCATCGAGTAATTGTCTCTGGCCCCCTCCCAGTTAGGGGGAGTGATGAGCTCTACAGCAGAGTCTCACAACTCAATCAATGGTTGAAAACTGTTTTCTGCCTCTCCCAAAAGATAGAATTTGTAGATAATTGGCCCTCTTTCTGGGACTCGCCCACAAACAGGACCAAGCCTGGCCTGTTGAGGAGTGACTGACTCCATCCTAGCTGGAGGGGTGCTCTCATCTTATCTACAAACATAGACAGGGCTCTAACTTCCCTAGCTCCACAATGAAATAGGGTGCAGGCCAGGCAGCAGACTGTTAGCCAGCCTGCCAGCTTAGTGGAGTCTGCCACTAGCACAGTCAGTGTAGTCAGCTCAGCTATCCCCATTGAGACCGTGTCTGTGCCTCGATCTTGGTTGGGCAAATCTAAACATGGCGGTGTTCACTTTAGCAATCTCACTGGAATAAAGACCTCCTCCATTCCTGCCATTATTGAAAGAGATTGTGATACCTCACATCTCAAAATAGGTCTACTTAATTTTAGATCCCTCACTTCCAAGGCAGGTATAGTCAATGAACTAATCACTGATCATAATCTTGATGTGATTGGCCTGACTGAAACATGGCTTAAGCCTGATTAATTTACTGTGTTAAATGAGGCCTCACCTCCTGGTTACACTAGTGACCATATCCCCCTCGCATCCTGCAAAGGCGGAGGTGTTGCTAACATTTACGATAGCAAATTCCAATTTACAAAAATAAAACTGACGTTTTCGTCTTGAGTCTCTAGTCATGAAATCTATGCAGCCTACTCAATCACTTTTTATAGCTACTATTTACAGGCCTCCTGGGCCATATACAGCGTTCCTCACTGAGTTCCCTGAATTCCTATCGGACCTTGTAGTCATAGCAGATAATATTCCAATTTTTGGTGACTTTAATATTCACATGGAAAAGTCTACAGACCCACTCCAAAAGGCTTTCAGAGCCATCATCGACTCAGTGGGTTTTGTCCAACATGTCTCCGGACCTACTCACCGCCACAGTCATACTCTGGACCTAGTTTTGTCCCATGGAAAAAATGTTGTGGATGTTAATGTTAATGTTTTGCCTCATAATCCTGGACTATCGGACCACCATTTTATTATGTTTGCAATCGCAACAAATAATCTGCTCAGACCCCAACCAAGGATCATCAAAAGTCGTCCTAAAAATTCTCAGACAACCCAAAGATTCCTTGATGCCGTTCCAGACTCCCTCTGCCTACCCAAGGTCGTCAGAGGACAAAAATCAGTTAACCACCTAACTGAGGAACTCAATGTAACCTTGCGCAATACCCTAGATGCAGTCGCACCCCTAAAACCTAAAAACATTTGTCATAAGAAACTAGTTCCCTGGTATACAGAAAATACCTGAGCTCTGAAGCAAGCTTCCATAAAATCTGAATGGAAATGGTGCCACACCAAACTGGAACTCTCCCGACTAGCTTGGAAAGACAGTACCGTGCAGTATCGAAGAGCCCTCACTGCTGCTCGATCATCCTATTTTTCCAACTTAATTGAGGAAAATAAGAACAATCCAACATTTATTTTTGATACTGTCACAAAGCTAACTAAAAACCAGCATTCCCCAAGAGAGGATGGCTTTCACTTCAGCAGTTATAAATTCATGAACTTTTTGAGGAAAAGATCATGATAATTAGAAAGCAAATTACGGACTCCTGTTTAAATCTGAGTATTCCTCCAAAGCTCAGTTGTCCTGAGTCTGCACAACTCTGCCAGGACCTAGGATCAAGGGAGACACTCAAGTGTTTTAGTACTATATCTCTTGACACAATGATGAAAATAATCATGGCCTCTAAACCTTCAAGCTGCATAAGGGATCCTATTCCAACTAAACTACTGAAAGAGCTGCTTGCTGTGCTTGGCCCTCCTATGTTGAATATAATAAATGGCTGTCTATCCACCGGAGGTCTACCAAACTCACTAAAATTGGCAGTAATAAAGCCTCTCTTGAAAAAGCCAAACCTTGACCCAGAAAATATTTTTTAAACTATCCCCATTCCTTTCCCAAAAAATGTTAAAAGCTGTTGCGCAGCAATTCACTGCCTTCCTGAAGACCGACAATGTATAAGAAACGCTGCAGTCTGGTTTTAGACCCATCATAGCACTGCGACTGCACTTGTGAAGGTGGTAAATGACGTTTTAATGGCGACAGACCGAGGCTCTCCATCTGTCCTCGTGCTCCTAGACCTTAGTGCTGCTTTTGATACCATTGATCACCACATTCTTTTGAAGAGATTGGAAACCCAAATTGGTCTACACGGACAAGTTCTGGCCTGATTTAGATCTTATCTGTCAGAAAGATATCAGTTTGTCTCTGTGGATGGTTTGTCTTCTGACAAATCAACTGTACATTTTGGTGTTCCTCAAGGTTCCGTTTTAGGACCACTATTGTTTTCACTATATATTTTACCTCTTGGGGATGTCATTCGGAAACATAATGTTAACTTTCACTGCTATGCGGATGACACACAGCTGTACATTTCGATGAAACATGGTGAAGCCCCAAAATTGCCCTCACTGGAAGCCTGTGTTTCAGACATAAGGAAGTGGATGGTTGCAAACGTTCTACTTTTAAACTCAGACAAAACAGAGATGCTTGTTCTAGGTCCCAAGAAACAAAGAGATCTTCTGTTGAATCTGACAATTAATCTCGATGGTTGTACAGTCGTCTCAAATAAAACTGTGAAGGACCTCAGCGTTACTCTGGACCCTGATCTCTCTTTTGACGAACATATCAAGACTGTTTCAAGGACAGCTTTTTTCCATCTACGTAACATTGCAAAAATCAGACATTTTCTGTCCAGAAATGATGCAGAAAAATGAATCCATGCTTTTGTCACTTCTAGGTTAGACTACTGCAATGCTCTACTTTCCGACTACCCGGATAAAGCACTAGATAAACTTCAGTTAGTGATAAATACGGCTGCTAGAATCCTGACTAGAACCCCCAGAAATTATCATATTAGTCCAGTGCTAGCCTCCCTACACTGGCTTCCTGTTAAGGCAAGGGCTGATTTCAAGGTTTTACTGCTAACCTACAAAGCATTACATGGGCTGCTCCTACCTATCTTTCCGATTTGGTCCTGCTGTACATACCTACACGTACGCTACGGTCACAAGACGCAGGCCTCCAAATTGTCCCTAGAATCTCTAAGCAAACAGCTGGAGGCAGGGCTTTCTCCTATAGAGCTCCATTTTTATGGAATGGTCTGCCTACCCATGTGAGAGACGCAGACTCGGTCTCAACCTTTAATCTTTATTGAAGACTCATCTCTTCAGTAGGTCCTATGATTGAGTGTAGTCTGGCCCAGGAGTGTGAAGTTGAACAGAAAGGCACTGGAGCAACGAACCACCCTTGCTGTCTCTGCCTGGCTGGTTCCCCTAACTCCACTCGGATTCTCTGCCTCTAACCCTATTACAGGTGCTGAGTCACTGGTCTACTGGTGCTCTTCCATGCCATCCCTAGGAGGGGTGTGTCACTTGAGTGGGTTGATTCACTGACGTGGTCTTCCTGTCTGGGTTGGCGCCCCCCCTTGGGTTGTGCTGTGGCAGAGATCTTTGTGGGCTATACTCGGCCTTGTCTCAGGATGATAAGTTGGTTGTTGAAGATATCCCTCTAGTGGTGTGGGGGCTGTGCTTTGGCAAAGTGGGTGGGGTTATATCCTGCCTGTTTGGCCCTGTCCGGGGGTATCATCGGATGGGGCCACAGTGTCTCCTGACCCCTTCTGTCTCAGCCTCCAGTATTTATGCTGCAGTAGTTTGTGTCGGGGGGCTAGCGTTAGTCTGTTATATCTGGAGTATTTCTCCTTGTCTTATCCAGTGTCCTGTGTGAATTTAAGTATGTGCTCTCTAATTCTCTCTTTCTCAGAGGACCTGAGCCCTAGGACCATGCCTCAGGACTACCTGGCATGATGACTCCTTGCTGTCCCCAGTCCACCTGGCCGTGCTGACCTGTTGCACCCTCGACAACCACTGTGATTACTATTATTTGACCATGCTGGTTATTTATGAACATTTGAACATCTTGGCCATGTTCTGTTATAATCTCCACCCGGCACAGCCAGAAGAGGACTGGCACCCCTCATAGCCTGGTTCCTCTCTAGGTTTCCTCCTAGGTTCTGGCCTTTCTAGGGAGTTTTTCCTAGCCACCGTGCTTCTATACCTGCATTGCTTGCTGTTTGGGGTTTTAGGTTGGGTTTCTGTACAGCACTTTGAGATATCAGCTGATGTAAGAAGGGTGAAATAAATTTGATTTGATTTGAATCAGTTTGGTGCCTTATTTAATTAAGACCTATATCCACAGTTCTGGCATGACAGTGATGCAACTTCGCTACTGAAGAAGAAAACAAAAATTAGTGCCAGACGGAAACAACAACCGATAAGCTTCTAACACCCTGCATTACGCATTGGGAGCATCATATCAATATTCAGAAACCTCCATGCATTGATTGAACAATAAATAAAACAATGAAAGGGATTGAACTGACACTATGGAAACCATATATTTTTTATACTTACTTTTTGTTCCAGTTTAGTGTACTCTGTGGTCTTGGGCCGGCATCCCGATCGCAACCTCTTTCATTCGACGCAAAAGGTTATGATCTGGCAAAAATAGACCATAATAGGCCTGTGTCACAACTTGTTTCATTGACCGCTATCTTACATATTTTCATCAAACACAATCATGATATCACTACTGTCTTGGATTTACTTGTTTCGGAGGCATCTTTTCATGGTTTAATTACTCAGATTATGACCAAAAATCAAAAGCTGTAGTGTGTAAATTAGGAACTAAGTACCTTCTGCTTGTTGTGGTAGCTAATGTAGAGCACTGCCACCAACACAGCTGTACACACAATGTAAGCAAAGAAGCTACTGCTCTCTGCCTCATCATGCAGGCCATGGACGTTATTATTATTCAGCTCCTTCATTCAGTTCCTTTCCAAGCTGCTGGTTCCTTTCCAGTAGATGCTCCCGCTTCTGGTTCCTTTCCCACTTCTGGTTCCTTTCCAGTAGATGCTCCCGCTTCTGGTTCCTTTCCCACTTCTGGTTCCTTTCCAGTAGATGCTCTCGCTTTTGGTTCCTTTCCAGTTGGTTCTCTTGCTTCAGGTTCCTTTCCAGTCGAAGTTCCTGGTGCTGGTTCCTTTCCAGTAGAGGTTCCTGGTGTTGAGTTTTCCTTTGCAGAAATTGTCTGTGCTGGCATATCTGTGACAGGCATCAGCTTGCCATCCTTTCCAGGGGAATTAGTTTGAGAGTTTGAGAATTTGGTCATTGCTCATTTGACTCTCCTTGATGCACACCTGTCGATTTAACACATTACATTAACATGTTGGGCTGATTAAATGCATTTTCTGGACTACCTAGTGAAAACTAAGCTGACCGCAGCTACAGTTTTTCTAATTAATCAGACTGTGATACCAATTCTTGGTGTTGGTCATTTCAGCAAGCCATGACACCCACCATCTCAAGATTGTTCTGAAATCTGTTCTGTAGTTAGAAACAGATAAGAGGGCATTCCGGAAATATTATTTAGTAGAAATGTTAAGATAATTGATTGCACCCAAATTGGCCCTTTTAAATGTATAGGATTCACATTACATTCAATTAATATACTACCCAACATCTGATTTGGAACAAATGTCTTCCTACCAATGAGTAAGACATGAGGAATTTAATAAAATTGTCACAAGCCACCCACAGACCCCCCTCCACACACACCCCCCACACCAATCCAATCCCAACAACCAGTATCAATTCTCTATCTTTGACAAGTAGTATGGAGCTGCGGCTTGGAGTATTGCTTCTTCACCATTTGTAATGTATTCTGGTGATGTTCTTTTCCCCCTGTTTAGAGAAATTTGCCTTTTAAGTTGCTTTCATTTACCATAAATTCGTGTGAAAGTGCTCATGATGAAAATAAATTGTGTGGTCAAGCCAGTCCTCCATGAAAGTAATTCAGTTTTTCCTCATCTTAGCAACCTAATGCTTCAACCAAACTCTCCTTGAATAGTCCAACAAATGGCAGCTCTCTGATGGCCATCCTTATGGTGCAATTCTCAAATTAAGACTTTTTTCTTCAAGGCAAAAACTTTGATGAAGAAATGGGCTAGTAACTAAATGTGACAACCCCTAATAAAATAATACAATTATAAACCATTGCATGGTGGTCATATATTTTTCAATACAATTCTTAGAAAAAACCTATGTAGTGTGAGATCAAATTATATTTCAACAAAATGTTTCAGGAATGCTAATCTTAACTGTTAACAACAAAGTATTTCAGAACAATCTGAAACAGTGGGTGTAAAATCCTTTTGCTTTTTGAAGTGGAATGACTTGTATACACCGAGTATTCAAAACATTAAGGACACTTGCTCATCCATGACAGACTGACCAGTTGAATCCAGGTGAAAGCTATGATCCCTTATTGATGTCACCTGTTAAATCCACTTAAAATCAGTGTAGATCACACGTGTCAAACTCATTCCATGGAGGGTCGAGTGTCTGCGGGATTTTGCTTGACCCTTGTACTTGGTTGATGAGTTAAGGTCACTAATTGTAAGGAAATCTCTCATCTGGTTTCTAGGTCTTAATTGAAAGGAAAACCTAAACACCCGCAGACACTGTCCTCCATGGAATGAGTTTGATACCCCTGTTGTAGATGAAGGGGAGGAGATGGGTTAAAGTAGGATTTTTAAGCGTCGAGACAACTGAGACGGATTGCATGTGTGTGCGATTCAGAGGGTGAATGCGAAAACAAAATATTTAAGTGCTTTTAACGGGCTATAGTAGTAGGTGTCAGGCGCTTCGGTTTGTGTCAAGAACTGGAATGCTGCTGGGTTTTCACACTCAACAGTCTCCCAAGTGTATCAAGAATGGTCAACCACCCAAATAACATCTAGCCAACTTGAAGCACTTGTGTGAAGCATTGGAGTCAACATGGGCCACCATTCCTGTGGAGTGCTTTCGACACTTTGTAAAGTTCATGCTCTGACAAATTGAGACTGTTCTGAGGGAAAAAGGGGAAGCTGCAACTCAATATTATGAAGGTGTTTCTAATATTTGGTATACTCAGTGTACAGTCAAACAAAGCCCTTAAAAAATGTGGAAAAGTTATTTACAAGCCAGAATGTTGAATAAAATTACATTTGGACGTACTCTACCAGTTGTCTGTGCGGTTGGTCCTTCAGTGGGTCGAAATTTGAGACAAGGAAAGTATTTTTTAGGACGCTGGTACTGCCGTAAAAAAACATCACCTGACACATGCGCAAAACCATGTAAACACCTGCAAGACTTCGATTAGTATGCATGCATCACATGTATGTAATTCTGTCTTGTGCACGTGCCTTAAATCACGAGCAAACTAAATCTTGATTGCCACACACAGACACATTTTGAAGTCAGTTTAATAATACTTTCCTGTTGATATGGTCTCAAATTTCAACCCACTAAAGGACCAACCCCACGGACAATCGGCAGAGTAAGTTAAAATATCAATTTTATTCAACATTCGTGACAAACAAGGGACATTTAGGTTTTTTCGATGCAATTGTGTGTCGCTAAGCTGCAACCCACAGAGTGGAGCAGAGACCAGCTGACTATATCGAATCACCCAAGGTCAAAACCACTCCATGGTGAAGGAAGTTTGTGATGAACTCCACCGACGGAGTGGAGCATATTATACTTTTTTTGTATAGTTTTTGTAGTTCTGAACCTACTGCCCCCCCAAGTTGTCATGACATTGTCAAGTTCGCCACCCCCTACGTTCAGATAATCATGATATTCCCTTTTTTATCCTATTTATTGAATATTGCCACAGAGGCAGGGTGAGACAATGTTCAGCTTTAAGAGGTGGACCATTACTGTGGTGGGAGTTGCATGTTTGTCTGAGTAGCCTTAGCAGAGTTGTCAACAGGGCATAACTTTTACTTTTTGGTCCACCAGCCACTGTGGTAGGTAGAGTTCAAATCGACCATTCACTCAAGATTTTTTACCAGCCAAAATATTTTTTCTCCACCTAATTACACCAAAAAACAAAACAAATTGATGAGCATGCTTTGTAATTTTTCTAAAACAATAAATATACTAATAGTAAGAAGTATTGTGGTATATTGTTTAATTAGATTTTTTGTGACTCAAGTCTTTTAACCAAAATATCAGACAAAAAACCTGCCCATTTAAGGGAGGGTTACCGTGGTAGCGCCCCTCGAGTCAAGTATGTGCCTGTGAGATTGAGTCTGACTAGTAGAAGTGTTATCTTCTCTTCCCTAGCAGTTGAAACTCAAACATAGAAAAACCTAGCTTGTGAACAAAACAATGTAAAAAGCCATGAAAACACAAGGACTCAGTAGACTTTAGTTCCAAGTCAATTAGACCAACTTTTATGTCTATGCGCAGTGCTTCTAAAAATGAATCTTTAATTTATGTTGTTGGCTCTGCGGCACGTAAAGTGGAATAACCTATTCGTAGTTCTTTGACTTTGTGCATACATTTACCAGCTATGAAGCAGCATGAAGCAGCAGAAATACTTTGAAAACTGCTACTATAGCATTTACTTTACTGTAAATGTGCTCCTACTTGACTAGTTATTGATATATGCAAGTTGAATGCTAGCACTGTGAAGCCCTGACCACCAGCTAACCTGGCTGGTGAAATATACATTTTACCCGCCAATGCCAATGCCAAAATCTACCTGACTTTTGGATGTTAACATAGGAAGAGGTAAGAGAGGCCCAACTCTGCGGAAATCTGTCTCCCTCCAGCGGGTGGTGTTTTTTCACCCCCACAAAGCAATTACTTTTTGTATGGAGGTCAATGAGAGTGTCGAATTTGGTCAACAAAACAATAAATGCATTATTTGCTACGTGAGGTTTATTTGGTTGAACAGAAGTCCCATAATGCTTAGGTTGTTAGGAGTGTGCTGATATAAATAGAACACGTGACATCCCCGCAACATTATATCAGAGTCGTCTCAAGATGAATAGTATCTTTCCAAACATACCCGAATCAAACAACGTGGATTAATAGAAGCCTTGCAAGAAAAAAACTGAAAGAGCGATGCTGCTTATAAAGGGGGCAAGGTGACCGGGGACAATAGTTTGGGTAAACGGTACAAATGTGATTTACGCAGATCGATCAAGATGGCGTAACTCAAGCATAGAGACAAAGTGCAGGAGCAATTCAGCGGGTCGGACACAATGCATACGTGGTAGGGCCTCCGGATTACAAAAAGAAAGCCAGCCACATCACAGTCAGTCACCAACGCCACCCTACCAGACGAGCTAAAGCACAATGACCCTGAGCTGTCGATGAGCGCCCCCGATGACAACATGGGCTACACACTCACAGTTTCCACTGAGGACGCATGTAAGTCATTCAAACGTGTTAGCCCTTACAAGGCTACTGGCCCAGACGGCATCTCTAGCCGTGCCCTCTCTAGTCTGCATGTGCAGCAGACCAGCTGCTTTTAAAAAATATTACAATTGGTGTTTTTTTCTCTCTCACTCAAATCACATTTTACACATAAGCTCCAGCTGTGCAGTCGTGTCTAACAATTTGCAGTAAAAACAATGGAATTAAGAAATATATAAATATTAGGTCAGCAATGTCGGGCATGATTAAAGTGACTAGTGTTACATTAAAGTGAACGGCGATTCCATGTCTATTACAGTGCATTCGGAAAGTATTCAGATGACTTGACTTTATCCACATTTTGTTATGTAACAGCCTTATTCTAAAAATGGATACAATTTTGTTTTTCCCCTCAATCAACACGCAATACCCCATAATTAAAAAGCAAAAACAGATTTTTAGAAATGTTTGCACATTAATTCAAATTTTAAAAAACAAGGAAATATCAGACATAAAGTACTCTAGGCCTTTACTCAATACTTTGTTGAAGCACCTTTTGGAAGCGATTACAGCCTCAAGTCTTCTTGGATATGACACTACAAGCTTGGCACACCTGTATTTAGGGAGTCTCTTCCCATTCCTCTCTGCAGATCCTCTCAAGCTGTCAGGTTGGATGGGGAGCGTTGCTGCACAGCTATTTTTAGGTCTCTCCAGAGCTGTTAGATCGGGTTCAAGTCCGGGCTCTGGCTGGGACAAAAGGACATTGAGACTCGTCCCGAAGCCTCTCCTGCGTTGTCTTGGCTGTGTGCTTAGGGTCGTTGTCCTGTTGGAAGGTGAACCTTCGCCCCACTCTGAGATCCTGAGTACTCCGGAGAAGGTTTTCATCTCTGTATTTTGCTCTGTTCATCTTTCCCTCTATCCTGACTAGTCTCCTAGTCCCTGCCGTTGAAAACAACCCCATAGCATGATGCTGCCACCACCATGCTTCACCGTAGGTTTCCTCCAGGCGTGACGCTTGCAATTCAGGCCAAAGAGTTCAATCTTGGTTTCATCAGACCAGAGATTCTTGTCCGACAGTCCTTTTAGGTGCCTTTTGGCAAACTCCAAGGGGGCTGTCATGTGCCTTTTACTGAGGAGTGGCATCCATCTGGCCACTCTACCATAAAGGCCTGAATAATGGAGTGCTGCAGCGATGGTTGACCTTCTGGAAGGTTCTCCCATCTCCACAGAGGAACTCTGGAGCTCCGTCAGAGTGACCATCGGGTTCTTGGTCACCTCCCTGACTAAAGCCCTTCTCCCCAGATTGCTCAGTTTAGAAGCTCTAAGAAGAGTCTTGGTGGTTCCAAACTTATTCCAGCGGCCTCCAGAATGATGGAGGCCGCTGTGTTCTTGGGGACCTTCAATGCTGCAGAACATTTTTGGCACCCTTCCCCAGATCTGTCCCTCGACACAATCCTATCTCGGAACTCCTCTGACCTCCTGGCTTGGTTTTTGCTCTGACATGAACTGTCAACTGTGGGACCTTATATTGACAGGTCTGTGCCTTTCCAAATCATGTCCAATCAATTGAATTTACCACAGGTGGACTCCAATCAAGTTCTAGAAACATCTCAAGGATTATCAATGGAAACAGGATGCACCTGAGTTCAATTTCGAGTCTCATCGCAAAGGTTCTGAATACTTATGTAAATTAAAACCTGCTTTCGCTTTGTCATTATGGGGTATTATGTGTCAATTGAGGAAAATGTATTTAATCAATTTTAGAATAAGGCTGTAACGTAACAAAATGTGGAAAAAGTCAAGGGGTCTGAATACTTTCCGAATGCACTGTATAAGGTCAAATAAATTCATCAGGCCCTAATCTATGGATTTCACATGACTGGGAATACAGATATGCATCGGTTGGTGACAAATATTTCTTTTTTTTAAAGTAGGGGTGTGGATCAGAAAACCAGTCCATATGTGGAGTGACCACCATTTTCCTCAAGCAGCGTGACACATCTCCTTCACATAGAGTTGATCAGGCTGTTGATCGTGGCCTGTGCAATGTTGTCCCACTCCTCTTCAATGGCAGTGTAAAGTTGCTAGATATTGATGGGAACTCGTTGATGCAGAGCATCTCAAACATGCTCAATGCGTGACATGTCAGGTGAGTTTTCAGGCCATGGAAGAATGCTGAAACATGAAGTGATGGTGGTGGATGAATGGCATGACAATGGGCCAAAGAATCTCGTCACTGTATCTCTGTGCATTCAAATTACTATCGATAAAATGCAATCATGTTTGTTGTCTGTAGCTTATGCCTGCCCATGCCATAACCCAACCGCCACCATGGGACACTGTTTACAACATTGACATCAGCAAACCGCTTGCCCAAACAACTCCATACATGCTGTCTGTCTTCTTCCAGTTACAGTCAAAAGCGGGATTCATCGATGAAGAGCACACTTCTCCAGCGTGCCAGTGGCCATCGAAGGTGAGCATTTGCCCACTGAAGTCGGTTACGACGTCGCACTGCAGTCAGGTCAAGAGCCTGGTGAGGACGACGAGCACGCAGATGAGCTTCCCTGAGACGGTTTGTGCAGAAAGTCTTAAGTTGTGCAAACACATACTGTAGCTTCCTCAGCTGTCCGGGTGGCTGGTCTCAGATGATCATGCAGTTGAAGAAGCTGGAGGTCCTGGATTGGTGTGGTTACATGTGGTCTGCAGTTGTGAGTCTGGTTGGACGTACTGCCAAATTCTCTAATGACATTGAAGGCGGCTTATGGTAGAGAAATTAATTCAATTCTATGGCAACAGCTGGGTGGACATCCCTGCAGTCAGCATGCCAATTGCTTGCTCCCTCAACTTGAGGCATCTGTGGCATTGCGTTGTCCGACAAAACTTCACATTTTAGAGTGGCTTTTGTCCCCAGCACAAGGTGCACTTGTGTAATGATCATGCTGTTTAATCAGCTTCTTGATATGCCACACCTGTCAGGTGGTTGGATTATCTTGGCCAAGGAGAAATGCTCACTAACAGGGATGTAAACAAATGTGTACACCAAATGAGAGAAATAAGCTTTTCGTGTGAATGGAACATTTCTGGACCAACACTTTACATGTTGCGTTTATATTTTGTTCTGTGTAAATAGCCAAGAAACAGGAGGACAAAGACACTGTATACTTTTGGGTAAATTTAACCAACTTCTATGCCTGTGCGCTTCTAAAAATGAATCTTTCAACACTTCACTCATAGCGCGCGCATAGCGCCCCAGGGACTATTGCTGAGTGAGGTGGGATATATGGGACTACAATTCTTCGCGTGATTAACTACCAGCTTTAAAACAAAAACGTCATAAATACTTTTCAAATAACTACTGCAGTTTTTACTGTTGCTATAAATTACAATTCGACTTTCATACTCGACTTTTTCAGTTCACACATATCTAATTTTAAGCTTATTATTACTTTTTTTTATAGCCTGCCTGTGGTGGTTTGGTACATATTGCGATTTTGGGGTCATGGTTAGGTTTCGTTACAGAGAGATAATTTAACTGTAGTTAATTTGTTTATTTAAGAAGGGAAAAAAATCACGATTACTCAACAATAGCAATAAAATAAGTTGCAATATGTGTGTGAAATCAATATGTAAACATGGCTCAGACATTGTATAGGCCTATGCTTAAATGTTTTCTTACAAAGATAAAAATATGCGCACTTGTGCGATTCTCATATAGTGCCTGTAGCACGGTACTTCTCATCTCCCACTCCAGGGTAATGTGATGGGCTGTCACTAAGTAGCACTGGAGGTCTATCCAGCTGTAGTAAACGCAACAGTGTGCATTGGCCAATTCATTGCCAACTTCAGATTTAGCTTGCTTATATAGAACAGGCAGTGTTGCCAATTTAGCGACTTCGTCGCTATAATTACCAACTATTCAGGCCCCTCTAGTGACACATTTTCAAAAAAGCGACTAGTGACTTTTTCTGGTGTTTATTGGAGACTCTGACGTGAAAGCACATATCGTTCTTACTCTTCTCGACGAGCAGCCTGTCATAAAGCACTCACAGGCAGCCCAGTCCTCGCGCTGCAGTCAGAGCAGAAGATGTTCACCCCTCGGTGTCCAGACTGCAAATGAATCTTGCATGCGGAAAGCTGCCGCTGGCTGATCCTGCCCAGGCTTACATTCAGGGCGGGATGTAAATGTAAAAATACTCATATAAGTAACTCCGCCAGAATGTCTCCTTTGGGTCACATTTGCCTTTCCCAAGCTCAGATAATGGAGAAGGGTTGTGACATAAAATTGTGAATTGTGACATAAAAAAAACAAGAATCGACAGAAGAAAGTTCATTTGTAGTTCTAAACATATTTGGGGTGTTTTTCACTCACTTTTTGTTACCCCAATCTCCTACAGCGTCCATCACAATTACATGCAGATGGCCAATTATGCAAAATGTGATGACGTCATTTAGCGACTTTTAGGACAGCCAATGGCTCCTTTCCTTACTGAAGGTTGGCAACACTGAGAGCAGGTACTACCGGTTTGTTGAAATGGGAGCGAGAGGGCGAAGTTCGTAGCGTTGCTCGATCACTTTAACGAGGTGCTGAAACCCCTATTCTCAACCAACAAGAATGGGTGCACGTCCTCAGATTGAATGCAGAGGGGAAACAAAGTTGTTTTTTTTGCGTTTCCATCTTGCTCCGGTGGTAGGAATGCTGGGGTGATGTCAGTATTAACGTGTCAACATGTTGGTAGCTGCGTAGGCTATTCTCGTTTAACAGTGGCGACATAGTACTGTTAATTCGTTGTCCATCGCCATTGTAATCTACTGGGAAGCCAAAATGTTCCAAAACTGGAGATTTCAATGACAATGGAGAATACTCTTGGTTTATCGACCCCACCACTTGCCATCATACAGAACTAGTTCCCGGATGCGCCTCACAAAAGGAGTTTGAAATGCTCAGATTTAAGATTACAGTTTTTATTACAATGTTCTCATAGGCTATAGTTTTTTCAGGTTCACAGTGTGGATGGAACAGATGTCGCCATAACGAACAGTTCGGTACGAATACGTGTACCGTTACTAGCTCAACTATAAAATACGATCTTACAGTGTTAAGCTTTCACAAGGCAATTCAGAGAAGCAGATTGTCATTTTTTTTGCGCATAGAATGGAGTCATGAGTGCCTTCAGATGTGTGGTCGGGCAAATTTTCTTCACAATACAATGAACATATACAGTGCATTCAGAAACTATTCACACCCCTTGATTTATTCTATATTTTCTTGTGTTACAGCCTGAATTCAAAATTGATCAAATTTCTACAGAAAAATCTCCCCCATCTACACACAATACCCCATAATGACAAAGTGAAAACATGTTTAGATTTCTTTTGCAAGTGTATTGAAAATTAAATACAGAAATATCTCATTTACATAAGTACTCTCACCCGAGTCAGTACTTTGTAGAAGCAACTTTGGTGGTGATTACAGCTTTGAGTCATCTTGGGTATGTCTGTATCAGCTTTGCAGATCTGGATTTGGGAATTTTCTCCCATTCTTCCTTGCAGATTTTCTCAAGCTGTTAATTTAGATGGGGAGTGGCAGTGAACAACAATATTCAAGTCGAGTCCAGAGATATAAATGGGATTCAAGTCTGGGCCACTCAAGGACATACACATTATTGTTATGAAGCCCTTCCAGCATTGCTTTAACTCTATGGTTTGGGTCATTGTCCTGTTGAAATGTAAATCTTTGCCCCAGTCAAATCTAATTTGATTGGTCACATACATATATTTAGCAGATGTTATTGCGGGTGTAGCGAAATGCTTGTGTTCATTGCTCCAACAGTGCAGTAGTATCTAAAAACGATTCACAACAATACATCTAAAAGTAAAAGAATGGAATGAAGAAATATATCAATATTACATTGAGCAGTGTCAGAGTGGCATTGACTAAAAGATAGTATAATAGAATACAGTATATACACATGAGATGAGTAAAGCAGTATGTAAACCTTATTTAAACATTAGTGGAGATCCCAGGGCAGTGAAGGGAACATTTCCCTGCATAGAGTGCCTTCTTTCAGATGGGATGTTAAACAGGTGCCCTGACTCTGGTCATGAAAGATCCCATGGCACTTATTGTAAGAGTAGGGGTGTTAACCCAGGTGTCATGGCTAAATTCCCAACATGGCCACCTAATCATCACCCTCATGTGTAATTGGCATATCACTCCTCACCTCTCCACCTGATAGCAGTTGTGTGGTGAGTGGTCTGGCACAAAAATGATTGCCGTGCTACACATTTGTGGTGGTTGACAAGAGTTTCCCCTACTATGTAAAGTGCTTTGAGTACCTCAGTTGGTAGAAAAACACTGAAATGAATTATTAGTCCCATACCTTTTTTAATTTCCCAATGATGGAGACCACTGTGTTCTTGGAAACTTTCAACACTCTAGAAATTGTTTTATACCCTTCTCCAGATATGACTGACCACAAGTCTATCTCGGTGCTCTTTGGACAGTTCCTCTGACTTACATTTACATTTAAGTCATTTAGCAGACGCTCTTATCCAGAGTGACTTACAAATTGGTGCGTTCACCTTAAGACATCCAGTGGAACAGCCACTTTACAATAGTGCATCTAAATATTTTAAGGGGGGGGGGTGAGAAGGATTACTTTATCCTATCCTAGGTATTCCTGAAAGAGGTGGGGTTTCAGGTGTCTCCGGAAGGTGGTGATTGACTCCGCTGTCCTGGCGTCGTGAGGGAGTTTGTTCCACCATTGGGGGGCCAGAGCAGCGAACAGTTTTGACTGGGCTGCGCAGGAACTGTACTTCCTCAGTGGTAGGGAGACTTCATGGTATAGTTTCTGCTCTGACATGCACTGTCAACTGTGGGACCTTATATAAATATATTAACAGGTGTGTTTCTTTCTAAATCATGTCCAAACAATTGAATTGGCCACAAGTTGACTCCAATCAAGTTGTAGCGACATCAAGGAAGATCAAAGGAAATTGGATGCACCTGAGCTCAAAGGGGTGTGAATACTTACAATATGTCAATGAGATATTTTTGCATTTCATTTAATAAATTTACAAAAGAATTCTCAACATGTTTTCACTTCCTCATTATGGTGTTTTGTGTGTAGATGGGTGAGAATGATTTTTTTATCAATTTTGAATTCAGGCTGTAAGACAAAATGTGAAATGAGCCAAAGGGTATGAATACTTTTTGATGGCACTGTAGGCTCATTCTGCTAAGGACAACCCAAGGTAACTGTACATCAAACAGTTACATGATCATAAATGTTGAAACTGTATATTACATGAGTTTTATGATATGGAAATGTGAAGTGCACATTTGGACACAGGTGTTTGGCTTGCTTGTATAACAAAAGCGGTATTTATTTACTGTAATCCCCAGCGTGTCATCTTTCAAAATGCATTGAGTTCTCATAATTTACAGCATTTTCCTCACTCAGACAGTTGAAGTTGGAAGTTTACATACACCTTAGCCAAATACATTTAAACTCAGGTTTTCACAATTCCTGACATTTAATCCTTGTAAAAATTCCCTGTCTTAGGTCAAGTTAGGATCACCACTTTATTTTAAGAATGTGAAATGTCAGAATAATAGTAGAGATTCATTTCTTTCATCACATTACCAGTGGGTCAGAAGTTTACATCCACTCAATTAGTATTTGGTAGCATTGCCTTTAAATTGTTTAACTTGGGTCAAACATTTCGGGTAGCCTTCCACAAGCTTCCCACCATAAGTTGGGTGAATTTTGGCCCATTTCTCCTGACAGAGCTGGTGTAACTGAGTCAGGTTTGTAGGCCTCCTTGCACGCACGCACTTTTCCAGTTCTGGCCACACATTTTCTATAGGATTGCTGTCAGGGCTTTGTGATGGCCACTCCAATACCTTGACTTTGTTGTCCTTAACCTCTTCAACCTATGGGGGCGCTGTGTCATTATTGGATAAAAAGATGTGCCCGTTTTAAGCGCAATATTTTGTCACGAAAAGATGCTCGACTATGCATGGAATTGACAGCCTTGGAAAGACAAAACTCTGACGTCTCCAAAACTGCAAAGATATTATCTGTGAGTGCCCCAGAACTAATGCAACAGGCGAAACCAAGATGAAGTTTCATACAGGAAATGCCCCAGATTCTGAAGGCGCTGTGTTCCAATGTCTCCTTATATGGCTGTGAATGCGCCAGGAATGAGCCCGCGCTTTCTGTCTATTCCCCGAGGTGTCTGCAGCATTGTGACGTGTTTGTAGGCATATCATTGGAAGATTGACCATAAGAGACTACATTTACCTGGTGTCCCGCCCGGTGTCCTGTGTGCGTAATCTGTAGGTCCATGCGCGTTCCATTTCTTCAGAAGAGAAAGTAAAAATCCATCGTGGCAGTTATCATCGATAGATATGTGAAAAACACCTTGAGGATTGATTCTAAACATCGGTTTGCCATGTTTCTGTCGATTATTATGGAGTTAATTTGGAAAAAAGTTCGCGTTTTAATGACTTATTTTTATTATTTTTTCCTTACCCAAACGTGATTAACAAAACGGAGCGATTAGTCGACACAAATAATATTTTTTGTAAAAACGGAACATTTGCTATCTAACAGAGTCTCCTCATTGAAAACATCTGAAGTTCTTCAAAGGTAAATGATTTTATTTGAATTCTTTTCTGGTTTTTGTGGAAAATGTTGCATGCTGAAATAGAGGCATAATCCAATGCTAGGCTAATACTAATACTAATACTGTTACACAAATGCTTGTTTAGCTATGGTTGAAAAGCATATTTTGAAAATCTGAGATGACAGTGTTGTTAACAAAAGGCTAAACTTGAGAGCAAATAGATTAATTTCATTTCATTTGCGATTTTCATGAATAGTTAACGTTGTGTTATGCTAATGAGCTTGCGGATAGATTTACACAATCCTGGATACAGGTTTTTTTTCGTAGCTAAACGTGATGCAGAAAACGGAGCGATTTGTCCTAAACAAATAATCTTTCAGGAAAAACTGAACATTTGCTATCTGAGAGTCTCCTCATTGAAAACATCCGAAGTTCTTCAAAGGTAAATGATTTTATTTGAATGCTTTTTATGGTTTTTGTGAAAATGTTGCCTGCTGAATGCTAACGCTAAATGCTATGCTAAATGCTACATTAGCTATCAATACTGTTACACAAATGCTTGTTTTGCAATGGTTGAGAAGCATATTTTGAAAATCTGAGATGACAGTGTTGTTAACAAAAGGCTAAGCTTGAGAGCAAATAGATTAATTTCATTTCATTTGCGATTTTCATGAATCGTTAACGTTGCGTTATGGTAATGAGCTTGAGGCTGTAGTGACGATACCGGATCCGGGATGGCTCGACGCAAGAAGTTAAGCCATTTTGCCACAACTTTGGAAATGTACTTGGGGTCCTTGCCCATTTGGAATACCTATTTGTGACCAAGCTTTAACTGATGTCTTGAGATTTTGCTTCAATATATCCACATAATTTTCCTTGCTCATGATGCCATCTATTTTGTGAAGTGCACCAGTCCCTCCTGCAGCAAAACACCTCCACAACATGATGCTGCCATCTCCGTTCTTCACGGTTGGGATGGTGTTCCTTGGCTTGCAAGCCTCCCCTTTTTCCTCCAAACATAACGATGGTCATTATGGCCAAACAGTTCTATTTTTGTTTCATCAGACCAGAGGACATTTCTCCAAAAAGTATGATCTTTGTCCCATTGTGCAGTTGTAATACAGCCTGGAATCCGAGGAATATGGTTGCGGTCCAAACCCTTAAAAGACACACCCTATCCCCTCAGCCCTCAAATTAAGTGGACACTTCTGATGACGTATCATGATGTCTGACGAGTGTACACTTGCAGGGCAGGGTTCAAGGGAGGAAGGAATGATTTTTAAATGGACCACCCTTGGCCGGAAATTCGTCACTCGTAGCTTGTAGGTGCTTTATATGTGCTACAGTCAATTATGAGTGCATGTCTACTTATATTAAATATATCATTATTAATATACGCCTACTATATGATAGTTAGCTAATTAATTTGTTAGCTAGCCTGCCTAGCTGGAACTTCTGAAGAAGAAAATGTTTTATTTTTACAATTTCCGAAACAAAAACATATTTACTTTTTACGAGACATGTTTGTGCCATCATGTGCATTAGTAACACAATTTATAACTTATTTGCTTTCATTTTTACTTACACTTGTGTGTTGACTTCTCCCTTGATGTTGTTTTTATGTTTTCGCTGACTTTTCTTAGCAGATTTACAATCATCGCGAATTGAATTATGGGGAGTTTCAGGCCCCGCAGTGAACATAATTGTACACTGGCAAAGCTGACTAAAAACTAAGCCTGAGGGGCTTACATTGCAAACTACCCATGCTTGGCTAATAATTTGGACCACCCTCCAAGATGGCGACGGGGATTCCCCCAAGGGCATAGGCGAGGGTAAGTGGACGAGGGTATGTCTTTTAAGTATTTGGACTGCAGTGTGCATGCATATATCTATATTAGGGGTGATATATATTTTTTTCATATAGATATTTTTATATATTTTCTTTTCATAAACATTTTTATATTTTTATTTTTTCAATGTAAAAAAAACATAAACCAATGGCGTATAAATTAACGTGGGAAAAATATCCACATAGTAATAAAGTTATCAGAAAAAGAAAGTTGTCTCGTAGCTGTATGCAGCTCTGTTCATTAGTTATTTCACTACAGCGAGAACAGAGCTGAGAGACTGTCGTAGCAGCAATTAGCGTATGAAGGAATTAGCAGTTAGCTAAATGCAAAGGAGCAACTTAGCAAGCATTGGCGAGCCAGAACTAGAAGACGCCCCAGTATCATTCAGGTCTGCCATCTGGGAAAATGTTGGTTTCGCTGTAAACTATAACGGGATTGCCAACGAGTGGTGGATGAAACTTCTACAACATGTAGGTTCTGTTCATTGCTGATAGCCTATTAGAGTGGTGGATGTAACTTCTACAACATGTAGGTTCTGTTCATTGCTGATAGCCTATTAGAGTGGTGGATATAACTTCTACAACATGTAGGTTCTGTTCATTGCTGATAGCCTGTTAGAGTGGTGGATAAAACTTCTACGTGTAGGTTCTGTTCATTGCTGATAGCTTGTTAGAGTGGTGGATAAAACTTCTACAACATGTAGGCTCTGTTCATTGCTGATAGCCTGTTAGAGTGGTGGATAAAACTTCTACAACATGTAGGCTCTGTTCATTGCTGATAGCCTGTTAGAGTGGTGGATAAAACTTCTACGTGTAGGTTCTGTTCATTGCTGATAGCCTGTTAGAGTGGTGGATAAAACTTCTACAACATGTAGGTTCTGTTCATTGCTGATAGCCTGTTAGAGTGGTGGATAAAACTTCTACAACATGTAGGCTCTGTTCATTGCTGATAGCCTGTTAGAGTGGTGGATAAAACTTCTACAACATGTAGGCTCTGTTCATTGCCAATAGCCTATTAGAGTGGTGGATATAACTTCTACAACATGTAGGCTCTGTTCATTGCCAATAGCCTATTCGAGTGGTGGATATAACTTCTACAACATGTAGGCTCTGTTGCCAATAGCCTATTTGAGTGGCAATACGAGTAACATGATTACTCATTTGCACAGACATCACCCCAAAGTGCCCATCGGTGGAAGTAGGCGAAAAAATGAAATGCAACAATATGCGGCTGACTCCGGTAGGGCTAAAGAAATCAATGCAGCTATAGCAAAATTCATAGCGGAAGATATGAGGCTCTTCTCTTTGGTAGAGAATGCGAGGTTCAGAAACATGTTTCAAGTGGTCGAGCCGCGCTTCATCATTCCTTCCCGTAAACATTTTGCCCAGACATTAATACCTGCCGTATACAAAAGAACAACTTGAGAGCGAGTTGTCAGAAACGCGGTCTGTCACTCTAACACCAGACAGTTGGACGTCTAGAGCTACAGAAACCTACCTTACTGTAACGGCTCATTTCATTACGGCAGAGTGGGAGGTAAAAAGCTATGTCCCCTTGAGAGTAGTCACACCAGTGTAAACTTGAAGGAAGAGCTAAGGGAAGTTGGAGGGGGATAATGTAACGATTCCTGTGACCACTGACAACGCTAGAAATATTGTAAATGCAGTTGCACTAACTGGATTGTGGCCACAGATAGGATGCTTTGCTCACGTTATTAATCTAGCATCTCAGAAAGCAATGTCAGTGAATCCAATCTCTCGCCTCCAAGCAAAGACTAAAAGCACAACTGCTGCACATGTTTTCAAGACTAAACAGGAGATGTTGGAGCTGCCAAACCACAAACTAATCCAAGATGTCCCTACTAGATGGAATTCAAGCCATGACATGTTTGAGAGATACCTTGAGCAGAAAGTTGAGCTGTATTCTACACTGACTGATCAAGCTGTGAGGAAGAATGTCAAAGATAGTGACTTTGTCAGAAAATGACTAGCAGAGGAAGTTATCAAAGTGTGCAAACCTCTCAATACAGTCACAACACTGATATGCACTGAGAGCATTCCATCAGTTTCCATGGTCCTGCCTATGAAAACAGTGATCCTGAAATCAATGGTGGCATCTGATGAAGATGAACCCGCAGTAAGGGATGTCAAGACTGCTATTAGAGTTAACCTGGAACTTAGTTATGCTGACCCTGGTGTCCAAGACTTCTTACACAAGAGCACCGCTTTGGACTTTTGCTGCAAATGGTTGCTGCTGCTCATCTGAGAGTCTACAATGAACTCACAGCAGAGATTGTAACCAATATACAACAGGCATTGTATTTATTTTGTTAATGTGACATTTATTATTTTATTAATTAGTGATTTAACAATTCTAAAGTAATAATTGTAATTGTCATAAGTGTCTGATCTATATTTCTAACAACAAATCATATCTTTAAAGCCACTTCAGAGATAGTAATTGAATTCTGCAGGATCAAGCCACAGATGCCACAGGAACCAATCCCTCTCCAGAGACGGCAGACAACAGGGGTTCTCCTCCACAAAAGAAGTCTGCCATGTCTGAGCATTTTGGGGAGTTGTTCACGACCCAGGAGCAGGGCACCAAGTCAAAGGTCAAGGTCATAGAGGAGGAGATGACCTCATACAGGGAAGTGGACTGTATTCCCCTGGATGCTGATCCACTTACATGGTGGAAGACCAAAGAGTTAATATACCCTCATGTTGCCGTGTTAGCAAGGCGCTACCTGGCTGTGACTGGGACCTCTGTCCCTAGCGAGAGGGTTTTCTCCACAGCGGCTGACATTGTCGCAGCAAGCCGATCTGTGCTCACTGCAGATAATGTGGATAAACTAATCTTCTTAAAGAAAAACTTCAAAATCTGATAAAACATTTTTTTCAAGAAACCAGTGTCAAGTGGTCCCATTTTGTTAATATGCTGCTGGACTATGCACTCTTGTTGAAGTTCTGTTTTAAAATACTATTTTATGTCATGTTAAGACAGCCACCGCTGCTTTTTGTTGTCCCTTTGTTTCCATCTGCTCCTGGGAATTCCAGCTACCCATGTTTACTATTATAATACATGGAAAATCTAAATACAAATGACATATTTCTCAGGCATTTATTTTGGCGATGTATCGAAACCGAACCATGACACCACTGTACCGTACCGAACCGTGAGTTTTGAGAACTGTTTCATCCCTAATAAATAAATATACACACACGCCCACACAGCACTAGTAGGTCAAACTAACAAGTCACTCAAAAAAATGAATCATGACTCACGAGTCAGTAAAGAGTCGTTCAAAAAGAACGAATTGTTCGCAAACTGCACATCACTACCTGGAACGCGACCACACTTCGAATACATGAGAAAGAAAACTGCAGCAAAGTACTTAGTTTTTAAACCAAAACATGGAGTAGAAACTAGCTATGTGGCACTGTCAGTCTTGTGCCTGATTTAGCTAGTTCCCTCCATCCAACAATGATTTGATAAGATTAGCTAGTTAGGTATAACATTAGTTTGTTTTGCTGGTAGCCTAATTGGCCCACCTCATTTGGGGTAGCTATCGTTAGCTGTGCCATCGATCTATCAATCAAATGTATTTCTAAAGCCCTCAAACAGCAAGCAATGCAGATGTTGAAGCGTCCCTCTGATCAGATCGATTTATCTAACGTTAGATAGCCAGTCTCGGTACCCAGCACACGTTAAAGCAAATACTACGTGGTCAAAGTTATTGTAATGTTACTGAGGGTAAATAAGTGTAAAAAAGTAACATTTATCTGCGGCAGTTGTTTTTAACCTTTTTATTTAACTAGGCAAGTCAGTTTAAGAACAAATTCTTATTTACAATGACGGCCAAGCCCGGACGACGCTGGGCCAATTGTGCGCCGCCCTATGGGACTCCCAATTACGGCCGGTTGTGATACAGCCTGGATAGGCATGCACTCGGTCTAGGCTAATTCAGATTAGCAGATTGATAGACCTAAATTAGCGCTATTTGACAAAAACTGAGCTCACCTCTGACACCACCAGGCAAATAAACCAGCACAACAAACGGGAATATTGTCCGCATTTTGACTTTGAGACAACAAACTTATCTAGCTATAAGAAATTACAACTACGCACAGAAAGCTTTCCCTTAAATGTTGACTCATATGTTATGATAAATCACCTTCCTTCCTTCTAGTGATGGGTCGTTCGCGAACGAGTCGGCTATGAGTGCCGGCTCACACATCAGAAGAGCTGAATATTAAATCATAAGCCTAAATGCTCAAGCGCACACATTCGTTCTGACTGTCTGCTCAGACGAACAGCCTCACCTGTTGTTCCTGCCAACTCACTCACAGTCACACACTTAGCAGCCGAGGAAGGACAGCTGTGAAAACAGCTGGAAAATGAGTCGGAAGCACAGTGGATGCATTTTAATAATGTAGACCATGTTAGAGCATAGTGTAGAATTTGCCAAAACAGAATCTCATATAAAGTCGGTTCTATACACAACCTACACCGGCTTATGCGAACTGTGCACCCAACTGTGAAGCTAGCTGTAGAGAAGCTTCGAGAAACTAGCAGGCCTGCTAGTGATAGTGGTGGAGCCAGCACCTCCACAGGTGGAGATGTATCCACTCAGTCAAGTAGGCCTACTCCGCGACCCACAGCAACGCTGTCTTCTATGGACCAGTTTATGCCAAAGTCTGTGTGTAATAAAATTAACATTTTCAAGTGAACCCATTAAGTATTGTTGAGGATAGTGGGCAGTATTTTCACTTTGGATGAATTGCGTGCCCATAGTGAACTGCATCCTACTCTGTCCTAGATTGCTAATATATGCATATTATTATTACTATTGGATATAAAACACTCTGACATTTCTAAAACTGTTTGAATGATGTCTGTGAGTATAACAGAACTAATAGGGCAGGCAATCTTCCAAACAAGAAGTGAAATTCTGAATGTGGGTCAAATTTGACGCCATCGCTCCTTCCCTTCCAAACAAGATATGAATCTGGTAGCACTTCCTACGCCTTCCACTAGATGTCCTCATTCAGTGGAACGTGAAATGGAGCTTCTGGTGTGAACTTTGACCGAATGGGAGGGGAACTAGTCACGGTCTTGGCAGAATGCAATTTCCCTGTGGTGCATTTCTCTGTGGGTGTCACCATCATTCCATTTGGCTGCAGATGAAAACGTATGATCCGGTTGGAACGTTATTGGATATATATGAAAATAACATCCTGAAGATTGATTCTCTACTTAGTTTGACCGGTTTATTCGACCTGGAATATATCTTTTTGAAGTTTTCCTCCGAGTTGTCCTGGAACAGCGTCAGCTTTTGGGCACGTGAGCTGAAAGTGCTAGCAAATGCAGCTAATTGGACACTAGTATTGGACATTATGGAACAAAACAACGATTTATTGTGGAACTAGGACTCCTTGCACTGCATTCTGATGAAAGATCATTGAAGGTAAGGGAATATTTATGATGTAATTTCGTATTTCTGTTGACTCCAACATGGCGGAGAAATATATTTACGTCTGAGCGCTGTCTCAGATTATTGCATGGTAGGCTTTTTTCGTAACGTTTAAAAAAAAATTGACACAGCGGTTGCATTAAGAACCAGCGTATATTTAATTATATGTAGAACATGTATCTTTAGTCAAAGTTTATGATGAGTATTTCTGTTATCTGGCGTAGCTTTCTATAATTCCTCCGGATATTTTGGAGGCATTTCTGAACATGGCGTCAATGTAAACTGAGATTTGTGGATATAAATATGCATATTATCGAACAAAACATAAATGTATTGTGTAACATGTCATATGAGTGTCATCTGATGAAGATTTTCAAAAGGTTAGTGATTCATTTTATCTCTAATCCTGCTTTTGTGACTATCTTTGGCTGGGAAAAATGGCTGTTTTTTTTATTTGGTGGTGGTCTAACGTAAATATATGTTGTGTTTTCGCTGTAAAACATTTAAAAAATCGGACATGATGGGTAGATGAACAAGATGTTTATCTTTCATTTGCTGTATTGGACTTGTTAATGTGTGAAAGTTCAATATTTCTAAAGAATATTTTTGAATTCCCTGCGCCACCTTTTCAGCTGAATGGGGGGGGGGGGGGGGAGTTCCCCCTAGGGGATCGCCTTGCCATAACAGGTTTAATGTCTTGCCCACACAATAAACCTAATTGTAAGAGATGCTCTGAAGGTGATGAAGCCCACTGTGGACAAAGTGAAAACAGCTGTGGAATACTTCCACAGGAGCACAGTAGCTCTACACAATGCCAGATGGGGATGCCTGAGCCGAGGCCTAAACAACACTGCACTACAAGGTGGAATTCAACATGTTATATGTTCAAGCTGTTTCTTGAGTCAAAGGATGCCGTCATCTCTACCCTGGCCATTGTCAATGCAACTGTTGATGCTCTGACCCAAGAGGAATGGGAGGTGGTGGAGGAGGTATGCAGAGTTCTGGAACCATTTGAGCAGGTCACTGTGGAGATCAGTGGAGAGAGGTACAGTAAGCAGTTATTACTACATCATTATTCAACACAGTATTATATACAGTGGGGCAAAAAAGTATTTAGTTAGCAACCAATTGTGCAAGTTCTCCCACTTAAAAAGATGAGGCCTGTAATTTTCATCATAGGTACACTTCAACTATGACAGACAAAATGAGAAAAAAATCCAGAAAATCACATTGTAGGATTTTTAATGAATTTATTTGCAAATTATGATGGAAAACAAGTATTTGGTCAATAACAAAAGTTTATCTCAATACTTTGTTATATACCCTTTGTTGGCAATGACAGAGGTCAAACGTTTTCTGTAAGTCTTCACAAGGTTTTCACACACTGTTACTGGTATTTTGGCCCATTCCTCCATGCAGATCTCCTCTAGAGCAGTGACGTTTTGGGGCTGTTGCTGGGCAACACGGACTTTCAACTCCCTCCAAAGATTTTCTATGGGGTTGAGATCTGGAGACTGGCTAGGCCACTCCAGGACCTTGAAATGCTTCTTACGAAGCCACTCCTTCGTTGCCCGGGTGGTGTGTTTGGGATCATTGTCATGCTGAAAGACCCAGCCACGTTTCATCTTCAATGCCCTTGCTGATGGAAGGTTTTCACTCAAAATCTCACGATACATGGCCCCATTCATTCTTTCCTTTACACAGATCAGTCGTCCTGGTCCCTTTGCAGAAAAACAGCCCCAAAGCTTGATGTTTCCACCCCCATGCTTCACAGTAGGTATGGTGTTCTTTGGATGCAACTCTGCATTCTTTGTCCTCAAAATAACGACGAGTTGAGTTTTTACCAAAAAGTTATATTTTGGTTTCATCTGACCATATGACATTCTCCCAATCTTCTGGATCATCCAAATGCTCTCTAGCAAACTTCAGACGGGCCTGGACATGTACTGGCTTAAGCAGGGGGACACGTCTGGCACTGCAGGATTTGAGTCCCTGGCGGCGTAGTGTGTTACTGATGGTAGGCTTTGTTACTTTGGTCCCAGCTCTCTGCAGGTCATTCACTAGGTCCCTCCGTGTGGTTCTGGGATTTTTGCTCACCGTTCTTGTGATCATTTTGACCCCACGGGGTGAGATCTTGCGTGGAGCCCCAGATCGAGGGAGATTATCAGTGGTCTTGTATGTCTTCCATTTCCTAATAATTGCTCCCACAGTTGATTTCTTCAAACCAAGCGGCTTACCTATTGCAGATTCAGTCTTCCCAGCCTGGTGCAGGTCTACAATTTTGTTTCTGGTGTCCTTTGACAACTCTTTGGTCTTGGCCATAGTGGAGTTTGGAGTGCGACTGTTTGAGGTTGTGGACAGGTGTCTTTTATACTGATAACAAGTTCAAACAGGTGCCATTAATATAGGTAACGAGTGGAGGACAGAGGAGCCTCTTAACTTCTTCGAGATAGGGGGCGCTCTTTTAATTTTTGGATAAAAAACGTTCCCGTTTTAAACAAGATATTTTGTCACGAAAAGATGCTCGACTATGCATGTAATTGACAGCTTTGGAAAGAAAAAACTCTGCCGTTTCCAAAACTGCAAAGATATTATCTGTGAGTGCCCCAGAACTAATGCTACAGGCGAAACCAAGATGAAATTTCATACAGGAAATGGTCCAGATTTTGAATGTGCTGTGTTCCAATGTCTCCTTATATGGCTGTGAATGCGCCAGGAATGAGCCTGCACTTTGTCGTTTCCCCAAGGTGTCTGCAGCATTGTGACGTATTTGTAGGCATATCATTGGAAGATTGACCATAAGAGACTACATTTACCAGGTGTCCGCCCGGTGTCCTCTGTCGAAATTATTGCGTAATCTCCAGCTCCATGCACGTTTCCATTTTCTTCAGAGGAGAAAGTCAACTGCCACGAATGATTTATCATCGATAGATATGTGAAAAACACCTTGAGGATTGATTCTAAACTACGTTTGCCATGTTTCTGTCGATATTATGGAGTTAATTTGGAAAAAAGTTTGCGTTGTAATGACTTAATTTTCGTTTTTTTTCTTACCCAAACGTAGCAAAACGGAGCGATTTGTCCTACACAAATAATATTTTTGGAAAAACTGAACATTTGCTATCTAACTGAGAGTCTCCTCATTGAAAACATCTGAAGTTCTTCAAAGGTAAATTATTTTATTTGAATGCTTTTCTTGTTTTTGTGAAAATGTTGCATGCTGAATGCTAGGCTTAATGGTATGCTAGCTATCAATACTCTTACACAAATGCTTGTTTAGCTATGGTTCAAAAGCATATTTTGAAAATCTGAGATGACAGTGTTGTTAACAAAAGGCTAAGCTTGAGAGCAAATATATTTATTTCATTTCATTTGCGATTTTCATGAATAGTTAACGTTGCGTTATGGTAATGAGCTTGAGGCTATAAATAGGATCCCGGATACGGGATTGCTCGTCGCAACAGGTTAAAGAAGAAGTAACAGGTCTGTGAGAGCCAGAAATCTTGCTTGTTTGTAGGTGACCAAATACTTATTTTCCACCATAATTTGCAAATAAATTCATTAAAAATCCTACAATGGGATTTTCTGGATTTTTTTTCCCTCATTTTTTCTGTCATAGTTGAAGTGTACCTATGATGAAAATTACAGGCCTCTCTCGTCTTTTTAAGTTGGAGAACTTGCACAATTGGTGGCTGACTAAATACTTTTCTGTCCCACTGTACATGTATATGAGCAGTAGATGAGAATGTAGTATCAGTAGACAAAACATGAACCTGAACTAATAAGCTACTGTTCTCTCTTTTCAGCTATGTGTCAGCCTCAAAAATGATACTCCTGTGTAAGGGTCTGCAGCGAATCACAGCCAGCCGCCAGAGAAGCAAATGTCACCACAGGACATGTGACAGAGTTGATGGACACCCTATGTTCATCAATGGACAGAAAGTTCCACAGAATGGAATATAATCACGTGCTATCAGAAACGGCTGCACTTGACCCCAGGCTTAAGAAGTTAGCCTTCAGTGATACCAGAGCGATTGATGAGGCTCTTCAAAGAATAACAAACTATAGTTTTGGCAAGTTGGTTAGGACATCTACTTTATGCATGACACGAGTACATTTCCCAACAATTGTTTACAGACAGATTATTTCACTTATAATTCACTGTATCACAATTCCAGTGGGTCAGAAGTTTACATACACTAAATTGACTGCCTTTAAACAGCTTGGAAAATCCCAGAAAATGATGTCATGGCGTTAGAAGCTTCTGATAGGCTAATTGACATAATTTGAGTCAATTGGAGGTGTGCCTGTAGATGTATATCAAGGCTCACCTTCAAACTCAGTGCTTCTTTGCTTGACATGGGAAAAAAAAAAAAATCAGCCAAGACCAATGCTGGTTCATCCTTGGGAGCAATTTCCAAACGCCTAAAGGTACCACGTTCATCTGTACAAACAATAGTACGCAAGTATTAACACCATGGGACCACGCAGCAGTCATTCCGCTCAGGAAAGAGACGCGTTCTGTCTCCTAGAGGTGAACGTACTTTGGTGCGAAAAGTGCAAATCAATCCCAGAACAACAGCAAAGGACCTTGTGAAGATGCTGGAGGAAACGGGTACAAAAGTATTAATATCCACAGTAAAATGAGTCCTATATCGACATAACCTGAAAGGCCGCTCAGCAAGGAAGAATCCACTGCTCCAAAACCGCCATGAAAAAGCCAGACTATGGTTTGCAATTGCACATTGGGACAAAGATCATACTTTTTGGAGAAATGTCCTCTGGTCTGATGAAAAAAATAGAACTGTTTGGCCATAGTGACCATCGTTGTGTTTGGAGGAAAAAGGGGGAGGCTTGCAACCCGAAAAACACTATCCCAACCGTGAAGCACGGGGGTGGCATCATCATGTTGTGGGGGTGCTTTGCTGCAGGAGGGACTGGTGCACTTCACAAAATAGATGGCATCATGAGGTATGAAAATTCTGTGGGTATATTGAAGCAACATCACAAGACATCAGTCAGGAAGTTAAAGCTTGGTCGCAAATGGGTCTTCAAATGGACAATGACCCCAAGTATACTTCCAAAGTTGTGGCAAAATGGCTTAAGGACAACAAAGTCAAGGTATTGGAGGGGCTCTCACAAAGCCCTGATAGAAAACAAAGTCCCATAGAAAATTTGTGGGCAGAACTGAAAAAGCAAGGAGCAAGGAGGCCAACAAACCTGACTCAGTTACACCTGTTCTGTCAGGAGGAATTGGCCAAAATTCACCCAACTTATTGTGGGGAGCTTGTGGAAGGCTACCCGAAACGTTTGCACTTTGTTTATATACATTGAAAAAGTTACTTTACTTTAAATGCACGTGTAATAGCATCTTTCTTTTTACATTTATTTCAATTTGTGGGATGCTGCAGCTTTGATATTGTGCAAAATCCTTTTGAATGGTTAGATTTATATGCACTTTGTTTATATACATTACAAAGGTATACTTTAAATGCAAATGTTTAATAGCATTCTTTTTCATAACAAACCAAAGCATTTTTAAATACATTGTGGTAAAGGTAGAGTATGATTTCATTTAATAATTTCATTAGAATTGTTTTAACACCAATCATAGTCAAACTATCGCATACTGTATGACTTGAAAAAATACAAAACATATATTTTTTTAAAGAGCCGTTTGGGAGCCAAAAGAGCCGGCTCTTTTTTGGTGAGCTATGCTGAACGAGCCAGCTCACTGAAAAGAGCTGGAATGCCCATCACTACTTCCTTCACTGTTCATAGATGACAAAACCAGGGGTTTATTCATTAGTAGGATTCCGTTGAAAAACGTTTAGTAACGGAAACGTTTACTCTAGGAACCAAACGGTTCCTGCCGGCGCCACTTCCGGCGCCGGCAGAGATGGCCGCCTCGCTTCGCGTTCCTAGGAAACTATGCATTTTTTTTTTTACGTGTTATTTCTTACATTAGTACCCCAGGTCATCTTAGGTTTCATTACATACAGTCGAGAAGAACTACTGAATATAAGATCAGCGTCAACTCACCATCAGTACGACCAAGAATATGTTTTTCGCGACGCGGATCCTGTGTTCTGCCTTACAAACAGGACAACGGAATGGATCCCATGCAGCGACCCAAAAAAACGACTCCGTAAAAGAGGGAAACGAGGCGGTCTTCTGGTCAGACTCCGGAGACGGGCACACCGTGCACCACTCCCTAGCATTCTTCTTGCCAATGTCCAGTCTCTTGACAACAAGGTTGATGAAATCCGAGCAAGGGTAGCATTCCAGAGGGACATCAGAGACTGTAACGTTCTTTGCTTCACGGAAACATGGCTCACTGGAGAGACGCTATCCGAGGCGGTGCAGCCAACGGGTTTCTCCACGCATCGCGCCGACAGAAACAAACATCTTTCTGGTAAGAAGAGGGGCGGGGACGTATGCCTTATGGCTAACGAGACATGGTGTGATGAAAGAAACATACAGGAACTCAAATCCTTCTGTTCACCTGATTTAGAATTCCTCACAATCAAATGTAGACCGCATTATCTACCAAGAGAATTCTCTTCGATTATAATCACAGCCGTATATCCCCCCCCAAGCAGACACATCGATGGCTCTGAACGAACTTTATTTAACTCTTTGCAAACTGGAAACCATTTATCCGGAGGCTGCATTCATTGTAGATGGGGATTTTAACAAGGCTAATCTGAAAACAAGACTCCCTCAATTTTATCAGCATATCGATTGCGCAACCAGGGGTGGAAAAACCTTGGATCATTGTTACTCTAACTTCCGCGACGCATATAAGGCCCTGCCCCGCCCCCCTTTCAGAAAAGTTGACCACGACTCCATTTTGTTGATCCCTGCCTACAGACAGAAACTAAAACAAGAGGCTCCCACGCTGAGGTCTGTCCAACGCTGGTCCGACCAAGCTGACTCCACACTCCAAGACTGCTTCCATCACGTGGACTGGGATATGTTTCGTATTGCGTCAGATAACAATATTGACGAATACGCTGATTCGGTGTGCGAGTTCATTAGAATGTGCGTTGAAGATGTCGTTCCCATAGCAACGATTAAAACATTCCCTAACCAGAAACTGTGGATTGATGGCAGCATTCGCGTGAAACTGAAAGCGCGAACCACTGCTTTTAATCAGGGCAAGGTGTCTGGTAACATGACCGAATACAAACAGTGCAGCTATTCCCTCCGCAAGGCTATCAAACAAGCTAAGCGTCAGTACAGAGACAAAGTAGAATCTCAATTCAACGGCCCAGACACAAGAGGCATGCGGCAGGGTCTACAGTCAATCACGGACTACAGGAAGAAATCCAGCCCAGTCACGGACCAGGATGTCTTGCTCCCAGGCAGACTAAATAACTTTTTTGCCCGCTTTGAGGACAATACAGTGCCACTGACACGGCCTGCAACGAAAACATGCGGTCTCTCCTTCAAGAGGGCCACCATTGTTCCTGTTCCCAAGAAAGCTAAGGTAACTGAGCTAAAGGACTACCGCCCCGTAGCACTCACTTCCGTCATCATGAAGTGCTTTGAGAGACTAGTCAAGGACCATATCACCTCCACCCTACCTGACACCCTAGACCCACTCCAATTTGCTTACCGCCCAAATAGGTCCACAGACGATGCAATCTCAACCACACTGCACACTGCCCTAACCCATCTGGACAAGAGGAATACCTATGTGAGAATGCTGTTCATCGACTACAGCTGGGCATTCAACACCATAGTACCCTCCAAGCTCGTCATCAAGCTCGAGACCCTGGGTCTCGACCCCGCCCTGTGCAACTGGGTACTGGACTTCCTGACGGGCCGCCCCCAGGTGGTGAGGGTAGGCAACAACATCTCCTCCCCGCTGATCCTCAACACTGGGGCCCCACAAGGGTGCGTTCTGAGCCCTCTCCTGTACTCACTGTTCACCCACGACTGCGTGGCCACGCACGCCTCCAACTCAATCATCAAGTTTGCGGACGACACAACAGTGGTAGGCTTGATTACCAACAACGACGAGACGGCCTACAGGGAGGAGGTGAGGGCCCTCGGAGTGTGGTGTCAGGAAAATAAGCTCACACTCAACGTCAACAAAACTAAGGAGGTGATTGTGGACTTCAGGAAACAGCAGAGGGAACACCCCCCTATCCTCATCGATGGAACAGTCGTGGAGAGGGTAGCAAGTTTTAAGTTCCTCGGCATACACATCACAGACAAACTGAATTGGTCCACTCACACAGACAGCATCGTGAAGAAGGCGCAGCAGCGCCTCTTCAACCTCAGGAGGCTGAAGAAATTCGGCTTGTCACCAAAAGCACTCACAAACTTCTACAGATGCACAATCGAGAGCATCCTGGCGGGCTGTATCACCGCCTGGTACGGCAACTGCTCCGCCCTCAACCGTAAGGCTCTCCAGAGGGTAGTGAGGTCTGCACAACGCATCACCGGTGGCAAACTACCTGCCTTCCAGGACACCTACACCACCCGATGTTACAGGAAGGCCATAAAGATCATCAAGGACATCAACCACCCGAGCCACTGCCTGTTCACCCCGCTATCATCCAGAAGGCGAGGTCAGTACAGGTGCATCAAAGCTGGGACCGAGAGACTGAAAAACAGCTTCTATCTCAAGGCCATCAGACTGTTAAACAGCCACCACTAACATTGAGTGGCTGCTGCCAACACACTGACACTGACACTGACTCAACTCCAACCACTTTAATAATGGGAATTGATGGGAAATGATGTAAATATATCACTAGCCACTTTAAACAATGCTACCTTATATAATGTTACTTACCCTACATTATTCATCTCACATGCATACGTATATACTGTACTCTATATCATCGACTGCATCCTTATGTAATACATGTATCACTAGCCACTAGCCAAAACGTTTTGCAACAGGCCAGGCTAAGCAGGGTTGGTCCTGGATGGGAAACCAAATGCTGCTGTAAGTGGTGTTGGAGGGCCAGTAGGAGGCACCCATTCCTCTGGTCTAAAAACAAAATCCCAATTCCCCAGGGCAGTAATTGGGCAAATTGCCCTGTGTAGGGTGCTGTCTTTCAGATGGGATGTTAAATGGATGTCCTGACTCTCTGTGGTCACTTAAGATCCCATGGCACTTATTGTAGGGGTGTTAACCCTGGTGTTCTGGCTGAATTCCTAACCTGGCCCTCATACCGTCACCTAATAATCCCCAGTTTACAATTGGCTCATTCATCCCCTGTAACTATTCCCCAGGTCGTTTCTGTAAATGAGAATATTATCTCAGTCAATTTACCTGGTTAAATAAATATAATCACTCAATTTTTTTCCTGGCCAATTACAATATATGAAGGAATCCAGCAGAGGTCAGTACAGGCCTTCTGATGGTGTGATGAACCTTGATATTGATCATCCAGCTTGGCCTCAGAGCCCTACGAAACATACTATACATATTTCTGCACCTACAATGATGCAGTATGATGTACTAAAGGTCTAGTCATACTGAACAAAAATATAAACGCATGTAAAGTGTTGGTCCTATGTTTCATGAGCTGAAATAAACAATCCGAAGAAATGTTCCATATGCACAAAAAGCTTATTTCTCTCAAATGTTGCGAACAAATTAGTTTACATACCTGTTAGGCAGCATTTCTCCTTTGCCAAGGTAATCCCATCCACCTGACAGGTGTGGTGCATCAAGAAGCTGATTAAACAGCTGATTAATCAGCATAATCAGCTCCTGAGTGGCACAGCGGTCTAAGGCACTGCATCTTAGTGCTAGAGGCATCACAACAGACACCCTGGTTCGATTCCAGGCTGTATCACAACCGGCTGTGATTGTGAGTGCCACAATTGGCCCAGAGTCATCTGGGCTTTGCCGGTGTAGGCTGTCATTGTAAATAAGAATTTGTTCTTAACTGACTTGCCTAGTTAAATGTAAATTAAAAGTTCCACCTTGTGCTGGGGACAATAAAAGGCTCCACTAAAATGTGCAGTTTTGTCACGAAACACTATGCCACAGATTCCTCAAGTTTTGAGGGAGCGTGTAATTGGCATGCTGACTGCAGGAATGTCCACCAGAGCTGTTGCCAGGTAATGGAATGTTAATTTCTCTACCAACATTGTTTCAGTGAATTTGGCAGTATGTCCAACCGGCCTCACAACCGCAGACCACGTGTAACCATGCCAGCCCAGGACCTCCAGATCCGGCTTCTTCACCTGTCTGGGACCAGCCATCCGGACAGCTGACGAAACTGAGGAGTAATTCTGTCTGTAATAAAGCCTTTTGTGGGGGAAAACTAATTCTGAATGGCCTGGCTCCCCCGTGGTTGAGGCTGGCTCTCAAGTGGGTGGGCCTATGCCCTCCCAGGCTGGGCCCATGCCCTTTCATGTGAAATCCATAAATTGGGGCCTAATGAATTTATCTCAATTGACTGATTTCCTCATATGAACTGTAACTGTAAAATAGTGGAAATTGTTGCATGTTGTTTTTATATTTTTGTTCAGTATACATTTGACAGAAACAAGTATTCCATTCATAATGTAGCCTAATGTAACGTTATATATCATAGGCTACTAAATGCCGGGAATAGACTTGCATACCAAATCCGATTAATTATATGTATGTTTTATAAATGGTTTATATTTCCACAGACGCCTACATTTTGGGGGGGCATTTAATATTTAAAAATAGGAACATTAATACAATTGGAGTAACAGAATGCTTAATTTGAGTCATTCTCCACAGCTGTGAAAAACACACTGTGTCACTGTTGCACTTTTAATTCAACATCAACTGGATTAATATTACCTTTGTGATACATTTCCCATCAGAATAGGCCTGTTAGTTGCAAGAACCTGTCACAATCTGTATACAAGAAAGGCCAGTTTGGAGCTAATGTCTAACGAAAGTTGTTTACAGACCAAACTTTTGTTGGTTCAAATCCCATAAGGAACATTTTGTTATCCTTCAAGGTGGTTTGGTTTAAGAAATCCATTGTTTTTAATAAGTAAAGGACTTTTTTCTTATATTGAATGAGGTATCCATGCTTGGCTACAGTGTTGTGAACGATCTTACTGTGAACACATTCCTATGCAAATGCTGAGGGATTCACTGGAGTCTGACTACTTCCATGGAGCTGTTTGCAATGTGTTTTGTCAATTTGTGTGATAGAAAGCTCTAGATCCTCCCAGGTACAACCAAATAAATGTATTTCAGTAAGTGCAAAATCAAATAAATTGCAATTTGTTGGAGCACATAACCTGATATTTTGGGAGACATGACAATCATCCAACTGTTAATGAGAGGTATTTGACATCTCAGCTGGAAATGGGAGACCTGTGGATTCTTGTAATGAATGTGTCTTAATTACGGTGTTTGACATTTAGAAATTCAGATGATCACTCTCATTCTTCAGTTCTATTTGCATTGCCTTCTTTAAGGTCAAATGGGTATGAATAATACATTAAGCAGGGGGTTCTTCAGCTCACAGCCAGCTCAGTGCCAGCTGAGTCTTGTCAAACTCATTGAACGTTGGGGATACAGTCAATTAATATCACGTTGGGAAAGCAGGGTAAAAGCACATACACTGGAACCTTCCAGACACTTCCAACATCCTGTATCTATCGATAGGAGCACCAAGATAATGACAAAGGAAAAATGAGCCGTGATTGGATAAGGTTCAAGTTTTAATGAGTGCATAGAGACAGTGCAAAAATAAAATACAATGGTCAACTCAGTTAGTCCATGTAGCCATTTTGTTAGCTATTTAGCAGTCTTATTGCTTGGGGATAGAAGTTGTTCAGGAGACTGTTGGTGCCAGACTTGATGCACCGGTACCTCTTGCCGTGTGGAAGCAGAGAGAACAGTATATTGCTTGGGTGGCTGGAGTCCAACGATTTCCGGGCCTTCTTTTCACACCGCCATATATAGAGTCCTGGGTGGCAGGGAGCCCGGCCCCAGTGATCTACTGGGCTGTCCGCATCACCCTCTGTAGTGCCATACGATTGAGGGCGGTGCTGTTGCCTTACCAAGCAGTGACATAGCCAGTCAAGTTGCTCTCAATGGTGCAGCTGTAGAACTTTTGGAGGATTTGAAGGCCAGTGCCAAACCTTTTCAACCTCCTAAGGGCGAAGAGATGCTGTCGCGTCTTCTTCACGACTGTGAGCATGTGTGTGGACTATTTTAAGTCCTTAGTGATTTGGACACTGAGGAACTTAAAGCTGTGCACCCGCTCGCTCCACTGCAGCCCTGTCGATGTGGATGGGGGATAAATACAGAAAGTTTACAATACAGGCTGTTCTAAAGTCAGTTTTACTGTATATGTAAACCCTTTGTATAATGTATTACTTTAGTTGACGATATGTTAGCCTCTGTTTGTTCTGGCTGTAGACAATAACACAATTTAAATGTGAGACTACACTAATTGTGTGTTTTGCAGCTCTGTCTCAGACTCCCAGGCTGTCCATGTAGAATGACACTGATTACTTACTCAACCTGACTTCTGTTATTATGGCTCATACTTGCTAGCTAGACCTGACTCCTTGTAGCCTATAGGCCACTCCTAGGATTTGATGTCCTTTTGACAGCGTGCTACCAGCATATAACAACAGGATGTTACATTGTCTCCTCCATGCCAAACCAAATAGATTTTTCTCTATAATCCCATAGTATGATATATCTCTAAGAATGAACCACTGATATTCTAACCTGAGAGGAATCATATGAACTCCTCTGTCTAATTGGGGACTTATTTGTGTCTCTACGGTGGAGATGTGTCTATGCAATGTCTCCACATCATGCATTTGAAATATCAAAGGGTTAACCTGGAATTCATTTGTGATCAAAGGAGGGCCCAAAAAATAACCTTGGCAAGAGACTGCAAGAATTTAATGAGCAAAATTAACATGTATTAAAGCTGACATTGTGCTTACATGGCAGATGTCTAGTAGAGCAACCAAATACTACACTTATTATTGCATAAACAATTCAGACTCCACAATGTTGTGCAAATAAAACTTAAAATACAAATATCAAGAAAAGAAAATGTTGTATCCTATATGTGCAGTATGAGAAAACAAATAGGAGAGGATTTGTTCAAATATGAATTGTACACATTGCAGCTACATATGAAACACCAAAACAACTAACACTATTGCCTCATCACAAATTGTGAAGCTGTATTCCTGTGATAATTTTGAAACAATTATGCAATGGTGGATATTGTCTGAAATTCATTGACAGTTATTAGATGGCTTGAAGCCAGCCTGGAATAGCCAGTGTGCTACATTTGAAGTTATTCACCTGGAGTCTCTCAGTTTCATAATGTGTTACTGTCTAAGGAGAATGCAACATTACAATAGATCTGTATCCTTGAGGAGGCAGTTTCACTGGCTGTGTTTTACAACTCATTACCTGTAATTTCAGTGACGGATAGGGGAAGCAGCTTGAGGGCAGGCAGACATGGCACCAGAGACCACGGCCTCTGCCTGGGATGAGGTAAGAAAGAGAGGCAAATAAGCAGAGACTTATTATAGCTAATGATTGGTTAAAACATTGCTGGGAGACTGACAGCTCAGTATCTCACCGCAGGGCAAAAAAAGGCACAGTCTGTCGCTTGTGGTTCAGACCATAAAGAACCCAGTCTGAGAGAGAGACGCCCTTGTCTGAGGGCATTGTACAGCGTGTTGAGGAAATGGTTCAAGTTATGGCTTCTGGAAAATACTAATGAATGACAGCTATTGGTATTGGCTGCATACATAAAACATTTGAATAAAACTCATTTTGACTCTGCTCCATCCTAATTAGGCTAATGTGTATGTTCACAGCCTCTCTATAAGAGCTGATAAGGATACTGAGCATGGTAAGCAGATGAGAGAGTATGCATGTGGTTAACCATTGTTACTGTCAGACTCAGAAGGGGCTACACTGGGCCCTGGGGAACACACAGAGCTGTGGGTTTGGAAGGCAGGTCAGTCTCCTACCATCTGGATGTTGCAGGAATACAATGCATCAACTAATTGCTTACGTCCATTTGTTTTTTTGAATTACCGAACTGCCACTTAAATAGATGGGCATTTCAATGACAATCTACAGTCACAGCAGCTCTGCTTTCACCCTTCTTTATAAGAAGTGTGGGTAAGGTCTAAAACATAGTCACAAGGTGAAGGAACTTCATGTGCCAGTCCTCCAGCTAGAGGCTAATTGGTCCATCCCTGGCACTGCTCCCCATGTCCAAAGCCACCAAAAACTAACCTACCGTGTGTATCTTTTACTAATTGAATTGCCTAATGAGGTCCCAGGGGCTACATCCCAATACCTCAGAGTTAATTAAAGCCTCAGCACTGTGCCAAATGGTGAATAAAGATGCAGTAAAACAGGGAGAGCGCGAAACGGGTTTGGTGTGCTGGGGACCAGTCTGACCTGCTTTTTTGTCGTTGTTATGGGACTCTACATTCCAGGAAGGAACAGATGCCTATTTATTTTTGTTGGCTTCAAATTTTGTTACCTTGGCACGGCTTTTCATTTTCCGGTGTGGTTAGCCTAAATTCACCCAATTAAAGATTAACTAGTGATTCTTCTCCCACTATCGTCATGATCTTCATTATAAACAACTAAATTGACAAAAATATAGAGATGTAAAGATGAATGACCATTTCCAATATTTATCTTGAAGAATGTCAGAACTTAACAACTGATGGAGTTCTAAAACTCCCAGCAAATAGTCTTCTTCCAAGTTAGTATCTGTACCTGTATTTACAGGTTTGAACCTGTAGGAAATATGTTCATTGCTTATATTGCATATATGTCGTCAAAATTATGTTATTGATTCATATATATTCAAATGAATGTGCGTGATCAGGCAGTGATGGAAGAAAAGAGAACCAGGCATTTCTAAAAAACAATCTCAAAGGTTTATTTAACATGTCAAAAGAAAGTCACACTCTTGGGAATTTAAAAGGGGCATTTGCAAGGACTGAAATTATTGTCCAGAACTATAAATCGAACTCAATACTAACATTAATAATGTTTTGGCTAAAAGGAGAGGGTGTTTTTTGTTCCTTTTCTTAATTTTCTTTTATACAAGTAGTTTATTGGATAAATGCATCAAAAAAAGAAACCTGTTCTGCAGTAAACTTTACAAAAAATACATTTTGTTTCATTGGAGAGAAGTAGAAAAGGATGGGATCAAATATTGACCAATAATATTTATTCCTTTTCATCATTTAAAAAAAAGTTCTAATATCTATTTTTTGAAAAGTAAAAGCAATATACAGCACAATAAAAGAGAAAAAAAGAATTGCTTTTGTAGATTTAGTCAGACGATTTGGTTACCAAGGAGAGGGGCTGTGACTGGAAGAGGGCATGATGGGAATGTAGGGCTGCTTGATGGAAAGGAGAGGGCGGTGAGAGCATTGAGTGGTGCAGGGAGCTGAAGGGGATTGGCCGAGGGAGAATGGGTGTGGAGTGGCTGCCTGAAGTACCAATAGGGATGGAGATGCTTGGGTGGGAAGAGGAGGAGGAAGAGGATGAAGATGACGAAGATGAAGCAGATCCAGAGGGTTTGCCAGTTAGAAAATGGTGGTGCAGGCGTCCTTCTGGTTTGGTGGTGAGGGACAGTGGCTGGGCCTGCTCTGAGTGTGTGGCGGCGGGAGCAGCCGGGGAGGCCAGAGCTGCAGAGGGTGTGGCTGGAGAATCCAGCATGCTGCCGTGAGACGAGGCAGGGCTGTCACACATTTTCTCTGAGGGCAGGTATTGTACACACTGCTTCTTGTTACTGATTGAGAAGTCTGGAGAAACAAAAGGAGGGGGCTTTGTCAATATTGCTGTTAAATAAGCCTATAATCTGTTACAAGTCCTTCAACAGTGCCAGTTCCCTTGCATACATGATAGTTGGCCAAAAATACAAAACATTCACAGACAATGTACAGAACATGGAAAACCAAAAGGTCTGTGACAATTTTTTTAATGTAAAAAAAGAAGAAGAGAAAACAAAGAACACTACCGCAATGGGTGAAATGCACAACTAAATGGCATAGGTTTTTAGAAACTAAACAGTTTGGGTGAAAAAAAAGTCTATGTCTATGTCAATAACACATTAAATGCCTCTATGTAAATGAGGTTTGACTGCTGTGCTGCAACAGACCAGACCAAACCACTGCGGGTGGAGTGGAGAGCAGTGTCCTGCAGTTCAGCCTTAATGGTTCATAACAGCAGACATACCTGCCTCAACGTCACAATTAGCACTGCACTTCATATGCTGCTTGTGAAAGTATAGAGGGAAGAGAGGAGTTAGTGGCAAGCCAAGTGTAGCTAGCAGCACTGTTTCACACAGGCCTATAGATGGAGTTCTTTCTGCCCTAAATAGAGAGGATAGGTCCAAGAGAAGAACAGAGAGAGAAAAGGACCCCTTACCCTCCGGTGTTGAGTCTGGCTTATTATCTCTCTTCCTCTTTTTCCGCTTTCCCTGCACAGATAAACAAAACAATGTAGTCAGAAAAAAACAGGTTACTATCAAAATGAAAGCAACATGCTTCAACACTACATCAAACAACTTCAGTGTATGAGAACAAAAGTCTTGTAGATCATTAGAATCACAGTATATATGGAATTATTTTTTAACCAACTGGAAATGAGGCGCTTACTTCCGTAACCCACATTTCCCTCCCTTATTGAAAGATCCATGGGAAAAAGTCCTACTCACATAGTTATCTCGTGCTGACCAGCCTGGGTAGAGTTGGGAGTGGAGTTGCCTCTCTTTCCTCGCCAGCTCATAGTATTTGGCTTGCTCTTCTCTCGATAGTGAGTGCCACTAAACACAAACATGACAAAAGTCAGAACTGGCCAAAGCATGTAAAGAATTTACACACAAACATACCTGCAAACTGTGGTGTGTCTTTGTGTGGTCAGGCAGTGTGTTGTGCTCACCCTTCGGCCCAGTATCTGGTTGATGGCAGCGCTCTCCTTCAGGGTGCACTCAGCCACCACCTTGGCCCTCATCTCCTTCATGTACAGCATGAAGGCATTCAGAGGCTTCTTGATGTGGGGCTTTTTGTCCTCCTCCTTCTTCACCGGGCCGGGAGACTTTCTGCTGAGACACAAAATACACATTGCAAATGTCACTTAAAATAGTCCTCCTTGTGTATGAGGTCCGATTCCATTCCAGAAGACCTGGCTGACCTCTTACAAAGAAACAGGATGCTCTAGAATCCTGGCCCTCCAAATGGAATTATGAATAGAGACGGGATACTCAGTCAACAACCAATTTTAATAAGAGTAAATAAAGTGTTTATATGTTTGGATAAAGGTAAATGTGAAGAATTTCAGTTATTGGTCCTTACGAATGCATAGAGGGGCTCATGTGGTCATGAGTGTTTGGTTCCTGCTTGATGGCTGGTGATACGATAGCAGGATGAGGGATGCCAGTCTGGTGCATGCCGTGGGGGTGGTGGGGCATCATGTGGGGGGAGAAACGGCTAGACACCAAGCTGGAAACAACAAAGACAACACAACCCTAACGGTTAACAAACTTTCAACAAACTTCTTACACACTCTTTCGGTCTGACCTGTCAAGCCGACTGTTTGTCTGGAGTCTAGACTAAAGTAATGTCCACAATGAGCTACATATTTCTTTTTTTTGTTCAAATAAAGGCTTTTTCAAAAGTCCCTTTATCCAACCATGCCTGGAGAAAAGTGAAGTGTATGGTAACCATGGTGACAGAGGGGACCTGACACCGGAAACCACTGCTTCCCGTGTTCAAAACCATGCAGGGTCTTTCTTCCACAGCTATCAGAACAGAACACCTTCAGATAGCCGTTGGAAAATGAGAGTGGTGCTAACACAATGGTACATTGTACATGGACAAAGGGGGAAATTAAGTTCCATGCTCCTCTGCCACACATTCTTGTTAAATAAACGAAAGGAAAATCCTTTAATGCTTCATAAAAATCTCAATTTAACAGACAGATATGGTTTTTGAAAGTCCAAAATACACTATAAGCTTGTACTTCATGCGAGTGTGTCCAGACGCTTTTCTTGCTATAAAAAAGGTTACTTAACAGTAGCACGTCAAATTGAGGACACCCCATTCGTAATTGGGTGTACACTTTAATCTCTCCAATATCTTTCTACTTAAACTATCATGTCATACATAAAAGAGGGGGCTCTTCCACCATTACGATCCCAGCAGCCACTAAAAAACTAGCTGAGGAGAAAAAAAAAAAAAAAGAGTAGAACATCAAATACAGTGGCTTGCAAAAGTATTCACCCCCCTTGTCATTTTTCCTATTTTGTTGCCTTACAACCTGGAATTAAAATGGATTTGGGAGGTGGGGGGGGGGTTGTATCATTTGATTTACACAACATGCCTACCACTTTAAAGATGCAAAATATTTGTTATTGTAAAACAAACAAGAAATAAGACAAAAAAAATGAAAAAAACTTGAGCGTGCATAACTATTCACCCCCCCAAAGTCAGTTCTTTGTAGAAACACCTTTTGCAGCAATTACAGCTGCAAGTCTCTTGGGGTGTGTCTCTATAAGCTTGGCACATCTAGCCACTGGGATGGTTGCCCATTCTTCAAGGCAAAAAACTGCTCCAGCTCCTTCGAGTTGAATGGGTTCCGCTGGTGTCGGGCAATCTTTAAGTCATACCACAGATACTCAATTGGATTGAGGTCTGGGCTTTGACTAGGCCATTCCAAGACATTTAAATGTTTCCCCTTAAACCACTCAAGTGTTGCTTTAGCAATATGCGTAAGGTCATTGTCCTGCTGGAAGGTGAACCTCCATCTCAGTCTCAAATCTCTGGAAGACTGAAACAAGTTTCCCCTCAAGAATTTCCCTGTATTTAGCGCCATCCATCATTCCTTCAATTCTGACCAGTTTCCCAGTCCCTGCTGATGAAAAACATTCCCACAGCATGATGCTGCCACCACCATGCTTCACTGTGGGGATGATGTTCTCGGGGTGATGAGAGGTGTTTGGTTTGCACCAGACATAGCATTTTCCTTGGTGGCCAAAAAGCTCAATTTAAGTCTCATCTGACCAGAGTACCTTCTTCCATATGTTTGGGGAGTCTCCCACATGCCTTTCGGCAAACACCAAACTTGTTTCCTTATTTTTTTTCTGGCCACTCTCCCGTAAAGCCCATGCCCAGCTCTGTGGAGTATACGACCTAAAGTGGTCCTATGGACAGATACTCCAATCTCCGCTGTGGAGCGTTGCAGCTCCTTCAGGGTTCTCTTTGGTCTCTTTGTTGCCTCTCTGATTAATGCCCTCCTTGCCTGGTCTGTGAGTTTTGGTGGGCGGCCCTCTCTTGGCAGGTTTGTTGTGGTGACATATTCTTTCCATTTTTTTATTATGGATTTAATGCTGCTCCGTGGGATGTTCAAAGTTTCAGATATTTTTCATAACCCAACCCTGATCTGTACTTCTCCACAACTTTGTCCCTGACCTATTTGGAGAGCTCCTTGGTCTTCATGGTGCTGCTTGCTTGGCGGTGCCCCTTGCTTAGTGGTGTTGCAGACTCAGATATATATATCATGTGACACTTAAATAAAGTCCACCTGTGTGCAATCTAACAAATTATGTGACTTCTGAAGGTAATTGGTTGCACCAGATCTTATTTAGGGGCTTTATGGCAAAGGGGGTTAATACATAAGCACGCACCACTTTTTTTTTTATTATACATTTTTGAAACATGTCCTTTTTTTCATTTCACTTCACCAATTTGGACTATTTTGTGTATGTCCATTACATGAAATCCAAATAAAAATCCATTTAAATTACAGGTTGTAATGCAACAAAATTGGAAAAACACCAAGGGGGATGAATACTTTTACAAGGCACTGTACATACAGTATTATCATATATTTATGACAAAACTGTCAAATATTACATGAACAAGCCTTGTTCAGGTGGGACAGACGGCAAGACAAACTTTGTAACACTGTGGCAGGAGCTGAGAATACTATTGATCATACAGAGACCCTGATGAATATTTCATCCCATACTAACACCGGAAGGCTCGCTACAAATCTTTCAAATTTTGACAGTCGGGCAGAAAGTTCAATCAGATGGGAGTTGTCGGTTCAGATGAGCTTTGATTTGTCGTAATCGATTCTCAGCCCTTTCATCTTTGTGTGTGTGTGTGTGTGTGTGTGTGTGTGTGTGTGTGTGTGTGTGTGTGCGCGTGTGTGTAGCAGATCAACTGAGAACATTGGCCTGGCCAGGGTAGTATAGTTCACAGAAAAGACTGTGCTGTCTACAGCGTAGGGTTCTGAATGCCAATAATCTGTTCACGCTCTCTTTGGAAGGAAGGCTGAGCTCGTTTTTAGAAGACTTAGCACCCCTATTCCTTTGTAGTCCCTACCCACTGGCTGTCCACGGTTGGATACCCCTGTCCTAAGACTGTTATAAACTCAGCAATGAGAACATCATAAACATGACTACAGAATGCATTACAACCACAAGATATTGCTCTCTTTTTGGGGATGGCTAGGGGTTGGTGAGACTGGGTGACAAAGAGCAAAGCGATCCACTCACCTGGACATAGATGCATTCATTGCGAGGGTGGGATAGGGGTGTCGGAACCCCCCCGGGGAGATAGAGTACATGTGCTGGCCCTGCCTGAGAATCAGAGGAGTAGAGGAAGGCACCAGTGAGAAGAGGATCAGACACAGCTGACAGATAACGCACCAGCACTAATCCAGCACTCAACTGCAATCCCCTGCTTGCGGAAAAGCACCGTTCAAATTGGTTACAAGACCCATAGCAAAACCCATAGAATGCGAAGAATTTATCCTAAATATCTCAAATATGTCAGTGTTTTATTATCAAAATTGCATCAGAATGTGCCTATACCGCAAAGTTTGACAAACACTGTACATATTATACCGTATTCAAAGTTTCTCCTATACTATACCAGGTTAGGACTGTACTTTGAGATAAATGGACTTCAACAAAACTATTCTCCATGTCTATGAGTTAGGAGGATGTGGGTTACTCCACAGATACATTACATATTGCCATGGGGCAGAGAGGAAAATGTGCAGTTTTATAGCAAACCTCATGTTATTCTACATATTTTGCAATGAGGCTGAGAGTATTTTGCATTTCCTACTATTCTACACATTTTGCTAGGAGGCTGAGATTATTATACATATTTTTTCTGTCATTTTAAACATTTTTTTTGCCATGGCTTATGACATGTTCATATGCTATCTGGGGAGAAGGGTGTTTTGTGGTTGTGGCCCCCAGAGCCCATAGCAACCCCCGCCCCTCCCCCTTGTGGGGGCTGCAAGGGTGTATGGTATGCCAGTGCATAAATATGTATATAATACTGTTCTATTTAATGCTGTGTGTTACTCACTGTGGCACCAGCCATCCCAGAGGGTGAGGGATCTGTCCCACAGCACCTGGAGACAGGGGGTAGTACGGAGAGAGCTCTGATGGATGGGGAGTCCGAGGAATGCCTGAAGGGAACACAGGGGGGACAATTGAAGCAATAGATAATTTAAAGTCACAGTCAAGGTCATTTTCTCTAAGAAATTAATAGATATATAGACTGCAGTTTAAGTTTAATGCAAGCCATGTAATGCTTGCATTGAGGGTGTGTGTGTGTGTGTACCGGTCTTTGGGTCAAGGATCTCCGGGGAGAGGTGTGAGGGAGGGGTTCCGGGGGAGAAATGTTCATTGCTGTAGGTGATGAGGGGGGTCAGCGGGTGGACGTGGTGAGCATGCTGCACCACTGGGACCTTGTTGGACTGTAGGAGAGACGAGAGGAACACACAGAGGGGCTTTAGACACCAGAGAGAGAGGACTAGATAGACCAGGGGTTTAATAGTCTCCCTGGGTCTCCAAAGACTCAAACAGAAACAGGCTCATTCATAAGTCTGACATTTGTTGTGCCTGATGCTTGCCATGTATGACCAACATGCATGGCCCTCTGCATCCTAATGCAAACTGTTCCAAATCCACCATGGACTCTGTTGGCATAAAGGTCATGACACATGTTGTTGGTAGTCACTGTATCATGTGGGTAAAGGTGAGTCCCTATGCCCGAGAATGCTGCCCGTCTTGCCTGCCTCCCTCCCTGGTAAACAATGCAGGCTGTGGCTGTGTGTGTGACAGGCCCTATGATGCAATCTGGATCCCCACCAAGACACAGTGAAAGCCTGCAGATGCATACCAACACCATTACGGCCATTACGTGGAGGAGAGAACTGTTTGTTCAGCCCAACAGGCAAAACAACAGGGCCCAAGATCTGAAAGTTATACCAACACAAGCCCCCAGTACTGTAGGTAGCTCAGTGCCCATACACATGGCTAATCCCTAATCTCAAACTGCTAACTTGCCCGCACACTATTCAGTTCTTCATTGATCCATGTAGGATGACATTAACCCTGAACAGTGTTTTTAGTTCCTCATTGATATGGTTTGAGTACACTGGTACTAGATCTAGCGATCTAGTCTAAGGGAATCAAATCCTATACACTCAAAGCACTCACAATACAGCATCAATCACAATGGGAGGTGGGGTATACATACACTTCAAGGAGTTAAATAACTGATTTTGTTGGAGCAGACTCATTGTTATTTCAGCTATTTTAATAGGGCTGTGTGGTGGCAGAGAAACGCCATATCCCCTGACTCTAGTGCAGCTAGCTAGCGGACCTGGCCAGGACAGCCAGGAGGACGATGATAATAATAATAACCAGCGTCTCTACTTTCATTAGGCAGCGTTCGGCCTCACAGTTATTTCCTCTGGCTGCCCTGCTCAATGAAACGCTTGTTGGCCCAACTCGTCACATGTGAGGGCCAGGGGGGGGGGGGGGGAGAAAGAAGTCTTGTTCCTCCAACCTAACCTTTCTTCAGTATCCCTCCCAACCCCCTTCTCAACCTCTCGTCTAACCAACGAGGTCCAGGATGGAACAAGGTTTGCATTGAAACGACTGTACGCTCTCTTACTTCATGCTGCTTAGAATTGTTCCAAATATCAGGCATGCATTTTCTGCCCTTTTTTTTAAAAGCAGTTCCAACCTCCCCCTTTTTAAGTCTTAGCAAACGTGTTTCTCCTGCTTCCAAAGCCTGCTTTGATTTCAATAATGTCCGTTGTGATGAGGAAATTGCAGATGCAAAGCCTTGTAAAAGGTAGAGTACATAATTGATGTAAATAAAAAAATAAGCCAATGATATATGGATAAAGCTTTCATATTATAGGATTGCGTACGTACGATGATAATACATACATACACCTAGTTGAAGTTTACATACACTTAGGTTGGAATCATTAAAACTCATTTTTCAACAACTCCACAAATGTCTTGTTAACAAACTATAGTGTTGGCATGTCTACTTTGTGCATGACATCTACTTTGTGCATGACACAAGTCATTTTTCCAACAATTGTTTACAGACAGATTATTTCACTTATAATTCACTGTATCACAATAACAGTGGGTCAGACGTACACTTTGCTTGACATCTTGGGAAAATCAAAAGAAATCAGCAAAGACCACAGAAAAATAATTATAGAGCTCCACAAGTCGGGTTCATCCTTGGGAGCAATTTCCAAATGCCTGAATGTACCACGTTCATCTGTACAAACAATAGTACGCAAGTATAAACACCATGGGACCATGCAGCCTTCATACCACTCAGGATGGAGACGCGTTCAGTCTCCTAGAGATGAACGTATTTTGGTGCGAAAAGTGCAAATTAATCACAGAACAACAGCAAAGGACCTTGTGAAGATGCTGGAGGAAACGGGTACAAAAGTATCTATATCCACAGTAAAACGAGTCCTATATCAACATAACTTGAAAAGCCGCTCAGCAAGGAAGAAGCCACTGTTCCAAATCCGCCATAAAGAAGCCAGACTACGGTTTGCAACTGCATATGGGGACAAAGATCGTACTTTTTGCAGAAATGTCCTCTGGTCTGATGAAACAAAAATAGAACTGTTTGGCCATAATGACCATCGTTGTGTTTGGGGAAACGGGGAGGCTTGCAAGCTGAAAAACACCATCCCAACCGTGAAGCACGGGGGTGGCAGCATCATGTTGTGGGGGTGCTTTGCTGCAGGAGGGACTGGTGTCATGCAATAAAATGCGAATTAATTACTGAAAAATCATACGTGATTTTCTGGATTTTTGTTTTAGACTCCGTCTCTCACAGTTGAAGTGTACCTATGATAAAAATTACAGACCTCTACATGCTTTGTAAGTAGGAAAACCTGCAAATTCGGCAGTGTATCAAATACTTGTTCTCCCCACTGTACATACAGTCAAAGGTTTGGACACAATTACTCATACCAGGGTTTTTCTTTATTTGTACTATGTTCTACATTGTAGAATAATGGTGAAGACATCAACACTGTCGTAAGCAAAAAAAAGTGTTAAACAAATCTAAATGTATTTTAAATTTGAGATTCTTCAAAGTAGCCACCCTTTGCCTTGATGACAGCTTTGCATAATCTTGGTATTCTCTCAAACAGCTTCATGAGGTAGTCACCTGGAATGCATTTTAATTAACAGGTGTGCCTTGTTAAAAGTTCATTTGTGGATTTTTTTCCCTTCTTAATGCATTTGAGCCAATCAGTTATGTTTTGACAAGGTTGGGGTGGTATACAGAAGATGGTATTTTACCAAATAGGACTAAGTCCATACAATTGCAAGAACAGCTCAAATAAGCAAAGAGAAAATGACAGTCCATCATTACTTTACGACATGAAGGTCAGTCAATTCGGAAATGTTTAAGAACTTTGAAACTCTCTATCATGAAGAACACCACAGGAACGGAAGACTCAGCATTACCTCTGTTGCAGAGGATAAGTTCATTAGCGTTAACTGCACCTCAGTTTGCAGCCCAAATAAATGCTTCACAGAATTCAAGTAACACACACAACATCAACTGTTCAGGAGACTGTGTGAATCAGGCCTTCGTGGTCAAATTGCTGCAAAGAAACCACTACTTATGGACACCAATAAGAAGAAGAGACTTACTTGGGCCAAGAAACACGAGCAATGGACATTAGACCGGTGGAAATCTGTCCTTTGGTCGGACAAGTTCAAATTTGAGATTTTTGGTTCCAACCGCCGTGTAGGTGAATGGATGATCTCCGCATATGTGGTTCCCACCGTGGTGTGATGTGTGGGGATGCTTTTCCGGTGACACAGTCCCTGATTTATTTAGAATTCAAGACACAATTAACCAGCATGGCTACCACAGCATTCTGCAATGATACGCCATCCCATCTGGTTAAGGCTTAGTGGGACTATCATTTGTTTTTCAACAGGACAATGATCAACACACCTCCAGGCTGTGTAGGGGCTATTTTACCAAGAAGGAGAGTGATGAGTGCTGCATCAGATGACCTGGCCTCCACAATCCTCTAGGCCTCAACCAAATTGAGATGGTTTGGGATGAGTCGGACCGCAGAGTGAAGAAAAAGCACCCAACAAGTGCTCAGCATGTGAAACTGTTGGAAAAGCATTCCAGATGAAGCTGGTTGAGATAATGTGCAAAGCTGTCATCAAGGCAAAAGGTGGCTACTTTGAAGAACCAAAAATGTATTTTGATTTGTTTAACACTTTTTTCGTTACTACTTAATTCCATGTGTGTTCTGTCATAGTTTTGATGTCCCCACTATTATTCTACAATGTAGAAAATAGTACAAATAAAGAAAACACGTTTTCCGTGTTTGCCAACAGTGTAAACTTAAAGGGATATTTGGGGATTTTGGAAATGAGGCCCTTTATCTACTTTCTCAGAGTCAGATGAACTCATGGATACCATTTTTATGTCTCTGCTTGCAGTTTGAAGGAGGTTGCTAACTAGCATTAGCGCAATGACGAGGTCAAATGGGTATCCCCTCCTTTCTGTGACTGTTGCCACCGCTGCTAAAGAAAACTAGAGAAAAAGACTGGATGGTTGCATAAAGCATTTATGCATAATGTAGAAAACCCAAAGCCCAAATGTCATGTATACTTTAGACATTCTTTGTTGTTCCACTTCATGTACAATGTGAGTGAATTTTCCCTATATTGTGGATGCTGTTTGAGACCTCTAGACCTGAGAGCCAACATTTTTGGGAAGCACTTCAGTGAGAATTGGAAACGATCGCCATTAATAATTCATACTTTGGAATACACCAATCATGTGTTCGCTCAGAAGAGAGTTTAAAGTTTAACAGCGCCAGTTTCAACATGAAGACCAGTCTGCATACGAGTACAGCAAGCAAAACAATGGAACAGAAATATGTAGACGTGGGCTGTCCACATGCAAAAGCATTTAGACCAGCGGCCTACCTGCTTAAACCATCTTCAGAGGAGAGGTCCCATTGTGGTCTACATTTAAGTACATAGATGGTTACCTCATCAACTTCTACTGTGTTATTAGGTGCTGACAGAAAAGCAATAAGCAAGTCCCTCCCTCTCGATCAGAATATTGCGAGTAGTTACAATTAAATAAAAGCATTGGTATTACACTTCTTCATTCTTTCACATTGAACTTTCAGTTGGATAGCAGTTCAACAGTAGTTACCAGTTAGCCAACATGAAAAAAATAAATTGCCCAAAAACAAGTAGTCTTGATGTGTAAAAGTGAAGAACGCCAACTTAAATCATGGTTCTAAATAAAAGGAGGAACTCCCCAGCCCATCAATACCTCCATTCAGCCTCTAATTACCCCTTTACCCATCACAGCCTCACATGCTTGGGTTCATGAGCAATCTGGAGACAGACGGGACCTGCATTGACACACAGACATCGTGCTCTCTACATAGACCTGCCTGCTCGTTAAACTACCCAGTCCACTGTAACAAAGCACAATGCCTTCACAACTGACGTGTGGCAACACTGTTGAATGATATTGGATTCGAGTTGACACGGTAACAGGAAAATGAAAAATAGCAAAAAGTTGCTGAGCCAGTGCAGAGACAAGGTGGCTGTCTGTTAAGCGGTTTGAGGCAAAAGAGGCCAAGGTGGCAGTACCTCACTGGGCCGTTAAACTTGGAACACTGCTAAGAAAAGCTTAGTCCTTGGTCAATGTGGGTGGAGGGGTAGATTTCATTCAAATAAACATGTTTTTGGATCCTGCACATCTGAATTGAATTACTAGGCAAACAGCCGATGGGGAAGAGCGCTCAGAAGAAACTGAATAACCCCAGAGCTTTGTGTGTGCCTTTCTGCTACGTGACCCCTTCTGGGTGGGAGGCTCAGAGGCTTTTCAAAACTCCAGGAAAGAAAGAGTGAAAAGAATGCATGGCATGCTGAGAAATCCAATAATTGTTTTCAATACCAACAGGAAAAAGGACATAAGAGTGGACTGACTGTCATATGCTTTTAGAACAAGCCCACCAAAAACTATGGCAGACAAGTTGCGTCGCTTTACGTCTGAACAGTCGTCCCCACTGAAAGGGTCAATGGCAATTACATTTAAAGTTAACAAAATGGCCGTGTCACGTTGCAGTTGCTAGACACCAATAAATAATTGAGTGTTTCACCTAGGTCACGAGGAACTGAGAGGGCAAGCGAAAAGGCAAGCATTGACACAAACATAGTCACCACTAGTTACCACAGCCACAAAGTCATAGATTCCGGCCTATTTGTTCAACTTATCTTCTTTAAATGTGATTTCAAGCCTAACCACACTGCTAACCTTATGCCTAAACATACCCTTAAAATAAAAACAAAAAGCTACATTTTGTTTTCATGAATTTGTGGCTGTGGTAACTTCTGGAAACCTACAAACATGGTGAAATTACTAAAAAAGGATGTAGAGATTATTCACCACTGATTAATCAAATAGCCGATTTTGAAAGTTTTGGTTTTCAGATGACTGTGTACTTAGATGTCGGGACTCGGTTCCTATATTTGACTTTCACTGAGGTACTGAGTCCAGTGTGTGTCTATAAAAGCAAGGTTTCTGCAGAGCCATGGAAGGACTGCAGCCTTCCCATCAGTATTCAGTTAAGGCTTTCCAAAACCTTTGATTTTATGATGGACTCTGGTTGTTTAATGCGTAATGCAACATGGCAAATCTCAGAGCACACCCAGTAAAACACATTTTGACTGCAAGCTAGCAGAAAGTAGCTTTGCCAAAACCAACCTGTACCATTCTCATTCGATGTCTTTACAAAAACTGCTATTCAGTCTAATGTGCCGCAAATATCAACGGAAACTCCATGGATAGGCCATTTTTGGATGCACACCCATGTCAATGCTGAGCTCTTACTACTTCGATTCACTTAACAAGCAATCTGGTGACCTCCATCCTGCTCTAAGTGAGTTATGACAAGCTGCTGACAGTGACCAAGACCAACGCTCCTGTTGTCAACATGATTGTTCTGTAATGGGGTACTGAAACACAAGATAGAAGAATTCCTCTGTCTTTGTCAAATTCAGAGCATGAGGCCATTTTGAGCTGTGAGTACTGATGATCTGATGACTGGACTGGGCAGACAAACACTGAAGTTAGGGCTATCCGATCTCATTAGGAAGTCACATTCTTTGTAAACATCCCCCATTGATGTTTTAACTTTTGCTAGTGAAAATTATGTGGACACCCCTTCAAATTAGTGGATTAAGCTATTTCAGTTACACCCGTGTATAAAATGGACCACACAGCCATGCATACTCCATAGACAAACATTGGCAGTAGAATGGCCTTACTGAAGAGCTCAGTGACTTTCAACGTTGCAGTCATAGGATGCCACCTATCCAACAAGTCAAATTTCTGCCCTGCTAGAGCTGCCCGTCAACTGTAAGTGCTGTTATTGTGAAGTGGAAACATCAAGGAGCAACAACGGCTCAGCCGTGAAAGTGGTAGGCCACTCAAGCTCACAGAACGTGACCACCGAGTGCTGTAAAAATCGAGTCCTTGGTTGCAACACTCACTACCAAGTTCTAGACTGCCTCTGTAAGCACCGTCAGCACAATAATTGTTCATTGGGAACTTCATTGGTTTCCATCACCAAGCAGCCGCACAGAAAGGTCACAATGTGCAATGCCAAGTGTCAGCTGGAGTGGTGTAAAGCTTGCCGCCATTGGACTCTGGAGCAATGGAAACGCGTTCTCTCAAGTGATGAATCACGCTTCACCATCTGGCAGTCCGACAGACAAATCTGGGTTTGGCGAATACTAGGAGAACGCTGCATAGTGCCAACTGTAAAGTTTGGTGGAGGAGGAATAATAGTCTGGGGCTGTTTTCATGCTTCAGACTCAACCCCTTAGTTCCAGTGAAGGGAAATCATAACGCCACAGCATACAATGGCACAATTCTGTGCTTCCAACTTTGTGGCAAAAGTTTGGAGAAATACCTTTCCTGTTTCAACATGACAATGCCCCCATGCACAAAGCAAGGTCCATACAGAAATGTTTTGTCAAGATTGGTGTGGAAGAACTTGACTGGCCTGCACAGAGCCCTGACCTCAACCCTATTGAACACCTTTGGGATAAATTGGAACGCCGACTGCAAGCCAGGCCTAAATCGCCCAACATCAGTGCCCAAACTCACTAATGCTCGTGGCTGAATGGAAGTAAGTCCCTGCAGCAATGTTCCAATATCTAGTAGAAAGCCTTCCCAGAAGAGTGGAGGCTGTTATAGCTGCAAAGGGGGGACCAACTCCATATTAATGCCCACAATTTTGGAATGAGATGTTGGACGAGCAGGTGTCCACATACTTTTGTAGTGTATAAATACAGTGAAGGACACATCAGGGTTTCCATTAGGAAAAAGTGCCGCTTGATATTTGAATTTACTGGACATTTGAGAAATGTACTGGACCCATATGCATTGGGTGCATAACCTGATTAGGGTGTCCATTCACGTTGCTCAAAATGACAGAAATCACATTTAGATTATGGTCATTCATATTAACAGAACATGCAAGTCGAAGATGCAACGATGTGCGGTCCTTCTTACCAAATTCTGATGCGCACTTTGAAGATGCTTAGACTAACTGTCCACATTTACTTTTCCTCAGCCTACAAGAGGAGTAACGCACAACAAAATCACTAGCCTTTGTCAATCTACTATCCCCCATAGTAGGAAAGTTGACCTGTTCTATTTGGTCAGCTTGTTGAGAAATGGCTTATTCTAAACAGACTCTGGGACAGTTGTGGGGAGATTGATCCCAAATTCATACAACCAGTAGGCCTTGGCTACATCAAACATGTTTTTTATTTTTATTTTAAGCAATGCGTCTGATGAAACAGATCAGAACGTTTAGCTTAAAATGTTCTTCACATTATAAGCGCAGCAATCCACACAAGGCAGTAGGCTACACGTGAATGTTCGTTTCGCAATGAAATTAGCAGGAAAACACCATTGTCAAAAGGGCACTTTCATGTGAGAGGTTTCATGTGACAGATGAAAATATCCACTAAGAGATCTAGTAGCCTACTTTGAAGCAAGAAAATACATGCCTCATAATGTATTCAGCCATTCAGGTTTCAAACAATGAAGTATGTTGTTTTCAAAATGCATAGCCTACTGCCTCCAGCTCATTGCAGAGTGGTGTGTGACACGGTGATGAGGCCTGCCTTCCCTTGGCCTTTGAGATGCTACAGCAGCAGCTCTCGCGCTGTCCGACAGATGTCCCACTCAAGGGCTCTGTATGCTGTACGTGTGTGATAAATAAGGTACATAATGAATATACTGCAGAATACACACTCGTCAATTTAATTCCACTAAATTATGCCAATTAACATATAGACCGATAAGCATGACCAGTCAAATGAATTTCCATCAATGAATAGGCTAAAAAGCATGACTTCGCAATGGGATTTTCTTCTTTTCCCCGACAATTGGCCAGAGGCAAATTTGATTTAAAAATCGACTTATCTACCCTGGTACACACACTAAAAAGGTTAAAAAATATATGTTTTTAAGAAAATAGTGTTTTTTAGACAAGGGCATTCTATGAGTTGGTATGATGGGCAGCTGTGATGTCATCGGCCTCCCACTCCATTGCAATAGAGAACAAAAGAGGAAAGACCCACCCTCCTTGTGATGTCATGACTTACCTGGACCACCTATTGAGATGTGCCTTTTGTTAACTAAATCAGGTGTTAAATGAGGTGAAAAGGAGACTGGAGTTCCACTTTAATGTTGAGTCACTTATAACTAATGACATGTCGAACAGTCTAACATGGACCAATCAGTAGGAATGGTAGAATGACCTGAAGGGTATTGGCAGCATGACCTCCATGATTATGATCGGACTCCATTACTCTAGTTTGAGGAGTACGTTATTGCTGCTGTGCAAATGCACATGATCTGTGGTACCAGATGGCAGACAGCTCTCTCCCTGTCCAGTCTGCTCCAGCAAGGCCGGACACTACTGGTGGAGAGACGAGGCAAGGGCTGACTCCCACAATACATCAACTGGCCCTGCATCGCCATTGATGTATAATGAATGAAGAGGTAGCTCTCTGAGTATGATATGGGGGCGGGGGTGGGTATTCACAGACAAGCAATGTTCCCTTCTATTGTTCCCTTCTCCCTAGTCTGCCCACCCGTACCACCAAAAGCAATACCAACTGAATGCTAAACAAACCTGTCTCATAAATAATTGAGGATCTCGGCCAGAGCAGGCTCTGATTAGCATACGGGCCTTATGGACCCAATCTGCACAGCAGCTACAGGACAGACTTCCCCGTTCCACAGGCTTCTCATATCCAAACAAGGGTTGAATTTCTTTTTCAAAGCTTCCTCTCGCTCCTGGTCCACTAAGACAACGAGAGGAGTCCAAGTGAGACCAGCTCCATCATTCATTACAATTGACATTGTTGTCTGCTGCAGGCCAGGCACCGTGAGGGACACTTGATGATCTGAGTCACCAGGAATCTGATCATCAGCGATGGCATCACCTCATTACTGCTGTAGAACTGCTGCTAAATGACTAATTCATCAGCAAATACACTAAGGGGGAGAATGCCTTTCTACAAACACATTCTAGGGCAGATAAATCATCAGTAAAAGGGCCATATGTGTATGAACAATTTAAGATTCTGAAGGTACATGCATGTGCGCATACTTGAGGGTCACCCCCAGGAGTCCCACAATCAATATCAGAGAAAAACGCTGTCTCCACGCCAGCCATCATGAATATACAATTATGACATGTAATGAGTGCTTGCAGAAGAGAGCAGGAATACATCAATATTGTGGTTGATGGAAGCCCTGCTGCTGTCCCCTGGCTCCCTCTCCTCAGGTCCCTCTGGCTGGTGTTGGCCCTGGCCCCTGGGCAGTAATCCCTGGACCCCCGTGTACCTCTGCATGTTCCCATCCGCTCCCATTGCTCTCATTAGAGCAGTGCTGGGGCCCTGCAGGCCTGCAGAGCCTGCCTCCTGCTCCCCCTCTCTGCTGCCTGGGTAATGAGCACATAATCAGCCTGGCTCCCTGGCAGCAGCTCACCAGAAGGGCATGTGGGTTTATTATGGCCGTGGTGTGTGTGTGTGCGTGTGTGTGTGTGTGTGTGGGGGGGGGGGTTAAGGGCACAGTGGGGTGTTTCAATCTGAATCCCCAGTGGCCCAGCCTTCCTTTGCTACACTCCCTCTGTATCAGAGGATGCTTCTGCTCACACATTTGATGACCCTTTGTCTCAGATCACCTGATCTAGAATGGCTACTTCCTCTTCTAGTTCACATGACCCAATACTCTATTGGCAGAAAAGATTTAAGGGGAAGAACATATAAACAGTGAAAGACAGTGACTTGAGATGGGAACCAGCAAACTGTCCACTACCAAATCTAAAGTTAGGCCATTCAAATAAGTCAAATATTCTCCTTCAAAATTAGCTACAGTAAATCCCTCACGCCTGAATGGCAAAGTGCACAATAAGTCTCTCTCTATTTGACCTTCCTGGTTCAATAGACGTCGCACAGATATAGAAGGCTCGCCACAACAGAGAAATCCGTAGTTCAGCCAAGGCAGGGCAGCATGGAACCAAGCCAGAGTCCTCAGTGTTCACGTCAAGTCTTCAATAGTCTCTTTCAATTCCTCCTGATTCACGTCCCATTACTCTGCTCCTTATTCACATTTTCTGCTATTCCATAATGCAAGACCATGCATTTCATAATGTTATATATTAAGTAAATAAAATAAAATCCATTGGCAGGAACAAAACAGGGCACAGCGGACAAACGAGCCATGCTCACAGAGTCACTGACAGGTCAGCACTTATTGTAATCAAATATATTTAAATTGGCTTCCAAGACCATTTTAACAGAGAGTGAAGTCAGCCACAGAGAAGCTCTGGATTCCCCAGGGCAAGGCCTACACTACTCCCACTGACAACAGCTTCCCATTGACACCACTCAATGAGGACTTTGTCAAGTGCATCATTGCGTTTATGAGATCCGACAAACACACCAAACTAAACAGACCCGTCTAGCCGGGATTACTGAGGTCACAGGCTGAGTCACTGTGGTTATTTTCCCACAGCGTGGTGACTGAGGCTGGTTCTCTCGGAGCACATCTACAGATCACTTCCCTAACCCCAGATCAGCAAGATATGCTGTTCTTTCTCTCCCCACTTCATGGTATGTTGATCCCTAGTGGCGTTTATCTAGTGTTATCAATAAACACGGTTCCATATGAGGTGTAACAGGCCCAGCAGGTCCTGCACGTCCAGAGGTGCACAAAAGAGGCTGTGCCAAAACATAATCACGGATGACTTCTCTACGGAAAGGCATATGAACTGGCCGGACGCGACCTTAAACTATATGATAATTAATGATATATGATGTATTGGACTGGCATGGTATGGAATGACTAGATGACTGTTATGTAATGATGTAGTGTAGTGAAGGGTGCTGTGAGCTGTTACTAGACCCAGTGGATGGATAGATGGTATGGTGTACTCACTAGGTGTCCTGGGGTGGGGGAGCGGGAGTCTTTGAGTCCAGCAGCTCCAGGGACATCCAGTAGAGGCCATTTCATCTGCAGGTACTGTGGGGTGAAGAAGGAGTAACATGAAATCAGAAATATTTAGATAGATTCAAATGAAAGCGATCACAGAGAAAAGGAATGTATTTCTATACCTAATCTGCTTCATATACAGGGTAAAGCTACAATCACACAGTTTTACACCATATGCTATTATCGAACCTGCTATAATGTGTCGAGACTAACTCGCTAATGCTTGTTGAGAATGAATAGCATGAAATATGGTTTAGCTATTCCAGAACAGACCACAGTGTAATAAATGGTGTGGGAGCCAGCAGAGAGCCATAACTCTGACAGACACCTGTATGAGACTCATATGCTGTTGGAGTCAGACACCGGCTTTTGGCAGCAGGGGGAGAGGGATGTGAACACAGCGGACTGGAGGGGGACTGTGAAATCGCAGTTTGTCAGGGAAAAAACAAGATTCCAGCTGTGGGCGCCCATCGACTAGCGGGTGGGAAGGGACAGCTGGAAGGAAGCTCCATCAGGAGAGGGGAAAGGCAGGGGTGGGGTCTCCGCACTAAGCCTATGGCATCCTGGTGAATTGTTTTGGCCTTTTGACCCAAACCAAACTAATCCACTTTTATTGTTAACATTTTTCAACTTGCTATCATAGTTGTTATCATTGGCTTAAACATTACTGTTTTCTTTTCCATTTTTTTGGCACAGAGTTTAACACAATTGTTCATTTATGGCCGCCCAGCCCATGTGTAACTCCCCATGGAACAGCGTCATGTATGGAGGAGTTGTTTTATCTCCTCCTGAAAGCAACACGTTTAAAATAGATTTTCGAGATCAGTCTTGGTGCGGTGTGTGGAGCTGGTGCTCAGACCGATGCAGAGCTCGGCCATCTGGTTTGTGAATCAGTTTAAATACCGAATACAGCAGACTGTCATACATGTGCATTTTCTCCATGGTATCCAACGATTTCAAATGAATTAAAAGGGTTTTCCTTTCAGTTTCTGCTGCATTTGTGGTATCATAGATATTCTACATTGCCTTTTGGGCATAGAATACCAACACGATTCCAAAGCCTCAGCATGTGTCAGTAGTAATGCAACAGCATTGCTGTTTAGTAATTGCGAGTTGTTTTGCACATTACTCCGTAGTTTAATTTATGTTCACTATGACACTCCCCAAAATGGCTAGGTCAGCAGCAGGATAAATAGAGAAGGAAGAACGACGTGCATCTCAGAGTCCCCATAATCAACCTCTGCCACTGGGGCTTGGGTTTTATCAGGCAAACTTTGACTGTTTCGCTGTACTGATTTGAAGGGTTTAAGACCATTTTAACAGTTTAGCTGTTTCAGCTATTTTACTCATCTCTCTCTCAAAATCCATATCCCAGATTAAAATAAAATATCTATTTTGCATGGAAAAAAGCCATATTGTACAATAAGACATGGCACGTTTCCTCATCTTACATAAACCAAGGCTGTGCACTTAATACATTATACTGTTGCACAAAGTCTATAAGGGGGAGAACTCGCTGCATGCATGTGAAAGATGACAAAAACCTTTTCAAGGCTTAAAAGGAGTTGACAATCATCTGTGCAGGATTAGATTTTTAAAGCTTCATTCATCACTCTGAGTTCATAGGGAGGAAGGAAGCTTGGATGACTGCAGGTTAAAAATGGAAAAGACATAACAGGAGGGGGAAAGGGAGAGAGGGAGAAAAACATTTTCAGGAATGAGTTTGTCGGAGCAGGCAGAGGGTATTGTTTCCTGACAGCTGGGGCCCAATAGAATACTGAGGGAGGGGGGGAAAGGGGACCCTTATTCCCATCCAAAATGGGGGGGGGATTCTTGGAGTTGACATCAGTCCTCTTCATTTTCACCACACTGCTCAAGGCTGAATCGCAGGTCCTAATGGGCCCAAGTCCATACAACTGTCAGGAGGCCCTTGCTTTTAGATGCTGCTAGCTCCCTATTGAAACTTTATTTTGTTCTGTGCATACTGCTTAATGAATGCTGCTTTCTGGAGGGATAACCAAAACAATACATTTTTCACTGTCTAATCTATGTCAATCACAAGTCCCTCCACAAATGAAACAAGCCCTATTGTGAGCATTTGGTCTACCCTGGCCTGACCATGCCAGCCCCCAGCTCTCCCACCCCCTCCTTCCCTTATTGGACAGCTTCCAAGGGGACTGGGGAACATACCCTGAGGCACTTTTAAATGTAAAATGAGCCAGCCTCCTTCATAAAATTGTCACTGTACTCGATGGAGTGGCTGATGAGAAAGACCCCTTCAAAACGACCATCTTCCCCAACCCACCCTGTAAAATGTCTACCTCACACACCCAGTATCAGCAGTTCCTACATCACTGTAGTCAAATACACACCAGCCGCACACTACGAGAGAGGGAGAGGTGGTAGGGGATCAACTCAGGGGGGCTTCAGAGTTATTCAACTGCTTTCTAGAAATCTTTCCACACACACACACACACACACACAGGTCAGTGTTCCTCATGCAGGAAAAGCTGAGAGTCTAGATTTTATATAGATATTTCCTTCACTCCAAGTTCGGGGCAGAAGCCTCAAATTAAAGTGGGAATGCAATGTTCTCTCTTCAAAATAACAGAACATTTAGGCTAAGAATCAAGGGACCCTTATTCAATCAAAATCAATGAAAAATTCTGTTTGACTAAAAACACAAAAACCTGGTCAACAGATCCCCCAAAAATAAATGCACATACATAAAACCCAGAAAGGAACGCATGGTAAATGGGAAGATACTGTTAAAATGGTTATTCCCATGGCTGAAGTCTTGTTGAATAATCTGTAAAAGATTGAAACTAAAATCAGCAATTACACGTTACAGTAAACTTCAGGCAGTCAAGTAATGCTTTGTAGATGCCCTTAATTTCATTAGAAACAAACACAATTTGAGCAGGCCTAGGTTGGCCTCCATAGAGACACTGGTTTCACTGTAGAGTCTGCTCTGGTGAAGAGTTTCAGAAAGCTGTGAGAGCTGTGCAAATAAAAGTCAACTTCTGCAACTATCTGATCCATTTCCATGCCTCTAATTGTCTTCCAGCCTCCCTCTGCCTCCAGAACTCAGAATAGACATCAGTAGAATACTGTGCTACTTATCAGGGACCCAGATGCAACAAAGGTGGCAGAGTCACCACAGAAAATTTCCCAAAAGCCAAGATGAAGCCCTTTGGTTTTCCGAACAGAGAGAATACAACATATGCTCTGGGGCATGCGGACTGCCAGAGTTGGGTTCTAATTGTTACATCTCTCACACAGAGCAGGGGGGGGGAAACATGGCCAAGTGTCTTTGTCATCTCTGAAGTGTGTGCCGTCATACTGCTGGCCAGGCAACATCATCAGAGCATGGAGGAGAGGAGAGGCAGATGTCTGGACATTTGTTGTCAAAGTAAGTCAGACACTCTGCCAGAGACAGAAAAAAACAGCCCAAACTTTTCCACTAACTATCTGCCGTGTCGTTACAACTCCTTGAAAAGGTTTAATCAAATCTGCGATTGACACATCCTCAGGTTCTTTTGTTCTATAGTCAATCAACTACAAAAATGTGTCTTTGAAAATGTCTACAATGTCTATTTTAGGGACCACACACACTGCACCAAATGCTGATCTGCCGTTCATTCGGCACGGTGTGTTTTAGGGTTCGCTGGTGGATGTCCTTTCTGCACGGTTCTACATGTAGAATCGGTTTGCACTAGGTTTCTACATTATGGCCGGCACTCTGTTCAGACGTTCTAAGTACTATCGGCCAGCAAACGCTACCGTGTGTCTGTGCCGAGCAACCTTGGCTAAAATCCTATTTCTTGCTCCCCACATCACCGTGAATCTCAGTGTTTGGAAATCACTGTTTAATGTTCTAACTTTTGATGATGTATATAAAAGTTAAAAGTTGTAGCTGATGACATCTTTTTTTGAAATGCGTATTTTTCGCATACAGTATGTTGACACTGGTATTGTGCTGGAGATAATAAAAATGAGGTTGAAAAGTGGTGGAGTTGCCCTTCCAATACCAGCAGATGAATTGACAGGGACACTCCAGGGCAGAAAACCTGCCTGGCGGGCAGGGTGTCTGCTCTGGGCTGGGGCCATCAACCCCACTCTCAACACTCTCTTCTCCAAACAGCAGGGAAAGAGAAATGCTTCCAGGGATTGCTCCAGCATATATGTCAATCACCTACTTTGTGGAGAGCCCCTCCCCATTGTTTTCTTTTGCCCCTCAACAGAAAATGGGCCACACAGCTTGCTGTTAAGAGTGAGCTGTTAATGATCCTCTACCTATATGAACAGCAGCACCACACAATGGCCTTGCCAATCCTTACGCCATAGTCCCTCCCTGTTTATTTCCGCTCAAATCACCTGCTGATCCACCTCTACGCAGACGACACCATTCTATATACTTTCGGCCCGTCATTGGACACTGTGCTATCTAACCTCCAAACGAGCTTCAATGCCATACAACACTCCTTCCGTGGCCTCCAACTGCTCTTAAACGCTAGTAAAACCAAATGCATGCTTTTCAACCGATCGCTGCCTGCACCCGCATGCCCGACTAGCATCACCACCCTGGATGGTTCCGACCTTGAATATGTGGACATCTATAAGTACCTAGGTGTCTGGCTAGACTGCAAACTCTCCTTCCAGACTCATATCAAACATCTCCAATCGAAAATCAAATCAAGAGTCGGCTTTCTATTCCGCAACAAAGCCTCCGTCACTCACGCCGCCAAGCTTACCCTAGTAAAACTGACTATCCTACCGATCCTCGACTTCGGCGATGTCATCTACAAAATGGCTTCCAACACTCTACTCAGCAAACTGGATGCAGTCTATCACAGTGCCATCCGTTTTGTCACTAAAGCACCTTATACCACCCACCACTGCGACCTGTATGCTCTAGTCGGCTGGCCCTCGCTACATATTCGTCGCCAGACCCACTGGCTCCAGGTCATTTACAAGTCCATGCTAGGTAAAGCTCCGCCTTATCTCAGTTCACTGGTCACGATGGCAACACCCATCCGTAGCACGCGCTCCAGCAGGTGTATCTCATTGATCATCCCTAAAGCCAACACCTAATTTGGCCTCCTTTCGTTCCAGTACTCTGCTGCCTGTGACTGGAACGAATTGCAAAAATCGCTGAAGTTGGAGACTTTTATCTCCCTCACCAACTTCAAACATCAGCTATCTGAGCAGCTATCCGATCGCTGCAGCTGTACATAGTCTATTGGTAAATAGCCCACCCATTTTCACCTACCTCATCCCCATACTGTTTTACTTATTTACTTTTCTGCTCTTTTGCACACCAATATCTCTACCTGTACATGACCATCTGATCATTTATCACTCCAGTGTTAATCTGCAAAATTGTAATTATTCGCCTACCTCCTCATGCCTTTTGCACACATTGTATATAGACTCCCCCTTTTTTCTTTTTTTTCTCTACTGTGTTATTGACTTGTTAATTGTTTACTCCATGTGTAACTCTGTGTTGTCTGTTCACACTGCTATGCTTTATCTTGGCCAGGTCGCAGTTGCAAATGAGAACTTGTTCTCAACTAGCCTACCTGGTTAAATAAAGGTGTTCTCAACTAGCCTACCTGGTTAAATAAAGGTGAAATAAAAAAATAAAATAAAAATTATGCGAGCCATTGCCACCTCTACTTGATCTATGCATGACATAAAATGAAGGAAAAAAATTGTCTAAATTTGAATTAAGATCCATTGTTTACGGACATTACAGGCAATTACATAGACAATTATTAAGCAAACTCCAGCCCTCATTGTGCTAATTAGTGGTTAACTGACAGGGAAACGATGGGAAGTTATGCTGGTCAGCTTGGCTGCTACTGGCCACAGAAATAGCTGTTAGTGGAAAAACAGCCCATTATCCAGTCTGCAGTAAAGTGGATTACCTTATAAGAGGAAGTTGTCCATGAAAACAATCCTCAGGAAAACGAAGGAACTTACACAGAGAAAATATTATGGTGCCTACATAATTGATGGAAATAACAATTAGTTACCATGAATATATCCACACCCTGTATTTACCATTTCTTATGTAAACATAGATATACACTGCTCACCTTTATGGAGTTGTCAGCTATTAACAAAAATGTTTTCACATTAAAGAAAAATATTACCTTGAATAAAAGTTGATGAGCTAATCCAATGCAACAACAACTAGAAACACTTTATCAATTCACTTTCAAAGCCCCAAAAACAGTCCTTTAAGGATAAACTGTGTGCCAAATGCACAAGCCTTCAAATAGATACATTGCAAACTATGCCATTTTGAATCTGAGAACATAAAAATGATAGATGTGTTTGGTAGGATGTGTGAATAGCGGGGTGATATTTCCCAATGCCCCAGCCCAGAGCAGACACCCAGGTTATGCATGGGGTTAACCCCGAGAAGGCTGCCGTCTCAAGCAGTGTCACTAGCATCCTTCTAATGGCTAGCACATTCAAAGTGTCCATTAGTACGTGGAGGAGTGAAGTTAAGTGACTGTGACAGGGGCACTCCCTCAGCTCTCTGGGCCTCTATTGTGACCAGGTTGGTCGCCCTGCTCTCTTATTCACAGCCAAGGAAAAACTGGGTCAAAGGTCAGCCATCCAGAGTGCACTGGTTTCTATGGCAACATGGCCTATTAAGGCCAGGCTCATAGGCCTCTTAACATGCTCTTGTATACAAAAGAACTATTAGCGCAAAGAGGGAAAGAGAAGAGTGAAGAGGGGAGGCAGCATGAGGGAGGTCTTAAAAACACAGTGGAGGGGCTTTGCCAAGATTCTAAATCAGTTACACACTGTGCCAAACAGTCCCAGATAAATCCAACATAACAACCATCCATGCTTTCTTTACAACCATCAGTCTTGGTCAAATAAAGAGGTGACATCACTGGTCCATGCTCGTCTACAAGCTACAAAGTTGACGTTTAAGACACAGAAAAACAAAGAAAAACTTGCAGAATCATCAACACTTTTTAAAAATTCAACCTTTATTTAACTAGGCAAGTCAGTGAAGAACAAATTCTTATTTACAATTTTGGCTTACCTATGCGATGCTGGGCCAATTGTGCGCCACCCTATGGGACTCCCAATCACGGCCAGTTGTGATACAGCCTAGAATCAAACCAGGATCTGTAGTGACGCCGCTAGCACTGCAATGCAGTGCCTTCGACCGCTGCGCCACTCAGGAGCCTAATTGGTTTGATGCTCAACAGTAAAAAGGCAGCTTGCATTCTTCTACACATGCATTAGATTCATTTGTAAGGAATTCTAAATCACACAAAAACGAAATAGATTCAATTGCATTGAACTCAGTGAGCTTTCGTGTCATATGACTAGTTCATGTATATTCTGAAAAATGCCATACTGGTCTGCAAGCCCTGATTTATTTAGGCTGTTATTTAGGCTGCTAAAAATCAGGTTCTGTTTGTAAAGTCCCCACTCATGAATTTTGACTTCTGTCTCATTCCACTAGGCTAGCTGCAAAAACAAATGTATACAAAATCTATTTTTACACAAACAAACAGTGCAAACCCAAGATATACCTCTTATTTTGGCCTTTCTGAATAGTGCCTTGAGGGTTTTACTAGAGAGAAAAAGACTGTGGCTTTGATGAGACTGCAGTTTTTTGTATCTCAAGCAGTTATTTGTATCAGGGTTAATTTTTATTGGGGGGGGGGGGGGGGGGATTGACATGATCAAGAATTATTGCCAGAGTTTAAAGAGTGTTGCTACATCAGAACAGTGAATGTCTCTTTAAACGATGTACAGTATCGTTTTACTTTAAGGCAATTTCAGATCAGATTTGGTTAGGAAAATAAGCACTTGTTGGGGTGAAAGTTTAGAATAAGTTAGCAATTGTATTACAGAAAACAACGGCAGGCTGGTCAAATAAAACAATGTATAATTAAAGCCACAAGACAATAATAATGTGTCTGGCAGGAGGCTCACTTTCTCATTCAAAGAGAGTAGGCAGTCATGCTGTTACACTCAATTATTTGAAGTCAATTATGTGGTATCTGGTTTCAATTGTGATAGACTACCCTGGTAAACGCAGTATTAATGCGGTCCAATGTCAAGCCATGCTACACTTTTAACGGAGGAGACATTGTCAGTCTTTCACGTAATTTCCCCTGGCACCGTTTGTCCAGTAACACAACATTTTATTGTTTGGGGAGCAGCCTACTTTCATTGAAATGCACAGCCGTAAACCTCTGTAATTAACTCCAAAACTAGTTGTGACTAACAGTGGTTGGCTGGATGTATAATAAGCTCAAGAGAGAAATCAAATTAACTCTCTCTCTCTCTCTCTGTGTCTGTGTCTGTGTGTGTGTGTGTGTGTGTATGTGAGCTAAAAGTGCAATATCTACACAAATGACATCAATGAAACCTGCATTTTTCATTTATACCCAAACACAAATGTACTGACAGAGACAACATGGGTTACCAACATAATAGAGTGTGTGGTGCAGCCAAGCAGGTTATGATCGGTAATAAGTCCACCATACACCCCCACACAACAGGATAAATACCTCTACACAATAACCACTTCTAAACTGAGGTAGAAACAAAAAAATAAACTTTTTCCAGAAAATGTAGATAAATATTTACACCTCTGGGTAAATTTGATCTTAAACGAGGATAAGTCTTGCCAAATTTTATATAACTCCTCAGACCAGCTGACACAGGCAGGAGGCCATGAAGCATCTTTGAGAAAAATCAGTATAAAATAGGAGTGGTTAGGTGGGGTGCTGGGGAGAAGGAGAGAGAAAAAGGGCCTAAATTAAACACATTTGTTTCTGCTCTCACATACCACAAGTCTTATGAAAACAGAGGGTTGATTGTGTTCACTCTGCAGCCCCCCCCCTTCCAACTCCCCCCCCCCCCTCGCTGCCCGAGCACCAGCCCCTCCCCCCACACACAGCTGCCTGCAGATGCCTGCTGTGTTTGCACTGAGAGTAGGCACAAATCTCAGGGCCTGAAGTCTCAGCCCTGCCTCATCTCAGTTTTACTGCCCGACACCCCTCTCACCCCACTGCTAACCTAGTCTCTCTCTGACACATGCACTGTGGGTATGCATGCCTGAACTTGCAGCCCATACATCAGAGTTAAGTTGTTCAAGTTTAATATGGCAGCATTTTGGACTTTAAAAAAAACATTCACATAAAAATTAGTAATCAAACAAAGTCAGCCCTTATTGCTGATTTTTTAGAGATCAAAATGGGTAAAAATGCGCCAAACAAAGGAAACAATTTTTAAAAAGTACAAATATTCAAATGTTCACTAGTACAAACATATATAAAATGACACTTTCCAAAGAAAGTGACATTTCTGAAGAATTTAGGCCAATGGAAATCACCCTGCCTGCCAGTCCCCTGCCTGCCAGTCCCCTGATTCCAGAAACATCAATCTTTAGGAGGGATACGGAGCAAAACGAGCCTGGGTCATAAGGTCCTCTACCTCTTCAAGGTTCACCAAGTCGTCAGAGCAAAACAACAGAGTAGTAAGCATATGCAAGGAACCTTCCCCTTCCTGAGCACACAAGAACCGCTCAATCCCTGTCAACACTCAGGAAAAACCTCTGGAACAAATACTTTCCGGAGTGTTTGGCGAAAAAGGGAGGAGAATGAAATTCAGTGAGCTTAAAGAAAGAAAAAAAATCTTTACGGATAATAAATGCCATGTCAAATTAAATCAAATGATCTGTATCTGAAAGGGATTATAGGAAGTACCAAAAGGCACAATGCTAGCCAATAGTCCTGATGAATGCCAATGATATCATGGAGATTTTCAAGATATCAGGGAGAATGGGGGCCACTAAATGTCAATGGAATGATATTGAATCAGAGTTGGGGTCAATTCCATTTACATTCCAGTCAATTCAGAAAGTGAACCAAACTCCAACTAAAAAACAATGAAGAGAATTGGAATTTTAGTGTACTTCCGGAATTGACTTAAGTTAAATGAAATTGACCCCAACCCTGATAGAAATCCATACACCAACTCATGGTTAGCCTTGCCAATTTCAAAAAAATATTCCAGTCTTTGCATATTACTATCATTCAATCTGAATACATTCTTATGAGAGGGGAAAGGTGATTATGACCAGGGGCTGCAGCAAATATCAGATTCCCAGGCAGGGGCAGAGCTAAGGGGAGGCCCCTACCAATTACACTGAGTGTTCAGGAAAGCAGAGCCAAGACCATGCTGCCACAGACCTACCTGAACACCAACCACTCTCCAAAAATCACCACTAGAAATACTGCGTATACTGTTCAGCTCGCATAGTAGTTTTGTTGAGATTGGAGAAAAAAAATATTTATATCTTGATATAGTCTTTCCTAAAAAACAAAACAATTCTCTCCCACTTCACAATGCAACAACTTCTTCCAAATCCAAAGTGCTCACTCCTGCAAACAATTAGAGATGACCTGAGCACTGTAAGCTGTGTGTGTCAGATAGAGAGGGGGAGAAGGAGCTGATGGAGGAACGAAGGGGGAGAGAAGGGAGAGGGGAGCTTGTGCACAATTACAGCAGGGATTTATGGCCTGAGAAACAATTTATAAATCACAGCGCCTGAGCTAATGTGATCCAGATTGCTCGCCATGCAGCTGCAATTTTGGTCTGTGTGAAACTGCATAATAAACCTGACTGGAGGTCATTTGTTGGGTGGTGGTGGGGCGGAGAGAGACTGGAGTTGTGGGTGGGGGCTAACGAGGGTGAGGTCTTTGGCTCGCAAACTCTGGAGGTGTTTTGGACAAACATGCTGGGAGTCTTATATGTTGGGTGGGAAGTTTTGCTGAGGTGCAAAACAGGATTGTTGATCTTGACAGATGCTCGAGACGAAGTGTTCTTGCGTAAACCTCACAATGACTTTTCACATGCAAATAATAAGTCAGACGTTTATAAAAAGCTCAGTAAATCAAAATGCCATTTTGTATTGCGGTGAAAGGTAATTGAAGGAGAGCAGCAAAGCAGGCCTCTAGCAAAAAAACCTCATCTTGTCTTTGAAGAAATCATATTTATACAATGACACTAGCCTAGCTTGCAATAAGACGCTATATCCATGTCTCAGGCACAAGTTCTAAGCCAATGTCATTGCACCCATGTGAAAGAATTTAGCCACCATAATCAAATCAATGAATTAGACCGAAAATGTATTTTAGATTGTGATGAGAAAAAAAGAATAGTGTGGCTTTTTCCCCCTCTTTTCGTATCTTAGGGCTGGTGTGAAAAAGGGAACGGATGTGCTCAGTGAACCTGGGGCTTTGGTGACCACTCAGCAAACTGGCCCTGAACCTTGACCTCTCACCCTTCACCCTGGGGGGCAAACAAAGCTCTGAGTGACATCTGAAACAGGAGACCCTATGGGGAGAGAGTGTCTGGACAGGGCTGAACTGACCCATTAACTCTGCTGATAAGATTTAGTGCCTTTTTTGTTGTTTCGTGTCTTAAACCATGGGGTAGCACACAGCTCAATCAAAAATAACGAAGCAAGCAACAAATTTGAGGTTAAAGTCTTCATTTCATTTATTTGCCAACGCCTCCATATTATACGAAAACAAACAAAAACTGTTCCCTAATGAACGACTTCACCCGCCTGACGCCAAGCTTAGCTGTGATTACCAACAACAAGCAGGAGGGGGGTTCCATGGAGCTAGTGTTAATACATGTTTAACGAGGGGCTTTGCTAAGCCCAGACTAATATGAATTATAGCAAAGGAGGAGGTGGGAGAACAGAATAACATGGCAAAACACATTACTGAAAAATACAATAAAGATGAAACAAACAATTCCCAGTCTGTTTATAAGGAGCTCACTGAAGATTATTCACCACTCTTCCAAAAAGTTGCAACACAATAGCTCATGTAAATAGCCTTCTAGCATTAGCATGATGTAAACAAAAACACTGGAGAAAGTTGATGGAGAATGTGGCATATAGAAGTGATGTGAGCCTTGGTCTCCAGAATGCTTAAAGCCACTGTAGTATTTAAATCAGGCAAGGAGGGAGGAAGACTGGGTGAAGGCAGCATTCTGTAGCTCAGCTGTGAGGCTCTAAGCCGTTGCCCTAGGGTCTTTGTCCTGCCTTTCAGGGCAGGTCTGAGGTAGTCAAAGACCCTATTCATGAACAGCGCTCCCCCTGCCAACACCCATACAGCCCCAGTCAACTCAGCCCACAGCTATAGAGCCTTTCCATTTCACACGAGAATCAGACTTGCCCCCAAAGCCTGCTTCAGGGATTTCCAATAGCAGGCCTTTCCAGCCCATGTACAAATCAAACAAAAGGATTCCTTGGACTATTCCATGTCATATAGGCTTGATTAGAGCTATTTTTTTTAAATGTAGCTAGCTGGTCTGACTATGCAGCAAATAAGTCATTCACATTTGTAAGGATTTTGTATCAAAGCATGTAAATTGATGAGGGATTCTGCCAGTGGAAGGTGTAGAGGGGTGTGCATCCCAAAGAGTCGCCATATTGCAACTGAACATAGAGACCCCACACTATATGTTTTTTAGAATACATTTCAAGTCTTATTCTTTAGTATACCATTGATCAATCATGCTAGTGGACAACCATTTCAAAATTCTGAAAACATATTTGAAGACAAATATGGAAAAGTGTCAAATGAAGGAATCACAAGGACAATCCTTGGCAGAAGGAAAAATCCCAATATCACTTGAAACCGATGCTTTAGGATCTCAGCTGGAATTCATCGGTGTGTAGAACATTGCATCATGGTTTTAAATATGCCATGAAAGGCCATAAAACCACAAATCAAACTATGAAAAGCTGTAAAAAAAAACATAAAAAATTAAGAATATATACATACATAAAATATACACACATCTCATCTGACTAACTGGATCCACAAGTCTAGGTGGAGACAACGAAGCTACACATTTCAGATTACTCGAGTCTTCGCTTTGGTTTTAATCAAATTTGACGCTCTGTAGAACATTGTGACTCCTTAACAAGTACAATTGGTTTACAGGGGTTATGTGGAGGTAGCTAAGGGCACCCAGGGGCAATAGAGAATTGCATGTTAGGACATCATCCACATCAACAAGCTGAATGATAACTAAATAACCATTTTCGTTATGGCGTTACACCGAAAGCTGTCAGCATCCATCAGCTGTGCTCCTAGGACTGACTGTCACAACGTGCAGAGCTGGCGGTCCAAAACTGCTGTTCCACCTATATGCCTTATCCCAGAGCAACCTTGGTTTTTGATTTAACCCACCTGGAAGACCAGGTGTGTTGAATTTAGGCAATCACTGAACTGATCAATTAGCACAGTTGGTCAGGTGTGGGGCCTAGTTGGACCAAAATCCTGCAGTACCTGCGACACTCCAGGAACAGGGTTGCCTACCCCTGCCTTATCCTAAGAACCTTGTCTGGGGAAGATGCAACACTTTCAAACATCTTCCTCTCCACAAATTAATAATTTGAGTAAAGGTTTGTAAATTGGGTACATAAAGTGGATACACTCTTCCAAGATACATTCATTTGCTGCTTGTAAATGTATTCAAGCTTACAGTGCATGTACTATAAACACTAGCGTTATTACACTGTAAATATGTATGAAATTGTAATAGGAGTTGAAATGGGAGTAGCACGCCAGTTCACACTTTAGTGAACTTGTTACACATTGTATTGACACCATGAACACTCATATTTCTGACAAATGTTTTGAAGTGTCATGTAATCACCTAGGTATGTACAATTTATAACCAACGAACACTTATGTATGCCCAAGAAAACACATTTTCATCCATCTGTGTTAATGTGGCATCTAGGACCTTTCTGTAGAATGAATGCAGGTGCAATGTGCTGTCTCGACATCCCTTATCAGGAGACTTGAGCCGGGACGAGCAGTGCAAGCCACAGCACCGTTATGGGGATTTGCTTTTTTGGAAGGAGACGAACTGATTTACAACTTCAACAAGAAGAGCAGCTGCTCCGCTCACTAAACTCATCCTGGAAAGATACCCATTCATGTATTTTTATAAACTGGGTGGTTCAAGTCCTGACTGCTGATTGGCTGAAAGTTGTGGGATATCAGACCAAATGACACAGGTATGACAAAACATTTATTTTTACTGCTCTCATTACATTGGTAATCAGTTTATAATAGCAATAAGGCACGCGTTGGGTTGTGCCTAAGAGCAGCCCATAGCTGTGGTATATTGGCCATATAGCACACTCCTTCGGGCATTATACAGTGGGGCAAAAAATGCAGCCACCAATTGTGCAAGTTCTCCCACTTAAAAAGATGAGAGGCCTGTGACAGACAAAATAAGAAGAAAAAAAATCCAGAAAAATCACATTGTAGGATTTTTTATGAATTTATTTGCAAATTGTGGTGGAAAATAAGTATTTGGTCAATAACAAAAGTTTCTCAATACTTTGTCATTGCCAACAAAGGGTATATAACAGAGGTCAAACGTTTTCTGTAAGTCTTCACAAGGTTCACACACACTGTTGCTGGTATTTTGGCCCATTCCTCCATGCAGATCTCCTCTAGAGCAGTGATGTTTTGGGGCTGTTGCTGGGCAACACGGACTTTCAACTCCCTCCAAAGATTTTCTATGGGGTTGAGATCTGGAGACTGACTAGGCCACTCCAGGACCTTGAAATGCTTCTTACGAAGCCACTCCTTCGTTGCCCGGGCGGTGTGTTTGGGATCATTGTCATGCTGAAAGACCCAGCCATCTTCGATGCCCTTGGTGATGGAAGGTTTTCACTCAAAATCTCACGATACATGGCCCCATTCATTCTTTCCTTTACACGGATCAATCGTCCTGGTCCTTTTGCAGAAAAACAGCCCCAAAGCTTGATGTTTCCACCCCCATGCTTCACAGTAGGTATGGTGTTCTTTGGATGCAACTCAGCATTCTTTGTCCTCCAAACACGACGAGTTGAGTTTTTACCAAAAAGTTATATTTTGGTTTCATCTGACCATATGACATTCTCCCAATCTTCTGGATCATCCAAATGCTCTCTAGCAAACTTCAGACGGGACTGGACATGTACTGGCTTAAGCAGGGGGACACGTCTGGCACTGCAGGATTTGAGTCCCTAGCGGCGTAGTGTGTTACTGTTAGTACGCTTTGTTACTTAGGTCCCAGCTCTTTGCAGGTCATTGACTAGGTCCCCCCAAGTGGTTCTGAGATTTTTGCTCACTGTTCTTGTGATCATTTTGACCCCACGGGGTGAGATCTTGCGTGGAGCCCCAGATCGAGGGAGATTATCAGTGGTCTTGTATATCTTCCATTTCCTAATAATTGCTCCCTCAGTTGATTTCTTCAAACCAAGCTGCTTACCTATTGCAGATTCAGTCTTCCCAGCCTGGTGCAGGTCTACAATTTTGTTTCTGGTGTCCTTTGACAGCTTTTTGGTCTTGGCCATAGTGGCGTTTGGAGTGTGACTGAGGTTGTGGACAGGTGTCTTTTATACTGATAACAAGTTCAAACAGGTGCCATTAATACAGGTAACGAGTGGAGGACAGAGGAGCCTCTTAAAGAAGAAGTTACAGGTCTGTGACAGCCAGACATCTTGCTTGTTTGTAGGTGACCAAATACTTATTTTCCACCATAATTTGCAAATAAATTCATAAAAAAATCCTACAATGTGATTTTCTGGATTTTTTTCCCTCATTTTGTCTGTCATAGTTTAAGTGTACCTATGATGAAAATTACAGACCTCTCATCTTTTTAAGTGGGAGAACTTGCACAATTGGTGGCTGACCAAATACTTTTTTGCCCCACTGTATCTTTAATACAGTAGAGGTTGGAGAGTCTACTCCGGCCATACTAGTATACACTTAAGATTTTTTTTTTTTAATCTACGGTAACCTACCTGTAGTTACTATACTTACTGTACCCTGCGTTCTTGTAAGTAAAGATTGCAGAGTAGACCCAGAGAAAGCATTTCCATGGCCTTCATATGAACTTAGGTGAAACCAGATTAATATCTGAGTACCAAGGAATCTAGAACTGTACGATCTGATAGTATCATGCAGCGGTCTGATTGGCCTGCAAGGGAAGGGCAATGCATTCTGGTCCACAGCAGAGTAGCGCTCTGTGGGGGAGAGAATCCCTCAGATAAGAGAGCCTCAAGGTCTGGAAGCTGGCCGACCTCAGGATAACAACCAAAAGAATAGAAAGGCCCATATCTACCCCAGTTTATGCTCCCACCACCACCACCACATCTCATCAACAATCTCTCCTCTTCCCTTCTCAGCTCCCTCTGTCTCCTGCAGAGCTTAAATTAAAACCAGCTGTTTGGAATACCATACCGATGAAAACTTATTCAGATTTTTTTCTTCCTGCTGTACAATCAGGTTTTATAGCGTGGAGTGAGGACTTTAGTGTACACTTTAAGAGAGCTAACGTTACTTAATGTGCTATAAAACGGGGCTCCACGACATGAGGACCACATACAGAAGGAATCCCAAAGCCCTGAGTAGTGGTGCCGTCACTGTGTCCTATCCCCATCCATCAGCCAGGGCCCAATCACCTGGGAGGCAGATTGATTACCCAGACCCCTTGATAAAACCAGGGAGCCAAACTCCCTCCTAAACGGAGGCTTACTCCTAATACCGGAGACCATAGACATTAGTGAGCATGAGACATGCTGGCATTAACATGATATATTATCCAGCCTCCACAACCTCCTGCTCATGTCATGACAACCATTTTATTTTCAATACAATTAACAGCTGTATGGCCTTGCTAGGAGCTCCATTGTTTAGGGGAGGATTCCACATATCATGACGGTGGTGTCATGGCTTAGCCCTTACCTCCATGCCGAAGTTGACAAGTTTGTCTCCGAGACTCAAATTGCATTGCTTCTACCGTAGCTCATCTGGCTCTCTGAGCCCCATGACGGCCCATCCCAAATACGCTAGAAAAATAAGAGCATCTGCTAACAGAGGGCTGTCCATGTACACCACACAGCCTGTGGTATGTTGAGAGCTCTTTTCCCTTTAGGCATGGGGGAGGTCAGGAAACTGCCTTCACAGTGACAGCGTTGAAGTTATATTATGTGGAATGAGTGGCATACAGGCATACATGATCCACACTCTGGTGTCCTGAAACCTGCTGCTGGGGTTTAAATTGATAGTTCGAGATTTTTTTTTTTATCTACTTCCCCAGAAGCAGATAAACTTGTGGATACCATTTGTCTCTGCATTCAGTGTGAAGAAAGTCCCCAACTTGCGTTAGCACAATAAAATGTACGTTTATGGGAAGCTGTTCCTGTAGACTGCCAGTCATTACACTAACGCTAGTTAACATTTGCTCGCAAAACTACCTCAAACTTGGTTCATACTGGACAGAGGAGTTCAGCTGACTCTGGGGCAGTAGATAAAGGGCTTCAGAGCCAAAATCCCGAACTATCCCTTTAATGATCCGCAACATGCCATTGACTCATCTCACCTTTTAAATGTGATAAACACTTACTCGCTACACTTATTCAGTCGATCCACAGACCACACCGTCATTTACCATGTGTGCGCTTGGGTGGTCTGTTTTTTGGAACAATGCACATCTTTTGGTTAACCCGATACCTCAACGGTCCATGCATTTCTAGGCTCCCAAATAGCAAAATTCACAAAGGGGCTATAGCAGAGATTCTTGTTGTCTTCTCACGTTGGAAAGATTACCAACACTGTACACTTATTTGAAAGAAAACCTCCTGCATATTCAAATAAATAACTACATGTAATGAAAGTGTAGTTTTTTTAAAAACATTACCTTGCTACTCCGCTCGCAGCTTGCTAGCTAGCTGGCTAAAAACAGCAAGCAAGCTAGCCTTTTATCTTAGCACATCTCCCCCATGTGAAATAATATGCCCTGGAAAATATTATTATACTTGCCAGTGTAACCTACATCATCCCAGTTTGATATTTTTTCATATTTTTTTTATTTAATTAGGCAAGTCAGTTCGATTAGCCTTCGATTACTGGCCCAACGCTCTAACCACTCGGCTACCTGCCGGCCCTGATTTGCTGCTTGAATGCATCAGATAAAAACACAACACATAGTTACAGCGGTTTTTACCCTTTCAAAATAGCCTACAATCATGTAATTATTGCTTCTAAACAAAACGCATTGGGGGGGGGGTTCTATTAAGGCTATAATGTTGCTTGGTTTATTGTTTTAAAACAGTCGCTGAGATTATACATTTGGTTATCAATGCAAAATAGACTGCCAGTTTGATGCATATAGATCAGATCAATGAACCAAGCGAGTTGTTTCAGCCTCATTATCTTCACAACACTGCCCCTACCCGAAGGAAGGAATAATGCGATGCTTTTCAAAATTTGAGTGCCGTATGCAGGCCTACGTACTACAAGAGGCCGCCCATTTTGTGATGAAAAACGACATGCATGTAATGCGCTACGATCTAAGGTGCCTGTCAACCAGCTCCTTACTTATACCTGTAAAAGTAGGCACAGTGAGTTTGTGTTATATATATATATATATCATTTTTATTTTTTTACAAACATGTTATTTCTACATACTGTATCAAGTAAAACAGACACTATCAATGTGGATTTGAAAGGTATTCATGCTTTGGCTGGCAGATCTATCAAGTTCAACAAAAAGTAGTCCCGATTTTTTCATGAAGAAAAGTACTGTACCACATCTGAAACTCTGAAGTAGTTCTGGCCAGACCTAATGGATGTGAAAAACACATATCTGGGATAAATAAATTGATAAAAACACATTTGCACACATATTCATCTTGGCACTTCAAAGGGATTCATTGATGTCACAGAACGTAGGGAGTCTTTGGCTGAGGGGGGGGTTATCCTTTCCTCAAAGGGTGCTGAGATGCTCCTGATGGGCCCTGCTCTTGAGAAGCCAGCGAGTGCTATAAACAGAATTTCTAATGGCAGGCGGGAGGGTTGGTGGGTAGGTGGTGAGCTAGCAGGAGAGGGGTGGCGGGTGGAATTGAAGCCAGCTCATGCTTTTCCACAGAGACCAAAGAGGGAGGAATAGAAACCAGGACTGGCACCATTTCACACACACTTCAATACAAGTGCTGTTATGAACTGTACATGAACAACCCAGAGTCTGAAAGATGAAATACAGAGAAATAGCCCTCCTCCCAGAGACACCGGAAAATAGGTAGGCTGAGATTCTAGAGCAATGACCTAAGTAGCATCTTCACCACTTCATGAAGTAATCAGTAGAAATGTTAATGCCAAAACAAATGCAAATGCCTCATCTCTCAAGTGTAAAACCAAGTTCCTATAGTGTTAAAAGTGGTTTGTACTCTTTTCATTCAATTACTATAGAAGGGGTGGGTACGCCTACTAGAGAAAGGTTTTCATACAGACTTTAGGACATGCAGTGCCTTCAGAAAGTATCCGAATCCCTTGACTTTTTACACATTTTGTTTTGTTACAGCCTGATTTTAAGATGCATTACATTGAGATTTGGTGTCACTGGCCTACATGTCAAAGTGGAATTATGTTTACACATTTTTACAAATGAATTACAAATAAAAGGCTGAAATGTCTCGAGTCAATAAGTACTCAACCCTTTTGTTATGACAAGCCTAAATAAGTTCAGGAGTAAAACTTTGCTTAACAAGTCACATAATAAGTTGCATGGACTCACTGTGTGCAATAGTGTTTAACATGATTTTTTTAATGACTACCTCATCTCTGTACCCCACACATATAAGTATCTGTAAGTGGAATTCAAGCACAGATTCAACCAAAGACAAGGGAGGTTATCCATTGTCTCGCAAAGGGCACATATTGGTATATAGTTACAAATAAAAAAACAGACATTCAATATCCCTTTGAGCATGGTGAAGTTATTAATGACACTTTGGATGATGAATCAATACACCAAGTCACTATAAAGATACAGGTGTCCTTCCTTACTCTGTTGCCAGAGAGGAAGGAGAGGGCTGCAGGTAGCCTAGTGGTTAGAGTGTTGGGCCAGTAACCAAAAGGTTGCTGGATCGAATCCCCGAGCTTTCATGGTAAAAATATGTCATTATGTCCCTTCTGAACAAGGTGGTTAATCCACTGTAGGCTGTCATTGTAAATAAGAATGTGTTCTTAACTGATTATATAAAAAAAATAAAGTGAAATAAAATATTAAATAAAAAATAGGAAACCGCTCAGGGATTTCACCGTGACGGTGACTTTAAAACAGTTACAGAGTTTAATGGCTGTGATAGGAGAAACCTGAGGATGGATCAACAACATTGTAGTTACTCCATAATACTAACCTAATTGAGCTTTCCACACAATTCAGGTGTGAAAAGCCCTTAGAGTCTTACCCAGAAAGACTCACAGCTGTAATCATTGCCAAAGGTGTTTCAACAAAGTATTGACTCAGGGGTGTGAATACTTATGTAAATGAGGTATTTCATTTTCAATACATTTGAAAAAATGTCTAAAAACTTGTTCATTATGGGGTAGATGGGTGAAAAATAAATATATTTAATCCATTTTGAATTCAGACTGTAAATGTGGAATAAGTCAAGGGGTATGAATACTTTCTGAAGGCACTGTATCAGAACTTTAATCTGGGTTACAGCTGGATATTAAAAAGTGTTAGTAGAACACTGTTATACAGAACCTTATTTTCCTTTAGTTTAGCCAAATAAACTTGTAGGACATTTAATTTACCAATTGCAAGCAGTAAGCCCACTTATGACAAATACTGTATACCATTTTAGAGGCGAGATGTTTGCAGGTCTTGACGTTCCTGAGGGCACATGCAATCTTTTTTAATCGAAATGCTACCACTAAATTGATGTAGATTTGTTTGCCTTTGAAGAAGAAAAAATCCTTTCCAAAACATAAACCTCGTCCAAAATGTTGCTCTGTTTACACAGTCCTTGGTTAAAAAAATATTTGCAAGCTTACATCGAGATTACTTTCAGCAGTCGCACACAGCATCGAGGCTTGTCAGAATGAGAGCTCTGGACACTGTTCCCTCTGTAGCAGAGCACAGACAGAACCTCCCCTGCTGCTCTCCTCACCACACCCCTCCACCTCCACCATTGGGACTGCAAGGTGAGTGGAAAAGGCAGTGTTCTACCTGATTAAAAGACAGCTCCACACAAATGCCACACTTCCGACTTACCCCCACACCAGTTTGTTGCCAGTGTTTTATGTTAATGTCAACTCTAGTGTAATTGTGTTTCCATAGCTAGGCCTGACAGTGAGACTTGTGAAGAGCAGAATCAACATCCTCTGCATAATCAAATCAGTTGCCTTGTGAGAAGGTGTTAAAGTTCATAGTTAGACATTGTTATGTAAATGGTGGCTGAAAAGTACCAGTGGCCTGTCTGGCTTTGGCCCCAGGTGAAAAAGTGGTCCGCCGGAGCCATGGCCCAATGAGACATGGGTGCCAGCCCCCGTAGATGGAAACAGAAAAGTCTGAGCCTTTTGGGTAAAACACTGACGTAAATCCTCAGTGGAAATGCGCCAGAATACTGTTTGCTTATACAAGGTGAGGCCCTTTTATTCAACAAGACAATGTCACTGTTTACTTTTCTTTGTCTACATATTTTTAAGCACCAAAAAGACTGGAAAAAGGAAGACGTCAGAGAGGCATGCAATTGTAGTACTGACATGTTCAGACATTGTAGCAGCACATTCACGCCCTGACTGACTAGCACACATGCATTTGATTCAGTTGTATCCAGGTGACTTTAGCCTACCTGACAGACTGCACACACAAGAGATAATTCACTGTTTACTGATACAACATTGTAAAAAGGGAGTCCCTTTAAAAAAGAAAAAAAAAAGAAATCTTGACTGAAATAGAATAGGGCCAATAAACATTAGTGTTTTGAACAATTCCTCCAGCACTCTTCACTGAGAGTTCCTAATCACATCCATCTACAATAGGCCTAAAAAGAACAACACTGACAGTCTACCTCACAGGGGGAAGCCTTCTTGGCCCTCACCCATGACAAAAGTCTGGTGAAACGTCTTTCCAAAAGCAAAGTTCCTCCTGAACTCTCAGCGGATTACAGCGGAATTTCAGCTCAGAACAGCCACTAAATCAGTTATGCTTCACCCTCTAGAGATTTGTGTTGTGCTGAGCCAAAGTGTCTTACATTGCTCATGATAGGGTTGTCATATGCACATTCTAAAGTTGTGCCTCAAAACAATAGACATACCATACTAGATTAAACCAGGAACACTGGACTCGGGTGTAAAAACAAGGCGTACTCTACAGAAAGCATGCTGGTCTCTTGAGAAAAGCCGAAGAATAATGCTTATTCAGCTGTTACGGTTTTCTTCGTCTGGATATTGCATTACTTCTAAAAACATGGAATATCAATTGATTGAAAATACCCATCTATTGTCATAGAAATAAATATTTGAGTAATTTAAAGACTATCACATAGCTTGCAATTATTTGATCCAGTTACTGGGAGGCCAGAAGGGGGAGTTGTTGACAGTATTGTTCGAGAGAGAGAATGTACCATGGGGAGAAAAATACTTTCCTAACAGTCTCACCTAAAAGTTGAGAGTTGTTGAAGCATCTCTACTGCTCCTGTTTGTGTTTACGTTCCCTTTTCTGATCCACAGGTATTCTGAACTCTGTTTTATTCTTATTCCTGATTTACATCTTTAAAAACAGACACTGCAGGCCAAATCCATTGTTGTTGTTTATTTTTTATGTAGTAACTGTTCAGAGCTGAAGAGCAAAATATTTTCAACACCAGACTACTGTATGAAACAACTTTCCCCCCCTTTGGAATTAAAACTTGAAATCTGCAGCTTGAGGGCTATTAGGTATTCTGTTTGAGATGCTTAACTGTTATGCCCTTCATTTATATACATAGGAGAGGACCAATCTGGAGCAATGATGTCAATGTCAACATGACAAAGTTCTGGTATGAGCCTGTATAGAGATCTCAATCACAGTCTCCAGCTAACGAACCAATTAGGAAACATTGCAGGTATGTAAACAGAGCAAATGTACAGAGCAAATGTTACTGTGGAACTCATTAGTTTAACAAACTTGTGTACCCAATGTTTGAGCAGAGACCAATGACCAAGTATTCACCATTAAATGCAGCTGTATCCAACTCGGCATACCAATTTTAAAAACTATCATTGTAGGCTAAAAAGATTATAAATTCAATATCAGATTATTCAAAGTCAGAGCATTTTCTACTAAGTCCCAGGCAGTGAGTTTTATTCAGCTCCATATGGCAATACCAGTAAATCAGTCACAGTTTAAGACTACTTGTTCAGTAAATACCCAGAGTATTCCAGCCAGCCATTGTCTCACTGTGGCTTCTCTACCATGGTGGTGCTCTTTGACAGAGCGGGTTCAACATGGCCCATTAACCGGATTCTTTCCTCCCCCTATAGTTTGGGGGAGCTCCAAAAGTATTGGGACAGTGACACATTTGTTGTTGTTTTGGCCCTGTACTCCAACACTTTGGATTTTGAAATGATACAGTGCAGACAGTCAGCTTTAATTTGAAGGTATTTTCATCCAAATTGTGTGAACCGTTGAGAAATTACAGCACTTGTTGTACATAGTCCCCCCCCATTTTAGAGGATCAAAAGTATTGGGACCTCATTTACCTTTATTTAACTAGGCAAGTCAGTTAAGAAAAAAATCTTATTTTCAATGACGGCCTAGGAACAGTGGGTTGCCTGTTCAGGGGCAGAACGACAGACTTGTACCTTGTCAGCTCTGGGGTTTGAACTTGCAACCTTCCGGTTACTAGTCCAACGCTCTAACCACTAGGCTACCCTGCCACCCCAAAATACAGTATACAGTATGTGTATGAAAGTATTCAAACATTTAGTATCTGGTCCCATACTCCTACCAAGCAATGATTACATCAGGTTTGTGACTAAAAAAAACTTGTTGGATACATTTGCTGTTTGTTTTGGTTTCAGATTATTTTGTGCCCAATGGAAATGAATGGTAAATATTATAGTGTCTTTTTGGAGTCACTTTCATTGTAAATAAGAATTGAATACGTTTTTAAACACTTCTACATTAATGTGGATGCTACAGATGCACACATATCAAAATGCTAACCTCACCCGTTATTGTAACGGTGAGAGGCTAGCATGTCTTTGGCATATAATATGCGTCTGTATCTTTCTCACTCGTCATTATTTATGATTAATTCAGGACTGTCCATAATCATAGTAGCATCCACATTTATGTAGAAGTGTTCAGAAACATACTCTATTCTTATTTACAATAGAATTGACTCCAAAATAGCACAATACATTATTTAGCATTCATTTCTACTGGGCACAAAATAATCTGAAACAACTAAAACAAGCAGCAAATGCCTCCAACAAGTTTATAGTCACAAGCTTGATGTAATCATTGCAAGCTAGAAATATGGGACCAAATACTAAACTTTTGACTACTTTAATAGACAGTGAATTTTTCCCCAATACTTTTGGTCCTCTAAAATGGGTAGAATATGTGCAAAAAGTACACCTCATTACCTCATAGTCATAGCATCATTTAAAATCCAAAGTACTGGTGTACAGAGCCAAAACAACAAGTGTGACTGTCCAAATCCTTTTGGAGCTCACTGTAGCTCCAGCATTGGTACACTTAGAGGGAATGTGGATCCCTCCCTAAAGCAACTGAAATTGAGAAAGAAAACCGACAGCCCTCCTGACTCACTTTTTGTTTAGGAGGTTTTTTTCTTCTTTTTTCTGAACAAAATGAAAACCATGGTGGGAGGTAGAGCTCTGGGTCCCAGCATGCTTTGTGAGGGGTCATGGAGGAACAACATGAGGTCAAGACAGGGTTTACCAAAATGTTATCATTTCCCTCACTCAACATAATAAATAGGATACTTCTGCTAAAATACTAAGTCCATTTTCTGTATCTGGAATTGGTTTTCGTCGTAAATAACATTAGTATATGGGGTCTGGCACATTTACAAAAAACACCCAGAAAAATCTATTTCACTGACCTTGGATATGTTTAACATTTTGGTAAACTTGCACGCAAAAGATAAAGTGAGGAGAAAGGAAGGAAAAATATCCAGAAGGAAGCAACAATTAATATTATTGTGATGTGAGTGAGGTGAATGGATTGCTTCCAAAAACATGGATCATACAAAATGTTCTAAACAAAATGGTCTTCATTTAAACAACTTTTCATCATTGCCAAATTCCAGATATGAAGCCACAAAAATAATTAAAATGATAATCTTAGATCGAAGGAACCGAAATTAAGGCAAACATCTGAATGTATCCAGAAAAATGTCAAAAAGGGACATATGAGTGAAAAGTACAAGCAGAAAACACAGGCCTTCTACTTAAACTACTATTTTCTTTTGACTATTCATGCAAAAAAAAAAAATCATGACTTGAAGAACAAACAAATATCTCCACGGTGGTATGAACCTTGTGTGTAGAGAGTAGCCATTTAGTTAATGAGCCCCAATGGAGACCTCCAATGAAGCCATCAAGCGCCTGCTCAGAATAACAATGGTCAACTAACGCCTCACTAATTGAATGGAAGGTCCATGGAGGAAGGGAGAGTTGGTTTGAAACAGTGAAAAGGAGACAGAAAAAAGCAGATAAAGGAAGGGGGTTATTGCTTTTCAGTGAAATGCTTCACTGGTCCCATCCAAATCACTCGCTTTTGGGGCTGAGAGAAGGATTGTGGGATGGAAATGCTCTTAACAACAACAGTATTTCATTAGGTGGTGTTTCAGGGAAGTTTATGCTAGCCACATTGTTTTTTAGTTGATTTGATGCGCAGAAAGGATATTTTCTTTAACTGATAATTATATACAACGGATAACAATATCTACATGAAATGCATACAGAAATCTGAAGTGTGTACATAATTCTTCCCTATAAGCAGGCCTCGTAATAGTGTATTAGATTAGTGCACACTGTTTTTCCATAATATGCCACACAAACTGCTATATATTGTGGTATATGGAAAATAGATAATGTCATTACAGTAGGCATAATTTTCTTTGGGGGGGGGGGGGGGGGACACTTTCTAAATCATGGGCATATGATTTTGGGTAAATAACTGGTCTAAAGCTAATGCTGACATGACAGTTAATTGAAGAAAACAAGGGCATTCAGCAAGATAGCTTTTGGGACACTACTGTGACCTACTGCATCTTGTTTTGATCAGGTATTTAAACTGCAACATCTGATGCCATGTGCATCAAGTGTCTAAGAGTACAGGTATCATGCACCCATACATTATTGCCACGGTTTGCTTTATGCAAATTGTTGAATTTGGGCTCTAGGGAACATTGAATGGGCTTGAAACGTATGGATCTCAATGTAGTATGTACTTAGTTCTGTAGTCTGATGAGTTTTTGCTGATAACTACTTTATTGAGGAAAAGTGTAATTACTATGCCTGCGATATGTGGTTGTCCCACCTATCTTCAGACGAACGCACAAACTGTAAGTCACTCCGGATAAGAAAGTATGCTCAATGACTGAAATGTAACAAGTTGTTGCTAACCAGGCCAGTGCCACAGCTTCAGTTGAAGAATCACATTTACAAAATGACGATAGTGCTCATTTTTATCATATCATATATACATTTCTGCCTCGAAATAAATAGATCAACGTCTTGATTAATCATGGACTTCATGAGAATTGGAAATTGAGTCTAAATTGGCAGTTAGTATCCTACAGAAGGCTGACGGGGGGAAATCCCCAAAGAACAAAGAACTAGTTACTCCTTGAGAGGCCACACTAAGGGAATATGGCGGTCTGGTTATGCAGAATTAACTTTTACGCATGCCTTCAGTGGACAGCAGATGCAGATTAGTGGCAACACTGAAGAGTAACTTTTGCTGGACTTTGTTATGGCCACTCACCGTTCTTGCGCTAGGGGACAGGGCCCCATTGGATAGGTAGGGGTTGGTAAGATCTGGGATCATGAAAATCGGGTACCCAGGATAATGGGGACTCTTGAAAAAGCCACCATCTTGCTGTCTTCTGAATGCTGTAGGGACAGAGCATGGAAGTCAATATAGAAAAGGGACATCACTGTACATGTAATGCATTAAAAATATATTAACCAACAGCATTGCAAGAGGTAGTTTTTACCTTCACTAAAGTAATCCCTGGTTTTCTCGTAACTGTCTAAGTCTGGTCTTGGTTGAGGGCGCCTCTCTGCTTGCTGATAAGGACAGAGGCACACACAGAACAAGAAGGGAAAACATGTTATTGTAGGCTCGTCTATTTCAGCAATACGTTCATACCAGAAAAATATTGTTTGAAATGTGATGTATATGGCCTATTTAGGACAAGCTGTTCAGTAGATCACCCTTCACTGCAACGTCCTTACCTCGGAGTCTGATGAGCTACTGTTGTTTTCCGATTCGTTTACTAAAGAAGACTTCAGATCATCCAAATCCCTCTCGGCTGATACATTTTCGGATATTTTTTCCTCTTGCTCCCCTTCATCTTTGAATGATATCATTTCATCATTCGCCCCTAAATCATCGCCGCCGCCTCCGTTAAGTTGTGGCATTTTGTGGATAAAAAAGTTTCTCCCTGATAAAGTTGGCAAGAAGGCGCGATCGCTCCAACAATCCGAAATAAATAGTCAATTTGCAAAGAAGAAAAGTCCAGTTTGCGCAGTAGTATAAACAACACTGACAGTGTGAAAACAAATGCCACGTTTTCACATCTCCATTTTGATATACTGAATCTCCCACTTTTCCATGATGATGAGCTCCAATAATCCACCAAATACAACTGTTTTAATTTCGGCGTCAATATCCGGATAAAACAATTTCGCAAAGTATCTTCTTCACTCTTCCCAGTCGGTTACCTGTAGCACACTCTCCCTCAGTATGGGTGCTGAAGAATGCAACTTCGATATTCTTCCTGAAACGCACACAGGCAAACAAACTGGGTACGAACCAATTGAAATTGAAGACTGACGTCCAATTTCACCTCCTAAAATCCATCCATACGTGAGTTACAATTCGACAGACAAAATATGTCTTATTATAAGCATGGAACTCGAACCACATCTATTGCTTTCTTTCTCAAGTCACTCTCTCGTTAGTAAATATAGTTTCGACCAAAACTATATTTAGTTCGAGGAAGTTTACCTTGTTATAACTAACCTTCGTATGTTCTAAACATGAACTGAAATTATATCCGGTGCAAAATCGATATTTTCGGGTAGGTCGACCGAGGTCTTTCCCTCCACATTAGCTGACGGGGAATGCGCTCAAAAACTACTTGGTTGTTCAAGTGGAAGTAAAAGCGCAGCCTGTTCAGAATGCAGAGGAGGAGTTAGCAGAGAAAAACGACACTTAATTTATCATGTAAACGGGGAATGCTTAAAGGAACAGTTTGACCATATTATACATTACAAAGTTACCATTGATATTGAAATTGTATCCTGTTGTTTCAACATCAGTAAGATATCGATGGTTATGTGACTAACAATTCTTCCAAGATCTATGACAATGTTATAGGTACTTCACTTTAATTTAGACCTTTAAATGACAGTTTAGTAGGCCTAGCTACATGCTTACAATCCATTTAGTTGTATCTTATTTATTATGCTAATTATTCTATGAAATAAATAACGTATTATTCATAAACGTTTGTTCTAGGGTGCACTTACTGACAGAATTTGACAGAGAGAGTGAAGTTGGACTTTCTATCAAGAAAACCAAATATTATGGAATTTCTCTAGGAGGGTATAATAACTCCTATTATAATAGCCTATACAGTAATCTTTAGAAATACTTAATCCTCCAACAACAGTGTATTTATTTTCTTTGTGCTGCTGTGTAGCAGCACTGTCTTTCATCCTTGTGTGTTCCCATGCAGCCCTATCTCCCGTCCAAGCTGTGAACCCAGCAGCAGCCATGCTGCCTACAGCCATGCAATAATGACAGGCTCAGTAAAAGACTCTTAATTACACGCTGCCATGCTAAATGTGTGTTGGTGTGTGTTCTTGGAACAATGCACTTGGAAAGGCAAGGCCCAGCATCATGGGGATAAGCATGGTCTGTTTGCAGGGCTTTAGGTTTGGCTTGGTAATAAAATCCTCTCACTATATGAGGTTGGATCCCCAGCCCTCCCACCCAGACAGGACTGTCCTGGCCATATCACTAACATTGCCTGCTTGATGCCCTCTGCATTGAGTTAGGGCTTTTGGAAGTACCATTGAGAGGAATCTACATGTGTTTTGTGATGTTGACTAATGAAGACGCAGCTAACGACTGGAACGAGCTGTAACAAACACTCAAACCGGACAGTTTTATCTCAATCTCTTCATTTAAAGACTCAATCATGGACACTTACTGACAGTTGTGGCTGCTTTGCGTGATGTATTGTTGTCTCTACCTTCTTGCCCTGTGTGCTGTTGTCTGTGCCCAATAATGTTTGTACCATGTTGTGTTGCTAACATGTTGTTGTCATGTTGTGTTGCTACCATGCTGTGTTGTCATGTGTTGCTGCCTTGCTATGTTGTTGTCTTAGGTCTTGTTTTATGTAGTGTTGTCTCTCTTGTCGTGATGTGTGTTTTGTCCTATATTTATATTTTACATTTTTAATCCCAGCCCCCGTCCTCGCAGGAGGCCTTTTGGTAGGCCGTCATTGTAAATAAGAATTTGTTCTTAACTGACTTGCCTAGTTAAATAAAAAATAAATAGAGGGATTTTCCCTGCTGCAGCTAATATAAGTAGTAGCAATATATATATATTTTTTAAATTTAACTAGCAAGTCAGTTAAGAACAAATTCTTATTTACAATTACGGCGTACCCCGGCGGTGCTGGGCCAATTGTGCACCGCCCTATGGGACTCCCAATCACAGCCGGATGTGATGCAGCCTGAATTTGAACCAGGGACTGCAGTGCTGCCTCTTGCACTGAGATGCAGTGCCTTAGACCGCTGCGCCACTCAGGAACCCAATACATTTTTACTGAAATTATTCTACTAATCTTATATATTTCCAACGAGTTGTGCTATATTCCCAAAGATCCAAGATAAATATGTTTTTTAATTGTAATTCAAGATAAAAAAACGCACCCCCCTTCGATCATCATCTATTATGAACCAGGAATAGCTGTCACTGTTACTTGTATATCAGATCAGTTCAGAGAATGTGGCAAAGAAGAAAAATAGTCAAATGATTGCTATTAGGGGGATACCTGTCACTGTGCATGACTGTTATAGCATCTACCTGCCACAGGCAATCTTTACCTAACCCATATTTTTCTGTGACAAAAAAATACAGCCCTGGAAATTGTGCATCTTTCTAGGCTGAGCATGACATATTGGTGTGGCCTAGTGCATGAAAATGCATAGCTGATCTATTCTGTTATATCAATAACAACAAATGTACAACTGTGAAACTGAAGCTTACCAAGGAAAACTTTATATATTCAAGCCATTTTTTCCCTGCATGGAATCTATCTATTGATCTGTACTGAAAACATAAATTGTGAAGTGTCAGTGAGGATTGGTATAAATGTTACAACGATTACAACAACTGTCCTGATCATTTAGTTGAAGTCAGAAGTCATTTGCCCTGATCTGATGCACATAATGAATGATTCATAGTAAACAGATCGACAATATTATTCTGGAGGAGTGGCACAACAGAAAATACTATATATTTTTTACTCAACCCCTCTTTCCTTCTGCTTTTCCTCTTCTTTCCTCATGTCCTCTCAAACTTCCCTCTTCATCTTTCTCACTGAAACTTCCGATTCCCTTCTCTTCTGATGCAATCTGACAGGCTTCTCTGTTTGAGAAAATCTTATTGAAGTTGTCGACCGTGTGTCGGCTAGCAGAGGTTTGATTGACAATCCAGCAGGGTCTCCAAGGGCCTCATTAGAGTCCCACTCCCCCTGTATGTATGTGTGTGTGTGTGTGTGTGTGTGTGTGTGTGTGTGTGTGTGTGTGTGTGTGTGTGTGTGTGTGTGTGTGTGTGTGTCCATGCGCATGTGTGTGTGATCGAGCAAGAGATATAGTGTGTGAGATTGTGTATGTGTTTTGCAAGTGCATAACATATCACTATGAAGTGCATGTATGTGGATCATGAACAATAGACCCAGCTTAAAGTTCCTCACACAGGTGCATTTTTGCCCCAATGCCTACATCTTAGTGTCTTCCCCTACTGCCGCATACCCAGCACATAATACAAAACCTTTCCCTCATGATGCGTAGAAAACTCTTGCACTATTGTATTTCCAAATGGATAACCTAACCATAACCGCAATAGTTACTCCCACGATTGTTGGTGCTTACACAACTTTTCAGGTGTTAATTACCTTACACAAGTCCATTATCATGAGGATACTTACAGGACAAATTATATCGTTCTTTGTTTCAAACAATTATTTTAAAGGATTTTCGATTTCTAATCACTGAAGGGCACCTAGCATCACATTACATATTAGTCCTTCCAGTGGTGTGTGTTTGTGCGTGTCCCAATAGACATAATTAACTTAATTCACACACCACACACTTAAAAATAATTTACTCAATCAAATATTAGATGACAACCTTAGAAAATGTATTACAATTACATATATTTGAGGTTTTAGCTCTTCCTGAACCAAAAATCTCCAACACACGAACACTTCTAATGCATGCATCAATGACACTGAGTACTACTGCTGTTGTACATTTAAGAACCAACAGCAGCACACTGCAACATGGCACTTATATGATGAAGTGAAAACTCAAGGGAGTATACAGAAAATGAATTACTAATACAGTAGTGTTTCATCAATACGTATTTTTCTTGAAGACAAATTGCAGTCTGTTTTATCCATTATAGCACTTCTACAGTTGATTACAGGATCTCTATCTCTTCTAAATATCCACTCCTATCATATCATTCTATCATTTTCTCCATGTCTCCCTTGTTGATAGGGATTCGTTTTAACTGGGAGCTGATGAGGGGTCAGGAGAGATGCGAACCACCACAATCTTAGCCTGAGGGCAGATCGACTAGGGCCCAGAAAATGTATTCAGAGGGTGCTGTCCCTGCATCTGCCTTACTTTGAAGTGGCTCTCTCAACTCTGGCTGAGAGAGAGGGAGAAAGAAAGAGAGAGCGGGAGAGAGAGGGATACTCAAGGTCATTCTTTCATGTTTTGCCAAGCTTCGCTCAATCAGTTTCCCATCCAAGTAATGCTTAATTCAGAGCTAATTCCAGCCTCCTAGTCACGAATTTGCCTCACTGTTGTCTAGGTGTTAGGGGTGCTATTTTCTGTGCTCTGCTCTGCGTCATGTATGTGTTGCTGGATAGAGACATGTCAGACTCCACACTGGCTGTCCCCTTCTGTCACAGTCAACCCTTACAGGTTCAAGTTTTACTCCACAAGTTAAAAGCTTGATCCACACATAACACATGTGCTGTTTTATTACCCTCAGGCCCATTCAGTGTCACAAATTTAACAACAAAGCCAGTTAACTGTGGATATAACTACTGATATAACTGGTTTCACAGGTGGAAGAAGAATACTTCTGTCACACTGATCATTGATCTACTTCAGAACATATAAATTCTCTCCTTAAGTGGGATTTTTCCATAATACCTTTATTGTTATTCAAAGAACTTCTTTATGACAGTTGTTGCCGGAAGTTACTCAGGCACACAATGTATAATCTTCTCTCTGTTATTCAGAGAGAATGTTTTCTGATGCTTAGTTGATTGACAGGGCATGTCCCCAGGTTTATATAGTTGTCTCTCTCCCCCTCCTATCTCTCCCCCACACACATCACTCAGACTTTTAGTGAGAGTGCCTCATGCAATCATGCATTTTATTCAATTACACCATATCCGTTTTTCTCGAAAGAAAGACCTATTTTTCAAGCTGGTTGGGCGTGCGTGCTATTTAAGACTGCATGAGGACACTATATTAGATGACAGTGTTCACTGCCCATAGGGTGTAACTGAAACACTAAACTATGCAGAGAAGAGAACATTTTTTAAAAGGTGTTTTAGCATGCTATTCCTCCTTCTGTTTCTCTTTAGAGTTGTATTTCACTTAAAGTATTCATTTGCAAAAAGCTGTATTTTTCAAGTTACAGTATCCACAGGTGTCAATTCTCACACACACAATTCACATTATCTCTGTCTAAATTCAGTGAATCTTAACACTGTATATAATCCCAATTTAATCAGTTTTAAAGCTCATATGAGCACAATTACACTTTTCATACTGAATAATCCTGTCATACAGTATACAGTTGTACTTTATATGCAAAACACTGTTGAGGAAAAAGATGAAACATGTATCAGTGCATCTTCCATTGTGGGTTTACGGTTTACATAGCCGCCTACAAGTGCCTGAGCCTTTGATTGAAATACCCGTTCGTGTTCTCTGTAATGCAGAGGATGCTTTTAAGGAGCATTATTTCTGAGAACTTCAAAGCCTGCCAAATGCACTCTGCTTGTGAGTGTGCGGCCTCTTGAAAATGTCCTTATATTTTCCAAATGGACAGGAAGAGGCACTCACTGGTATTGAGGTGATGTTAATGCAGTGCAGTGCTTGTTTTCCACATAACCCTGTTTGTCCCTGGTGACTGAGCCAGCACTGTACTCAGCCCAATTGAGATCATTTATATACAACTCTAGATTAACCTTATTTACCATCTAATGAAGAGGGAAGAGTGCCACGCATGACAACATAATGTTACTAACTACCCTGTAAAAAAAATACTTGATGCTTTCTACATTTGCTTGAAGCAATTCCTTATTTTCAAAACTGAAAAAAAGATCTGGTACAAAATGTAAAGTTACATCATCATCAAAGTTATATCATCAACTATATCCTCTGGCTAGATTATTCACAATTAGTTCAGTTTGCATGCAATTGTAAGATTACTGTAATTTACCTAAATCACTGTTAAAAATGTAATATACTCTATTGTACTATTGGACTGTGCAAAATAAATTGATGCCCTCTCTGGATACGGGACTCTCCCATTCTGCCGTCAAAAAGTATATTTATCCAGTTAAAGGCCCAGTGCAGTCAAAAACGGATTTCCTGTGTGTTATATATATTTCCACAGGTTGGAATAATACTATGAAATTATGAAAATTATGATAATGCCCTTTTAGCCTGTTTTGGTGGGTGGAGATTTGGCCTTCCATGGTGACATCACCATGTGGTAAATTACTTTATAGACCAATAAAAAAAGGGTTCCAAACCTCTGCCAATAACAGCTTTTTTTCAGTTTTCCCCTCCCTATTCAGACCACTCCCAGACAGTCCTAGCAAAATTATTGCTTGAGAAATTACCCTATTTTTGTTTATTTTTTACCATTTAATTGAGAACAATCCCAGTAAGGTACTTAATTGTTACCCAAAAATGATTTGATATTGAGATAAAAATGGCTGCATTAGACCTTAACATGATCAGTTACAAGACAAGCCCTCTATCTGTCTGATGTTTTGTCAGCTGAAGATGCACAGCAGAGCTCCTTGGAAGATTGGAGGTCCTTTCCTGTGATGTAAACCCTATACAAGTGAGAAGCTATTGACTTTATTTCATATGTTTCCCAGATTTGATGAGTTTTACGTGCATGAGATGATTTGCATTATGCATGAACCATATGTTGAGCAGTGGCATGCATCACTGTAGACAGCTGGAAGTAACTCGAGCCACTTAGTCACTTATCAGTACTGGCATCCTTGTCATTTCCCATAGCCATCCTCAACCAAGAAGAATCTACCCATTGTTTTAATTTCTGTGAGCCCTGTGTTAACCCAGCAATACCTTGCTGATTGCTGCAGAGATATTCAGGAACATTTTAGATTTGTCTTTGTCCACATAACACTCGTCTTGTGACATCCAAGTCTGTGTGTGTGTGTGTGTGTGTATTTGTTTGTGTATTGAGGGGGGTTAGTTGGTAGAGTTCGAGAGAGAAGCTGCACCTGCCCTATATGTCAACACAGGGGTCTGGAGCAGACACTCAAGTAGAGCGATGGCTTTCACACCACTGCCCTCACTAAAGCTGCTTACTTTTCTAAGACAACAATAACCGCTCTGCTGTGCTGTGGAATGGCCGGGGCCAGGGCCATTCTTCCACACAATAACCTGGGCGCCTGCTCTGTGTGGGCCTCAGATTAACTCTCGACTGAGCCTTGCTATGTTCAGGTTTACTGGCTTTCCTCATGTCCCCTTGTTTTTTGGGGTTTAGAGATTCCTGGATGCTTTCTAACGGTCTGTTTTACACATAGAGACAGGATCCCCTGTGGGGGGTTGTTTAGAGGTTACAGCGGGGTAGCAAAGAGGTCAGGGAGAAACTGTCAGTCTATTTCCTTTCTCTGGCCTTGGGAAACAGCACCACAAGTCGTTTGCATATTTTTAGTGTTCGAGCTGTTTTTCTCAATATGAATCCACAGGAAACAATGCAGTTATTTCCAGTTTATAGGATCTTTCATTTCTCTGATGGATTACTTTTTAGTCTCTTTTTTCTTTCCCTTCTTCACATAAGATCATGTCCAGCACAGAGTTGGTCAATATAATAGTATGGAAGCCATCATTTTTATGTGTTAGTGTTTAAAACTCTGGACCATAAAATTACTACACAACCTTCTTCAGACATTAGAGTATCAACCGTGTGTCTTCAGCTGTGATTTGGGTGTGAAAGGAATGTAGGCCTTAGTGTTATTTATTTTCTCTTCGCCATCGGTGAGACTATACTAATGGGCACACATCTCTTTATGCCGATCTGAGATACCTTAATGTATTACCTCAGATAGTAAACACTATAGGCTAAAAATATATACAGGGGTTATTTTCTGATGTGGAACTTTACTGAAGGCTCTCTTCAAAATGTAGAAGTCATCATGTTTGAATGGACAACTTGTTTTTCTTTTTGAGTGTTTAAGGGCTGGCATAGAATTTCTGTTTTGGTGAAGAGCAAATCGGGATATTCAGTTGGCGCTGACCCCTCTTCCCTCTGTGACAGACCAGTCCTTCCCAAGGCCTTGCCAGGTGCATTCAGATGTGAAGGTACTCATAAACCTTGTAAGCAATCATGCTGATTCACATTAAACCTGTCTCACCGATTGCATGGCAGATACTATCCACAGACATTCTACCTGACCCTCCACATTCCTCCCTGTGTTTAGGAATTACACATGCACATCACAATACCACCCACTACTTCACCATGTTCTGTCATCATCTGATTATTGACAGACTGCCCAATCACCCTATTGTGCTAGCTGATAGTGAAGGTCACACTGTTGTGTTAAAAAAGCTACTGTAAATAAAAATACTAATAGCAAGGCCTCCCGAGTGGCACGGTGGTCTAAGGCACTGCTTTTGCCACTAGAGATTTTGGGTTTGAGTACAGGCACTGTCGCAGTCGGCCGCGACCCGGAGACCCATGGGGATGCGCGCAATTGGCCCAGGGGAGGGTTTGGCCGGCAGGGATGTCCTTGTCCCATCGCGCTCTAGCGACTCCTGTGGTGGGCCGGGTGCAATGCATGCTGACACGGTTGCCAAGTGTACTGTGTTTCCTCCGACACATTGGTGCGGCTGGCTTCCGGGTTAAGTGGGCATTGTGTCAAGAAGCAGTGTGGCTTGGTTGGGTTGTATTTCAGAAGATGCATGGCTCTCGACCTTTGCCTCTCCCAAGTACAGGAGTTGCAGTGATGAGACAAGACTGTAACTACTAATTGGATACCATGAAATTGGGGAGAAAAAGCGGTAAATAAATAAATAAATACTAATAGCAAAAAAATTATCATAAACACCCAATAACAGAAAACATATTTGTGCACATTAAAATTGTCTTAACCAGACTGTTGTCCTTTTTCTCCACTGATTCTGCAATGCAATTATCACTTATAGTGAAAGGACTTGTACATGCCAATAAAAACAAGTAATTTCTACTTAGCACTGGCCTACTTACTTTCTAATGCTTGGCTGTGCAGCTACACTGTGCTCTGAAAAACAAACAGTGCTGTGCAGCTGGGCTCTTCAAGACACAGGGAAAGGGGAATTTTAATCCCATGTTTTTTTTGTTCTTTGGCAGCAGTCAAATGTATTTGGTCGTAAGAGAGGTAATGCACCGCACCATCTGAAGGGGCTGGGGAAGTGGGAAAGTCATGCCACAGCCAGTTGTAGACGAAGAAACACAACGTGCCAGGAAATTAATCCAAAGGGGTCAAAGTGCACCCAGAATATTCAAACTACACAGAGCCTAATCAGTTCAGTTAGTGGCACATTGCTAACATACCGTAACATTTTAGGCCAATGGCCCAGCCCCAGAAACACACATGATGATGAACACTACTCTGGGTTTGCTATTAGTTTATAAAAGCTAACATGCAGCAATATAGGTTTTATAATAGTGACAGCATTGTATGCCTCCTAAACATGTGACAAAATACTGAAACCAGATCCATTTCCTGTAGCCTGATATGAAAATAAACTATCCATGGACCCTAAAACCAGTAGTAGTAGTATTCACTGTAGCATTTACTGTGGTATTCTATAGTATATTGTAGTATTTACAGTTAACTATGGTATTTACTGTACTGTTTTTGCAGACTGATATACTGTTGTGTTTTTGCAGACTGTAATATACTGTAGCATTTACTGTAGTGTTTTTGCAGACTGTAATATACTGTAGTATTTACTGTACTGTTTTTGCGGACATTACTGGGTTAAATTATCTTTAACATCGAAGTGGAGGCTTTCTCCTTCAGGAAACCTACTGGAGAAATACTAGAGCAAATGTTCCATAACCTGTACAGTTGTGTCATTCTCAAAACTTTTGGACACAAATATTCATTTTCAAAGTCTGCTGCCTCAGTTTGTATGGTGGCAATTTGAATATACTCCAGAATGTTATGAAGAATGATCAGATGAATTGCAATTAATTGTAAAGTCCCTCTTTGCCATGCAAATGAACTGAATCCCCCAAAAAACATTTCCACTTTATTTCATCCCTGCCACAAAAGGACCAGCTGACATTGTCAGTGATTCTCTTGTTAACACAGGTGTGAGTGTTGACGAGGACAAGGCTGGAGATCACTCTATCATGCTGATTGAGTTCAAATAACAGACGGGAAGCTTCAAAAGGAGGGTGCTTGGAATCATTGTTCTTCCTCTGTCAAACATGGTTACCTGCAAGGAAACACGTGACGTCATCATTGCTTTGCACAAAAAGGGCTTCACATGCAAGAATATTGCTGCCAGTAAGATTGCATCTAAATCAACCATTTATCGGATCATCAAGAACTTCAAGGAGAGCGGTTCAATTGTTGTGAAGAAGGCTTCAGGGCCCCCAAGAAAGTCCAGCAAGCGCCAGGACCGTCTCCTAAAGTTGATTCAGCTGCGGAATCGGGGCACCACCAGTACAGAGCTTTCTCAGGAATGGCAGCAGGCAGGTGTGAGTGCATCTGCACGCACAGTGAGGCGAAGACTTTTGGAGGATGGCCTGGGGTCAAGAAGGGCAGCAAAGAAGCCACTTCTCTCCAGGAAAAACATCGGGGACAGACTGATATTCTGCAAAAGGTACATGGATTGGACTGCTGAGGACTGGGGTAAAAGTAATTTTCTCTGATGAATCCCCTTTCCGATTGTTTGGGGCATCCGGAAAAAAGCTTGTCCAGAGAAGACAAGGTGAGCACTACCATCAGTCCTGTGTCATGCCAACAGTAAAGCATACTGAGACCATTCATGTGTGGGACTGCTTCTCAGCCAAGGGAGTGGGATCACTCACAATTTTGCCTAAGAACACAGCCATGAATAAAGAAGGGTACCAACACATCCTCCAAGAGCAACTTCTCCCAACCATCCAGGAACAGTTTGGTGACGAACAATTCCTTTTCCAGCATGATGGAGCACCTTGCCATAAGGCAAAAGTAATAACTAAGTGGATCGGGGAACAAAACATCAATATTTTTGGTCCATGGCCAGGAAACTACCTAGACCTTAATCCCATCCCAATCCTCAAGATGTGGGTGGACAAACAAAAACCCACCAATTCTGACAAACTCCAAGCATTGATTATGCAAGAATGTGCAGCCATCAGTCAGGATGTGGCCCAGAAGTTAATTGACAGCATGCCAGGGCGGATTGCAGAGGTCTTGAAAAAGAAGGTTCAACACTGCAAATATTGACTCTTTGCACCAACTTCATGTAATTGTCAATAAAAGCCTTGGACACTTATGAAATGCTGGTAATTATACTTATTCCCTAGTGACATCTGACAAAAATATCTAAAGACACTGAAGCAGCAAACTTTGTGTAAAATGTATATTTGTGTCATTCTCAAAACTTTTGGCCACGACTGTAGGTAGGTAGGACTTGGGTCTGAAGGGATGGTTCAGCGCTTCTGGTATTTTCTATAACCTGTAGGTAACAAAACATATGGTCTATACTTAGCATGTAGGTTTCTCACTTATGGGTGGCACAAATTGTAATATGGGGAGGGGAATGGACACGATATATGCTAATTAAATATTGGAGAAATTACTATAGTTAAAAAGTGTGAACTGTAGTGTTTTCGCAGACATTACTGTAGTATTTACTGCAGTATTTATTTTGCGGATAATACTGTAGTATTTACTATACTATTCTAAAGTATACTACAACATTTTATAGTAAGATCTACACATGATCGAGGGATACTACAGAATTTTATAGTTAATACTGTAGTATTCTATAGTAACTGTAGTATTTATTCATGAGGGTATGTAACTCAAGCTGCAAGTATGGTGCTCAAAATTGCCTTTGAACGGAACAAATAAGCCTAGCCACATGTAACAACTACACTGGATCATATTTTAGTTGCCTATCACTTTAAGCCATCACACGAATACAACTACAAGGAACACAGAAGAACCATTTTCTGTGTGCAAAAACCGTTTGAATACTTTAGAAGTAGAATGTCAATCTATTGAGTAGCAATTGGTTCATAGAAGTAAGAGCTTTAAGCACTTTGAAAGCTGCAATATTATTACACAAATATTGTTAACCATTTTCAATCTTTATAATTGACTGTAATGTACTGTAACAACCTGTGACCTGTGTGTTGATGACGCAACAGATAACATGTCAAGATGAACATGCAGTAAGCTTACAATACCCTGGCCAAAGAGCATCTGAAATTTCACACAAAGCTAAAGTCCATCTACCATTAAAAAAAGATGAATGTGTCTCTGAGAATGTCCAGAGACAACACATAGACTCGTCCCAAACCCTCAAGACACAAGGTTTGAGGACAGACTGGAGGGTCTTAAATCTCTCTTTGGTTCAACTGTACTAAGCTCAAGGGCAAGAGCATGTGTGCACTGAATATAGAATGAATGAACTTATGCCCCTATAAAGCAAGCAGACAATGTAGCCCCACATCAAACTAATTTAGATTAGGCTATGCACAATTATTTTATGAGAAATGTTGTATTGTAAAAAATAAAATAAATAACACACACACCAAAAAAAATAACCGTAACATTTTACTTTTTTTATGTGAAACATGATTAAAACATTGTACTCTACTGCTTTAGATGTATCCTGGCTGTCATACATTTCCGCCACTTCTCTCTCTCTCTTGGAAAATCACTCTTTCCTCCATATACTTGGCTTCTATTATTCTGATTTTAAGCCACAGGTACCCAGTGTGGCTAAAAATGCTCTGATGCACTTATATGCCACACTTCAGTTGAGTGCAAGGCCTCTCCTATAAACTATAATAACTTTAGCAAGAGCCTCAGCTTGAGAAAAGGTCTAGGAGAATGATGCATTATTGAGTTGAAGTCGAAAGTTTACATACACTTAGGTTGGAGTCATTAAAAATAGTTTTTCAACCACTCCACAAATTTCTTGTTAAACCTCTCTGGGATCGTTCGGGACGCTAGCGTCCCACCTTGCAAACAGCCAGTGAAATTGCAGGGCGCCAAATTCAAAACAACAGAAATCTCATAATTAAAATTCCTCAACCATACAAGTATTTTACACAATTTTAAAGATACACTTCTCGTTAATCCAACCACAGTGTCCGATTTCAAAAAGGCTTTTCGGCGAAAGCAGAACATATCATTATGTTAGGTCAGCAACTAGTCACAGAAAGCATTCAGCCATTTTCCAAACAAAGAGAGGTGTCACAAAAATCAGAAATATAGATCAAATTAACCACTAACCTTTGACGATCTTCATCAGATGACACTCCCAGGACTCAATGTTACACAATACATGTATGTTTTGTTAGATCAAGTTCATATTTATATCCAAAAACCTCAGTTTACATTGGCGCCATGTTCAGAAATGCCTCCAAAACATCCGGAGAAATTACAGAGAGCCACATCAAATAACAGAAATACTCATCATAAACTTTGATGAAAGATACATGTTTTACATAGAATTAAAGATAAACTTGTTCTTAATGCAACCGCTGTGTCAGATTTATACTTGCGTACTAAAATTCCAGAAAATGATGTCATGGCTTTAGAAGCTTCTGATAGGCTAACTGACATCATTTGAGTCAATTGGAGGTGTACCTGTGGATGTATTTCAAGGGCTACCTTCAAACTCAGTGCCTCTTTGTTTGACATCATAGGAAAATCAAAAGAGATCAGCCAAGACCTCAGAAAAACAATTGTAGACCTCCACAAGTCTGGTTCATCCATGGGAGCAATTTCCAAATGCCTGAAGGTACCACGTTCATCTGTACAACCAATAGTACGCAAGTATAAACACCATGGGAGCATGCAGCCATCATAGCGCTCAGGAAGGAGACACGTTCTGTCTCCTAGAGATGAACATACTTTGGTGCGAAAAGTGCAAATCAATCCCAGAACAACAGCAAAGGACCTTGTGAAGATGCTGGAGGAAACAGGTACAAAAGTATCTATATCCACAGTAAAACGAGTCCTATATCGACATAACCTGAAAGGCCGCTCAGCAAGGGAGAAGCTACTGCTCCAAAACCGCCATAAAAAAACAGATTACGGTTTGCAACTGCACATAAGGACAAAGATCCAACTTTTTGGAGAAATGTCCTCTGGTCTGATGAAACAAAAATATAACTGTTTGGCCATAATGTTATGTTTGGGGGAAAAAGGGGGAGGCTTGCAAGCCGAATAACTCCATTCCAACCGTAAAGCACAGGGGTGGGAGCATCATATTGTGGGGGTGCTTTGCTGCAGGAGGGACTGGTGCACTTCACAAAATAGATGGCATCATGAGGTGGGAAAATCATGTGGATATATTGAAACAACATCTCAAGACATCAGTCAGGAAGTTAAAGTTTGGTCACAAATGGGTCTTCCAAATGGACAATGACCCCAAGCATACTTTCAAAATTGTGGCAAAATGGCTTAAGGACAACAAAGTTAAGGTATTGGAGTGGCCACAAAGCCCTGACCTCAATCCTATAGAAAATGTGTAGGCAGAACTGAAAAGCATGTGCGAGCAAGGAGGCCTACAAACCCGACTCCGTTACACCAGCTCTGTCAGGAGGAATGGGCCAAAATTCTCCAAACTTATTGTGTGAAGGTTGTGGAAGGCTACCCGAAATGTTTGACCCAAGATAAACCATTTAAAGGCAATTCTACCAAATACTAATTGAGTGTATGCAAACTTCTGACCCACTGGGAATGTGATGAAAGAAATAAAAGCTAAAATAAATCATTCTCTCTATTATTATTCTGACATTTCACATTCTTAAAATAAAGTGCTGATCCTAACTGACCTAAGACAGGGAATTTTTACTTGGATTAAATGTCATGAATTGTGAAAAGCGGAGTTTAAATGTATTTGGCTAAGGTGTATGTAAACTTCCGACTTCAACTGTAGGTATGCATTACCAAACAAGCAGTTGTGGTCAGCTGCCGTTGTTTTACACAGCATAGCAGTTGCAAGAGAGAACAAGTCTGAGATGTTTCTACTTCTTCTTTGTATACACAATTTCCTTCAATATTCTTCTGATAAAGCTGTTAATTTATCAACTCTTCAGCATGATTTTCAGACAGTATTGACTTTGCCAGACCTGGCGCTCTGTAGCTGAGGTATAGTATTGTATGCTAGAGAATCCAAGATACAAGCAGTCCTTTCTTAGTTGCTTTATCTCTTTAATGATCTATGTTACGCCCAATTTGGTCAAAATGCATTACCCATACTTCTGTGGGAAAGCATGTATACTATGTCCCCATCTGAAGGAAATCACTATATTGAAGGACCTAATAAAGACATACAAAGAAAGCAAAGAGGGAACAGTGGTCTACTCAGATGAAGAGTTGACTAAAGGCAACCAGGAAATGTATCATGAAATGGTCAGTCATTTTATTTTAGCCAGAAACCCTGAAACACATTCTTGAAATAAGGGTGTTTCAGAATAAAAGAGAAAGGCAAGAGAGCAAAAATAATCAATTTTAATATTTTATTTTTTCTAAAAAGCTCTTTATCATGCTTCACATCCAACCTCTCACCTCCCCCTTTCGGCCTTAAGGAGCATCCTGTGACCCCTAACCTCCTGGACAATGGATGCCAGGACATTTCCCAGTGAGCAGCGACGTAGCCAACAACAGGAACATGAGATGTGCTCCTGGGAAACAAACTGTTTATTGTGTGACAGGATGGACAAGGCCCTCCATCTCCCACTCACTTAGTTTCACACACACTCATGTGCACATAGTTACATACACACTCACAAATGCCTCCTGTTGATTCGGGAAATGCAAGAACGTCTCCACCTACACTACCATTTGAAAGTTTGGGATCACTTAGAAATGTCCTTTGTTTTTGAAAGAGACACAATTTTTTATAAATAACATAAAATTGATCAGAAATACAGTGTAGACATTGTTAATGTTGTAAATGACTATTGTAGCTGGAAAAGGCAGATTTTTATGGAATATCTACATAGGCTTACAGAGGCCCATTATCAGCAACCATCACTCCTGTGTTCCAATGGCACGTTGTGTTAGTTAATCCAAGTTGATCATTTTAAAAGGCTAATTTATCATTACAAAACCCCTTTGCAATTGCTGGCACAGCTGAAAACTGTTGTTTTGATTAAAGAAGGAATAAAACTGGCCTTCTTTAGACTAGTTGAGTAACTGGAGCATCAGCATCTGTGGGTTCGATTACAGGCTCAAAATGGCCAGAAACAAAGACCTGGCCAGCATCCCGGAGTCGCCTCTTCACTGTTGATGTTGAGGCTGGTGTTTTGTGGGTACTATTTAATGAAGCTGCCAGTTGAGGACTTGTGAGGCGTCTGTTTCTCAAACGAGACAATCTAATGTACTTGTCCTCTTGCTCAGTTGTGCACTGGGGCCTCCCACTCTTTCTATTCTTGTTAGAGCCAGTTCGCTCTGTTTTGTGAAGGGAATAGTACACAGCGTTGTACCAGATCTTCAATTTCTTGCATGGAATAGCCTTCATTTCTCAGAACAAGAATAGACTGGCGAGTTTCAGAAGAAAGGTCTTTGTTTCTAGCCATTTTGAGCCTGTAATCGAACCCACACATGCTGATGCTCCAGATACTCAACTAGTCTAAAGGACAGTTGTATTGCTTCTTCAAACAGAACAACAGTTTTCAGCTGTGCTAACATAATTGCAAAAGGGTTTTCTTATGATCCATTTTAAAATGATAAACTTAGATTAGCTAACACAACTTGCCATTGGAACACAGGAGTGATGGTTGCTGATAATGGGTCTCCATACCACTATGTTGATATTCCATAAAAAATCTGCCGTATCCAGGTACAATAGTCATTTACAACACTAACAATGTCTACACTGTATTTCTGATCAATTTCATGTTATTTTAATGGACAAAAATATCTGCTTCTCTTTCAAAAACAAGGACATTTCTAAGTGACCTCAAACTTTTGAACGGTTGTATATGTCTTGTCAAAACCTGTTACTCCGAATTGTTTTACAACAAATAGGGATTCTCCCTTCACTTTTCTGTGGGCTTCTGTGTCTGGTCATATGGGGGATGGTCCTCGGTTTCTGGTAAGGAGTGGGGGGGACATATATTTTTCACAAGATATTGCATACATCCAAGTGCATCAACTAAACATGTTGAAGGACTTTAGTTTTATTTTTTGCTAGCCTTATGCCTTTCTTTTTGTATTGCTTGACTGTCCCCCTTCTTTTGTGGTCGACTCATGAAGTAAATGGTCCTCCTCTATCTTTTGTTGTTTTTATTCAATAAAGCATAAAAAGCCCTGTGTCTGTTCTTGGTTTCAAGGACACAGTCAATAGGGAGGGCACTTCTTTTGTGAAGAAATAAAGTGCATTTTCTTACAAACCCCCTTGGTCCTGTATGGCTCAGTTGGTAGAGCATGCGCTTGCACCGCCAGCGTTGTGGGTTTGATTCCCGCGGTCACCCATATGTAAAATGTATATACGCATGCCTGTAAGTCTCTTTGGATGAAAGCGCCTGCTAAATGTTATATTAATTTCATGTATATTTGAATAAACACAGTTGAGAATCTCCCCTTAGGAATAGAATCAATTGACGAAGACAACGGCCAATGCATGTAAACATTTCTGTCCACAGTTGTTTTTAATACCTCATCTACAGGAAATACGAGCAAAGAAGTAAATAGAAGCTTGTAGATTCCACAGTGATGTGGCAGCAGTATTCAGAAACACTTCTTCTTCTCGTAATGGAAGGTGAGTGTCAGCATGGTATCAATAAATACAGCAAAGCCCACAAATACTGCCTTCCCACTGGGCACAGATGTCAGTTCCATGTCTAGTTTGTATTTACGTTTGGTTGAGTTGGCAACTAACGTGAATTCAACGTGAAATCAACAAAACGTTTCACCAGGTCATTAGGTTAAAAGAAGAATCCCATTACATTTTTTTGTTGAAATGATGTGGTTCAACCAGTTTTTGCCCAGCGGGATCCTGTCTGTCTGCTCAGCATCAAGACATGCCTGAGAAAACAGAAAAGCTGCACTATGGTCTCAGTGACGTGGTTCAACCAGTTTTTGCCCAGTGGGATCCTGTCTGTCTGCTCAGCATCAAGACATGCCTGAGAAAACAGAAGAGCTGCACTATGGTCTCAGTGACGTGGTTCAACCAGTTTTTGCCCAGTGGGATCCTGTCTGTCTGCTCAGCATCAAGACATGCCTGAGAAAACAGAAGAGCTGCACTATGGTCTCAGTGACGTGGTTCAACCAGTTTTTGCCCAGCGGGATCCTGTCTGTCTGCTCAGCATCAAGACATGCCTGAGAAAACAGAAGAGCTGCACTATGGTCTCAGTGACGTGGTTCAACCAGTTTTTGCCCAGTGGGATCCTGTCTGTCTGCTCAGCATCAAGACATTCCTGAGAAAACAGAAGAGCTGCACTATGGTCTCAGTGACGTGGTTCAACCAGTTTTTGCCCAGTGGGATCCTGTCTGTCTGCTCAGCATCAAGACATGCCTGAGAAAACAGAAGAGCTGCACTATGGTCTCAGTGACGTGGTTCAACCAGTTTTTGCCCAGTGGGATCCTGTCTGTCTGCTCAGCATCAAGACATGCCTGAGAAAACAGAAGAGCTGCACTATGGTCTCAATGACGTGGTTCAACCAGTTTTTGCCCAGCGGGATCCTGTCTGTCTGCTCAGCATCAAGACATGCCTGAGAAAACAGAAGAGCTGCACTATGGTCTCAGTGACGTGGTTCAACCAGTTTTTGCCCAGTGGGATCCTGTCTGTCTGCTCAGCATCAAGACATGCCTGAGAAAACAGAAGAGCTGCACTATGGTCTCAGTGACGTGGTTCAACCAGTTTTTGCCCAGCGGGATCCTGTCTGTCTGCTCAGCATCAAGACATGCCTGAGAAAACAGAAGAGCTGCACTATGGTCTCATGTTACTGCTTTTTTATTATTATCACATGGCTGGGTTGGTTCAGGTAGACAACAGTTAACATCAGTGTAGTACATCGCTGGCTGACTAGACTTGTACCAGATGTACTATTTGGTACTGCCACGGTGTGTCTATTTGAGAGGAAATCCCTTATTTGTTTCTAAAAGAAGCTTAGCGAAATTGGACAACCTGGATATATTTTTTTAAATACACTTTTTTCTCACTTTTCCTACTAGCACTGACTTTGCTGATAACTACTTTGTTGGTGAGAATGTACTTGCTACGATTGTGATATTTTGTTGTCTCACCTAGCTATCTTCAGAGGAATGCACTATTGTAAGGCGCTCTGGATAAGAGTGTCTGCTAACTGACTAAAATGCATGAATGTAAATGTAGAAGACAAACAGCATGAAAGCATTTACTTGTGTTCAGGCTGTGACTGTTCCAGAGACTGCAACAACTGTGTCACTTAATGCTCAGGACTATTCATTAGTAAGGCTCTGGAGACCACTCATAGCAAGGGCAGTGTAGTAAAACAACTTTTCCAGCAGGCACATTGCCAGCCTTGCAGTTAAACAGACAGACACAGGGGGTGCAATGCTCCTCCCTAAAATGCTTACCCCCCCAAGGATTACTGGTTCTGGTTGAGTGTGAAAGTTTTCCTCGTTCCTCAACATGTTTGATGGGTTGAATATCACATCGAGAAAGAGAGTCTTTATTATTTTGGAACTTCTGTGACTGGATTGTTTACTGTTCATTTTTTATGTTTATTTGACTTTTGTACATAATCTACCTGACTTGCTTTGGCAATGTTAACATATGTTTCCCATGCCAATAAAGCCCCTTGAATAGAATAGAATAGAATAAAGAGAGAGAGAGAGAGAGGGGGGCAATTTGGCTCACTATCTCCTCATCCAATGTATTTTTAGAAGCTCTGAGAAGTTCTTCGGGCCGTAATGTTCATAGCTCCTTGGGGGGATGGGTACTCATGTCTGTCTGAGACTATGGGGGGCTGGAATAAAACTTGGGGGAGGGAGGAGGGCTGACTGCTCTAATTGTTGTTACAATGGTCTCCCTGATAAACATACTGATGTAATCCTGTGGAGGACAATGGGATTCGTTATTTGACAAAAAGGTGATAAAAGTGTTCATGATGGCTGTTTGATTTGGCCTCTTTAGCACATCCTCTTCTTTACTTTATATTAGTCAGTTACAGAGGTGTTATACCTTTACTTTATATTAGTCAGTTACAGAGGTGTTATACCTTTACTTTATATTAGTCAGTTACAGAGGTGTTATACCTTTACTTTATATTAGTCAGTTACAGAGGTGTTATACCTTTACTTTATATTAGTCAGTTACAGAGGTGTTATACCTTTACTTCATATTAGTCAGTTCCAGAGGTGTTATACCTTTACTTTATATTAGTCAGTTACAGAGGTGTTATACAGAATACCTTTACTTTATATTAGTCAGTTACAGAGGTGTTATAACTTTACTTTATATTAGTCAGTTCCAGAGGTGTTATACCTTTACTTTATATTAGTCAGTTCCAGAGGTGTTATACAGAATACCTTTACTTTATATTAGTCAGTTACAGAGGTGTTATACAGAATACCTTTATTAGTGTTTACAGAATACCTTTACTTTATATTAGTCAGTTACAGAGGTGTTATACCTTTACTTTATATTAGTCAGTTACAGAGGTGTTATACCTTTACTTTATATTAGTCAGTTACAGAGGTGTTATACCTTTACTTTATATTAGTCAGTTACAGAGGTGTTATACCTTTACTTTATATTAGTCAGTTACAGAGGTTATACCTTTACTTTATATTAGTCAGTTACAGAGGTGTTATACCTTTACTTTATATTAGTCAGTTACAGAGGTGTTATACCTTTACTTTATATTAGTCAGTTACAGAGGTGTTATACCTTTACTTTATATTAGTCAGTTACAGAGGTGTTATACCTTTACTTTATATTAGTCAGTTACAGAGGTGTTATACCTTTACTTTATATTAGTCAGTTACAGAGGTGTTATACCTTTACTTTATATTAGTCAGTTACAGAGGTGTTATACTTTACTTTATATTAGTCAGTTACAGAGGTGTTATACCTTTACTTTATATTAGTCAGTTACAGAGGTGTTATACCTTTACTTTATATTAGTCAGTTACAGAGGTGTTATACCTTTACTTTATATTAGTCAGTTACAGAGGTGTTATACAGAATACCTTTACTTTATATTAGTCAGTTACAGAGGTGTTATACAGAATACCTTTACTTTATATTAGTCAGTTACAGAGGTGTTATACCTTTACTTTATATTAGTCAGTTACAGAGGTGTTATACCTTTACTTTATATTAGTCAGTTACAGAGGTGTTATACCTTTACTTTATATTAGTCAGTTACCTTTACTTTATATTAGTCAGTTACAGAGGTGTTATACCTTTACTTTATATTAGTCAGTTACAGAGGTGTTATACCTTTACTTTATATTAGTCAGTTACAGAGGTGTTATACCTTTACTTTATATTAGTCAGTTACAGAGGTGTTATACCTTTACTTTATATTAGTCAGTTACAGAGGTGTTATACCTTTACTTTATATTAGTCAGTTACAGAGGTGTTATACAGAATACCTTTACTTTATATTAGTCAGTTACAGAGGTGTTTATACCTTTACTTTATATTAGTCAGTTACAGAGGTGTTTATACCTTTACTTTATATTAGTCAGTTACAGAGGTGTTATACAGAATACCTTTACTTTATATTAGTCAGTTACAGAGGTGTTATACCTTTACTTTATATTAGTCAGTTACAGAGGTGTTATACCTTTACTTTATATTAGTCAGTTACAGAGGTGTTATACCTTTACTTTATATTAGTCAGTTACAGAGGTGTTATACCTTTACTTTATATTAGTCAGTTACAGAGGTGTTATACCTTTATATTAGTTTACTTTATATTAGTCAGTTACAGAGGTGTTATACAGAATACCTTTACTTTATATTAGTCAGTTACAGAGGTGTTATACCTTTACTTTATATTAGTCAGTTACAGAGTGTTATACCTTTACTTTATATACCTTTACTTTATATTAGTCAGTTACAGAGGTGTTATACAGAATACCTTTACTTTATATTAGTCAGTTACAGAGGTGTTATACCTTTACTTTATATTAGTCAGTTACAGAGGTGTTATACCTTTACTTTATATTAGTCAGTTACAGAGGTGTTATACCTTTACTTTATATTTCAGTTACAGAGGTGTTATACCTTTACTTTATATTAGTCAGTTACAGAGGTGTTCAGTTACAGAGGTGTTATACCTTTACTTTATATTAGTCAGTTACAGAGGTGTTATACCTTTACTTTATATTAGTCAGTTACAGAGGTGTTATACAGAATACCTTTACTTTATATTAGTCAGTTACAGAGGTGTTATAGTCAGTTACAGAATACCTTTACTTTATATTAGTCAGTTACAGAGGTGTTATACCTTTACTTTATATTAGTCAGTTACAGAGGTGTTATACCTTTACTTTATATTAGTCAGTTACAGAGGTGTTATACCTTTACTTTATATTAGTCAGTTACAGAGGTGTTATACCTTTACTTTATATTAGTCAGTTACAGAGGTGTTATACAGAATACCTTTACTTTATATTAGTCAGTTACAGAGGTGTTATACCTTTACTTTATATTAGTCAGTTACAGAGGTGTTATACCTTTACTTTATATTAGTCAGTTACAGAGGTGTTATACCTTTACTTTTAGGTGTTATACCTTTACTTTATATTAGTCAGTTACAGAGGTGTTATACCTTTACTTTATATTAGTCAGTTACAGAGGTGTTATACCTTTACTTTATATTAGTCAGTTACAGAGGTGTTATACCTTTACTTTATATTAGTCAGTTACAGAGGTGTTATACCTTTACTTTATATTAGTCAGTTACAGAGGTGAATACCTTTACTTTATATTAGTCAGTTACAGAGGTGTTATACCTTTACTTTATATTAGTCAGTTACAGAGGTGTTATACAGAATACCTTTACTTTATATTAGTCAGTTACAGAGGTGTTATACTTTACTTTATATAGTCCTTTTTACTTTATATTAGTCAGTTACAGAGGTGTTTACAGAATACCTTTACTTTATATTAGTCAGTTACAGAGGTGTTATACCTTTACTTTATATTAGTCAGTTACAGAGGTGTTATACCTTTACTTTATATTAGTCAGTTACAGAGGTGTTATACCTTTACTTTATATTAGTCAGTTACAGAGGTGTTATACCTTTACTTTATATTAGTCAGTTACAGAGGTGTTATACCTTTACTTTATATTAGTCAGTTACAGAGGTGTTATACCTTTACTTTATATTAGTCAGTTACAGAGGTGTTATACCTTTACTTTATATTAGTCAGTTACAGAGGTGTTATACAGAATACCTTTACTTTATATTAGTCAGTTACAGAGGTGTTATACCTTTACTTTATATTAGTCAGTTACAGAGGTGTTATACCTTTACTTTATATTAGTCAGTTACAGAGGTGTTATACCTTTACTTTATATTAGTCAGTTACAGAGGTGTTATACCTTTACTTTATATTAGTCAGTTACAGAGGTGTTATACCTTTACTTTATATTAGTCAGTTACAGAGGTGTTATACTTTACTTTATATTAGTTTACAGAGGTGTTTTATATTAGTCAGTTACAGAGGTGTTATACCTTTACTTTATATTAGTCAGTTACAGAGGTGTTATACCTTTACTTTATATTAGTCAGTTACAGAGGTGTTATACCTTTACTTTATATTAGTCAGTTACAGAGGTGTTATACCTTTACTTTATATTAGTCAGTTACAGAGGTGTTATACCTTTACTTTATATTAGTCAGTTACAGAGGTGTTATACCTTTACTTTATATTAGTCAGTTACAGAGGTGTTATATTAGTCAGTTACAGAGGTGTTTTACCTTTACTTTATATTAGTCCTTTACTTTATATTAGTCAGTTACAGAGGTGTTATACCTTTACTTTATATTAGTCAGTTACAGAGGTGTTATACAGAATACCTTTACTTTATATTAGTCAGTTACAGAGGTGTTATACCTTTACTTTATATTAGTCAGTTACAGAGGTGTTATACCTTTACTTTATATTAGTCAGTTACAGAGGTGTTATACAGAATACCTTTACTTTATTTATATTAGGTGTCAGTTAGTCAGAGGTGTTATACAGAATACCTTTACTTTATATTAGTCAGTTACAGAGGTGTTTATACCTTTACTTTATATTAGTCAGTTACAGAGGTGTGTATACAGAATACCTTTACTTTATATTAGTCAGTTACAGAGGTGTTATACCTTTACTTTATATTAGTCAGTTACAGAGGTGTTATACCTTTACTTTATATTAGTCAGTTACAGAGGTGTTATACCTTTACTTTATATTAGTCAGTTACAGAGGTGTTATACCTTTACTTTATATTAGTCAGTTACAGAGGTGTTATACAGAGGTGTTATACCTTTACTTTATATTAGTCAGTTACAGAGGTGTTATACAGAATACCTTTACTTTATATTAGTCAGTTACAGAGGTGTTATACCTTTACTTTATATTAGTCAGTTACAGAGGTGTTATACCTTTACTTTATATTAGTCAGTTACAGAGGTGTTATACTTTATATTAGAATACAGAGGTGTTTTACTTTATATTAGTCAGTTACAGAGGTGTTATACCTTTACTTTATATTAGTCAGTTACAGAGGTGTTATACAGAATACCTTTACTTTATATTAGTCAGTTACAGAGGTGTTTACAGAATACCTTTACTTTATATTAGTCAGTTACAGAGGTGTTATACCTTTACTTTATATTAGTCAGTTACAGAGGTGTTATACAGAATTTACTTTATATTAGAGGTGTTATACCTTTACTTTATATTAGTCAGTTACAGAGGTGTTATACCTTTACTTTATATTAGTCAGTTACAGAGGTGTTATACCTTTACTTTATATTAGTCAGTTACAGAGGTGTTATACCTTTACTTTATATTAGTCAGTTACAGAGGTGTTATACCTTTACTTTATATTAGTCAGTTACAGAGGTGTTATACACTTTATATTAGTCAGTTACTTTACTTTATATTAGTCACTTTTATTAGTCAGTTACAGGTGTTATACAGAATACCTTTACTTTATATTAGTCAGTTACAGAGGTGTTATACCTTTACTTTATATTAGTCAGTTACAGAGGTACTTTATATTAGTCAGTTACAGAGGTGTTATACCTTTACTTTATATTAGTCAGTTACAGAGGTGTTATACCTTTACTTTATATTAGTCAGTTACAGAGGTGTTATACAGAATACCTTTACTTTATATTAGTCAGTTACAGAGGTGTTATACCTTTACTTTATATTAGTCAGTTACAGAGGTGTTATACCTTTACTTTATATTAGTCAGTTACAGAGGTGTTATACCTTTACTTTATATTAGTCAGTTACAGAGGTGTTATACCTTTACTTTATATTAGTCAGTTACAGAGGTGTTATACAGAATACCTTTACTTTATATTAGTCAGTTACAGAGGTGTTATACCTTTACTTTATATTAGTCAGTTACAGAGGTGTTATACCTTTACTTTATATTAGTCAGTTACAGAGGTGTTATACCTTTACTTTATATTAGTCAGTTACAGAGGTGTTATACCTTTACTTTATATTAGTCAGTTACAGAGGTGTTATACCTTTACTTTATATTAGTCAGTTACAGAGGTGTTATACAGAATACCTTTACTTTATATTAGTCAGTTACAGAGGTGTTATACCTTTACTTTATATTAGTCAGTTACAGAGGTGTTATACCTTTACTTTATATTAGTCAGTTACAGAGGTGTTATACCTTTACTTTATATTAGTCAGTTACAGAGGTGTTATACCTTTACTTTATATTAGTCAGTTACAGAGGTGTTATACCTTTACTTTATATTAGTCAGTTACAGAGGTGTTATACCTTTACTTTTATTAGTCAGTTACAGAATACCTTTACTTTATATTAGTCAGTTACAGAGGTGTTATACCTTTACTTTATATTAGTCAGTTACAGAGGTGTTATACCTTTACTTTATATTAGTCAGTTACAGAGGTGTTTATACCTTTACTTTATATTAGTCAGTTACAGAGGTGTTATACAGAATACCTTTACTTTATATTAGTCAGTTACAGAGGTGTTATACCTTTACTTTATATTAGTCAGTTACAGAGGTGTTATACCTTTACTTTATATTAGTCAGTTACAGAGGTGTTTACCTTTACTTTATATTAGTCAGTTACAGAGGTGTTATACAGAATACCTTTACTTTATATTAGTCAGTTACAGAGGTGTTATACCTTTACTTTATATTAGTCAGTTACAGAGGTGTTATACAGAATACCTTTACTTTATATTAGTCAGTTACAGAGGTGTTATACCTTTACTTTATATTAGTCAGTTACAGAGGTGTTATACCTTTACTTTATATTAGTCAGTTACAGAGGTGTTATACCTTTACTTTATATTAGTCAGTTACAGAGGTGTTATACCTTTACTTTATATTAGTCAGTTACAGAGGTGTTATACCTTTACTTTATATTAGTCAGTTACAGAGGTGTTATACTTTACTTTTATTTTATATTAGTCAGTTACAGAGGTGTTATACCTTTACTTTATATTAGTCAGTTACAGAGGTGTTATACCTTTACTTTATATTAGTCAGTTACAGAGGTGTTATATACCTTTACTTTATATTAGTCAGTTACAGAGGTGTTATACCTTTACTTTATATTAGTCAGTTACAGAGGTGTTATACCTTTACTTTATATTAGTCAGTTACAGAGGTGTTATACCCTTTACTTTATATTAGTCAGTTACAGAGGTGTTATACTTTACTTTATATTAGTCAGTTACAGAGGTGTTATACCTTTACTTTATATTAGTCAGTTACAGAGGTGTTATACCTTTACTTTATATTAGTCAGTTACAGAGGTGTTATACCTTTACTTTATATTAGTCAGTTACAGAGGTGTTATACCAGAGGTGTTTTACTTTATATTAGTCAGTTACAGAGGTGTTATACCTTTACTTTATATTAGTCAGTTACAGAGGTGTTATACCTTTACTTTATATTAGTCAGTTACAGAGGTGTTATACAGAATACCTTTACTTTATATTAGTCAGTTACAGAGGTGTTATACCTTTACTTTATATTAGTCAGTTACAGAGGTGTTATACCTTTATATTAGTCAGTTACTTTATATTAGTCAGTTACAGAGGTGTTTACCTTTACTTTATATTAGTCAGTTACAGAGGGTGTTATACCTTTACTTTATATTAGTCAGTTACAGAGGTGTTATACCTTTACTTTATATTAGTCAGTTACAGAGGTGTTTATACCTTTACTTTATATTAGTCAGTTACAGAGGTGTTATACCTTTACTTTATATTAGTCAGTTACAGAGGTGTTATACCTTTACTTTATATACCAGTTACAGAGGTGTTATTACTTTATATTAGTCAGTTACAGAGGTGTTATACCTTTACTTTATATTAGTCAGTTACAGAGGTGTTATACAGAATACCTTTACTTTATATTAGTCAGTTACAGAGGTGTTATAGAATACCTTTACTTTATATTAGTCAGTTACAGAGGTGTTATACCTTTACTTTATATTAGTCAGTTACAGAGGTGTTATACCTTTACTTTATATTAGTCAGTTACAGAGGTGTTATACCTTTACTTTATATTAGTCAGTTACAGAGGTGTTATACCTTTACTTTATATTAGTCAGTTACAGAGGTGTTATACCTTTACTTTATATTAGTCAGTTACAGAGGTGTTTATACCTTTACTTTATATTAGTCAGTTACAGAGGTGTTATACAGAATACCTTTACTTTATATTAGTCAGTTACAGAGGTGTTACTTTATATTAGTCAGTTACAGAGGTGTTATACCTTTACTTTATATTAGTCAGTTACAGAGGTGTTATTTACTTTATATTAGTCAGTTACAGAGGTGTTATACAGAATACCTTTACTTTATATTAGTCAGTTACAGAGGTGTGAATACCTTTACTTTATATTAGTCAGTTACAGAGGTGTTATACCTTTACTTTATATTAGTCAGTTACAGAGGTGTTTTACCTTTACTTTATATTAGTCAGTTACAGAGGTGTTATACCTTTACTTTATATTAGTCAGTTACAGAGGTGTTATATACCTTTACTTTATATTAGTCAGTTACAGAGGTGTTATACCTTTACTTTATATTAGTCAGTTACAGAGGTGTTATACCTTTACTTTATATTAGTCAGTTACAGAGGTGTTTACTTTACTTTATATTAGTCAGTTACAGAGGTGTTATACCTTTACTTTATATTAGTCAGTTACAGAGGTGTTATACCTTTACTTTATATTAGTCAGTTACAGAGGTGTTATACCTTTACTTTATATTAGTCAGTTACAGAGTGTGTTATACCTTTACTTTATATTAGTCAGTTACAGAGGTGTTATACCTTTACTTTATATTAGTCAGTTACAGAGGTGTTATACTTTACTTTATATTAGTCAGTTACAGAGGTGTTATTTACTTTATATTAGTCAGTTACAGAGGTGTTATACCTTTACTTTATATTAGTCAGTTACAGAGGTGTTATACCTTTACTTTATATTAGTCAGTTACAGAGGTGTTATACCTTTACTTTATATTAGTCAGTTACAGAGGTGTTATACCTTTACTTTATATTAGTCAGTTACAGAGGTGTTTACAGAATACCTTTACTTTATATTAGTCAGTTACAGAGGTGTTATACCTTTACTTTATATTAGTCAGTTACAGAGGTGTTATACCTTTACTTTATATTAGTCAGTTACAGAGGTGTTATACAGAATACCTTTACTTTATATTAGTCAGTTACAGAGGTGTTATACCTTTACTTTATATTAGTCAGTTACAGAGGTGTTATACCTTTACTTTATATTAGTCAGTTACAGAGGTGTTATACCTTTACTTTATATTAGTCAGTTACAGAGGTGTTATACCTTTACTTTATATTAGTCAGTTACAGAGGTGTTATACTTTATAGAAGTTACCTTTACTTTATATTAGTCAGTTACAGAGGTGTTATACCTTTACTTTATATTAGTCAGTTACAGAGGTGTTATACCTTTACTTTATATTAGTCAGTTACAGAGGTGTTATACCTTTACTTTATATTAGTCAGTTACAGAGGTGTTATACCTTTACTTTATATTAGTCAGTTACAGAGGTGTTATACCTTTACTTTATATTAGTCAGTTACAGAGGTGTTATACAGAATACCTAGTCAGTTACAGAGGTGTTATACCTTTTTATATTAGTCAGTTACAGAGGTGTTATACAGAATACCTTTACTTTATATTAGTCAGTTACAGAGGTGTTATACCTTTACTTTATATTAGTCAGTTACAGAGGTTTATTAGAATACCTTTATATTAGTCAGTTACAGAGGTGTTATACCTTTACTTTATATTAGTCAGTTACAGAGGTGTTATACAGAATACCTTTACTTTATATTAGTCAGTTACAGAGGTGTTATACCTTTACTTTATATTAGTCAGTTACAGAGGTGTTATACCTTTACTTTATATTTACAGAGGTTTTATATTAGTCAGTCAGTTTACCAGAGGTTTATACAGAATACCTTTACTTTATATTAGTCAGTTACAGAGGTGTTATACCTTTACTTTATATTAGTCAGTTACAGAGGTGTTTATACCTTTACTTTATATTAGTCAGTTACAGAGGTGTTATACCTTTACTTTATATTAGTCAGTTACAGAGGTGTTATACCTTTACTTTATATTAGTCAGTTACAGAGGTGTTATACCTTTACTTTATATTAGTCAGTTACAGAGGTGTTATACCTTTACTTTATATTAGTCAGTTACAGAGGTGTTATACCTTTACTTTATATTAGTCAGTTACAGAGGTGTTATACCTTTACTTTATATTAGTCAGTTACAGAGGTGTTATACCTTTACTTTATATTAGTCAGTTACAGAGGTGTTATACCTTTACTTTATATTAGTCAGTTACAGAGGTGTTATACCTTTACTTTATATTAGTCAGTTACAGAGGTGTTATACCTTTACTTTATATTAGTCAGTTACAGAGGTGTTATACCTTTACTTTATATTAGTCAGTTACAGAGGTGTTATACCTTTACTTTATATTAGTCAGTTACAGAGGTGTTATACCTTTACTTTATATTAGTCAGTTACAGAGGTGTTTACAGAATACCTTTACTTTATATTAGTCAGTTACAGAGGTGTTATACCTTTACTTTATATTAGTCAGTTACAGAGGTGTTATACCTTTACTTTATATTATCAGTTACAGAGGTGTTATACCTTTACTTTATATTAGTCAGTTACAGAGGTGTTATACCTTTACTTTATATTTAGTTACAGAGGTGTTATACCTTTACTTTATATTAGTCAGTTACAGAGGTGTTATACCTTTACTTTATATTAGTCAGTTACAGAGGTGTTATACAGAATACCTTTACTTTATATTAGTCAGTTACAGAGGTGTTATACCTTTACTTTATATTAGTCAGTTACAGAGGTGTTATACCTTTACTTTATATTAGTCAGTTACAGAGGTGTCTTTACTTTATATTAGTCAGTTACAGAGGTGTTTATACCTTTACTTTATATTAGTCAGTTACAGAGGTGTTATACCTTTACTTTATATTAGTCAGTTACAGAGGTGTTATACCTTTACTTTATATTAGTCAGTTACAGAGGTGTTATACCTTTACTTTATATTAGTCAGTTACAGAGGTGTTATACAGAATACCTTTACTTTATATTAGTCAGTTACAGAGGTGTTATACCTTTACTTTATATTAGTCAGTTACAGAGGTGTTATACCTTTACTTTATATTAGTCAGTTACAGAGGTGTTATACCTTTACTTTATATTAGTCAGTTACAGAGGTGTTATACCTTTACTTTATATTAGTCAGTTACAGAGGTGTTATACCTTTACTTTATATTAGTCAGTTACAGAGGTGTTATACCTTTACTTTATATTAGTCAGTTACAGAGGTGTTATACAGAATACCTTTACTTTATATTAGTCAGTTACAGAGGTGTTATACCTTTACTTTATATTAGTCAGTTACAGAGGTGTTATACAGAATACCTTTACTTTATATTAGTCAGTTACAGAGGTGTTATACAGAATACCTTTACTTTATATTAGTCAGTTACAGAGGTGTTATACCTTTACTTTATATTAGTCAGTTACAGAGGTGTTATACCTTTACTTTATATTAGTCAGTTACAGAGGTGTTATACCTTTACTTTATATTAGTCAGTTACAGAGGTGTTATACCTTTACTTTATATTAGTCAGTTACAGAGGTGTTATACCTTTACTTTATATTAGTCAGTTACAGAGGTGTTTATACCTTTACTTTATATTAGTCAGTTACAGAGGTGTTATACAGAATACCTTTACTTTATATTAGTCAGTTACTTTACTTTACTTTATATTAGTCAGTTACAGAGGTACAGAATACCTTTACTTTATATTAGTTCAGAGGTGTTATACCTTTACTTTATATTAGTCAGTTACAGTTATACCTTTACTTTATATTAGTCAGTTACAGAGGTGTTATACCTTTACTTTATATTAGTCAGTTACAGAGGTGTTATACAGAATACCTTTACTTTATATTAGTCAGTTACAGAGGTGTTATACCTTTACTTTATATTAGTCAGTTACAGAGGTGTTATACCTTTACTTTATATTAGTCAGTTACAGAGGTGTTTACAGAATACCTTTACTTTATATTAGTCAGTTACAGAGGTGTTATACCTTTACTTTATATTAGTCAGTTACAGAGGTGTTATACCTTTACTTTATATTAGTCAGTTACAGAGGTGTTATACCTTTACTTTATATTAGTCAGTTACAGAGGTGTTATACCTTTACTTTATATTAGTCAGTTACAGAGGTGTTATACCCTTTATATTTCAGTTACAGAGGTGTTATACCTTTTTATATTAGTCAGTTACAGAGGTGTTTATACCTTTACTTTATATTAGTCAGTTACAGAGGTGTTATACCTTTACTTTATATTAGTCAGTTACAGAGGTGTTATACAGAATACCTTTACTTTATATTAGTCAGTTACAGAGGTGTTACCTTTACTTTATATTAGTCAGTTACAGAGGTGTTATACCTTTACTTTATATTAGTCAGTTACAGAGGTGTTATACCTTTACTTTATATTAGTCAGTTACAGAGGTGTTATACAGAATACCTTTACAGAATACCTTTACTTATATTAGTCAGTTTTAGTCAGTTACAGAGGTGTTATACCTTTACTTTATATTAGTCAGTTACAGAGGTGTTATACCTTTACTTTATATTAGTCAGTTACAGAGGTGTTATACCTTTACTTTATATTAGTCAGTTACAGAGGTGTTATACCTTTACTTTATATTTAGTTCAGAGGTGTTATACCTTTACTTTATATTAGTCAGTTACAGAGGTGTTATACCTTTACTTTATATTAGTCAGTTACAGAGGTGTTATACCTTTACTTTATATTAGTCAGTTACAGAGGTGTTATACAGAATACCTTTACTTTATATTAGTCAGTTACAGAGGTGTTATACCTTTACTTTATATTAGTCAGTTACAGAGGTGTTATACCTTTACTTTATATTAGTCAGTTACAGAGGTGTTATACAGAATACCTTTACTTTATATTAGTCAGTTACAGAGGTGTTATACCTTTACTTTATATTAGTCAGTTACAGAGGTGTTATACCTTTACTTTATATTAGTCAGTTACAGAGGTGTTATACCTTTACTTTATATTAGTCAGTTACAGAGGTGTTATACAGAATACCTTTACTTTATATTAGTCAGTTACAGAGGTGTTATACCTTTACTTTATATTAGTCAGTTACAGAGGTGTTATACAGAATACCTTTACTTTATATTAGTCAGTTACAGAGGTGTTATACCTTTACTTTATATTAGTCAGTTACAGAGGTGTTATACCTTTACTTTATATTAGTCAGTTACAGAGGTGTTATACCTTTACTTTATATTAGTCAGTTACAGAGGTGTTATACAGAATACCTTTACTTTATTTAGTCTTTATATTAGTCAGTTACAGAGGTGTTTATACCTTTACTTTATATTAGTCAGTTACAGAGGTGTTATACCTTTACTTTATATTAGTCAGTTACAGAGGTGTTATACCTTTACTTTATATTAGTCAGTTACAGAGGTGTTATACCTTTACTTTATATTAGTCAGTTACAGAGGTGTTATACCCTTTATTTATATTAGTCAGTTACAGAGGTGTTATACAGAATACCTTTACTTTATATTAGTCAGTTACAGAGGTGTTATACCTTTACTTTATATTAGTCAGTTACAGAGGTGTTTATACCTTTACTTTATATTAGTCAGTTACAGAGGTGTTATACTTTACTTTATATTAGTCAATACAGAGGTGTTATTACCTTTCTTTATATTAGTCAGTTACAGAGGTGTTATACCTTTACTTTATATTAGTCAGTTACAGAGGTGTTATACCTTTACTTTATATTAGTCAGTTACAGAGGTGTTATACCTTTACTTTATATTAGTCAGTTACAGAGGTGTTATACAGAATACCTTTACTTTATATTAGTCAGTTACAGAGGTGTTATACCTTTACTTTATATTAGTCAGTTACAGAGGTGTTATACCTTTACTTTATATTAGTCAGTTACAGAGGTGTTATACCTTTACTTTATATTAGTCAGTTACAGAGAGGAATACCTTTACTTTATATTAGTCAGTTACAGATACCTTTACTTTATATTAGTCAGTTACAGAGGTGTTTATACCTTTACTTTATATTAGTCAGTTACAGAGGTGTTATACCTTTACTTTATATTAGTCAGTTACAGAGGTGTTATACCTTTACTTTATATTAGTCAGTTACAGAGGTTACTTTATATACCTTTACTTTATATTAGTCAGTTACAGAGGTGTTATACCTTTACTTTATATTAGTCAGTTACAGAGGTGTTATACAGATACCTTTACTTTATATTAGTCAGTTACAGAGGTGTTATACCTTTACTTTATATTAGTCAGTTACAGAGGTGTTATACCTTTACTTTATATTAGTCAGTTACAGAGGTGTTTATACCTTTACTTTATATTACAGTTACAGAGGTTTATATTAGTCAGTTACAGAGGTGTTTATACCTTTACTTTATATTAGTCAGTTACAGAGGTGTTATACCTTTACTTTATATTAGTCAGTTACAGGGGTGTTATACAGAATACTTTTACTTTATATTAGTCAGTTACAGAGGTGTTATACCTTTACTTTATATTAGTCAGATACAGAGGTGTTATACCTTTACTTTATATTAGTCAGTTACAGAGGTGTTATACCTTTACTTTATATTAGTCAGTTACAGAGGTGTTATACCTTTACTTTATATTAGTCAGTTACAGAGGTGTTATACCTTTACTTTATATTAGTCCTTTACAGAGGTTACTTTATATTAGTCAGTTACAGAGGTGTTATACCTTTACTTTATATTAGTCAGTTACAGAGTGTATTTAGTTACAGAGGTGTTATACCTTTACTTTATATTAGTCATTACAGAGGTGTTTACAGAATACCTTTACTTTATATTAGTCAGTTACAGAGGTGTTATACCTTTACTTTATATTAGTCAGTTACAGAGGTGTTTATACCTTTACTTTATATTAGTCAGTTACAGAGGTGTTATACCTTTACTTTTATTAGTCAGTTACAGAGGTGTTATACCTTTACTTTATATTAGTCAGTTACAGAGGTGTTATACCTTTACTTTATATTAGTCAGTTACAGAGGTGTTATACCTTTACTTTATATTAGTCAGTTACAGAGGTGTTATACCTTTACTTTATATTAGTCAGTTACAGAGGTGTTATACCTTTACTTTATATTAGTCAGTTACAGAGGTGTTATACCTTTACTTTATATTAGTCAGTTACAGAGGTGTTATACCTTTACTTTATATTAGTCAGTTACAGAGGTGTTATCAGTTACAGAATACCTTTACTTTATATTAGTCAGTTACAGAGGTGTTATACCTTTACTTTATATTAGTCAGTTACAGAGGTGTTATACAGAATACCTTTACTTTATATTAGTTCAGAGGTGTTAGTCAGTTACAGGTGTTATACAGAATACCTTTACTTTATATTAGTCAGTTACAGAGGTGTTATACCTTTACTTTATATTAGTCAGTTACAGAGGTGTTATACCTTTACTTTATATTAGTCAGTTACAGAGGTGTTATAATACCTTTACTTTATATTAGTCAGTTACAGAGGTGTTTATACCTTTACTTTATATTAGTCAGTTACAGAGGTGTTTATACCTTTACTTTATATTAGTCAGTTACAGAGGTGTTATACAGAATACCTTTACTTTATATTAGTCAGTTACAGAGGTGTTATACCTTTACTTTATATTAGTCAGTTACAGAGGTGTTATACCTTTACTTTATATTAGTCAGTTACAGAGGTGTTATACCTTTACTTTATATTAGTCAGTTACAGAGGTGTTATACCTTTACTTTATATTAGTCAGTTACAGAGGTGTTTATACCTTTACTTTATATTAGTCAGTTACAGAGGTGTTATACCTTTACTTTATATTAGTCAGTTACAGAGGTGTTATACCTTTACTTTATATTAGTCAGTTACAGAGGTGTTATACCTTTACTTTATATTAGTCAGTTACAGAGGTGTTATACCTTTACTTTATATTAGTCAGTTACAGAGGTGTTATACAGAATACCTTTACTTTATATTAGTCAGTTACAGAGGTGTTATACCTTTACTTTATATTAGTCAGTTACAGAGAATACCTTTACTTTATATTAGTGTTACAGAGGTGTTATACCTTTACTTTATATTAGTCAGTTACAGAGGTGTTTACAGAATACCTTTACTTTATATTAGTCAGTTACAGAGGTGTTATACCTTTACTTTATATTAGTCAGTTACAGAGGTGTTATACAGAATACCTTTACTTTATATTAGTCAGTTACAGAGGTGTTATACCTTTACTTTATATTAGTCAGTTACAGAGGTGTTATACCTTTACTTTATATTTCAGTTACAGAGGTGTTATACCTTTACTTTATATTAGTCAGTTACAGAGGTGTTATACCTTTACTTTATATTAGTCAGTTACAGAGGTGTTATACCTTTACTTTATATTAGTCAGTTACAGAGGTGTTATACCTTTACTTTATATTAGTCAGTTACAGAGGTGTTATACCTTTACTTTATATTAGTCAGTTACAGAGGTGTTATACAGAATACCTTTACTTTATATTAGTCAGTTACAGAGGTGTTATACCTTTACTTTATATTAGTCAGTTACAGAGGTGTTATAGGTGTTATACCTCTTACTTTATATTAGTCAGTTACAGAGGTGTTATACAGAATACCTTTACTTTATATTAGTCAGTTACAGAGGTGTTATACCTTTACTTTATATTAGTCAGTTACAGAGGTGTTATACCTTTACTTTATATTAGTCAGTTACAGAGGTGTTATACAGAATACCTTTACTTTATATTAGTCAGTTACAGAGGTGTTATATAGAATACCTTTACTTTATATTAGTCAGTTACAGAGGTGTTATACCTTTACTTTATATTAGTCAGTTTGTTATACCTTTACTTTATATTAGTCAGTTACAGAGGTGTTATACCTTTACTTTATATTAGTCAGTTACAGAGGTGTTATACCTTTACTTTATATTAGTCAGTTACAGAGGTGTTATACCTTTACTTTATATTAGTCAGTTACAGAGGTGTTATACCTTTACTTTATATTAGTCAGTTACAGAGGTGTTATACAGAATACCTTTACTTTATATTAGTCAGTTACAGAGGTGTTATACCTTTACTTTATATTAGTCAGTTACAGAGGTGTTATACAGAATACCTTTACTTTATATTAGTCAGTTACAGAGGTGTTATACAGAATACCTTTACTTTATATTAGTCAGTTACAGAGGTGTTATACCTTTACTTTATATTAGTCAGTTACAGAGGTGTTATACCTTTACTTTATATTAGTCAGTTACAGAGGTGTTTATACCTTTACTTTATATTAGTCAGTTACAGAGGTGTTATACCTTTACTTTATATTAGTCAGTTACAGAGGTGTTATACCTTTACTTTATATTAGTCAGTTACAGAGGTGTTATACCTTTACTTTATATTAGTCAGTTACAGAGGTGTTATACCTTTACTTTATATTAGTCAGTTACAGAGGTGTTATACCTTTACTTTATATTAGTCAGTTACAGAGGTGTTATACCTTTACTTTATATTAGTCAGTTACAGAGGTGTTATACCTTTACTTTATATTAGTCAGTTACAGAGGTGTTATACAGAATACCTTTACTTTATATTAGTCAGTTACAGAGTGTATTATACAGAGGTGTTATACAGATATTACCTTTACTTTATATTAGTCAGTTACAGAGGTGTTATACCTTTACTTTATATTAGTCAGTTACAGAGGTGTTAGGTGTTATACAGAATACCTTTACTTTATATTAGTCAGTTACAGAGGTGTTATACCTTTACTTTATATTAGTCAGTTACAGAGGTGTTATACCTTTACTTTATATTAGTCAGTTACAGAGGTGTTATACAGAATACCTTTACTTTATATTAGTCAGTTACAGAGGTGTTATACCTTTACTTTATATTAGTCAGTTACAGAGGTGTTTATACCTTTACTTTATATTAGTCAGTTACAGAGGTGTTATACCTTTACTTTATATTAGTCAGTTACAGAGGTGTTATACCTTTACTTTATATTAGTCAGTTACAGAGGTGTTATACCTTTACTTTATATTAGTCAGTTACAGAGGTGTTATACCTTTACTTTATATTAGTCAGTTACAGAGGTGTTATACCTTTACTTTATATTAGTCAGTTACAGAGGTGTTATACCTTTACTTTATATTAGTCAGTTACAGAGGTGTTATACCTTTACTTTATATTAGTCAGTTACAGAGGTGTTATACTTTACTTTATATTAGTCAGTTACAGAGGTGTTATACCTTTACTTTATATTAGTCAGTTACAGAGGTGTTATACCTTTACTTTATATATTAGTCAGTTACAGAGGTGTTATTTACTTTATATTAGTCAGTTACAGAGGTGTTATACCTTTACTTTATATTAGTCAGTTACAGAGGTGTTATACCTTTACTTTATATTAGTCAGTTACAGAGGTGTTATACAGAATACCTTTACTTTATATTAGTCAGTTACAGAGGTGTTTACAGAATACCTTTACTTTATATTAGTCAGTTACAGAGGTGTTATACCTTTACTTTATATTAGTCAGTTACAGAGGTGTTATACCTTTACTTTATATTAGTCAGTTACAGAGGTGTTATACCTTTACTTTATATTAGTCAGTTACAGAGGTGTTATACCTTTACTTTTATAGTCAGTTACAGAGGTGTTATACCTTTACTTTATATTAGTCAGTTACAGAGGTGTTTACAGAATACCTTTACTTTATATTAGTCAGTTACAGAGGTGTTATACCTTTACTTTATATTAGTCAGTTACAGAGGTGTTATACCTTTACTTTATATTAGTCAGTTACAGAGGTGTTATACCTTTACTTTATATTAGTCAGTTACAGAGGTGTTATACCTTTACTTTATATTAGTCAGTTACAGAGGTGTTATATACCTTTACTTTATATTAGTCAGTTACAGAGGTGTTATACCTTTACTTTATATTAGTCAGTTACAGAGGTGTTATACCTTTACTTTATATTAGTCAGTTACAGAGGTGTTATACCTTTACTTTATATTAGTCAGTTACAGAGGTGTTATACCTTTACTTTATATTAGTCAGTTACAGAGGTGTTATACCTTTACTTTATATTAGTCAGTTACAGAGGTACCTTTACTTTATATTTCAGTTACAGAATACCTTTACTTTATATTAGTCAGTTACAGAGGTGTTATACCTTTACTTTATATTAGTCAGTTACAGAGGTGTTATACCTTTACTTTATATTAGTCAGTTACAGAGGTGTTATACCTTTACTTTATATTAGTCAGTTACAGAGGTGTTATACCTTTACTTTATATTAGTCAGTTACAGAGGTGTTATACAGAATACCTTTACTTTATATTAGTCAGTTACAGAGGTGTTATACAGAATACCTTTACTTTATATTAGTCAGTTACAGAGGTGTTATACCTTTACTTTATATTAGTCAGTTACAGAGGTGTTATACAGAATACCTTTACTTTATATTAGTCAGTTACAGAGGTGTTATATACCTTTACTTTATATTAGTCAGTTACAGAGGTGTTTACTTTACTTTATATTAGTCAGTTACAGAGGTGTTATACTTTACCTTTTTATATTAGTCAGTTACAGAGGTGTTATACCTTTACTTTATATTAGTCAGTTACAGAGGTGTTATAGTCAGTTACAGAGGTGTTATACCTTTACTTTATATTAGTCAGTTACAGAGGTGTTATACAGAATACCTTTACTTTATATTAGTCAGTTACAGAGGTGTTATACCTTTACTTTATATTAGTCAGTTACAGAGGTGTTATACAGAATACCTTTACTTTATATTAGTCAGTTACAGAGGTGTTATACCTTTACTTTATATTACTTCAGTTAGGTGTTATTATATTAGTCAGTTACAGAGGTGTTATACCTTTACTTTATATTAGTCAGTTACAGAGGTGTTATACCTTTACTTTATATTAGTCAGTTACAGAGGTGTTATACCTTTACTTTATATTAGTCAGTTACAGAGGTGTTATACCTTTACTTTATATTAGTCAGTTACAGAGGTGTTATACCTTTACTTTATATTAGTCAGTTACAGAGGTGTTATACCTTTACTTTATATTAGTCAGTTACAGAGGTGTTATACAGAATACCTTTACTTTATATTAGTCAGTTACAGAGGTGTTATACCTTTACTTTATATTAGTCAGTTACAGAGGTGTTATACCTTTACTTTATATTAGTCAGTTACAGAGGTGTTATACCTTTACTTTATATTAGTCAGTTACAGAGGTGTTATACAGTTACAGAGGTGTTATACCTTTACTTTATATTAGTCAGTTACAGAGGTGTTATACAGAATACCTTTACTTTATATTAGTCAGTTACAGAGGTGTTTATACCTTTACTTTATATTAGTCAGTTACAGAGGTGTTATACCTTTACTTTATATTAGTCAGTTACAGGGGTGTTATACAGAATACCTTTACTTTATATTAGTCAGTTACAGAGGTGTTATACCTTTACTTTATATTAGTCAGTTACAGAGGTGTTATACCTTTACTTTATATTAGTCAGTTACAGAGGTGTTATACCTTTACTTTATATTAGTCAGTTACAGGGGTGTTATACAGAATACCTTTACTTTATATTAGTCAGTTACAGAGGTGTTTATATTAGTCAGTTACAGAGGTGTTATACCTTTACTTTATATTAGTCAGTTACAGGGGTGTTATACAGAATACCTTTACTTTATATTAGTCAGTTACAGAGGTGTTATACCTTTACTTTATATTAGTCAGTTACAGAGGTGTTATACCTTTACTTTATATTAGTCAGTTACAGAGGTGTTATACCTTTACTTTATATTAGTCAGTTACAGAGGTGTTATACAGAATACCTTTACTTTATATTAGTCAGTTACAGAGGTGTTTTATATTAGTCAGGTGTTACAGAGGTGTTATACCTTTACTTTATATTAGTCAGTTACAGAGGTGTTATACCTTTACTTTATATTAGTCAGTTACAGAGGTGTTATACCTTTACTTTATATTAGTCAGTTACAGAGGTGTTTATACCTTTACTTTATATTAGTCAGTTACAGAGGTGTTTATACCTTTACTTTATATTAGTCAGTTACAGAGGTGTTATACCTTTACTTTATATTAGTCAGTTACAGAGGTGTTATACCTTTACTTTATATTAGTCAGTTACAGAGGTGTTATACAGAATACCTTTACTTTATATTAGTCAGTTACAGAGGTGTTATACCTTTACTTTATATTAGTCAGTTACAGAGGTGTTTATACCTTTACTTTATATTAGTCAGTTACAGAGGTGTTTATACCTTTACTTTATATTAGTCAGTTACAGAGGTGTTATACCTTTTTACTTTATATTAGTCAGTTACAGAGGTGTTATACCTTTTATATTTAGTTATTACCTTTACTTTATATTAGTCAGTTACAGAGGTGTTTACAGAATACCTTTACTTTATATTAGTCAGTTACAGAGGTGTTATACCTTTACTTTATATTAGTCAGTTACAGAGGTGTTATACCTTTACTTTATATTAGTCAGTTACAGAGGTGTTATACCTTTACTTTATATTAGTCAGTTACAGAGGTGTTTACAGAATACCTTTACTTTATATTAGTCAGTTACAGAGGTGTTATACCTTTACTTTATATTAGTCAGTTACAGAGGTGTTATACTTTATATTAGTCAGTTACAGGGGTGTTATACAGAATACCTTTACTTTATATTAGTCAGTTACAGAGGTGTTTATACCTTTACTTTATATTAGTCAGTTACAGAGGTGTTATACCTTTACTTTATATTAGTCAGTTACAGAGGTGTTATACCTTTACTTTATATTAGTTTACAGAGGTGTTATACCTTTACTTTATATTAGTCAGTTACAGAGGTGTTATACCTTTACTTTATATTAGTCAGTTACAGAGGTGTTATACCTTTACTTTATATTAGTCAGTTACAGAGGTGTTATACCTTTACTTTATATTAGTCAGTTACAGAGGTGTTATACAGAATACCTTTACTTTATATTAGTCATACCTTTACTTTATATTAGTCAGTTACAGAGGTGTTATACCTTTACTTTATATTAGTCAGTTACAGAGGTGTTATACCTTTACTTTATATTAGTCAGTTACAGAGGTGTTATACCTTTACTTTATATTAGTCAGTTACAGAGGTGTTATACCTTTACTTTATATTAGTCAGTTACAGAGGTGTTATACCTTTACTTTATATTAGTCAGTTACAGAGGTGTTATACCTTTACTTTATATTAGTCAGTTACAGAGGTGTTATACAGAATACCTTTACTTTATATTAGTCAGTTACAGAGGTGTTATACAGAATACCTTTACTTTATATTAGTCAGTTACAGAGGTGTTATACAGAATACCTTTACTTTATATTAGTCAGTTACAGAGGTGTTATACCTTTACTTTATATTAGTCAGTTACAGAGGTGTTATACCTTTACTTTATATTAGTCAGTTACAGAGGTGTTATACCTTTACTTTATATTAGTCAGTTACAGAGGTGTTATACAGAATACCTTTACTTTATATTAGTCAGTTACAGAGGTGTTTATACTTTATATTAGTCAGTTACTTTACTTTATATTAGTCAGTTACAGAGGTGTTATACCTTTACTTTATATTAGTCAGTTACAGAGGTGTTATACCTTTACTTTATATTAGTCAGTTACAGAGGTGTTATACAGAATACCTTTACTTTATATTAGTCAGTTACAGAGGTGTTATACCTTTACTTTATATTAGTCAGTTACAGAGGTGTTATACAGAATACCTTTACTTTATATTAGTCAGTTACAGAGGTGTTATACCTTTACTTTATATTAGTCAGTTACAGAGGTGTTATACCTTTACTTTATATTAGTCAGTTACAGAGGTGTTATATACCTTTACTTTATATTAGTCAGTTACAGAGGTGTTATACCTTTACTTTATATTAGTCAGTTACAGAGGTGTTATACCTTTACTTTATATTAGTCAGTTACAGAGGTGTTATACAGAATACCTTTACTTTATATTAGTCAGTTACAGAGGTGTTATACCTTTACTTTATATTAGTCAGTTACAGAGGTGTTTATACCTTTACTTTATATTAGTCAGTTACAGAGGTGTTATACAGAATACCTTTACTTTATATTAGTCAGTTACAGAGGTGTTATACCTTTACTTTATATTAGTCAGTTACAGAGGTGTTATACCTTTACTTTATATTAGTCAGTTACAGAGGTGTTATACCTTTACTTTATATTAGTCAGTTACAGAGGTGTTATACAGAATACCTTTACTTTATATTAGTCAGTTACAGAGGTGTTATACCTTTACTTTATATTAGTCAGTTACAGAGGTGTTATACAGAGGTGTTATACCTTTACTTTATATTAGTCAGTTACAGAGGTGTTATACAGAATACCTTTACTTTATATTAGTCAGTTACAGAGGTGTTATACCTTTACTTTATATTAGTCAGTTACAGAGGTGTTATACCTTTACTTTATATTAGTCTTTACTTTATATTAGTCAGTTACAGAGGTGTTATACCTTTACTTTATATTAGTCAGTTACAGAGGTGTTATACCTTTACTTTATATTAGTCAGTTACAGGTGTTATACCTTTACTTTATATTAGTCAGTTACAGAGGTGTTTATACCTTTACTTTATATTAGTCAGTTACAGAGGTGTTATACAGAATACCTTTACTTTATATTAGTCAGTTACAGAGGTGTTATACCTTTACTTTATATTAGTCAGTTACAGAGGTGTTATACCTTTACTTTATATTAGTCAGTTACAGAGGTGTTATACCTTTACTTTATATTAGTCAGTTACAGAGGTGTTATACCTTTACTTTATATTAGTCAGTTACAGAGGTGTTATACCTTTACTTTATATTAGTCAGTTACAGAGGTGTTATACCTTTACTTTATATTAGTCAGTTACAGAGGTGTTATACCTTTACTTTATATTAGTCAGTTACAGAGGTGTTATACAGAATACCTTTACTTTATATTAGTCAGTTACAGAGGTGTTATACCTTTACTTTATATTAGTCAGTTACAGAGGTGTTATACCTTTACTTTATATTAGTCAGTTACAGAGGTGTTATACCTTTACTTTATATTAGTCAGTTACAGAGGTGTTAGTTACAGAATACCTTTACTTTATATTAGTCAGTTACAGAGGTGTTATACCTTTACTTTATATTAGTCAGTTACAGAGGTGTTATACAGTTACTTTATATTAGTCAGTTACAGAGGTGTTATACAGAATACCTTTACTTTATATTAGTCAGTTACAGAGGTGTTATACCTTTACTTTATATTAGTCAGTTACAGAGGTGTTATACCTTTACTTTATATTAGTCAGTTACAGAGGTGTTATACCTTTACTTTATATTAGTCAGTTACAGAGGTGTTATACCTTTACTTTATATTAGTCAGTTACAGAGGTGTTATACCTTTACTTTATATTAGTCAGTTACAGAGGTGTTATGTTATACCTTTACTTTATATTAGTCAGTTACAGAGGTGTTATATTACCAGTTTACTTTATATTAGTCAGTTACAGAGGTGTTATACAGAATACCTTTACTTTTATTATTAGTCAGTTACAGAGGTGTTATACCTTTACTTTATATTAGTCAGTTACAGAGGTGTTATAGAATACCTTTACTTTATATTAGTCAGTTACAGAGGTGTTATACAGAATACCTTTACTTTATATTAGTCAGTTACAGAGGTGTTATACCTTTACTTTATATTAGTCAGTTACAGAGGTGTTATACCTTTACTTTATATTAGTCAGTTACAGAGGTGTTATACAGAATACCTTTACTTTATATTAGTCAGTTACAGAGGTGTTATACCTTTACTTTATATTAGTCAGTTACAGAGGTGTTATACCTTTACTTTATTTATATTAGTCAGTTATACCTTTACTTTATTACAGAGGTGTTATACAGAATACCTTTACTTTATATTAGTCAGTTACAGAGGTGTTATACCTTTACTTTATATTAGTCAGTTACAGAGGTGTTATACCTTTATTTATATTACAGAGGTGTTTATACTTTATATTAGTCAGTTAGTCTTTACTTTATATTAGTCAGTTACAGAGGTGTTATACCTTTACTTTATATTAGTCAGTTCCAGAGGTGTTATACCTTTACTTTATATTAGTCAGTTACAGGGGTGTTATACAGAATACCTTTACTTTATATTAGTCAGTTACAGAGGTGTTATACCTTTACTTTATATTAGTCAGTTACAGGGGTGTTATACAGAATACTTTTACTTTATATTAGTCAGTTACAGAGGTGGTGTTATTAGTCAGTTACAATACCTTTACTTTATATTAGTCAGTTACAGAGGTGTTATACCTTTACTTTTATTAGTCAGTTACAGAGGTGTTATACCTTTACTTTATATTAGTCAGTTACAGAGGTGTTATACCTTTACTTTTTACTTTATATTAGTCAGTTACAGAGGTGTTATACCTTTACTTTATATTAGTCAGTTACAGAGGTGTTATACCTTTACTTTATATTAGTCAGTTACAGAGGTGTTATACAGAATACCTTTACTTTATATTAGTCAGTTACAGAGGTGTTATACAGAATACCTTTACTTTATATTAGTCAGTTACAGAGGTGTTATAACTTTACTTTATATTAGTCAGTTACAGAGGTGTTATACCTTTACTTTATATTAGTCAGTTACAGAGGTGTTATACCTTTACTTTATATTAGTCAGTTACAGAGGTGTTATACCTTTACTTTATATTAGTCAGTTACAGAGGTGTTATACAATACCTTTACTTTATATTAGTCAGTTACAGAGGTGTTATACCTTTACTTTATATTAGTCAGTTACAGAGGTGTTATACCTTTACTTTATATTAGTCAGTTACAGAGGTGTTATACCTTTACTTTATATTAGTCAGTTACAGAGGTGTTATACCTTTACTTTATATTAGTCAGTTACAGAGGTGTTATACCTTTACTTTATATTAGTCAGTTACAGAGGTGTTTATACCTTTACTTTATATTAGTCAGTTACAGAGGTGTTATACAGAATACCTTTACTTTATATTAGTCAGTTACAGAGGTGTTATACCTTTACTTTATATTAGTCAGTTACAGAGGTGTTATACCTTTACTTTATATTAGTCAGTTACAGAGGTGTTATACCTTTACTTTATATTAGTCAGTTACAGAGGTGTTATACCTTTACTTTATATTAGTCAGTTACAGAGGTTTATATTAGTCAGTTACAGAGGTGTTACAGAGGAATACCTTTACTTTATATTAGTCAGTTACAGAGGTGTTATACTTTACTTTATATTAGTCAGTTACAGAGGTGTTATACAGAATACCTTTACTTTATATTAGTCAGTTACAGAGGTGTTATACCTTTACTTTATATTAGTCAGTTACAGAGGTGTTACCTTTACTTTATATTAGTCAGTTACAGAGGTGTTATTTACTTTATATTAGTCAGTTACAGAGGTGTTATACAGAATACCTTTACTTTATATTAGTCAGTTACAGAGGTGTTATACCTTTACTTTATATTAGTCAGTTACAGAGGTGTTATACCTTTACTTTATATTAGTCAGTTACAGAGGTGTTATACCTTTACTTTATATTAGTCAGTTACAGAGGTGTTATACCTTTACTTTATATTAGTCAGTTACAGAGGTGTTATACAGAATACCTTTACTTTATATTAGTCAGTTACAGAGGTGTTATACCTTTACTTTATATTAGTCAGTTACAGAGGTGTTATACAGAATACCTTTACTTTATATTAGTCAGTTACAGAGGTGTTATACCTTTACTTTATATTAGTCAGTTACAGAGGTGTTATACCTTTACTTTATATTAGTCAGTTACAGAGGTGTTATACCTTTACTTTATATTAGTCAGTTACAGAGGTGTTATACCTTTACTTTATATTAGTCAGTTACAGAGGTGTTATACCTTTACTTTATATTAGTCAGTTACAGAGGTGTTATACCTTTACTTTATATTAGTTTATATTAGTCACTTTTACAGAGGTGTTATACCTTTACTTTATATTAGTCAGTTACAGAGGTGTTATACCTTTACTTTATATTAGTCAGTTACAGAGGTGTTATACCTTTACTTTATATTAGTCAGTTACAGAGGTGTTATACCTTTACTTTATATTAGTCAGTTACAGAGGTGTTATACCTTTACTTTATATTAGTCAGTTACAGAGGTGTTATACCTTTACTTTATATTAGTCAGTTACAGAGGTGGTGTTATACCTTTACTTTATATTAGTCAGTTACAGAGGTGTTATACCTTTACTTTATATTAGTCAGTTACAGAGGTGTTATAGAATACCTTTACTTTATATTAGTCAGTTACAGAGGTGTTTATACCTTTACTTTATATTAGTCAGTTACAGAGGTGTTATACAGAATACCTTTACTTTATATTAGTCAGTTACAGAGGTGTTATACCTTTACTTTATATTAGTCAGTTACAGAGGTGTTATACCTTTACTTTTATATTAGTCAGTTACAGAGGTGTTATACAGAGGTGTTACCTTTACTTTATATTTATATTATACCTTTCAGTCAGTTACAGAGGTGTTTATACTTTTTACTTTATATTAGTCAGTTACAGAGGTGTTATACCTTTACTTTATATTAGTCAGTTACAGAGGTGTTATACCTTTACTTTATATTAGTCAGTTACAGAGGTGTTATATTAGTCAGAATACCTTTACTTTATATTAGTCAGTTACAGAGGTGTTATACCTTTACTTTACTTTATATTAGTCAGTTACAGAGGTGTTATACAGAATACCTTTACTTTATATTAGTCAGTTACAGAGGTGTTATACCTTTACTTTATATTATATTAGTTATACCTTTCTTTATAGTTACAGAGGTGTTATACCTTTACTTTATATTAGTCAGTTACAGAGGTGTTATACCTTTACTTTATATTAGTCAGTTACAGAGGTGTTATACAGAATACCTTTACTTTATATTAGTCAGTTACAGAGGTGTTATACCTTTACTTTATATTAGTCAGTTACAGAGTGGTGTTATACCTTTTTACTTTTTATATTAGTCAGTTACAGAGGTGTTATACAGAATACCTTTACTTTATATTAGTCAGTTACAGAGGTGTTATACCTTTACTTTATATTAGTCAGTTACAGAGGTGTTATACCTTTACTTTATATTAGTCAGTTACAGAGGTGTTATACCTTTACTTTATATTAGTCAGTTACAGAGGTGTTATACCTTTACTTTATATTAGTCAGTTACAGAGGTGTTATACAGAATACTTTACTTTATATTAGTCAGTTTATATTACCTTTACTTTATATTAGTCAGTTAGAGGTGTTATACAGAATACCTTTACTTTATATTAGTCAGTTACAGAGGTGTTTATACCTTTACTTTATATTAGTCAGTTACAGAGGTGTTTATACCTTTACTTTATATTAGTCAGTTACAGAGGTGTTATACCTTTACTTTATATTAGTCAGTTACAGAGGTGTTATACCTTTACTTTATATTAGTCAGTTTATATTAGTCTTTATATTAGTCAGTTACAGAGGTGTTATACAGAATACCTTTACTTTATATTAGTCAGTTACAGAGGTGTTATACCTTTACTTTATATTAGTCAGTTACAGAGGTGTTATACCTTTACTTTATATTAGTCAGTTACAGAGGTGTTATACCTTTACTTTATATTATCACAGAATACCTTTACTTTATATTAGTCAGTTACAGAGGTGTTATATACCTTTACTTTATATTAGTCAGTTACAGAGGTGTTATACCAGAATTTACTTTATATTAGTCAGTTACAGAGGTGTTATACCTTTACTTTATATTAGTCAGTTACAGAGGTGTTATACCTTTACTTTATATTAGTCAGTTACAGAGGTGTTATACCTTTACTTTATATTAGTCAGTTACAGATACCTTTACTTTATATTAGTCAGTTACAGAGGTGTTATACCTTTACTTTATATTAGTCAGTTACAGAGGTGTTATACAGAATACCTTTACTTTATATTAGTCAGTTACAGAGGTGTTATACCTTTACTTTATATTAGTCAGTTACAGAGGTGTTATACCTTTACTTTATATTAGTCAGTTACAGAGGTGTTATACCTTTACTTTATATTAGTCAGTTACAGAGGTGTTATACAGAATACCTTTACTTTATATTAGTCAGTTACAGAGGTGTTATACCTTTACTTTATATTAGTCAGTTACAGAGGTGTTATACCTTTACTTTATATTAGTCAGTTACAGAGGTGTTATACCTTTACTTTATATTAGTCAGTTACAGAGGTGTTATACCTTTACTTTATATTAGTCAGTTACAGAGGTGTTATACCTTTACTTTATATTAGTCAGTTACAGAGGTGTTTATACCTTTACTTTATATTAGTCAGTTACAGAGGTGTTATACCTTTACTTTATATTAGTCAATACCTTTACTTTATATTAGTCAGTTACAGAGGTGTTATACCTTTACTTTTATATTAGTCAGTTATTAGTTATACCTTTACTTTATATTAGTCAGTTACAGAGGTGTTATACCTTTACTTTATATTAGTCAGTTACAGAGGTGTTATACAGAATACCTTTACTTTATATTAGTCAGTTACAGAGGTGTTATACCTTTACTTTATATTAGTCAGTTACAGAGGTGTTATACCTTTACTTTATATTAGTCAGTTACAGAGGTGTTATACCTTTACTTTATATTAGTCAGTTACAGAGGTGTTATACCTTTACTTTATATTAGTCAGTTACAGAGGTGTTATACCTTTACTTTATATTAGTCAGTTACAGAGGTGTTATACAGAATACCTTTACTTTATATTAGTCAGTTACAGAGGTGTTATACCTTTACTTTATATTAGTCAGTTACAGAGGTGTTATACCTTTACTTTATATTAGTCAGTTACAGAGGTGTTATACAGTATACCTTTACTTTATATTAGTCAGTTACAGAGGTGTTATACAGAATACCTTTACTTTATATTAGTCAGTTACAGAGGTGTTATACCTTTACTTTATATTAGTCAGTTACAGAGGTGTTATACCTTTACTTTATATTAGTCAGTTACAGAGGTGTTATACAGAATACCTTTACTTTATATTAGTCAGTTACAGAGGTGTTATACAGAATACCTTTACTTTATATTAGTCAGTTACAGAGGTGTTATACCTTTACTTTATATTAGTCAGTTACAGAGGTGTTATACAGAATACTTTATATTAGTCAGTTACTTTACCTTTATTAGTCAGTTACAGAGGTGTTATACCTTTACTTTATATTAGTCAGTTACAGAGGTGTTATACCTTTACTTTATATTAGTCAGTTACAGAGGTGTTATACCTTTACTTTATATTAGTCAGTTACAGAGGTGTTATACCTTTACTTTATATTAGTCAGTTACAGAGGTGTTATACAGAATACCTTTACTTTATATTAGTCAGTTACAGAGGTGTTATACCTTTACTTTATATTAGTCAGTTACAGAGGTGTTATAACTTTACTTTATATTAGTCAGTTACAGAGGTGTTATACCTTTACTTTATATTAGTCAGTTACAGAGGTGTTATACAGAATACCTTTACTTTATATTAGTCAGTTACAGAGGTGTTATACAGAATACCTTTACTTTATATTAGTCAGTTACAGAGGTGTTATACAGAATACCTTTACTTTATATTAGTCAGTTACAGAGGTGTTACTTTATATTAGTCAGTTACAGAGGTGTTATACCTTTACTTTATATTAGTCAGTTACAGAGGTGTTATACCTTTACTTTATATTAGTCAGTTACAGAGGTGACCTTTACTTTATATTAGTCAGTTACAGAGGTGTTATACCTTTACTTTATATTAGTCAGTTACAGAGGTGTTATACCTTTACTTTATATTAGTCAGTTACAGAGGTGTTATACCTTTACTTTATATTAGTCAGTTACAGAGGTGTTATACCTTTACTTTATATTAGTCAGTTACAGAGGTGTTATACAGAATACCTTTACTTTATATTAGTCAGTTACAGAGGTGTTATACCTTTACTTTATTTATATTAGGTGTTATACCTTTACTTTATATTAGTCAGTTACAGGTGTTATACCTTTACTTTATATTAGTCAGTTACAGAGGTGTTATACCTTTACTTTATATTAGTCAGTTACAGAGGTGTTATAGTCAGTTACAGAATACCTTTACTTTATATTAGTCAGTTACAGAGGTGTTATACCTTTACTTTATATTAGTCAGTTACAGAGGTGTTTACAGAATACCTTTACTTTATATTAGTCAGTTACAGTTACAGAGGTGTTATACAGAATACCTTTACTTTATATTAGTCAGTTACAGAGGTGTTATACCTTTACTTTATATTAGTCAGTTACAGAGGTGTTATACCTTTACTTTATATTAGTCAGTTACAGAGGTGTTATACAGAAATACCTTTACTTTATATTAGTCAGTTACAGAGGTGTTATACCTTTACTTTATATTAGTCAGTTACAGAGGTGTTATACCTTTACTTTATATTAGTCAGTTACAGAGGTGTTATACCTTTACTTTATATTAGTCAGTTACAGAGGTGTTATACAGAATACCTTTACTTTATATTAGTCAGTTACAGAGGTGTTATACCTTTACCTTTTTATATTATATTAGGTGTACAGTTACAGAGGTGTTATACCTTTACTTTATATTAGTCAGTTACAGAGGTGTTATACCTTTACTTTATATTAGTCAGTTACAGAGGTGTTATACAGAATACCTTTACTTTATATTAGTCAGTTACAGAGGTGTTATACCTTTACTTTATATTAGTCAGTTACAGAGGTGTTATACCTTTACTTTATATTAGTCAGTTACAGAGGTGTTATACAGAATACCTTTACTTTATATTAGTCAGTTACAGAGGTGTTATACCTTTACTTTATATTAGTCAGTTACAGAGGTGTTATACCTTTACTTTATATTAGTCAGTTACAGAGGTGTTTACAGAATACCTTTACTTTATATTAGTCAGTTACAGAGGTGTTTACAGAATACCTTTACTTTATATTAGTCAGTTACAGAGGTGTTATACCTTTACTTTATATTAGTCAGTTACAGAGGTGTTATACCTTTACTTTATATTAGTCAGTTACAGAGGTGTTATACAGAATACCTTTACTTTATATTAGTCAGTTACAGAGGTGTTACAGAATACCTTTACTTTATATTAGTCAGTTACAGAGGTGTACAGAATACCTTTACTTTATATTAGTCAGTTACAGAGGTGTTATACCTTTACTTTATATTAGTCAGTTACAGAGGTGTTATACCTTTACTTTATATTAGTCAGTTACAGAGGTGTTACAGAATACCTTTACTTTATATTAGTCAGTTACAGAGGTGTTATACCTTTACTTTATATTAGTCAGTTACAGAGGTGTTATACCTTTACTTTATATTAGTCAGTTACAGAGGTGTTATACCTTTACTTTATATTAGTCAGTTCAGTTTATACCTTTACTTTATATTAGTCAGTTACAGAGGTGTTATACCTTTACTTTATATTAGTCAGTTACAGAGGTGTTATACCTTTACTTTATATTAGTCAGTTACAGAGGTGTTAGTCAGTTACCTTTACTTTATATTAGTCAGTTACAGAGGTGTTATACCTTTACTTTATATTAGTCAGTTACAGAGGTGTTATACCTTTACTTTATATTAGTCAGTTACAGAGGTGTTATACCTTTACTTTATATTAGTCAGTTACATACCTTTACTTTACTTTATATTAGTCAGTTACAGAGGTGTTATACCTTTACTTTATATTAGTCAGTTACAGAGGTGTTATACTTTATATTATCACCTTTACTTTATATTAGTCAGTTACAGAGGTGTTATACCTTTACTTTATATTAGTCAGTTACAGAGGTGTTTATACCTTTACTTTATATTAGTCAGTTACAGAGGTGTTATACCTTTACTTTATATTAGTCAGTTACAGAGGTGTTATACCTTTACTTTATATTAGTCAGTTACAGAGGTGTTATACCTTTACTTTATATTAGTCAGTTACAGAGGTGTTATACAGAATACCTTTACTTTATATTAGTCAGTTACAGAGGTGTTATACCTTTACTTTATATTAGTCAGTTACAGAGGTGTTATACAGAATACCTTTACTTTATATTAGTCAGTTACAGAGGTGTTATACCTTTACTTTATATTAGTCAGTTACAGAGGTGTTATACCTTTACTTTATATTAGTCAGTTACAGAGGTGTTTATACCTTTACTTTATATTAGTCAGTTACAGAGGTGTTTATACCTTTACTTTATATTAGTCAGTTACAGAGGTGTTATACCTTTACTTTATATTAGTCAGTTACAGAGGTGTTATACAGAGGTGTTACCTTTACTTTATATTAGTCAGTTACAGAGGTGTTATACAGAATACCTTTACTTTATATTAGTCAGTTACAGAGGTGTTATACCTTTACTTTATATTAGTCAGTTACAGAGGTGTTATACAGAATACCTTTACTTTATATTAGTCAGTTACAGAGGTGTTATACCTTTACTTTATATTAGTCAGTTACAGAGGTGTTATACCTTTACTTTATATTAGTCAGTTACAGAGGTGTTATACCTTTACTTTATATTAGTCAGTTACAGAGGTGTTATACAGAATACCTTTACTTTATATTAGTCAGTTACAGAGGTGTTATACCTTTACTTTATATTAGTCAGTTACAGAGTGTGTTATACCTTTACTTTATATTAGTCAGTTACAGAGGTGTTATACCTTTACTTTATATTAGTCAGTTACAGAGGTGTTATACAGAATACCTTTACTTTATATTAGTCAGTTACAGAGGTGTTATACCTTTACTTTATATTAGTCAGTTACAGAGGTGTTATACCTTTACTTTATATTAGTCAGTTACAGAGGTGTTATACAGAATACCTTTACTTTATATTAGTCAGTTACAGAGGTGTTATACCTTTACTTTATATTAGTCAGTTACAGAGGTGTTATACAGAATACCTTTACTTTATATTAGTCAGTTACAGAGGTGTGTTATACCTTTACTTTATATTAGTCAGTTACAGAGGTGTTATACCTTTACTTTATATTAGTCAGTTACAGAGGTGTTATACAGAGGTGTTATACTTTATATTAGTCAGTTACAGAGGTGTTATACCTTTACTTTATATTAGTCAGTTACAGAGGTGTTATACCTTTACTTTATATTAGTCAGTTACAGAGGTGTTATACAGAATACCTTTACTTTATATTAGTCAGTTACAGAGGTGTTATACAGAATACCTTTACTTTATATTAGTCAGTTACAGAGGTGTTATACCTTTACTTTATATTAGTCAGTTACAGAGGTGTTATACAGAATACCTTTACTTTATATTAGTCAGTTACAGAGGTGTTATACCTTTACTTTATATTAGTCAGTTACAGAGGTGTTTACAGAATACCTTTACTTTATATTAGTCAGTTACAGAGGTGTTTATACCTTTACTTTATATTAGTCAGTTACCTTTACTTTATATTAGTCAGTTACAGAGGTGTTATACCTTTACTTTATATTAGTCAGTTACAGAGGTGTTATACCTTTACTTTATATTAGTCAGTTACAGAGGTGTTATACCTTTACTTTATATTAGTCAGTTACAGAGGTGTTATACCTTTACTTTATATTAGTCAGTTACAGAGGTGTTATACCTTTACTTTATATTAGTCAGTTACAGAGGTGTTATACCTTTACTTTATATTAGTCAGTTACAGAGGTGTTATACCTTTACTTTATATTAGTCAGTTATACCTTTACTTTATATTAGTCAGTTACAGAGGTGTTATACAGAATACCTTTACTTTATATTAGTCAGTTACAGAGGTGTTATACCTTTACTTTATATTAGTCAGTTACAGAGGTGTTATACCTTTACTTTATATTAGTCAGTTACAGAGGTGTTATACCTTTACTTTATATTAGTCAGTTACAGAGGTGTTATACAGAATACCTTTACTTTATATTAGTCAGTTACAGAGGTGTTATACAGAATACCTTTACTTTATATTAGTCAGTTACAGAGGTGTTATACCTTTACTTTATATTAGTCAGTTACAGAGGTGTTTATACCTTTACTTTATATTAGTCAGTTACAGAGGTGTTATACCTTTACTTTATATTAGTCAGTTACAGAGGTGTTATACCTTTACTTTATATTAGTCAGTTACAGAGGTGTTATACCTTTACTTTATATTAGTCAGTTACAGAGGTGTTATACCTTTACTTTATATTAGTCAGTTACAGAGGTGTTATACCTTTACTTTATATTAGTCAGTTACAGAGGTGAATACCTTTACTTTATATACCTTTACTTTATATTAGTCAGTTACAGAGGTGTTATACCTTTACTTTATATTAGTCAGTTACAGAGGTGTTATACCTTTACTTTATATTAGTCAGTTACAGAGGTGTTATACCTTTACTTTATATTAGTCAGTTACAGAGGTGTTATACCTTTACTTTATATTAGTCAGTTACAGAGGTGTTTATACCTTTACTTTATATTAGTCAGTTACAGAGGTGTTATACAGAATACCTTTACTTTATATTAGTCAGTTACAGAGGTGTACCTTTACTTTATATTAGTAGTTACAGAATACCTTTACTTTATATTAGTCAGTTACAGAGGTGTTATACCTTTTACTTTATATTAGTCAGTTACAGAGGTGTTATACCTTTACTTTATATTAGTCAGTTACAGAGGTGTTATACAGAATACCTTTACTTTATATTAGTCAGTTACAGAGGTGTTATACCTTTACTTTATATTAGTCAGTTACAGAGGTGTTATACCTTTACTTTATATTAGTCAGTTACAGAGGTGTTATACCTTTACTTTATATTAGTCAGTTACAGAGGTGTTATACCTTTACTTTATATTAGTCAGTTACAGAGGTGTTTATACCTTTACTTTATATTAGTCAGTTACAGAGGTGTTTATACCTTTACTTTATATTAGTCAGTTACAGAGGTGTTTATACCTTTACTTTATATTAGTCAGTTACAGAGGTGTTATACCTTTACTTTATATAGTCAGTTACAGAGGTGTTACTTTATATTAGTCAGTTACAGAGGTGTTATACCTTTACTTTATATTAGTCAGTTACAGAGGTGTTATACCTTTACTTTATATTAGTCAGTTACAGAGGTATTAGTTACAGAATACCTTTACTTTATATTAGTCAGTTACAGAGGTGTTATACCTTTACTTTATATTAGTCAGTTACAGAGGTGTTATACCTTTACTTTATTTATATTAGTCAGTTACAGAGGTGTTATACAGAATACCTTTACTTTATATTAGTCAGTTACAGAGGTGTTATACCTTTACTTTATATTAGTCAGTTACAGAGGTGTTACCTTTACTTTATATTAGTCAGTTACAGAGGTACCTTTACTTTATATTAGTCAGTTACAGAGGTGTTATACCTTTACTTTATATTAGTCAGTTACAGAGGTGTTATACAGAATACCTTTACTTTATATTAGTCAGTTACAGAGGTGTTTACAGAATACCTTTACTTTATATTAGTCAGTTACAGAGTGTTTACAGAATACCTTTACTTTATATTGTCAGTTACAGAGGTGTTATACCTTTACTTTATATTAGTCAGTTACAGAGGTGTTATACCTTTACTTTATATTAGTCAGTTACAGAGGTGTTATACCTTTACTTTATATTAGTCAGTTACAGAGGTGTTATACCTTTACTTTATATTAGTCAGTTACAGAGGTGTTATACCTTTACTTTATATTAGTCAGTTACAGAGGTGTTATACAGAATACCTTTACTTTATATTAGTCAGTTACAGAGGTGTTATACCTTTACTTTATATTAGTCAGTTACAGAGGTGTTATACCTTTACTTTATATTAGTCAGTTACAGAGGTGTTATACCTTTACTTTATATTAGTCAGTTACAGAGGTGTTATACCTTTACTTTATATTAGTCAGTTACAGAGGTGTTATACAGAATACCTTTACTTTATATTAGTCAGTTACAGAGGTGTTATACAGAATACCTTTACTTTATATTAGTCAGTTACAGAGGTGTTATACCTTTACTTTATATTAGTCAGTTACAGAGGTGTTATACAGAATACCTTTACTTTATATTAGTCAGTTACAGAGGTGTTATACCTTTACTTTATATTAGTCAGTTACAGAGGTGTTATACAGAATACCTTTACTTTATATTAGTCAGTTACAGAGGTGTTATACAGAATACCTTTACTTTATATTAGTCAGTTACAGAGGTGTTATACCTTTACTTTATATTAGTCAGTTACAGAGGTGTTATACCTTTACTTTATATTAGTCAGTTACAGAGGTGTTATACCTTTACTTTATATTAGTCAGTTACAGAGGTGTTATACCTTTACTTTATATTAGTCAGTTACAGAGGTGTTATACAGAATACCTTTACTTTATATTAGTCAGTTACAGAGGTGTTATACCTTTACTTTATATTAGTCAGTTACAGAGGTGTTATACCTTTACTTTATATTAGTCAGTTACAGAGGTGTTATACCTTTACTTTATATTAGTCAGTTACAGAGGTGTTATACCTTTACTTTATATTAGTCAGTTACAGAGGTGTTATACCTTTACTTTATATTAGTCAGTTACAGAGGTGTTATACAGAATACCTTTACTTTATATTAGTCAGTTACAGAGGTGTTATACCTTTACTTTATATTAGTCAGTTCCAGAGGTGTTATACCTTTACTTTATATTAGTCAGTTCCAGAGGTGTTATACCTTTACTTTATATTAGTCAGTTACAGAGGTTATACCTTTACTTTATATTAGTCAGTTACAGAGGTTTACCTTTACTTTATATTAGTCAGTTACAGAGGTGTTATACCTTTACTTTATATTAGTTACAGAGGTGTTATACCTTTACTTTATATTAGTCAGTTACAGAGGTGTTATACCTTTACTTTATATTAGTCAGTTACAGAGGTGTTATACAGAATACCTTTACTTTATATTAGTCAGTTACAGAGGTGTTATACCTTTACTTTATATTAGTCAGTTACAGAGGTGTTATACAGAATACCTTTACTTTATATTAGTCAGTTACAGAGGTGTTATACCTTTACTTTATATTAGTCAGTTACAGAGGTGTTATACCTTTACTTTATATTAGTCAGTTACAGAGGTGTTATACCTTTACTTTATATTAGTCAGTTACAGAGGTGTTATACCTTTACTTTATATTAGTCAGTTACAGAGGTGTTATACAGAATACCTTTACTTTATATTAGTCAGTTACAGAGGTGTTATACAGAATACCTTTACTTTATATTAGTCAGTTACAGAGGTGTTATACAGAATACCTTTACTTTATATTAGTCAGTTACAGAGGTGTTACCTTTACTTTATATTAGTCAGTTACAGAGGTGTTATACCTTTACTTTATATTAGTCAGTTACAGAGGTGTTATACCTTTACTTTATATTAGTCAGTTACAGAGGTGTTATACAGAATACCTTTACTTTATATTAGTCAGTTCAGTTACAGAGGTGTTATACCTTTACTTTATATTAGTCAGTTACAGAGGTGTTATACCTTTACTTTATATTAGTCAGTTACAGAGGTGTTATACCTTTACTTTATATTAGTCAGTTACAGAGGTGTTATACAGAATACCTTTACTTTATATTAGTCAGTTACAGAGGTGTTATACCTTTACTTTATATTAGTCAGTTACAGAGGTGTTATACCTTTACTTTATATTAGTCAGTTACAGAGGTGTTATACAGAATTTACTTTATATTAGTCAGTTACAGAGGTGTTATACAGAATACCTTTACTTTATATTAGTCAGTTACAGAGGTGTTATACCTTTACTTTATATTAGTCAGTTACAGAGGTGTTATACCTTTACTTTATATTAGTCAGTTACAGAGGTGTTATACCTTTACTTTATATTAGTCAGTTACAGAGGTGTTATACCTTTACTTTATATTAGTCAGTTACAGAGGTGTTATACCTTTACTTTATATTAGTCAGTTACAGAGGTGTTATACCTTTACTTTATATTAGTCAGTTACAGAGGTGTTATACCTTTACTTTATATTAGTCAGTTACAGAGGTGTTATACCTTTACTTTATATTAGTCAGTTACAGAGGTGTTATACAGAATACCTTTACTTTATATTAGTCAGTTACAGAGGTGTTATACAGAATACCTTTACTTTATATTAGTCAGTTACAGAGGTGTTATACAGAATACCTTTACTTTATATTAGTCAGTTACAGAGGTGTTATACAGAATACCTTTACTTTATATTAGTCAGTTACAGAGGTGTTATACCTTTACTTTATATTAGTCAGTTACAGAGGTGTTATACCTTTACTTTATATTAGTCAGTTACAGAGGTTTATTAGTCAGTTACAGAATACCTTTACTTTATATTAGTCAGTTACAGAGGTGTTATACCTTTACTTTATATTAGTCAGTTACAGAGGTGTTATACCTTTACTTTATATTAGTCAGTTACAGAGGTGTTATACCTTTACTTTATATTAGTCAGTTACAGAGGTGTTATACAGAATACCTTTACTTTATATTAGTCAGTTACAGAGGTGTTATACCTTTACTTTATATTAGTCAGTTACAGAGGTGTTATACCTTTACTTTATATTAGTCAGTTACAGAGGTGTTATACAGAATACCTTTACTTTATATTAGTCAGTTACAGAGGTGTTATACCTTTACTTTATATTAGTCAGTTACAGAGGTGTTACTTTATATTAGTCAGTTACAGAGGTGTTATACAGAATACCTTTACTTTATATTAGTCAGTTACAGAGGTGTTATACAGAATACCTTTACTTTATATTAGTCAGTTACAGAGGTGTTATACAGAATACCTTTACTTTATATTAGTCAGTTACAGAGGTGTTATACCTTTACTTTATATTAGTCAGTTACAGAGGTGTTATACCTTTACTTTATATTAGTCAGTTACAGAGGTGTTATACCTTTACTTTATATTAGTCAGTTACAGAGGTGTTATACAGAATACCTTTACTTTATATTAGTCAGTTACAGAGGTGTTATACAGAATACCTTTACTTTATATTAGTCAGTTACAGAGGTGTTATACCTTTACTTTATATTAGTCAGTTACAGAGGTGTTATACCTTTACTTTATATTAGTCAGTTACAGAGGTGTTATACAGAATACCTTTACTTTATATTAGTCAGTTACAGAGGTGTTATACCTTTACTTTATATTAGTCAGTTACAGAGGTGTTATACCTTTACTTTATATTAGTCAGTTACAGAGGTGTTATACCTTTACTTTATATTAGTCAGTTACAGAGGTGTTATACCTTTACTTTATATTAGTCAGTTACAGAGGTGTTATACTTACTTTATATTAGTCAGTTACAGAGGTGTTATACCTTTACTTTATATTAGTCAGTTACAGAGGTGTTATACCTTTACTTTATATTAGTCAGTTACAGAGGTGTTTACAGAATACCTTTACTTTATATTAGTCAGTTACAGAGGTGTTATACCTTTACTTTATATTAGTCAGTTACAGAGGTGTTATACCTTTACTTTATATTAGTCAGTTACAGAGGTGTTATACCTTTACTTTATATTAGTCAGTTACAGAGGTGTTATACCTTTACTTTATATTAGTATACCTTTACTTTATATTAGTCAGTTACAGAGGTGTTATACCTTTACTTTATATTAGTCAGTTACAGAGGTGTTATACAGAATACCTTTACTTTATATTAGTCAGTTACAGAGGTGTTATACCTTTACTTTATATTAGTCAGTTCAGGTGTTACTTTATAGGTGTCAGTTACAGAGGTGTTATACCTTTACTTTATATTAGTCAGTTACAGAGGTGTTATACAGAATACCTTTACTTTATATTAGTCAGTTACAGAGGTGTTATACCTTTACTTTATATTAGTCAGTTACAGAGGTGTTATACCTTTACTTTATATTAGTCCTTTACTTTATATTAGTCAGTTACAGAGGTGTTATACCTTTACTTTATATTAGTCAGTTACAGAGGTGTTGTGTATACCTTTACTTTATATTAGTCAGTTACAGAGGTGTTATACCTTTACTTTATATTAGTCAGTTACAGAGGTGTTATACCTTTACTTTATATTAGTCAGTTACAGAGGTGTTATACAGAATACCTTTACTTTATATTAGTCAGTTACAGAGGTGTTATACCTTTACTTTATATTAGTCAGTTACAGAGGTGTTACAGACCTTTACTTTATATTAGTCAGTTACAGAGGTGTTTATACCTTTACTTTATATTAGTCAGTTACAGAGGTGTTTACAGAATACCTTTACTTTATATTAGTCAGTTACAGAGGTGTTATACCTTTACTTTATATTAGTCAGTTACAGAGGTGTTATACAGAATTTATTTACTTTATATTAGTCAGTTACAGAGGTGTTATACCTTTACTTTATATTAGTCAGTTACAGAGGTGTTATACCTTTACTTTATATTAGTCAGTTACAGAGGTGTTATACAGAGGTGTTATACCTTTACTTTATATTAGTCAGTTACAGAGGTGTTATACAGAATACCTTTATATTAGTCAGTTACAGAGGTGTTTTACTTTACTTTATATTAGTCAGTTACAGAGGTGTTATACCTTTACTTTATATTAGTCAGTTACAGAGGTGTTATACCTTTACTTTATATTAGTCAGTTACAGAGGTGTTATACCTTTACTTTATATTAGTCAGTTACAGAGGTGTTATACAGAATACCTTTACTTTATATTAGTCAGTTACAGAGGTGTTATACCTTTACTTTATATTAGTCAGTTACAGAGGTGTTATACCTTTACTTTATATTAGTCAGTTACAGAGGTGTTATACAGAATACCTTTACTTTATATTAGTCAGTTACAGAGGTGTTATCAGTTACAGAGGTGTTATACCTTTACTTTATATTAGTCAGTTACAGAGGTGTTATACCTTTACTTTATATTAGTCAGTTACAGAGGTGTTATACCTTTACTTTATATTAGTCAGTTACAGAGGTGTTATACCTTTACTTTATATTAGTCAGTTACAGAGGTGTTATACCTTTACTTTATATTAGTCAGTTACAGAGGTGTTATACCTTTACTTTATATTAGTCAGTTACAGAGGTGTTATAGAACCTTTACTTTATATTAGTCAGTTACAGAGGTGTTATACCTTTACTTTATATTAGTCAGTTACAGAGGTGTTATACAGAATACCTTTACTTTATATTAGTCAGTTACAGAGGTGTTATACCTTTACTTTATATTAGTCAGTTACAGAGGTGTTATACAGAATACCTTTACTTTATATTAGTCAGTTACAGAGGTGTTATACAGAATACCTTTACTTTATATTAGTCAGTTACAGAGGTGTTATACTTTACTTTATATTAGTCAGTTACAGAGGTGTTATACCTTTACTTTATATTAGTCAGTTACAGAGGTGTTATACCTTTACTTTATATTAGTCAGTTACAGAGGTGTTATACCTTTACTTTATATTAGTCAGTTACAGAGGTGTTATACCTTTACTTTATATTAGTCAGTTACAGAGGTGTTATACCTTTACTTTATATTAGTCAGTTACAGAGGTGTTATACAGAATACCTTTACTTTATATTAGTCAGTTACAGAGGTGTTATACCTTTACTTTATATTAGTCAGTTACAGAGGTGTTATACCTTTACTTTATATTAGTCAGTTACAGAGGTGTTATACCTTTACTTTATATTAGTCAGTTACAGAGGTGTTATACAGAATACCTTTACTTTATATTAGTCAGTTACAGAGGTGTTATACCTTTACTTTATATTAGTCAGTTACAGAGGTGTTATACAGAATACCTTTACTTTATATTAGTCAGTTACAGAGGTGTTATACCTTTACTTTATATTAGTCAGTTACAGAGGTGTTATACCTTTACTTTATATTAGTCAGTTACAGAGGTGTTATACAGAATACCTTTACTTTATATTAGTCAGTTACAGAGGTGTTATACCTTTACTTTATATTAGTCAGTTACAGAGGTGTTATACAGAATACCTTTACTTTATATTAGTCAGTTACAGAGGTGTTATACCTTTACTTTATATTAGTCAGTTACAGAGGTGTTATACCTTTACTTTATATTAGTCAGTTACAGAGGTGTTATACAGAATACCTTTACTTTATATTAGTCAGTTACAGAGGTGTTATACCTTTACTTTATATTAGTCAGTTACAGAGGTGTTATACCTTTACTTTATATTAGTCAGTTACAGAGGTGTTATACAGAATACCTTTACTTTATATTAGTCAGTTACAGAGGTGTTATACCTTTACTTTATATTAGTCAGTTACAGAGGTGTTATACAGAATACCTTTACTTTATATTAGTCAGTTACAGAGGTGTTATACAGAATACCTTTACTTTATATTAGTCAGTTACAGAGGTGTTATACAGAATACCTTTACTTTATATTAGTCAGTTACAGAGGTGTTATACCTTTACTTTATATTAGTCAGTTACAGAGGTGTTATACCTTTACTTTATATTAGTCAGTTACAGAGGTGTTATACCTTTACTTTATATTAGTCAGTTACAGAGGTGTTATACCCTTTACTTTATATTAGTCAGTTACAGAGGTGTTATACAGAATACCTTTACTTTATATTAGTCAGTTACAGAGGTGTTATACCTTTACTTTATTTAGTCAGTTACTTTATATTAGTCAGTTACAGAGGTGTTATACCTTTACTTTATATTAGTCAGTTACAGAGGTGTTATACCTTTACTTTATATTAGTCAGTTACAGAGGTGGTGTTATACCTTTACTTTATATTAGTCAGTTACAGAGGTGTTATACAGAATACCTTTACTTTATATTAGTCAGTTACAGAGGTGTTATACCTTTACTTTATATTAGTCAGTTACAGAGGTGTTATACCTTTACTTTATATTAGTCAGTTACAGAGGTGTTATACCTTTACTTTATATTAGTCAGTTACAGAGGTGTTTATACCTTTACTTTATATTAGTCAGTTACAGAGGTGTTATACCTTTACTTTATATTAGTCAGTTACAGAGGTGTTATACCTTTACTTTATATTAGTCAGTTACAGAGGTGTTATACAGAATACCTTTACTTTATATTAGTCAGTTACAGAGGTGTTATACCTTTACTTTATATTAGTCAGTTACAGAGGTGTTATACCTTTACTTTATATTAGTCAGTTACAGAGGTGTTATACAGAATACCTTTACTTTATATTAGTCAGTTACAGAGGTGTTATACAGAATACCTTTACTTTATATTAGTCAGTTACAGAGGTGTTATACCTTTACTTTATATTTCAGTTACAGTCAGTTACAGAGGTGTTATACCTTTACTTTATATTAGTCAGTTACAGAGGTGTTATACCTTTACTTTATATTAGTCAGTTACAGAGGTGTTATACCTTTACTTTATATTAGTCAGTTACAGAGGTGTTATACCTTTACTTTATATTAGTCAGTTACAGAGGTGTTATACCTTTACTTTATATTAGTCAGTTACAGAGGTGTTATACCTTTACTTTATATTAGTCAGTTACAGAGGTGTTTATACCTTTACTTTATATTAGTCAGTTACAGAGGTGTATATACCTTTACTTTATATTAGTCAGTTACAGAGGTGTTATACCTTTACTTTATATTAGTCAGTTACAGAGGTGTTATACAGAATACCTTTACTTATATTAGTCAGTTATTAGTCTTTACTTTATATTAGTCAGTTACAGAGGTGTTATACCTTTACTTTATATTAGTCAGTTACAGAGGTGTTTACCTTTACTTTATATTAGTCAGTTACAGAGGTGTTATACAGAATACCTTTACTTTATATTAGTCAGTTACAGAGGTGTTTATACCTTTACTTTATATTAGTCAGTTACAGAGGTGTTATACCTTTACTTTATATTAGTCAGTTACAGAGGTGTTATACCTTTACTTTATATTAGTCAGTTACAGAGGTGTTTATACCTTTACTTTATATTAGTCAGTTACAGAGGTGTTATACCTTTACTTTATATTAGTCAGTTACAGAGGTGTTATACCTTTACTTTATATTTAGTTACAGAGGTGTTTATACCTTTACTTTATATTAGTCAGTTACAGAGGTGTTATACAGAATACCTTTACTTTATATTAGTCAGTTACAGAGGTGTTATACAGAATACCTTTACTTTATATTAGTCAGTTACAGAGGTGTTATACCTTTACTTTATATTAGTCAGTTACAGAGGTGTTATACCTTTACTTTATATTAGTCAGTTACAGAGGTGTTTACTTACCTTTACTTTATATTAGTCAGTTACAGAGGTGTTATACCTTTACTTTATATTAGTCAGTTACAGAGGTGTTATACCTTTACTTTATATTAGTCAGTTACAGAGGTGTTATACAGAATACCTTTACTTTATATTAGTCAGTTACAGAGGTGTTATACCTTTACTTTATATTAGTCAGTTACAGAGGTACCTTTACTTTATATTAGTCAGTTACAGAGGTGTTATACCTTTACTTTATATTAGTCAGTTACAGAGGTGTTATACCTTTACTTTATATTAGTCAGTTACAGAGGTGTTATACCTTTACTTTATATTAGTCAGTTACAGAGGTGTTATACAGAATACCTTTACTTTATATTAGTCAGTTACAGAGGTGTTATACCTTTACTTTATATTAGTCAGTTACAGAGGTGTTATACCTTTACTTTATATTAGTCAGTTACAGAGGTGTGAGGTGTTTATACCTTTACTTTATATTAGTCAGTTACAGAGGTGTTATACCTTTACTTTATATTAGTCAGTTACAGAGGTGTTATACCTTTACTTTATATTAGTCAGTTACAGAGGTGTTATACCTTTACTTTATATTAGTCAGTTACAGAGGTGTTATACAGAATACCTTTACTTTATATTAGTCAGTTACAGAGGTGTTATACCTTTACTTTATATTAGTCAGTTACAGAGGTGTTATACCTTTACTTTATATTAGTCAGTTACAGAGTGTTATTATACCTTTACTTTATATTAGTCAGTTACAGAGGTGTTATACCTTTACTTTATATTAGTCAGTTACAGAGGTGTTATACCTTTACTTTATATTAGTCAGTTACAGAGGTGTTATACAGAATACCTTTACTTTATATTAGTCAGTTACAGAGGTGTTATACCTTTACTTTATATTAGTCAGTTACAGAGGTGTTATACCTTTACTTTATATTAGTCAGTTACAGAGGTGTTATACCTTTACTTTATATTAGTCAGTTACAGAGGTGTTATACAGAATACCTTTACTTTATATTAGTCAGTTACAGAGGTGTTATACCTTTACTTTATATTAGTCAGTTACAGAGGTGTTATACAGAATACCTTTACTTTATATTAGTCAGTTACAGAGGTGTTATACAGAATACCTTTACTTTATATTAGTCAGTTACAGAGGTGTTATACCTTTACTTTATATTAGTCAGTTACAGAGGTGTTATACAGAATACCTTTACTTTATATTAGTCAGTTACAGAGGTGTTATACCTTTACTTTATATTAGTCAGTTACAGAGGTGTTATACCTTTACTTTATATTAGTCAGTTACAGAGGTGTTATACAGAATACCTTTACTTTATATTAGTCAGTTACAGAGGTGTTATACCTTTACTTTATATTAGTCAGTTACAGAGGTGTTATACCTTTACTTTATATTAGTCAGTTACAGAGGTGTTATACCTTTACTTTATATTAGTCAGTTACAGAGGTGTTTATACCTTTACTTTATATTAGTCAGTTACAGAGGTGTTATACCTTTACTTTATAGTCCAGAGGTGTTTACTTTATATTAGTCAGTTACAGAGGTGTTATACCTTTACTTTATATTAGTCAGTTACAGAGGTGTTATACCTTTACTTTATATTAGTCAGTTACAGAGGTGTTATACCTTTACTTTATATTAGTCAGTTACAGAGGTGTTATACCTTTACTTTATATTAGTCAGTTACAGAGGTGTTATACCTTTACTTTATATTAGTCAGTTACAGAGGTGTTATACCTTTACTTTATATTAGTCAGTTACAGAGGTGTTATACCTTTACTTTATATTAGTCAGTTACAGAGGTGTTATACCTTTACTTTATATTAGTCAGTTACAGAGGTGTTATACCTTTACTTTATATTAGTCAGTTACAGAGGTGTTATACAGAATACCTTTACTTTATATTAGTCAGTTACAGAGGTGTTATACCTTTACTTTATATTAGTCAGTTACAGAGGTGTTTATACCTTTACTTTATATTAGTCAGTTACAGAGGTGTTATACAGAATACCTTTACTTTATATTAGTCAGTTACAGAGGTGTTTATACCTTTACTTTATATTAGTCAGTTACAGAGGTGTTATACCTTTACTTTATATTAGTCAGTTACAGAGGTGTTATACCTTTACTTTATATTAGTCAGTTACAGAGGTGTTTATACCTTTACTTTATATTAGTCAGTTACAGAGTTATACAGAGGTGTTATACCTTTACTTTATATTAGTCAGTTACAGAGGTGTTATACCTTTACTTTATATTAGTCAGTTACAGAGGTGTTTATACCTTTACTTTTATATTAGTCAGTTACAGAGGTGTTATACCTTTACTTTATATTAGTCAGTTACAGAGGTGTTATACCTTTACTTTATATTAGTCAGTTACAGAGGTGTTATACCTTTACTTTATATTAGTCAGTTACAGAGGTGTTATACCTTTACTTTATATTAGTCAGTTACAGAGGTGTTATACCTTTACTTTATATTAGTCAGTTACAGAGGTGTTATACCTTTACTTTATATTAGTCAGTTACAGAGGTGTTAGTCAGTTACAGAGGTGTTATACAGAATACCTTTACTTTATATTAGTCAGTTACAGAGGTGTTATACCTTTACTTTATATTAGTCAGTTACAGAGGTGTTATACCTTTACTTTATATTAGTCAGTTACAGAGGTGTTATACCTTTACTTTATATTAGTCAGTTACAGAGGTGTTATACCTTTACTTTATATTAGTCAGTTACAGAGGTGTTATACCTTTACTTTATATTAGTCAGTTACAGAGGTGTTATACAGAATACCTTTACTTTATATTAGTCAGTTACAGAGGTGTTATACAGAATACCTTTACTTTATATTAGTCAGTTACAGAGGTGTTATATACCTTTACTTTATATTAGTCAGTTACAGAGGTGTTATACAGAATACCTTTACTTTATATTAGTCAGTTACAGAGGTGTACCTTTACTTTATATTAGTCAGTTACAGAGGTGTTATACCTTTACTTTATATTAGTCAGTTACAGAGGTGTGTTATAGTCAGTTAGAGGTGTTATACCTTTACTTTATATTAGTCAGTTACAGAGGTGTTATACCTTTACTTTATATTAGTCAGTTACAGAGGTGTTATACAGAATACCTTTACTTTATATTAGTCAGTTACAGAGGTGTTATACCTTTACTTTATATTAGTCAGTTACAGAGGTGTTATACCTTTACTTTATATTAGTCAGTTACAGGGGTGTTATACAGAATACCTTTACTTTATATTAGTCAGTTACAGAGGTGTTATACCTTTACTTTATATTAGTCAGATACAGAGGTATTATACCTTTACTTTATATTAGTCAGTTACAGAGGTGTTACAGAGGTGTTATACCTTTACTTTATATTAGTCAGTTACAGAGGTGTTATACCTTTACTTTATATTAGTCAGTTACAGAGGTGTTATACCTTTACTTTATATTAGTCAGTTACAGAGGTGTTATACAGAATACCTTTACTTTATATTAGTCAGTTAGAGGTGTTATACCTTTACTTTATATTAGTCAGTTACAGGGGTGTTATACCTTTACTTTATATTAGTCAGTTACAGAGGTGTTATACAGAATACCTTTACTTTATATTAGTCAGTTACAGAGGTGTTATACCTTTACTTTATATTAGTCAGTTACAGAGGTGTTATACAGAATACCTTTACTTTATATTAGTCAGTTACAGAGGTGTTATACCTTTACTTTATATTGTCAGTTACAGAGGTGTTATACCTTTACTTTATATTAGTCAGTTACAGAGGTGTTATACCTTTACTTTATATTAGTCAGTTACAGAGGTGTTATACCTTTACTTTATATTAGTCAGTTACAGAGGTGTTATACAGAATACCTTTACTTTATATTAGTCAGTTACAGAGGTGTTATACCTTTACTTTATATTAGTCAGTTACAGAGGTGTTATACCTTTACTTTATATTAGTCAGTTACAGAGGTGTTATACCTTTACTTTATATTAGTCAGTTACAGAGGTGTTATACCTTTACTTTATATTAGTCAGTTACAGAGGTGTTATACCTTTACTTTATATTAGTCAGTTACAGAGGTGTTATACCTTTACTTTATATTAGTCAGTTACAGAGGTGTTATACAGAATACCTTTACTTTATATTAGTCAGTTACAGAGGTGTTATACCTTTACTTTATATTAGTCAGTTACAGAGGTGTTATACCTTTACTTTATATTAGTCAGTTACAGAGGTGTTATACCTTTACTTTATATTAGTCAGTTACAGAGGTGTTATACAGAATACCTTTACTTTATATTAGTCAGTTACAGAGGTGTTATACAGAATACCTTTACTTTATATTAGTCAGTTACAGAGGTGTTATACAGAATACCTTTACTTTATATTAGTCAGTTACAGAGGTGTTATACCTTTACTTTATATTAGTCAGTTACAGAGGTGTTATACCTTTACTTTATATTAGTCAGTTACAGAGGTGTTATACCTTTACTTTATATTAGTCAGTTACAGAGGTGTTATACCTTTACTTTATATTATACCTTTACTTTATATTAGTCAGTTACAGAGGTGTTATACAGAATACCTTTACTTTATATTAGTCAGTTACAGAGGTGTTATACCTTTACTTTATATTAGTCAGTTACAGAGGTGTTATACCTTTACTTTATATTAGTCAGTTACAGAGGTGTTATACCTTTACTTTATATTAGTCAGTTACAGAGGTGTTATACAGAATACCTTTACTTTATATTAGTCAGTTACAGAGGTGTTATACCTTTACTTTATATTAGTCAGTTACAGAGGTGTTATACAGAATACCTTTACTTTATATTAGTCAGTTACAGAGGTGTTATACAGAATACCTTTACTTTATATTAGTCAGTTACAGAGGTGTTATACCTTTACTTTATATTAGTCAGTTACAGAGGTGTTATACCTTTACTTTATATTAGTCAGTTACAGAGGTGTTATACCTTTACTTTATATTAGTCAGTTACAGAGGTGTTATACCTTTACTTTATATACCTTTACTTTATATTAGTCAGTTACAGAGGTGTTATACAGAATACCTTTACTTTATATTAGTCAGTTACAGAGGTGTTATACCTTTACTTTATATTAGTCAGTTACAGAGGTGTTATACCTTTACTTTATATTAGTCAGTTACAGAGGTGTTATACAGAATACCTTTACTTTATATTAGTCAGTCACAGAGGTGTTATACCTTTACTTTATATTAGTCAGTTACAGAGGTGTTATACCTTTACTTTATATTAGTCAGTTACAGAGGTGTTATACCTTTACTTTATATTAGTCAGTTACAGAGGTGTTATAGTCAGTTACAGAGGTGTTATACCTTTACTTTATATTAGTCAGTTACAGAGGTGTTATACCTTTACTTTATATTAGTCAGTTACAGAGGTGTTATACCTTTACTTTATATTAGTCAGTTACAGAGGTGTTATACCTTTACTTTATATTTAGTTACAGAGGTGTTATACCTTTACTTTATATTAGTCAGTTACAGAGGTGTTATACAGAATACCTTTACTTTATATTAGTCAGTTACAGAGGTGTTATACAGAATACCTTTACTTTATATTAGTCAGTTACAGAGGTGTTATACCTTTACTTTATATTAGTCAGTTACAGAGGTGTTATACAGAATACCTTTACTTTATATTAGTCAGTTACAGAGGTGTTATACCTTTACTTTATATTAGTCAGTTACAGAGGTGTTATACCTTTACTTTATATTAGTCAGTTACAGAGGTGTTATACAGAATACCTTTACTTTATATTAGTCAGTTACAGAGGTGTTATACCTTTACTTTATATTAGTCAGTTACAGAGGTGTTATACCTTTACTTTATATTAGTCAGTTACAGAGGTGTTATACCTTTACTTTATATTAGTCAGTTACAGAGGTGTTATACAGAATACCTTTACTTTATATTAGTCAGTTACAGAGGTGTTATACAGAATACCTTTACTTTATATTAGTCAGTTACAGAGGTGTTATACAGAATACCTTTACTTTATATTAGTCAGTTACAGAGGTGTTATACCTTTACTTTATATTAGTCAGTTACAGAGGTGTTATACCTTTACTTTATATTAGTCAGTTACAGAGGTGTTTACAGAATACCTTTACTTTATTAGTCAGTTACAGAGGTGTTATACCTTTACTTTATATTAGTCAGTTACAGAGGTGTTATACCTTTACTTTATATTAGTCAGTTACAGAGGTGTTATACAGAATACCTTTACTTTATATTAGTCAGTTACAGAGGTGTTATACCTTTACTTTATATTAGTCAGTTACAGAGGTGTTATACCTTTACTTTATATTAGTCAGTTACAGAGGTGTTATACCTTTACTTTATATTAGTCAGTTACAGAGGTGTTATACCTTTACTTTATATTAGTCAGTTACAGAGGTGTTATACCTTTACTTTATATTAGTCAGTTACAGAGGTGTTATACCTTTACTTTATATTAGTCAGTTACAGAGGTGTGTCAGTTACAGAGGTGTTATACCTTTACTTTATATTAGTCAGTTACAGAGGTGTTATACAGAATACCTTTACTTTATATTAGTCAGTTACAGAGGTGTTATACCTTTACTTTATATTAGTCAGTTACAGAGGTGTTATACCTTTACTTACTTTATATTAGTCAGTTACAGAGGTGTTATACCTTTACTTTATATTAGTCAGTTACAGAGGTGTTATACAGAATACCTTTACTTTATATTAGTCAGTTACAGAGGTGTTATACCTTTACTTTATATTAGTCAGTTACAGAGGTGTTATACCTTTACTTTATATTAGTCAGTTACAGAGGTGTTATACAGAATACCTTTACTTTATATTAGTCAGTTACAGAGGTGGTGTTATACCTTTACTTTATATTAGTCAGTTACAGAGGTGTTATACCTTTACTTTATATTAGTCAGTTACAGAGGTGTTATACCTTTACTTTATATTAGTCAGTTACAGAGGTGTTATACCTTTACTTTATATTAGTCAGTTACAGAGGTGTTATACAGAATACCTTTACTTTATATTAGTCAGTTACAGAGGTGTTATACCTTTACTTTATATTAGTCAGTTACAGAGGTGTTATACCTTTACTTTATATTAGTCAGTTACAGAGGTGTTTACAGAGGTGTTATACCTTTACTTTATATTAGTCAGTTACAGAGGTGTTTACAGAATACCTTTACTTTATATTAGTCAGTTACAGAGGTGTATACAGAATACCTTTACTTTATATTAGTCAGTTACAGAGGTGTTATACCTTTACTTTATATTAGTCAGTTACAGAGGTGTTTACAGAATACCTTTACTTTATATTAGTCAGTTACAGAGGTGTTATACCTTTACTTTATATTAGTCAGTTACAGAGGTGTTATATACCTTTACTTTATATTAGTCAGTTACAGAGGTGTTTACAGAATACCTTTACTTTATATTAGTCAGTTACAGGTGTTAGGTGTTATACCTTTACTTTATATTAGTCAGTTACAGAGGTGTTATACCTTTACTTTATATTAGTCAGTTACAGAGGTGTTATACAGAACCTTTACTTTATATTAGTCAGTTACAGAGGTGTTATACCTTTACTTTATATTAGTCAGTTACAGAGGTGTTATACCTTTACTTTATATTAGTCAGTTACAGAGGTGTTATACCTTTACTTTATATTAGTCAGTTACAGAGGTGTTATACCTTTACTTTATATTAGTCAGTTACAGAGGTGTTATACCTTTACTTTATATTAGTCAGTTACAGAGGTGTTATACCTTTACTTTATATTAGTCAGTTACAGAGGTGTTATACAGAATACCTTTACTTTATATTAGTCAGTTACAGAGGTGTTATACCTTTACTTTATATTAGTCAGTTACAGAGGTGTTATACCTTTACTTTATATTAGTCAGTTACAGAGGTGTTATCAGAATACCTTTACAGAGTGTTATACCTTTACTTTATATTAGTCAGTTACAGAGGTGTTATACAGAATACCTTTACTTTATATTAGTCAGTTACAGAGGTGTTATACCTTTACTTTATATTAGTCAGTTACAGAGGTGTTTATACCTTTACTTTATATTAGTCAGTTACAGAGGTGTTATACAGAATACCTTTACTTTATATTAGTCAGTTACAGAGGTGTTATACCTTTACTTTATATTAGTCAGTTACAGAGGTGTTATACCTTTACTTTATATTAGTCAGTTACAGAGGTGTTTATACCTTTACTTTATATTAGTCAGTTACAGAGGTGTTATACCTTTACTTTATATTAGTCAGTTACAGAGGTGTTATACCTTTACTTTATATTAGTCAGTTACAGAGGTGTTATACCTTTACTTTATATTTAGTTCAGGTGTTACAGAGTCAGTTACAGAGGTGTTATACAGAATACCTTTACTTTATATTAGTCAGTTACAGAGGTGTTATACCTTTACTTTATATTAGTCAGTTACAGAGGTGTTATACAGAATACCTTTACTTTATATTAGTCAGTTACAGAGGTGTTATACCTTTACTTTATATTAGTCAGTTACAGAGGTGTTATACCTTTACTTTATATTAGTCAGTTACAGAGGTGTTATACAGAATACCTTTACTTTATATTAGTCAGTTACAGAGGTGTTATACAGAATACCTTTACTTTATATTAGTCAGTTACAGAGGTGTTATACCTTTACTTTATATTAGTCAGTTACAGAGGTGTTATACCTTTACTTTATATTAGTCAGTTACAGAGGTGTTTATACCTTTACTTTATATTAGTCAGTTACAGAGGTGTTATACAGAATACCTTTACTTTATATTAGTCAGTTACAGAGGTGTTATACCTTTACTTTATATTAGTCAGTTACAGAGGTGTTATACCTTTACTTTATATTAGTCAGTTACAGAGGTGTTATACCTTTACTTTATATTAGTCAGTTACAGAGGTGTTATACCTTTACTTTATATTAGTCAGTTACAGAGGTGTTATACAGAATACCTTTACTTTATATTAGTCAGTTACAGAGGTGTTATACCTTTACTTTATATTAGTCAGTTACAGAGGTGTTATACAGAATACCTTTTTATATTAGTCAGTTACAGAGGTGTTATACCTTTACTTTATATTAGTCAGTTACAGAGGTGTTATACAGAATACCTTTACTTTATATTAGTCAGTTACAGAGGTGTTATTATACCTTTACTTTATATTAGTCAGTTACAGAGGTGTTATACCTTTACTTTATATTAGTCAGTTACAGAGGTGTTATATACCTTTACTTTATATTTAGTCAGTTACAGAGGTGTTTTACTTTATATTAGTCAGTTACAGAGGTGTTATACCTTTACTTTATATTAGTCAGTTACAGAGGTGTTATACAGAATACCTTTACTTTATATTAGTCAGTTACAGAGGTGTTATACCTTTACTTTATATTAGTCAGTTACAGAGGTGTTATACAGAATACCTTTACTTTATATTAGTCAGTTACAGAGGTGTTATACTTTATATTAGAATACCAGTTACAGAGGTGTTATACAGAATACCTTTACTTTATATTAGTCAGTTACAGAGGTGTTATACCTTTACTTTATATTAGTCAGTTACAGAGGTGTTATACCTTTACTTTATATTAGTCAGTTACAGAGGTGTTATACAGAATACCTTTACTTTATATTAGTCAGTTAGAGGTGTTATACCTTTACTTTATATTAGTCAGTTACAGAGGTGTTATACCTTTACTTTATATTAGTCAGTTACAGAGGTGTTATACAGAATACCTTTACTTTATATTAGTCAGTTACAGAGGTGTTATACAGAATACCTTTACTTTATATTAGTCAGTTACAGAGGTGTTATACAGAATACCTTTACTTTATATTAGTCAGTTACAGAGGTGTTATACCTTTACTTTATATTAGTCAGTTACAGAGGTGTTATACCTTTACTTTATATTAGTCAGTTACAGAGGTGTTATACAGAATACCTTTACTTTATATTAGTCAGTTACAGAGGTGTTATACCTTTACTTTATATTAGTCAGTTACAGAGGTGTTATACCTTTACTTTATATTAGTCAGTTACAGAGGTGTTATACCTTTACTTTATATTAGTCAGTTAAAGAGGTGTTATACAGAATACCTTTACTTTATATTAGTCAGTTGCAGAGGTGTTATACCTTTACTTTATATTAGTCAGTTAAAGAGGTGTTATACAGAATACCTTTACTTTATATTAATCAGTTCCAGAGGTGTTATACCTTTACTTTATATTAGTCAGTTACAGAGGTGTTATACCTTTACTTTATATTAGTCAGTTAAAGAGGTGTTATACAGACTACCTTTACTTTATATTAGTCAGTTACATCTGCTGACACTTAAAGTAAAAATTCCCTGTCTTAGGTCAGTTAGGATCACCACTTTATTTTAAGAATGTGAAATGTCAGAATAATAGTAGAGAGAAGGATTTATTTCAGCTTTTATTTCTTTCATCACATTCCCAGTGGGTCAGAAGTTTACATACACTCAATTAGTACTTTGTAGCATTGCCTTTAAATTGTTTAACTTGGGTCAAACGTTTTGGGTAGCCTTCCACAAGCTTGCCACAATAAGTTGGTTCTATTTTGGCCCATTCCTCCTGACAGAGCTGGTGTAACTGAGTCAGGTTTGGAGGCCTCCTTGCTCGCACATGTTTTTTCAGTTCTGCCCACACATTTTCCATAGGATTGAGGTCACGGCTTTGTGATGACCACTCCAATACCTTGACTTTGTTGTCCTTAAGCCATTTGAGTGTAGGTAAACTTCTGACCCACTGGGAATGTGATGAAAGAAATAAAAGCTGAAATAAATCCTCTCTACTATTATTCGGACATTTCACATTCTTAAAATAAAGTGGTGATCCTAACTGACCTAAGACAGTGAATTTTTACTAGGATTAAATGTCAGGAATTGTGAAAAACTGAGTTTAAATGTATTTGGCTAAGGTGTATGTAAACTTCTAACTTCAACTGTAGGAATGCACTTATGTGGTGATGCTGTGCTGTGGTTTGCTGAGATGCAAGACAAATGCATTATAATTTTAACAATTTATTCCAACTTCATAGTGTGGTAATATACACTGAGTATACTTGTCACCAAAAGCACTCACAAACTTCTACAGATGCACAATCGAGAGCATCCTGGCGGGCTGTATCACCGCCTGGTACGGCAACTGCTCCGCCCACAACCGTAAGGCTCTCCAGAGGGTAGTGAGGTCTGCACAACGCATCACCGGGGGCAAACTACCTGCCCTCCAGGACACCTACACCACCCGATGTTACAGGAAGGCCATAAAGATCATCAAGGACAACAACCACCCGAGCCACTGCCTGTTCACCCCGCTATCATCCAGAAGGCGAGGTCAGTACAGGTGCATCAAAGCTGGGACCGAGAAACTGAAAAACAGCTTCTATCTCAAGGCCATCAGACTGTTAAACAGCCACCACTAACATTGAGTGGCTGCTGCCAACACACTGACTCAACTCCAGCCACTTTAATAATGGGAATTGATGGGAAATGATTTATAATATATCACTAGCCACTTTAAACAATGCTACCCAATATAATGTTTACATACCCTACATTATTCATCTCATATGTATATGTATATACTGTACTCTATATCATCTACTGCATCTTTATGTAATACATGTATCACTAGCCACTTTAACTATGCCACTTTTATTTACATACTCACCTCATATGTATATACTGTACTCGATACCATCTACTGTATCGTGCATATGCCGCTCTGTACCATCACTCATTCATATATCTTTATGTACATATTCTTTATCCATTTACATTTACATTTAAGTCATTTAGCAGACGCTCTTATCCCCCTACACTTGTGTGTATAAGACAGTAGTTTTGGAATTGTTAGTTAGATTACTTGTTGGTTATTACTGCATTGTCGGAACTAGAAGCACAAGCATTTCGCTACACTCGCATTAACATCTGCTAACCATGTGTATGTGACAAATAAAATTTGATTTGATTTGACAGTAGGAACATCTTCTTAATATTGAGTTGTACTGTAACGGTTTTCTTGAGTTGAAGGAGAGGCGGACCAAAACGCAGTGTGGTTATTATTCATGGTTCTTTAATAAAGAAACTATACATGAATAGACTAACAAAACAAGAAATGTGAAAAACCAAAACTGGTGCAAACACAGAGACAGGAACAATCACCCACAAAACCCAACACCAAACAGGCTACCTAAATATGGTTCCCAATCAAAGACAATGACTAACACCTGCCTCTGATTGAGAACCATATCAGGCCAAACATAGAAATAAGACAAACTAGACATGTAACATAGAATGCCCACTCAGATCACACCCTGACCAAACAAAACATAGAAACATATAAAGCAAGCTATGGTCAGGGTGTGACATGTACGCCCCCTTTTGCCCCCAGAAGAGCCTGAATTAGTCAGGACATGGACTCTACAAGGTGTTGAAAGGATGCTGGCCCATGTTGACTCCAATGCTTCCCACTGTTGTGTCAAGTTGGCTGGATGTACATTGGGTGGTGGACCATTCTTGATATACACGGGAAACTGTTGAGCGTGAACAACCCAGCAGCATTCTTGACACAAATGGGTGTGCCTGGCATCTACTACCATACCTTGTTCAAAAGGTAATAAACTATTTTGTCTTGCCCATTCACCCTCTGAATGGCGCATACACAATTCATGTCTCAAGGCTTAAAAATCCTTCTTTAACCTTTCTCCTCCCCTTCATCTACACTGATTGAAGTGGATTTAACAAGGGACATCATACAGTGCATTCAGAAAAAAATCAGACCCCTTCACCTATCCTACATTTTGTTACATTACAGCCTTATGCTAAAATTGATTAAATATTTTTCCCCCCCTAATCGTTCTACACGCAATAACCCATAATAACAAAGCAGAAACAGGTTGACATTTTTGTAAATCTATTAAAAATACAAAACTGGATTATCAAATTTACATAAGTATTCAGACCCTTTACTCAGTACTTTGTTGAAGCACCTTTGGCAGCGATTACAGACTCGAGTCTTCTTGGGTATGACGCTACAAGCACGGCACACCTGTATTTGTTGAGTTTCTCCCACTCTTCTCTGCAGATCCTCTCAATCTCTGTCAGGTTGGATGGGGAGCATCGCTGCACAGCTATTTTTAGGTCTTTCCAGAGATGTTTGATCGGGTTCAAGTCCGGGTTCTGGCTGGGCCACTCAAGGACATTCAGAGACTTGTCCCGAAGCCACTCATGCGTTGTCTTGCCTGTCTGCTTAGGGTTGTTGTCCCTTTGGAAGGTGGACCTTCGCCCCAGTCTGAGGTCCTGAGCACTCGCAACAGCATGATGCTGCCACCACTATGCTTCACCATAGGGATGGTACCAGGTTTCCTCCTGATTGGCATTCAGGCCAAAAAGCTCCAATTTGGTTTCATCAGACCAGTGAATCTTGTTTCTCATGGTTTGAGTGTCCTTTAGGTGCCTTAATGCTGCAGACGTTTTTTGGTACCCTTCCCCACATCTGTGGCTCGACACAATCCTGTCTCAGAGCTCAAGGGACAATTCCTTCAACCTCATGGCTTGGTTTTTGCATTGACATGCACTGCCAACTGTGGGACTTTATATAGACAGGTGTGTGCATTTCCGAATCATGTCCAATCAATTGAATTTACCACAGGTGGACTCCAATCAAACTCTAGAAATATCTCAAGCATGATCAATGGAAACAGAATGCAACGGAGCTCAATTTCGAGTCTCATAGCAAAGGGTCTGAATGCTTATGTGAATAAGGTAATTCTGTTTTGCATTTTTTATACATTTGAAAACATTTCTAAAAACCTGCTTTCACTTTGTCATTATGGTGTATTGTGTGTAGATTGATTAAAATGTGTGTAGATTGATTACAAGGCTGTAATGTAACAAAATGTGAAAAAAATGAAGGAGTCTGAATATTTTCCAAATGCACTGTAGCTTTCACCTGGTCAGTCATTGCCATGGAAAGAACAGTTCTTAATGTTTTGTACACTCAGTGTATATAAAACACAGGAAATCACATGTTTGACTGAACTGGGCCTTTAACATATTTCCATATTGGAATCCCCAAAGTAAATTATCTACCCCCTCTCCTACTGGTGGATCACTCCCACTGAAATTGAAAATACCAGTGGCCGATAGCGGGTCTCCGCCCTCAGCTGTGTCTATAAATGGCATGTCTGGGATCCTGGGCTTTTAACTTTGTTAATCATGTAAATAAATAAATAAATGAGGCGTTATTGGGCAAGGATCCCTGCTTCTAAATTAGATGCCCCCTCACCAATTAAGCCAATTGAACACAACAGAGTTCACTTTGGTAACTGTTAAAGACAATAATGCCATTTAATGAGAACGTCCCTTTTATATATTTTTCAAATGTATTTAACTAGGCAAGTCAGTTAAGAACAAATTCTTATTTACAATGACGGCCTACCCCGGCCAAACCCTAACGCAGGGCCAATTGTGCGTCGCCCTATGGGAATCCCAATCACAGCTGGTTGTGATATAGCCTGGAATTGAACCAGGGTCTGTAGTGACGCCTAACACTGAGATGCAGTTGCGCCACTCGGGAAACCCTAAGGTAATAAATGTTTACACCACTTTATCATAACAAGTTTTGCAAATCTGAACATGCCCCTCACACAACAAAACCATGCAGGCCAATGCTTAGTCCTGCACTAGTTGGTTGGAATTTCCAATGACTAAGATAAGGAGTAGCTACTGTAGACCTTTATACTGCACCATGAAAATGTTTAGAAGAAAATACACTATATATACAAAAGTATGTGGACACCCCTTCAAATGATTGGATTTGGCTATTTCAGCCACACCTGTTGCTGACAGGTGTAAACACATTTTTTTGAAAAATTCGAGCACACGGCCATGCATTCTCCATAGACAAACATTGGCAGTAGAATGGCCTTACTGAAGAGCTCAGTGACTTTCAACGTGACACCGTCATCAGATGCCACTTTTCCAACAAGTCAGTTTGTCAAATGTCTGCCCTGCTAGAGCTGCACAGGTCAACTGTAAGTTCTGTTATTGTGAAGTGGAGCAACAAAGCCCAAAGTGGTAGGCCACACAAGCTCCCAGAACGGGACCGCCAAATGCTGAAACGCGTAGTGTGTAAAAATTCTGTCCTCTGTTGCAAACTGCCTCTGGAAGCAACATCAGCACAATAATTGTTTGTCAGGAGTTTCATGAAATGGGTTTCCATAGCCAAGCAGCCGTACTCAAGCCTAAGATCACCATGCGCAATGCCAAGCGTCGTTGAAGCTCGCCGCCTTTGGACTCTGGAGCAGTGGAAATGAGTGATGAATCATACTTCACCATGTGGCTGTCCGCCGAACGAATCTGGCTTTGGCAGATGCCAGGACAACGCTACCTGCCCCAATGCACAGTGCCAACTGTAAAGTTTGGTGGAGGAGGAATAATGGTCTGGGGCTGTTTTCATGGTTCGGGCTAGGCCTCTTAGTTCCAGTGAAGGGAAATCTTAACGCTACAGCATACAATGACATTCTAGACGATTCTGTAATTCCAACTTCGTGGCAACAGTTTGGGGAAGGTCTTTTCCTGTTTCAGCATGACAATGCCCCGTGCAAAAAGCGATGTCCTTACAGAAATGTTTTGTCAAGATCGGTGTGGAAGAACTTGACTGGCCTGCACAGAGCACTGACCTCAACCCCATCGAAAAGCTTTGGGATAAATTGTAACACCTACTGCGAGCCAGGCCCAATCGCCCAATACGAGTGCCCGACCTCATTTATGTTCTTGTGGCTGAATGGAAGCATGTCCCTGCAGCAATGTTCCAACATCTAGTGGAAAGCCTTCCCAGAAGGGTGGAGGCTGATATAGCAGCAAAATGGGGACCAACTCTATATTAATGTCCATGATTTTGGAATGATATGTTCGACGAACAGGTATCCACATACTTTTGGTCATGTAGCGTATATCCCGTAACTGAAAGTTTAAGGTGAGGATTATCGGGTAATGGAAATGACAGTTGTGGCCAAATATATTGGCACCCTTGCACTTTTTTCAAATAATGCACCATTTCTTCCATACACCTGTTCAAATTTAAACATGTATTTTGGTATCCACATATGTATGTCTTCGGTGTGCAGGGGAACAAAACAAAATGTTAAAAAAAATATCTGAATCTTAGCTTATTCGACAAAGAAATCCTAAAATGGCCCAGATAATATTATTGGCACCATCTAGAAGTAGTGAGAAACAATTCAATTTCAAGCAGGTGATTCTCCATTACTTTCGATTTGAACTCACCTGTGGTGAGATGCAGGTGCCTACCATAGAAAAATCACTACTTCAACCAGTTTTGTCTCACTGTGTGTACCGAATTGAGCATGGAGAAAAGAAAGAAAACCAGAGAATTATCTGAGGATGTCAAAGTCAGACACAAGATTGTTGCCAAGCATGGACCACCTCAAGGCTACATGTCCATCTCCAGACGCCTTGATGTTTCTGTTTCCTCCGTACGTAATGTTATCAAGATGTTTAAGGCCCATGCCACTGTAGCCAACCTCCATGGACGTGGCCACAAGAGAAAACTTAATGGAAAATTGCAGCTAAGGATTGTTTGAACGGTGGAGAAAGCACCTCGGCGAACTGCCATGGCAGGAGACCCAGGAGGACCCCACTGCTGAGAGAAAGACACAAGAAAGCCTGACTGCAATTTGCCAACACATACATGAACATGCAAAATCCTTCTGGGAGAATGTCATGTGGACAGATGAGGCCAAATTAGAGCTTTTTGTTAAAGCACACCATCTCTGTTAACAGAAAACAAAATGAAGTCTTTAATGAAAAGAACACCTTCCCTAAAGTCAAACATGGAGGAGGTTCAGTGATGTTTCTGGGTTGCTTTGCCGACTCTGGCACTGAATGTGTGCATGGCATCATGAAATCAGAAGAATACCAAGACATTTTGGAGTGCATTGTCGGACCCGGTGTCAGAAAGATGGGTCTCCGTCGAAGGTCATGGGTCTTCCAGTAGGACAATAACCCTAAACACACTTCAAAAAGCAACCAGGAATGAGTTCAAATCTAAATCCCATTGAAAACTTGTGGAGAGATCTTAATACAGCAGTTGGGAGAAGGCACCCTTCAAATCTCAGTGAACTTGAGCAATTTGCACTAAAGGAGCAGGCCAAACTGCCAGTACAGAGGTACAGGAAGCTCATCGATGGCTATAGGAAGCGCTTGATTTTAGTTCTTTTGAACAAAGGTGGTGCTACCAAATATTAAGTTTAGGGTGTCAATTTTGTCAATGCCATTTATTTATTTTCAGATTTAAATGAATATATTAAGATCTGGATCAAAAACAAAGGTTCTTTAATATTAAAAGTGAAATAAAGAATTGTGGAGACCAAATATCTAGTTTAATTTCAACTTATTTTGGGGGGAAATTGTGAGTTACTTTAAAAAAGTGCAAGGGTGCCAATATTTTTGGCCAGGACTGTATATGGAATGGAATGATTGACAGACAGTTGACATGAAACTGTCTTGAATCAGATGGACCAGCCGAGAGCTCTAAATTCTAAATAAATCACTGACAGTGTCACCAGCAAAGCACCCTACACCATCACACCTCCTCCTCCATGCTTCACGGTGGAAACCACACATGCAGAGATCATCCGTTCACCTACTCTGCATCTCACAAAGACACAGTGGTTGGATTGACTAACCTTCATGTCTTAAAGTATTGATGGACTGTCGTTTCTCTTTGTGTATTTGAGCTGTTCTTGCCATAATATGGACTTGGTCTTTTACCAAATAGGGCTATCTTCTGTATACCACCCCTAACTTGCCACAACACTACTGCTTGGCTCAAATGCATTAAGAAGGAAATAAATGCCACAAATGTACTTTTAACAAGGCACACCTGTTAATTGAAATGCATTCCAGGTGACTACCTCATGATGCTGGTTGAGAGAATGCCAACAGTGTGCAAATCTGTCATCAAGGCACAGGATAGCTACTTTGAAGAATCTACAATCAAAACATATATTTTGATTTGTTTCACACTTTTTTGATTCCATATGTATTATTTCATAGTTTTGATGTCTTCACTATTATGCTGCAATGTAGAAAAAAAATAATAAAGAAAAACCCTTGAATGATTGTGTCCAAACGTTTTACTGGTACTGTAAATGTCAGTTGTTTTGCTCTAGGAAGCCCACAAGCTCCACAAGACTCATCTGAAGGTAGCCCGGTACCAGTTTAAAAAATGAATGGAAATATACAGTATATGGAAGTAGTTTAGTGCCAAAAACAAATTGGTTAAATATGGGTAAAAAAATGTATAATTATAATTCCATGATTTTCTTATATCTTTCAGAGATAGGACAGACACCTAAAAACAAACCATGTATGAATGTTATTTAATGCGTTTCTATGGGCTAATAGCAGTAAGGGCAAATTAATTTGTTAATGTTTTGTTTTTATACCTAAAGTGGTCCTAAAATTCTACATCAAATAGCTAAATGATCATTGGTATGACCATCTTAAAACAATTCCATATGTTAGCTTAGTAGTAGAACCATTTTTTTGTCATTTTCATTTTCCATACTTCACACTAATGTGTGGTATCATATCCCATGGTCTTATTAATATACCTGCTTGGTCAAAGAAACTGTGGTCTGATTCCATGGGGTTCCATAGCTGGCTATTGGCTTATTGAGGCCAGAACCAGGCTAAATAAATGCTTGTGTGGTAAGTTACCAGGGAACTCTTGCGAGTCAGTCTGGTCTAGCTGTCAGAACCTTTATAGAGCAGGGGGTTTAGTCAGTCAGAGGGATTTGGTATGTCAGATTGGTAGGTTATGGTAAACATCATCCACATGAGGGCCCACACACTGTCATGAGGAATAGTTGTGGACGGATTCAGACCTTCTTTAGACTGGGTCAAAGAGCCATCGGCTGCAACCTAAACGTTGACAAACAAAATCAAATCAGAGTCAAGGAAATGGGCCATGAAACAGTGATTGCACTGCACATAATGCCCCTTTATCAATAGCCTAGTTAAAGAAGCATGGGATTGTGCCCAGAGATGCTGACTTCACTGCAAACATGACAATTGGCTCCACACAATCGTGAGTGTATAATCAAATCAGGAACATTGATACAGGGAGTGTACACATATCTATCTGTAAGTTGGAACACTGGATCTTTGTTCCATATAAAAACTGAGAACAGCCATGGAATGGGAGAAGGTAGAGCACCTCTACGGGCTCTCAGAGGCTGTGCTCAGCTTGAACTTTTTTGAGCTTTTATTGGATAATTTAGACATCAGCAGGGCCCATTTAAAATTACTGTGAAAATGATTGTGAACATGTGCATTCCCACTGGGCAAAAAAAGGATTGAATCAATGTTGTTTCCACGTCATTTCAACCTAAAAAAAATCTAGGTGGAAAACTAATTAGATTCGCAAAAAGTCTAAAACGTAAGGGCATTTAGTCTTTTTTTCCACCAAACTTTTAACCTAAATCCAATGACATGGTGAAATGTTATGTTGATTACATGTTGATTTCACTTTAGTTTACAACTCAACCAAATGTAAATCAAAACTAGACGTTGAACTGACTGTCTATGTCCAGTGGCTTGTCACAGCAGGTTTGCCTAGGATTGATGGTGGAGACTAGCTCAACAAAGGAACATGTTCAAATGTAACTTGGGTATAAGTTATGAAATGACAAGAGCCCTTAGTTTCTGACAATGAGACAGACATCCTCTGATGAAGATTCTTGGTTTGAGAGAGACATCTCATAAGAAACACACTGCCTTGTCCATGATCTCTAATTACACCACTATACTCCATTGTCTTCAGTTGAGAGAGAGGTCAGCCAACCCCCCCACCCCAACACCTCACCCATATCATACTTGTCCCTGGGCATCCACTGCAAGACATATACATCTCTTTAAATCCCGGGGACGCCAATGATTTCCCTAACCGATGGTAATGGGTTACCCAAGAAACAAGGAAACTACATCTTGTGCTCTATCTAGAAGGTTAGTTCTCTACCATATCACCATGACAGACAGTCTTTGATGGCTATTATTGCTGGATGGTACGATAGCTTAGGGCTCTCTAGTGCAGGTGTGTCAAACATATGGCCCTAAAATTTAAAATTTAAAAATCAATATACTTTAAAATGACAAAAAACAAAGTTTCTTGACTGTCCATCTCACTAATAATCACTGTGCACAGCCAATGGACCTATATTCATACAGTTTCTTGAGTGTTCAGCTCGCTAATAATCCCTAGACAGTCAGGGAGCATCAAAAATTCCCAAAACGATTGATAGAGGATTCTTTTGTTCAAATTTTGACAGCAAGGAAATATAACCAATTTTCAGTGTAGCCCTCCGGACCTCGTTGAAGAACGAGTGCGGCCCCCAGGCAAAATGAGTTCGATACCCCTGCTCTAGTGGTAGTCACCCACATTATCTTAGTTTAAAAGCCCAAAGTAGCCAAACAGTGCACATTGAAATTTAAGGAGACAGTGGTGGAATGACTGTGGGAAGCTTTCAAGCTGAGGCTTGAAGCCAACAGAGAATGTTGGGGATTCCACTCCATGCTGATAAATGTCCTTTGCAAGTAGGCAGAGTCAGCGCACGAGGCCCCTGCTGCACAAGGCCTGGAACTGCCACCTCTACTGCTGGGCTGGCTGAATCTGATTACAGGCAGGCCCTGAGGACAGTTGGGTCATTGAGTGCCCAGAGATGAGCAAACAATAAGATATTATCTGAAGGAATCTCTAGCTTTCCAAAGGAAAATGGTCCTTCTCAGTGTCACATTGACGATAGGATCCTCAACCTGACATTGAATCAGTCATTTAAGAAGAATAAACACTGCCACCCATTCATAGATACTCACTAAAATAATGAGAGCTCTTTTTTCACCCTTGTTTAAGACATATAAAGGGAAACTCATGGGGCTTTGCAAGACAAGGCTGTGCAGAAATTGGAGCATGCAGCTGACTCACAGATGAATACGCCTTTACAATGATTGGATATTAACTTAACAATCCCTTGGTCTATCACCATGGTACTTGACAAAGCTATATAGAAAATCTAATATAAAGCAAATGTATGTGGTTTCTGCAATTGAGTGTGCGTGACTATGTAGTGTAGCCTATTGGCTAAATGATTTGCACATTTCAACAAAACCCTAACAACTTACATAACTGCTGTTTTGTATAATACAGAAGAAACAAAATACACTGAACAAAAATATAAAAACAACATGTTAAGTGTTGGTCCCATGTTTCATGAGTTGAAATAAAAGATCCCAGAAATGTTCCATACACACAAAGGTTATTTCTCTCCAATTTTCTGCATACATTTGTTTACATCCCTGTTAGTGAGCATTTCTCCTTTGCCAAGATAATCCATTTCAATTGACTGATTTCCTTATATGAACTGTAAGCCGGTAAAATCATTGAAGTTGCTGTATGTTGCGTTTATATTTTTGTTCAGTATAGAATGCATGCACATCTGACTCTATTCTACTCAAGAATGCAAGGCGAATATAGATCCACCATAAAATAGGAAATGGAGCTATATCCCAAAACTATAAATTCAAGGTGTTTATACATTTTTTTATTTATTCATACAAACTTTGGATCCACAAATATGTTTCTTTCCCCCAACAAATATTGTTGACAAACTGATAAGCTCAAGCTATGAGTACAGTTATGTTATTGGTGTGCATGAATCGTCAGATGTGTGTTTACTGTGTTAACTGTAGTGCTTTCCTTACCATCTTAAATAAGCATGTCCCATTCAAAAACATAGAACCAGGAACAGATATAGCCTTTGGTTCACTCCAGATCTGACTGCCCTTGACCAGCACAAAAACATCCTGTGGCATACTGCATTAGCATAGAATAGCCCCCGCGATATGTAACTTTTCAGGGAAGTTAAGAACCAATATACACAGGCAGTTAGGAAAGCAAAAGCTAGCTTTTTCAAACAGAAATTTGCATCCAGTAGCACAAACTCCAAAAAGTTCTGGGACACTAAAGTCCTTGGAGAATAAGAGCACCTCCTCCCAGCTGCCCACTGCACTGAGGCTAGGAAACACTGTCACCACCGATAAATCCACGATAATTGAGAATTTCAATAAGCATTTTTCTACGGCTGGCCTTGCTTTCCACCTGGCTACCCCTACCCCGGTGAACAGCCCTTTACCCCCCACAGAAACTTGCCAAAGCCTCCCCATTTCTCCTTCCCCCAAATCCAGATAGCTGATATTCTGAATGAGCTGCAAAATCTGGACGCCTACAAATGAGCTGGGCTAGACAATCTGGACCCTCTCTTTCGAAAATGATCTGCCACAATTGTTGCAACCTCCCTCTTCAAAGGGGGAGAGACTCTAGACCCAAACTGCTACAGACCTATATCTATCCTACCCTGCCTTTCTAAGGTCTTCAAAAGCCAAGTTAACAAACAGATCACAAACCATTTCGAATCCCACCGTTCTCCGCTATACAATCTGGTTTCCGAGCTGGTCATGGGTGCACCTCAGCCACGCTCAAGGTCCTAAACGATATCATAACTGCCATCGATAAGAGACAATACTGTGCAGCTGTATTCATCGACCTGACCAAGGTTTTCGACTCTGTCAATCACCACTTTCTTATCGGCAGACTCAACAGCCTTGGTTTCTCAAATGACTGCCTCGCCTGGTTCACCAACTACTTTTCAGACAGAGTTCAGTGTGTCAAATCGGAGGGCCTGTTGTCTGGACCTCTGACAGTCTATGGGGGTGTCTATACAGGGTTCAATTCTCGGGCCGACTCTTTTTCTGTATACATCAATAATGTCGCTCTTGCTGCTGGTGATTCTCTGATCCACCTCTACTCAGACGATACCATTCTGTATACTTCTGGCCCTTCTTTGGACACTGTGTTAACTAACTTCCAGATGAGCTTCAATGCCACACAGCTCTCTTTCCATCGCCTTCAACTGCGCTTAAATGTAAGTACAACTAAATGCATGCTCTTCAACCGATCACTGCCCACACCTGCCCGCCCGTCCAGCTTCACTGCTCTGGACGGTTCTGACTTAGAATACGTGGACAACTACAAATACCTAGGTGTCTGGTTAGACTGTAAACTCTCCTTCCAGACTCACATTAAGCATCTCCAATCCAAAATTAAATCTAGAATCGGCTTCCTATTTCGCAATAAAGCATCCTTCACTCATGCTGCCAAACATACCCTCGTAAAACTGACTATCCTACCGATCCTTGACTTCGGCAATGTCATTTACAAAATAGCCTGCAACACTCTACTCAGAAAATTGGATGCAGTCTATCACAGTGGCATCCATTTTGTCACCAAAGCTCCATATACTACCCACCACTGCGACCTGTATGCTCTCGTTGGCTGGCCCTCACTTCATATTCGTCACCAAACACACTGGCCCAAGGTTATCTATAAGTCTTCGCTAGGTAAAGCACCGCCTTATCTCAGCTCACTGGTCACCATAGCAGCACCCACCGTAGCACGCGCTCCAGCAGGTATATTTCACTGGCCAATTCCTCCTTCGGCCGTCTTTCCTTCCAGTTCTCTGCTGCCAAAGACTGGAACGAACTGCAAAAATCACTGAAGCTGGAGACTCATATCTCCCTCACTAGCTTTAAGCATCAGCTGTCAGAGCAGCTCACAGATCACTGCACCTGTACATAGTCCATCTGTCAATAGCCCATCCAACTACCTCATCGCCATACTGTTATTTATTTTGCTCCATTGCACCCCAGTATCTCTACTGGCACACTCATTTTCTGCACATCCATCACTCCAGTGTTTAATTTCTATATTGGCCTACGGCCTATTTATTGCCTTACCTCCCTCATCCTACCTCATTTGGACACACTGTATATAGACGTTTTCTATTGTATTATTGACTGTATGTTTGTTTATTCCATGTGTAACTCTGTGTTGTTGTTTGTGTCGCTTTGCTTTATCTTGTCCAGGTCGCAGTTGTAAATGAGAACTTGTTCTCAACTAGACTACCTGGTTAAATAAAGGTGAAATAAAAAAAGGCCCTTAAATCAGCTGGCTCTGATTATCCCTGAAGTAAACAGGGACATCTTGTGGACAGAGGTGTGGTTGATTAAGTTGTTGTGTGTGCGCCTGCTGGCTAAATGATTTCCCCTTTAAATGTATGCCTAGTATGGTTATTTTGTTTGAGCCCTCCATTAAAATTAATTTGAAAATGTTGTACCCACCTCATCCACATTTTAGAGTCAGAGTCTTGTTGGAAGGGGATCAGTCTTGTTGGAATAGGCTTGATGTTGAATGTCTTTGGCATAGTGGTCCAAACAGGATAACAACTTCGAAAACAATTAAATTAATGTTTGGTTCTTCTTATCCAGCTAATTATGCACAATAATAATCTGCACCACGCCTGACCAAAATAAATTACGAATCAATAATTACAAAATTATCAAAAGGATATAAATGTTCTTTCTAACAAAGGTATTGCAATCAATTAATCGATGGTCATGTGTAACTGCCTTCATTGTCAGGAGATAGGGTACTTAATGGCCTAAATGAATTTCAATCAAAATAACAAAAAATTGTCAGCTGCCCAATTAATTCCTTGTCTCGCGATATTCTGGAAATGCTCTCCAGCAGCAGATGCTGCCAGTGAGTGGAAGGAGAGAGGGGGGTGAGAAACCTAACAAAACCGCAACCTTCTACCGTGGAAACTGCAGTTTTATTCGAAAACACCACGATTGTTACATTATTTATATACACACAACGTGACTGGTTTGAAAAACATCGTAATTTAACCCAAGGTATCTGTGCCAAGTGTATTATAGACCCATATCTAATTAAACTAGCAATGGCGTTGAAAAGAATTCAAAAGGTGAGTTTTTGTTTGCTTATTTCTTCCTGCGTTGCAACTAGTCCGCTAAATTGTTAACTATGTTTACAATAAGTATGGTTCTCCAAAATAGTTTGCCACATTTCATGTAACAAGCACTTGTTTGTGCTCCCCTTGAAAATACTTGGCAGATAGACAGACAAAGACGAGAAACCAATGGTGGCCTTTTGCAATTGACGCATTTCATGCTGCCTATGCTAAGCTGTTAGCTTAAAGGGACATTATTTTTTTTGCTTGCTAGTTAGCTGTCCTCACTTAACGTTAGCAGCTAACTAATGTAACGGGCCTGTACCTACCTAGCGGCATTTGGTTGGGGTGCAAGTAATATGACCACCATGTGAGTGTAAAATAAATAAGCAAGTTAGTAATGTTTTTGTGTCTGGCGACCCGGGTGAGAAAGTACAATTTTGAAGCTAACGTTAGCTTGCTAATGGTACCTATCTTTTGCCATCTTGAATGAATGAGTGTGCTGGAAGGTAATGCGCACGCGTGACATATGACAGCTGTTTGCTTGTTGCCAAATGCTTAACCCCAATGTTGCCATATATGGAATAGCAAATGGGGCGCTGTGACAAGCAAGTGTATTTATAACAGAATGGACAGCGTTTTCATAAAATGTTAGCTAACTAGAATATTGAGAAAGTTTACTACTTTATGTACAACAAGTGATGTCATACTATATTACCTCAAATGGTACACGGTTAGTGGACCATAACATTTCAAATATGTCATTTTGGTGAACAGTTGAAACAACGGTGGTCTGTTTGTATTTTGTCTGTATTGTCAATGTATTAAAAGTTGAGTAGGGATACTTGGCATGGTGTAACAACTTCACAGTATGGTACAATTAAGTCAGGGCCTGTGTAGTGAAACCAACCTGGACTCGGGGATAGATGTGAAATGAAGCCCGAGACTCTCCAGTTAGTATATGTTACCGTTTGTATTGTATGTATTCATTTGTGGATGTCCAGCCATTTTGTACAAATTCGCAAAACGTATGTAATGTTAAGAATTCCAATTTGTTGTGGCTAGTGTTAGCTAGTGGTTAGGTTATAGGGGAAGGATTACATAACATGTTAAGTAGTTGCAAAGTAGCCAAAAGGTTAGTGGCTAATTAGTTATAATGCTAATGTTTTCCGTGATGAGATTTGAACACGCAACCTTTCGGTTGCTAGATGCTGGCGTTATATGCTCACCCATCCACCCCAACCAACCACCTTCTGTCTTATGTAGCCATATCAAACGTAACATGCAGTGCCTTCGGAAAGTATTCAGACCCGTTGACTGTTCCACATTTTGTTACATTACAGCCTTATTCTAAAATTTGCATCTTTTAAAAAAGATCCTCAGCAATCTAGACACAATACCCCATAATGACAAAGCGACCAAATGTTTGCGCATTTATTAAAAATATAGAACAGAAATACCTTATTTACATAAGTATTCAGACCCTTCGCCATGAAGCTCGAAATTGAGTTTAAGTGCATCCTGTTTCTATTGATCAGCCTTGAGATGTTTCTACAACTTGATTGGAGTCCACCTGTGGTAAATTCAATTTATTTGACATGATTCTAAAAGGCACACACATCTGTCTATATAAGGTCCCACAGTTGACAGTGCATGTCACTGCAAAAACCAAGCCATGATGTCGAAGGAATTGTCCGTAGAGCTCAGAGACAGGATTGTGTCGAGGGACAGATCTGGGGGAGGGTACCAAAAAATGTCTGCACAGTTGCCTCCATCATTCTTAAATGGAAGAGGTTTGGAACCACCAAGACTCTTCCGAGAGCTGGCTGCCCAGCCAAACTGAGCAATTGGGGAGAAGGGCCTAGGTCGGGGAGGTGACCAAGAACCCGATGGTCACTCTGGCGCTCTGTCAGACTTCCTCTGTGGAGATGGGAGGACCTTCCAGAAGGACAACAGTCTCTGCAGCACTCCACAAATCAGGCCTTTATGTTAGTGGCCAGACCGAAGCCAGTCCTCAGTAAAAGGCACATGAAAGCCCACTTGAAGTTTGCCTAAAGGCACCTAAAGACTCTGACCATGAGAAACAAGATTCTGACGAAACCAAGATTGAAAACTTTATCCTGAATGCCAAGCGTCACGTCTAGAGGAAACCTGGCACCATCATTAGGGTGAAACATCATGGTGGCAGCATCATGACGTGGGGATGTTTTTCAGCGGAAGGGATTGGTAGACTAGTCAGGATCAAGGCAAAGATGAACAGAGAGTACAGAGAACCTGCTCAGGACCTCAGACTGGGGTGAAGGTTCACCTTCCAACAAGACAACTACCCTAAGCACTCAGCCAAGACAATGCAGGAGTGGCTTCGGGTCAAGTCACTGAATGTCCTTGAGTGGCCCAGCTAGAGCCCAGGCTTGAACCCGATCGAACATCTCTGGAGAGACCAGAAAATAGTTGTGCCGCAACGCTCCCCATCCAACCTGACAGAGCTAGAGAGGATCTGCAGAGATGAGTGGGAGAAACTCCCCAAATACAGGTGTGCCATGCTTGTAGCGTCATTCTCAAGTCTTTTAATAGCTGCCAAAGGTGTTTCAACAAAGTGCTGAGTGAAGGGTCTGAATACTTTACATGTGATATTTCAGTTGTATTTCTTTTCACAATTCTAAAAACCTGTTTTTGCTTTGTCGTTGTGGGCTATTGTGTGTAGATTGATGGGAGGGGCGGACACACATACATTTTTAGAATGAGGCTGTAACGTACCAAAATGTGTAAAAAGTCCAGGGGTATGAATACTTTCCGAATGCGCTGTATTATACTAATTAGTGTCCCGGAATTACATTTACTATATTACGTCTAGTTTATGAGACGAGTCTGAATAAAACTGGTCATGTAAGCCTAAATGTCAAAGTTGAGGAGCGGCTTTGGTTGTTAATTTGGCAGTGACACCCTTCACCCCAACTCCGTGCTCAACCAGACAACTGTCATCAAACTGATGTAGGGTTAGCCTATTTATTTTTCCCTATCTGAATGTCAGTTTTGTCACATTGTTGCTCAGTGTCTGAATCAGGGTTATATTCACTACAAATAGACTGGAACTGGGAGGGACTACCTGAACTTGTGCAATAAGAAATGTGAATTTGTTGCAAAGCAACGGTGTGCACTAGTGAATATGACCCAGATGTGACTACCTATGCAATCTGTTTATAAAATGTATAGCAATGACAGTTATACCCTCTTTTACGCTACTGCTACTCTCTGTTCATCATATATGCATAGTCACGTTAACCATATCTACATGTACATGCTACCTCAACCAGCCTGACTAAGCGCTGTCTGTATGTAGCCTCGCTACTGTATATAGCCTCGCTACTGTTTTTCACTTTTTTTTACTGTTTTTATTTCTTCACTTACCCATTGTTCACCTAATACCTTTTTTGCACTTGGTTAGAGCCTGCAAGTAAGCATTTCACTAAGGTCTACCTACACCTGTTGTATTCGGTGCACGTGACAAATAAACTTTGATTTGATATCCATGACTGAATTTTCTACTTCCTGGCCACATCATTTAGTAGTGGATACAAAGGTGAATTTTAGACACTGCTTTTTATTTATTATTATTCTATCTCTTTAGGAACTGACAGATTTGCAGAGGGATCCACCTGCACAATGCTCAGCGGGACCAGTTGGAGATGATTGTAAGTAGGGATGAGCTAGGGAATAAATGCTTTATATTAATGTCATATTTGCCATGTCGGAATGTTTTTTTAGAACAGTTAGTTCTAGTCTGTCAGACATTCAGTATTGTGATTTGCACAGATGCACAATACATACATTTTAGGCAACTTTTGATGGGCAGCAACGTGATGGGCGAGGCTGTGACATTGCATTGTTCGGTATTAATTGTAACCCATTTGTAATTTTATTTAGTGTTTCACTGGCAGGCAACAATAATGGGTCCGGTATGTGATCTAACTTCCCTTTCTCTTATTAGCACATAGCTTAGCATCAATAAACTTTAAGGGTATTCTTATCCTCTTTCTAAACATGTTTTTATTTTATTTTAGAATGACAGTCCTTATCAGGGAGGAGTGTTCTTCTTGACTATTCACTTCCCTACAGATTACCCCTTCAAACCACCAAAGGTGAGTAAAAAATCACATAAGATCAGTTGACATTAGGAAACACAATTCATAGTGCTAGAAGTAAGTGCTGGTTTATAAAATACTTAATTAAATTGCAGGTTGCGTTCACGACAAAGATCTACCACCCTAATATCAACAGCAATGGAAGTATTTGTCTGGATATATTGAGATCGCAATGGTCGCCTGCACTCACTGTATCAAAAGGTAAGCCACTTTGAATATTGGTATAAGATCTGACATGGGGTTGGAATGTATCTTTATGTACATATTCTTTATCCCTTTACACTTGTGTGTGTATAAGGTAGTAGTTGTGGAATTGTTAGATTACTCGTTGGTTATTACTGCATTGCCGGAACTAGAAGCACAAGCATTTCGCTATACTCGCATTAACATCTGCTAACAATGGGTATGTGAGAAATAACATTTGATTGATTTTAATATTTCCTGTCATTACATGCAGTATAACTATATAGTCATATTATTCATGGACAATACATTTAAATATAATGCAGAGGACCATTGGTTTTCATATGACAGCCAGACAGAATATTATCCCTCTGTCTTATTTTAAAACTAAGCATACAAATTTAGGTGGTTTGTTAAAAAGCAGTCATTTTATATTTTTAAGATTTGGCCTAACATTTTAAAGAAACAATTGTTTGACCTAGTCAATGTCTCTCCTGGTAATAATGTACAAGACTACTAGGGATCAAATTCAGCAATCCATTATTGTTTTATTTTCTACTTCAAATAGTTGTCAGAATAATAAATGTATCATTTTTTACTTGAAAAGGGCAATCATCATGTGCCACTTTATGGCTCTCAGATAGAGGTGGTCAACAGTAATGGTTGTCATAGCAATATGGATGTGAGCTGTTGGTAGGTGTATTAAAGGCGTATCATTCCCCTTAAAGAACATGCATGGTTAATTGGTTTACTTTTTGGATAATAAAATATATTGGATATTTTTTGTTGACTGTTGTCATGTATGTCTGCAGCTGGAGGGGGTTTAGATGCAGCTATCTGAAGTTGATTGTTTTTATTTTCCATTCCTTATTAGTTCTCTTGTCAATCTGCTCTCTGCTTTGCGATCCGAACCCAGATGACCCGCTTGTACCAGAGATTGCACACACCTACAAAGCTGACAGGGAAAAGTGAGTGTGCCATACAGTATTTGATTCCCTTGCTTTGAAACTCCAGCATACTGGTATTCTTGAATAGGACCTAGTCCACAAACAATTAAATATCTTTAATTTCAAAGTTTTGGTCAATAGACATTAATTTCTTCCCAATGTTTCAGTCAACCCTGGTGAAGGTCTTTTCACCATAACATTGGTATTAGTAGATAGGTTTCCATCCAACTTGTGACAGATTATCATATGAATATTTTAAAATCTGCATAAAAACAATGTGAATTTTCCCACCAAAGATGTTTCCATCAAATTGACCTGTTGCGGATAGATAAAATTAACTTTTGTGGTTAAATTACCTGAATAATGTACTAAATAAAAAACACAAGTTAAATGGGTTTCCATTGCATTTTCAACTCTACTGATGTTTTTGTCAGAAAATGTTGCGTTACATTGCGAGTGTGCCCACGCTGGTCTTGGCACGTGCGCTCTAGCCAACAATTCGCAGATACGGTGTGGGTAGGATAGCCTTCATGATGAGATTATGGACAAAAGAGCAAGAATATTATTATTTCTTTTGTCAAACAGCAGCCAAGCATTGATCATCATGTCACCAGAATAAGACCCTCTATATTTTTGTAAAGGAGCATCATCACTCATTACCGTGCACTTTCACCACCCTGTGAAGTTCATTATAATTTATTTAATCTGTAGCGTCATAAACTGCATGCTTTTCCGAGTTGTAGTGGGAGGACCACACATATTGTGACTCCCAAGTTTACTTCAAGATGATGGTTATTATATCAATATTTGCACATAAAGGCATTGCCATCGTCTTCTCGCATAATTAATTTTAGACAGTAAGATCTCACCTTGTCTCGTGTTTTGTTGACATTTGGAATGTGTTTTATTTTTGGGGGCTGTTCCATCAGGCCTGTCTTGAGTTAAAGTTCTTTTTAAATCTGTACTTTCCAAAAAAGGTTGTATGGAAACCTGGTTAATGATGCATTAAATTATTTGTGGAATATTCAAGAATACAGGTGTGCTAGTTTTTTCTGGTATCGTGCAAACCTTCCATTTTGTTTTACAGGTACAACAGACTAGCAAGAGAATGGACACAGAAGTATGCAATGTGAAAATGCCTGTTAAATTAAAACACTAAAAGAAGAAAATAAACATGTTTAATATTAACCCAAGGCAAAGGAACAAGAGGGGAAACATAACTAGACACTCGGGTTGGAGAAGGAAGTGATAAAATAAGGGACAGTGCAACCTGGCTGCTAAGTGCTGAGCTGCTGCCATTTGCTGTTCTTCATGACTTGTATGGATCTGCTGAGGAACTCCTGAAAGCACTCCCTTATGGAATACTGGAACCTCCTCATGTTCCAAACCACCACACCCAGACTTTAACTATTACTACTTCTATTGTGACTATTATCAGTGTTACTATTCATACTCTTATTATGATCACTGTTGTCATTATCATAATGATTGTGTTCTACTGAATGCTGAAACATTGGGTTTGAATTTGGAGGGGACTAGTTAGCGGCTTGGTTCTCCCTCCTTTCAAAGGTACTTTCTTTGTCCCTCTGGATGTCTTGTTCATGTATTCAGTGGCCTTGCTGTATTATTGTAATAACCTCTTCTCAGATGTTAGCTGTGAAATTGAGGTGGAGTGCTCAGCACAATGGTGCATGGCTATATCCAGCAGCGTGGTTCTATTGCCCACAATCTTGAAATACGGTCTCGGGTTGGTCTCAAACCCAGACATAATGTAAGATAAGTAATTTTGCTTCCCCCTGAGCCAATTTTGTTTTCACTCAATGCATTTGGAAAGGTCCCAAATGCAGTGACAGGTGGTCTTTGAAGAGCCTGGAGAGAGGTGCAATCAAGGTGAGCTGGACTGGTATCTGTGCTCATGGGAAAGCGACCAGGGAAAAAGTTCTGAAACTGCCACTACTTTTATCACTTGTCATCTATGTCCCCTTTTCTTGTCCTAGATCCATCCAGGGCTAGCATCTTGCCATATAACATCCAACTGTAAAGACACTTAAACCCTGGTAAAGCTCATCTCTGAGATTAACTCCTCCCAGCCATACAATGCCACTTTCTAAATACAGTAGCTCAGGTATATATCCAACTCACCTGTCTGAAATGGCACTGTAGTGAGAGAAATGATCAGACCTGTTTTGCACAGTGAGTTACTGCTTTAATCCAGAAGTTGTGTTTTTGGATGTCTGACATGGGTCATTCATTAGCTTTCCCCTTCTCAATTTATCAAATTGTTTTACTGTACAACACTGATGTGAATGTTTTCAAACAGGTTTTGTTAATGCTTGGAGAGACTGCACATGCTTATGTTTTGGATATGCCATTGGTAAAAAAAATAAACTTTTTTTTAAAATCTCCATTAGATGGGAGCTTAAAGACTTCCTTTAATGAAAAACTGTTGCAGATTTATGAATAAACATTTAGTTTTGTTTTTAGTTTGACTAAATTCAGATGTATTTGTCAGCATGGTTTATTGTGAAGTTTCACAAGGTGTTTCACACGTTTCCTGTGCCTTTTACATCTTACATTGTAACAAACTGTAACATGAGCTCTAACCTGGATCTTGGCAGCTGCATATTTGTTTTAGCAGATGTCTGGAGATTTTGTTCTCATCATTGGAACCTTACTTTCGCTTTATTTTTCCAGAGGGTCTGCAACAGTGTGCGTGTGCAATGCATTAGTAAACTAGTATTCTGCAAGCTTGATTGTAGTTATGCCATTAGTGATTAATCTGCCATTAGTAATATCAAATTCAACGTCAACATAATCCTGTGCAGGTGCTGGATTATTTAGATTGCATCTGTGTTGCGCCATAGACTGATTAAAAATAAAGTATAACTGTCTTGCCGTGGAAAGGGAATAAAAAGTCATGGGGGGAGGGAGTATAAGACATTTGGCCGTTGACGTGTTAATAAATCGATTTCAAGAGGCGTTTTAAGATTCAGAAGAAACTTCAGGAACTTCCATATATGGGCATTGTCTTCTGTATTGGAATGTAGACTTCGAGCAGGAACTCCATATATGGGTACAGAGCTCATATTGAAATGTGGCCCTGAACAGGAATGCCACACATCGGCATCAACATTAATATTGCAATGCACCCCCTGAAGCAGGAACACCATATGGGCCCAGACACACATTGGAATGAGGCCATTACCAAAACTCCATATATGGACATAGAGCTGTGACCATCCCAATTTTCATCCAATCTTCATTAGCCACAACCTGAATCCCCTTGCTTAATCAACCACCCTCATAGTATTTAAATGACATCCATTGTCATGCCTTTACATTGGCCTAACAAACAGGCTGTACTGCAAGTTTGTGATGAGCCATTGGCCCGCCACACTGTTGAGTGGCTTCCTGCACAATGGTGGGCCAGCTCAACCCTGGTCCATGATGGGGTGCTGGCCCTGCCATCAGGCTCAGCACAACCACAGTTCACAACTAGGGGTTGACTCTATCGGGAAGCCAGGTACTAACCCTGATGCTGGCCTCCCTGTCAACAATCCACTACAAAACCCTCATACCAAACTCGATCAACTTACTATTCCTTCTGAAATGTTTGTCAGGTGGAGAGAAGCCAAACTTGTGAAATGCTTGATATTGTCGCAGTGACGGTCTTTCCATAGATTTAATGAAGGATCAGTTAGGTTGACTGGGCTGGAAAAACATGTTCTAGACTATAGACTGGTTTTTTACTTACTATGGAGCTCAATGCATACGTTCTCATTATGACATTTAGAATAGGGCATAAGGATATGATTTTGGCACAAAATGCCTTTTCAAAATTGTTCTACAATTTAGCTGCAATGGATTGAATATCGACTCTGAATACATCAGAATCATCTGGCAGTAAAACCAATTCTTAAAAAGACAGGCAGTCAGTAATGCCACTGGACAAAACTTGGTTGCTGATTTCGCTCTTTGTATTTGTTTGGTTATTTATTTATTCTTAATCTGTCTTCCAGTTGTCATTTTTTAGTGCAATCAGCATCGATCCATCAAATGTTCCTTTCAGAATAACATCTTGGTTTGATCTAAAGAGATACAGACTAGAATGATCTCAATGGAGGTCATGATAGGCAGCTTGGCATGCTTTGCAAAATGGAGAACCTTTTCACAGCCATTTGCCAGATATCAGGGATTTATTTCTTTACAATTAATTTGCCTGACACCTTTAATTAAAATCTTAGCCTTTACCATTTTGTGTATAGATAATGTAAATTGCTATCAGGGCTTGTTTTCCCCAAAGGGACATTTATTTAATTTGATCAGTAGATACTTGCCATGTAAATTGAAATACATCTACAATTTAAATTTTTTAAATGTACAGACTTGCTAACTTAAAATTCAGGACCAGCCTTTTGAAATAAATGCATCTCAAATGTAGTATCTGTATGTGATTTTGACTTTCCAACACCATAACTAATTTCTTGACTATAAAAATATTTAATCAAATCAAAGACCATTCTTGATACACAAACTGTTGACTGTGAAAAACCCAGCAGCGTTGGAGTTCTTGACACAATCGGGTGGCCCTGGTATCTACTACAATACCCTGTTCAGAGGAAAATAAATCATTCTTTAACTTTCTCCCCCCCTACATCTACACTAGGTATTCCCAAACTGGGGTACGCCAAATAAAAATGTGATTCACATTAACAAATATTTTTTATTTAAAAAAATAAAACATTTTCAAACAGTCCATTTATATTTTTCGAACGGGGCTATACATTTGGGTGAGTTTTTTCTCTCACCTTTAGTAGACTCGTTTCACTGCCAAAAATAAAATTAAACCATCTCGTGTTCAGCGAAGTAACAACACAATGTCAAATAATTGGGGCGGCAGGTAGCCTAGTAGTTAGAGCGTTGGACTAGTAATTGAAAGGTTGTAAGATCGAATCCCCGAGCTGACAAGGTAAAAACCTGTCATTCTGCCCGTGAACATGGTGCAGAACCATTATTGAAAACAATCATTTGTTCTTAACTGACCTGCCTAGTTAAATAAATGTATTTTTTTTTATGTACATCCAATCACATTAACTGTTACTCTCTCACGGGACTTCCACTAACAGTCCATATGTAGCCAAACGTAGCTGCTGCTCATGTTGGAATCTGTACTGATGGCGCAAAAGCCATGACAGGGAGACTGGAGTGGTAACGCGTGTGCAAGCAGTTACTCCCGACGCCACTTGGGTACACTGCATCATCCACCCGAGAGGCTCTTGCTGCCAAGCCTGACAGTTTGAAAGATGTTTTGGACACTTCAGTAAATGTGGTTAACTTTGTTAAAGCAAGGCCCCTGAACTTATGTATTTTCTGCACTATGCAATCGCTCTGGATAAGAGCGTCTGCTAAATATAAATGTAATATGGGCAGCGACCATGTAACGCTTTTACAACATACAGAAGTGAGCTGGTTATCAAGGGGCAAAGTATTGACACGTTTTCTTTACTGACCATAGTTTTCACTTGTCTGACCGGAGCACAACTGAGCAAGAGGACAAGTACATTCGTGTCTAGTTTGAGAAACGGGCGCCTCACACATCAACTGGCTGCTTCATTAAATAGTACCCGCAAAACACCAGTCTCGAAGTCAACAGTGAAGATGCGACTCTGGGAGGCTCGGTTCTTTTCCCCAATCTTAATCTTTTATTTTTATTGGCCAGCCTGAGATATGGCTTTTTCTTAACAACTCTGCCTAGAAGCCCAGCATCCCGGAGTCGCCTCTTCACGGTTAACGTTGAGACTGGTGTTTTGTGGGTACTATTTAATGAAGCTGCCAGTTGAGGACTTGTGAGGCATCCATTTCTCAAACTTGACACTCTAATGTACTTGTCCTCTTGCTCAGTTGTGCACGGGCGTCTCCCACTCTTTCTATACTGGTTAGACAGTTTGCGCTGTTCTGTGAAGGGAGTAGTACATAGCGTTGTACGAGATCTTCAGATTCTTGGCAATTTCTCCCATGAAATAGCCTTAATTTCTCAGAACAAGAATAGACTGACGAGTTTCAGAAGAAAGGTCTTTGTATCTGGACATTTTGAGCCTGTAATCGAACCCACAAATACTGTTGCTCCAGATACTCAGCTAGTCTAAAGAAGACCAGTTTTATTGCTTCTTTAATCAGAACAACAGTTTTCAGCTGTGCTAACATAATTGCAAAAGGGTTTTCTAATTATCAATTAGCCTTTTTAAAATGATCAACTTGGATTAGCTAACACAACGTGTCATTGGAACACAGGAGTGATGGTTGCTGATAATGGGCCTCTGTATGCCTATGTAGATATTCCGTTAAATCAGCAGTTTCCAGCTACAATAGTCATTTACAACAGTCTACACTGTATTTCTGACACATTTTGTTATTTTAATGGGCAACAAATATGCTTTCTTTCAAAAACAAGGACATTTCTAAATACCCCAAACTTTTGAATGGTAGTGTATGTATGCACAGTTGAAGTCAGAAGTTCACATACACCTTAGCAAAATATATTTCAACTCAGTTTTTCACAATTCCTGACATTTAATCCTAGTAAAAATTCCCTGTTTTAGGTCAGTTAGGATCACCACTTTATTTTAAGAATGTGAAATGTCAGAATAATTGTAGAGTGATTTATTTCAGCTTGTTCATCATGTTCCCAGTGGGTCAGAAGTTTACATCCACGCAATTAGTACTTGGTAGCATTGCCTTTAAATTGTTTAACTTGGGTCAAATGTTTCGGGTAGTCTTCCACAAGCTTCCCACAATAAGTTGGGTGAATTTTGGCCCATTCCTCCTGACAGAGCTGGTGTAACCGAGTCAGGTTTGTAGGCCTCCTTACTCGCACATGCTTTTTCAGTTCTGCCAACAAAATAATGTTCTATAGGATTGAGGTCAGGGCTTTGTGATGACCACTCCAATACCTTGACTTTGTTGTCCTTAAGCCATTTTGCTACAACCTTGGAAGTATGCTTGGGGTCATTGTCCATTTGAAGACCCATTTGTGACCAAGCTTTAACTTCCTGACTGATGTCTTGAGATGTTGTTGCAATATATCCACAATTTTCATATCTCATGATTCCATCTATTTTGTGAAGTGCACCAGTCCCTCCTCCGACAACGCACCCCCACAACATGATGCTGCCAACCCCGTGCTTTACGGTTGGGATGGTGTTCTTCAGCTTGCAAGCGTCCCCCTTTTTTTCTCCAAACAAAACGATGGTCATTATGGTCAAACAGTTCTATTTTTGTGTCATCAGACCAGAGGACATTTTTTTGTCCCCATGTGCAGTTGCAAACCATTGTCTGGCTTTTTTTAATGGCGGTTTTGGAGCAGTGGCTTCTTCCTTGCTGAGCAGCCTTTCAGGTTATGTCGATATAGGACTCGTTTTACTGTGGATATTAATACTTTTGTACCTGTTTCCTCCAGCATCTTCACAAGATCTTTTGCTGTTGTTCTGGGATTGATTTGCACTTTTTGCACCAACGTACATTAATCTCTAGGTGACAAAACGGGTCTCCTTCCTGAGCGGTATGACTGCTGCTTGGTCCCATGGTGTTTATATTTGCGTACTATTGTTAGTACAAATGAACGTGTTACCTTCAGGCGTTTGGAAATTGCTCCCAAGGATGAACCACACTTGTGGAGGTCCCAAAAAATAATAATCTGAGGCCTTGACTGATTTTCTTTTGATTTTCCCATGGTGTCAAGCAAAGAGGCACTGAGTTTGAAGGTAGGCCTTGAAATACATCCACAGGTACACCTCAAATTGACTCAAATGATGTCAATTAGCCTATTAGAAGCTTCTAAAGCCATGACATAATTTTCTGGATTTTTCCAAGCTGTTTAAAGTAAACTTCTGACCCACTGGAATTGTGATGCAGTGAATAAGTGAAATAATCTGTCTGTAAACAATTGTTGGAAAAATGACTTGTGTCATGCACAAAGTAGATGTTCTAACCGAGTAGCCAAAACGATAGTTTGTTAACAAGACTTTTGTGGAGTGGTTGAAAATCGAGTTTTAATGACTCCAACCTAAGTGTATGTAAACTTCATATTTCAACTATATATATATATATATTCTAATATATATATTCCCTTGTCTGTGTAGTTTTCCATGTCTGGTCTAACAGGCTGTGTTATCAGGGTTAGATCAACTTTGTTACTAATATCAGAGATTAGGGATGTTTCTACTTTGGGTCTGTAAAACCATTTTTTGGAACATAAACAATAATACGCTTATCTAGAACGCTTGGCCCCACTCTACATCCTGCTAACTGTAGCTGCCCCATAGAACTCAACATGTAAAGTTTATTTTACAAGCAGAAAAGTTAACAAAGTCTACTTTAAGACAAAAATTGGGGTTGCATGTAGCCTAGTCAGTGTATGGAAAAGAAAAACAGTATATACATTACTTGCATAAATGGTACAGAAAGAATACTGTAAACATGACCAGTTTCACGTCAATGTTCCATCAGAGGGCGCCTAGTCAGAGTGGATGAGGTGGAATGTTCTGTCAGAGAGGTCTCTGGTTCTGTTCATGTTATGAGACGAGTTTCCTGTGTGCTGAGCGCTCATTCAGAAGTGATTATATTCGACTTCCTCCATAAAGTAGCTAGGACGGGCGTTTCACAGCTAGCGCAAGTGTTTGAGCGAAAGAAAGATGGCAGTGAACTTAAGTAAAAACGGAATTTCCCTGACAAATGCTTACAAAGAGGTTGTAGATGAGAAATCCAACACCAACTGGTAAGGACGGTAGCTATCTTTAATTGCCTCGCCATAACATGTTGCATCCGCTATGTTTAAGTAGCTAGCTCCCTAGCTAACTTAGCTATCATATCAGTTAACTAACTCACAAGTTGTGCAATGAAAATTAATTGTGTTACAACGAAGCAGTATGATGATTATTGCCATGTTTCGTCGAGTTAAATCTGATGACCTTGTAGTCTGGCAATTTCCTTAGCTCGTTGAGTAGCTATCTAACGTTAGCTAACTAGTTCATGATGGTGCTATATAACATGACTTAGCCTATTTGAGTTACCTGTTTTATTTATTTTATTGGATTCATTCACATTGCAATGCCTAAACTTGTATGCAGCTAACTCATTTGGCTAATGTTAGCTAGCTACAGTAGCTAGTTAGTCCGAATTTGTACTAGAGAAAATACGTTTCTGGAGCATCAAGTTAATTTTCTGTGTCACTTCAAATAAAACCTGTTGGTGTAGGTGTTTAAAGATGACCTTAATTGACCTGCTTTAGTTGTCAAGACGGTTTATCAAACCCAGAGGGTTTTAGTCTTCGCACACATCCTGTTGCTGAATTAAAAGTTATTTAGCTCAACCATGGCATAGGGACCAGACTTGGCTAACTGAAAGAGGAAGCTCTCATAAGTGTTTTTTAGACATTTCTCACCATATAATTACACCGAACAAAAATAAACGCAACAATTTCAAAGATTTTTGGAACTTGAACATGCTGTTGTACACGTCGATGCAGAGCATGCCAAACATGCTCAATGGTTGACATGTCTAGTGAGTATGCAGACTATGAAACAATGGGGACATTTTCAGCTTCCAGGAATTGTGTACAGGGCTGTGCATTAACATGCTGAAACATGAGAGGATGACTGGCACGACAATGGGCTTCAGGATCTCATGGTATCTATGCATTTATGTTTCCATCGAATTAAAATGCAATTGTGTTCATTGTCCATAGCTTATGCCTGCCCATACTATAAAGCCACCATGGGGCATTCTGTTCACAACATTGACATCAGCAAACCGCTTGCCCACATGTCTGCCATCTGCCCAGTGCAGTTGAAACCGAGATTCATCTGTAAAGAGCACACTTCTCCAGCTTGTCAGTGGCTGTCGAAGGTGAGCATTTGTCCACTGAAGTCGGTTATGACACTTCAGTCAGGTCAAGACCCTGGTGAGGTCGACGAGCACACAGATGAGCTTCCCTGAGACGGTTTGACGGTTTGTGCAGAAATAATTTGGTTGTGCAAACCCACAGTTTCATCAGCTGTCCGAATGGTTGGTCTCAGATGATGACGCAGGTGAAGAAGCTGAATGTGGAGGTCCTGAGCTGGCGTGGTTACATGTTGTGAGGCCGGTTAGATGTATGCCAAATTCTCTAAAATGAGGTGACTTATGGTAGAGAAATGAACATTAAATTCTCTGGCAACAGCTCTGGTGGACATTCCTGCAGTCAGTATGCCAATTGCACACTCCCTCAGCTTTAGGCATCTGTGGTATTGTGATACAACTGCACTTAAAAAAAAAAAGTTATATTTTATTGTCCCCAGCACAAAGTGCACTTGTAATGATCATGCTATTTAATCAGCTTCTTGATATGCTACACCTGTTAGGTAGATGGATTATCTTGGCAAAGGAGGAAATGCTCACTAACAGGGATGTAAAGAAAATTGTGCACAACTTTTAAAGCAATAAGCATTTTTTGAGTATGGAACATTTCTGGGATATTTCAGCTCATGAAACATGGGACCAACACTTTACATATTTTTGTTTGGTATACATAGCTCTACAAAAGCTCTACATTTTGCACACTAAGTTGCACTAAGCTGAAATCGCTCCGCCATTTCCTGTTTGTCCAAATTCTAATAGTTTGCCTAATTTCAGTATATGTGACAATACAAGCAAGTATAGTGTACCATCTAAACCGAAAATATAGTATTTTCAGCTCTTTGAAGCTGATGTACAAAACCGAAAGTAAAAGATGCAAAAATGAAACTTAAGAACGGGAAGCATAGAAATGGCTCACATAGACTCCATAGTGGCGCAGTGGTCTAAGGCACGGCATTGCGGTGCTTGAGGCATCTTTAAAGAACCGGTTTGATCCCGGGCTGTGTCGAGACCGGGAGACCAATGAGGTGGTGCTCAATTGGTCCCGCATCACCCGGGTTAGGGGAGGGTTTGGCTGGCTGGGATGTACTTGTCCCATTGCGCTCTAGCAACTCCTGTGGAGGGCCTGGCACATGCATGCTGATTTCGGTTGCCAGTTGTATGGTGTCCTCTAACACATTGGTGCGGCTGGCTTCCAGGTTAAGAGATCAGTGTCAAGAAGCAGTGCGGCTTGGCAGGGTTGTGTTTCAGAGGATGTATGGCTCTCGACCTTCGCCTCCGTACGGGAGTTGCCGCGATGGGACAAGACTGTAACTACCAATTTGGCTATCATGAAATGGAACAGATCTACCGCTTCTTTGACTTGCTTTCAATGAGGATGATAGATCTATCTCACTTTTCAATGTGAATTTGGTGGGTCACCCAAAAAGTTACATATTGCAGCTTTAATGGTTCTGATCCGAAGTTATGCAGTTCAATCAAGTGTCATGTTTTGAGTAAGGCACATCACTTAGCTAGGTTGCTTCAGGATGCTATTCTGCAATAGCTTGCTAAGTTTGGTTTTGAATACTGATGCTGACGGTCTATTTAAACTGCTTATTAGGCTTCCAATGTACAATTTTGCAATTGTTGTGTGATCCTGTAACCTGGCGTTCTTCTCTGCAGGGCCTTGTTCACCTACGAGGGGAACACTAATGATATACGATTGGCAGAGAAGGGAGGTGAGTGTGGTAGACAGAATCCAAGAAAGGCTCCAACATGTAAATGTATTCTGTCTGGTATCGAGTCTGCAATTATGATCTCAGACAACACCCTCACTTAAGGTAGCAAAGGTAAATGTTAATCTTTTGCAGTAGTGACACATTTGTATTGTTTGGGTAAGTCTCCCAGACAGTTTTCTTTCAGAAGATAACTATTTGCATATGTGAAAAGAAAGATAACCAAGCATGTGTAATGTAGTAGGGGAAAACATTTACATTTTAGTCATTTAGCAGGCGCTCTTATCCAGAGCGACTTAGATTAGTTAGTGCATTAATTTTAAGGTAGCAAGGTGAGATGACCACATGTCAGTCATAGTAAGTTGGCAAAAAATGTCCTCAAATTAGCTATCATTAAGTAGAAAGTGTACCCAATCGCGCTTTAGCCAAGATTGAAAAATAAGAAAATCAGCTGCTTGACTGAGGTACATGAAAATCCCCAAAAGAATCCTTGCCCCAGGACACTTCAACAGGTGACTACAGGAATATAAAGAAAATGAGCACTCTGTTTCTGCATAGATCTGATAATTAATTGACGTGGTATACAAAAAGGCTTACGCTGGTGTATTCGCCTTTTCGGGGGGCAGGGGGATTAATCAAGATACTTACAACTATGGTTGCAAAGGGTTGGAGACTTTGCAGTAAAATTCCGGCCTGGAATTTGGGGAATTTTGCAAAAATTCATTAAAAAAAGTTAGCTTATAACAACAGTGAACCTTTTTTTTGTGGGATACACAAGGCAATTCTAGGTCTTGTGGCATATTTTGGTTAAACTATCCCCAATTCAATGGAATTGCAACCCTCTGCATGCACAGTGCATTCTTCCATCACATGTACAGCTGATTCTCAAGATCTTGCACACTGAGATGCTTTTGAGCCCACACTACTACACTCTTAGCCAAGGACTGCATGCTTTCTGGTAAGTTTTGATTACAATACTGGGTGGGGTGAATATATTTTATATGACATGCATGATTTTCTTTGCATGTCATAAATAGTAGCCTACAGCAAAGTGTGTTTAAATAATTTCTAACTTGTTAACAATTTCTGATGGTTAGTTTTTGCTACCATGTAGGTTTTTAGATTGATTGAGCCTGCTAATTGAGGAGTGTTAATTCACCTGTTTCCATACATGTTTCATTTTAAAACATTTTGCAAAGGAGTTGTTTAATCTAACTGCTTAACTATTTATCTGCATATGGAATTGTATTCAGGGTATTTTCACTCATTATTTTCATAATCTTTACAGGAAAATGCTGTGGCACCATCTGATGTGTGGAGACATTTCACTACAGCTAATGTAGAAGGAAAAGCTGTGTACATTTGCAAAAACTGTGCCAACTCGTATGTGAAGAATGCAAGAAAGATGCTGCATCATCTGGCCAAGTGCATCAAATTCCCTCAGTTCTCACAACAAGCGACCTCTGACAAAAGTCCCTCTACTCCTATTCGAGGTGAAAAGGATGAATCAGACACTTTATCGATAGCAACAGCTCATGGTTCTCCTAGAATCAGAAGGTTTTTTTCACTCAATGGAGGAACGTAGTCAGAAATGCTGATGAATGTCTTGCTTGAGCCGTGTATGCAACTGGTTCACCTCTGATGCTCACAGGCATGGTGTATTGGAAGAGATTTCTGAATGTTCTTTGCCCAGCATACACGCCTCAAACCAGACATGTGTTATCTACTCATTTTCTGGATGCAGAGTTCAACAGAGTTCAAGTGAAGGTCAAGCAAATCATAGAGAAAGCAGACTGTATTGCAATCATCTCTGGTGGGTGGTCAAATGGTCATGGACAAGGAATAATTAACTACATCTCCACACCTAACCAGTATTCTACAAGCGCACAGACACAAGGGACAATAGACACACCGGTCTCAACATTGCAGATGAGCTGAAGGCAGTTATCAATAACCTTGGACCACAGAAGGTATTTCCACTGGTGACAGACAATGCTGTGAACATGAAGGCTGCTTGGTCTAAAGTGGAGGAGTCCTACCCTCACATCACACCCATTGAATCTGCTCCTCTAGGACATCATGGCACTGAAAACAATGGATACACTCTACAAGAGAGCCAAGGAAATGGTTAGGTATGTGAAGGGTCATCAAGTTATAGCAGCAAAGTGAGAAGAATAAGAGCACCACATTGAAGCTGCCCAGCAACACCCATTAGGGTGGTGGTGTCATGTTTGACAGTCCTGGAGGGGAAGGCGTCTCCAAGAAAAGGTCATATCATAGTCTGCCGATATGGACAGGCCCATCAAGATGGATGATGTATTTTGGGAGAGAGGGGTAAGCAGCCTGAAACTCCTGAAACCTATAGCAGTAGCCATTGCACGGATTGAGGGAGACAATGCCATCCTGTGTGATGTTCAGAATCTGCTTGCAGATGTAAGAGAAGAAATCCGTACTGCCCTGCCCACTTCACTGTTGCTCCAAGCAGAGGAAACTGCAGTTCTGAAATACATCAAAAAGCGTGAAGACTTCTGCCTGAAGCCCATACACGCCGCAGCGTACATGTTGGACCCCAAGTATGCTGGCAAGAGCATCCTGTCGTGTGTAGAGATCAACAAGGCCTATGGTGTCACTTAATTTCATGAAGCTGCTAGTTGAGGACTTGAGATGTCTGTTTCTCAAACTAGACACTAATGTACTTGTTCTGTTGCTCAGTTGTGCACCGGGGCCTCCCACTCTTTCCATTCTGTTTGGCGCCAGTTAGTGCTGTTCTGTGAAGGGAGTACTACACAGCGTTGTACAAGATCTTCAGTTTGTTGGTAATTTCTTGCATGGAATAGCCTTCATTTCTCAGAACAAGAATAGACTGATGAGTTTCAGAAGAAAGGTCTTTGTTTCTGGCCATTTTGAGCCTGTAATCGAACCCATAAATGCTGATGCTCCAGATACTCAACTAATCTTATGAAGGACCGTTTTATTGCTTCTTTAATCAGAACAACAGTTTTCAGCTTTGCTGACATAATTGCAAAAGGGTTTTCTAATGATTAATTAGCCTTTTTAAAATGATCAACTGGGATTAGCTAACACAACGTGCGATTGGAACACAGGAGTGATGGTCGCTGATAATGGGCCTACGTCGCTATTCCAATAAAAATCAGCAGTTTCCAGCTACAATACAATACATTAACAATGTCTATACTGTATTTCTGATTAATTGTGTTATTTTAATGGACAACAAATGTGCTTTTCTTTAAAAGACTTGAATTTCTAAGTGACCCCAAACTTTTGAATGGTAGTGTATGTTGAAAACGTTTTTGGGAGATGTGACTGATCATTCAATATTCCCTTTCTTTTGTTCAGTGAAATCATCCCATGTGAATAGTCAACTCATTTAATTAAAAGTTAAAATTGTAACAATTTTTTTTCCCTATTGGAAGGATTTAATCATTTGCAATTATGTCTACTTATGATTAAGGTCAAATGTTTGTTTCTGTTGCCATATGGTAAATATATCAAATGCAAAAAAAACATATACATTTAAATGGTATTAATTCCCATGGAAAGTTTCCATCTCTGAATATTCCACAAAATCTGCAACCCTACTTACAACACACACTGTCAAAAATAGAGCATGTTGAAAAAGGGAGTCATTTGCCATATATTGTGTACATAATGTAGGCTATACACAGTCATGTACATGAGAGACTTTGCATAGAACATAAATTCTACAATGTTCCTGATACTGGTGTTTTCAGATGGTGGACTGGAGGAACTGGTGGAGGAACTTAGCAGCGGTAAAATAATGTACGCTTTCTGTCGTGTCGAGGACCCAAACTCTGGCCTGTGCAAATACGTCCTGATCAACTGGGTGAGTGCTGCACTACACTCCCTTTTCTTCCAAATGTGGCACTCCTCTGTATTTTGTAAATCATGTTGTCAAGTTGAATGAATCCTATGAGTATTTGTGTTTCAGACTGGAGAAGGTGTGAAAGACGCCAGGAAAGGACTATGTGCCAATCATGTCAGCTCCATAGCTAATTTTCTCAAGGTAATATAATTTGGCATGGTTTAGACCACTCTAACTCTGGACCTCGAAGCCAGTTCCAATGCATTTTTTAAATTATTCCCTTCAAATTAGAGACTGATTTAGACCTGGGACACCAGGTGTGTGCAATTCATTATCAGGTAGAACCGAACCAGCAGGCTCCGGACCTCATAGGCTAATAGTTGAGTACCCTTGGTCTAGGCATTTTCTCCATACAGACTGCTTATGTTTAGTTAATGATCAAAATCAACTACTTTTGGTCATGTAGTGTAATTCTGTAGTATGTGGACACCTGCTCATTGAACATCTCATTCCCAAATCATGGACATTGATGGAGTTGGTCTCCCCTTTCATGCTATATCAGCCTCCACTCTTCACGGAAGGATTTCCACTAGATGTTGGAACATTGCTGAGGGAACTTGCTTCCATTCAACCACGAGCATTAGTGAGGCCGGTTACTGATGTTGGACGATTGGGCCTAGCTCGCAGTTGGTGTTCCAATTCATCCCAAAGGTGTTCAATCGGGTTGAGGTCAGGGCTCTGCAGGCCAGTCAAGTTCTTCCATACTGACCTCGACAAATAATTTCTGTATGGACATCGCTTTGTGCACGGATTGCCATGCTGAAACAGGAAAGGGCCTTCCCCAAACTGTTGCCACAAAGTTGGAAGCACAGAATCATCTAGAATGTCATTGTATGCTGTAGCGTTATGATTTCCGTTCACTGGAACGAAGGGGCCTAGCCCAAACCATGAAAAACAGCCCCAGACCATTATTCCCCATCCATCAAACTTTACAGTTGGCACTATGCTTTGGGGCAGGTAGCATTCTCCTGGCATCTGCCAAACCCAGATTTGTCCGTCGAACTGCCAGATGTTGAAGCGTGATTCATCACTCCAGAGAATGCATTTCCACTGCTCCAGAGTCCAATGGCGGCGAGCTTTACACCACTCGAGCCGACGCTTGGGATTGCGCATGGTGATCTTAGGCTTGTGTGCGGCTGCTCGGCCTTGGAAACTCATTTCATGAAGCTCCTCAACGAACAGTTATTTTGCTGACGTTGCTCCTAGAGGCAGTTTGGAACTCTGTAGTGAGTGTTTCCACCGAGGACAGATGATTTTTACGAGCTTCAGCACTTGGCTGTCACTTATGTGAGATTGTGTGGCCTACCACCTCGTGGATGAACCATTGTTGCTCCTAGACGTTTCCACTTCACAACAGCACTTACAGTTGAGTGGGTCAGCTCTAGCAGGGCAGAAATGTGACGAACTGACTAGTTGGAAAGGTGGCATCCTGTGACGGTGCCACGTAGAAAGTCTGAGCTCTTCAGTAAAGCCATTCAACTCCATTGTCAAACATTGGCAGTATTCATGGCTGTGTCTTCGATTTTATACACCTATCAGCAATGGGTGTGGCTGAAATAGTCTAATCCACTAATTTGAAGGGGCGTCAACATACATTTGTGCATATATAGTGTATTTGTGTACACTTGCAATACTAACCTCAACAGGACATGAAATTAAGAACAATTGCAGGAATGACTGAGTAGACACCCCTGTTAGTGCCAGTAATAGCTTTTGAGTGTTTAAGAGTTCAGCAGAAGTTGGATGCTACTTATGGTAAATTATTGGTTGTGGTTCTGAATCAGCTCTTGAAGTGGTCTGTTATCAGTTGTTATCATGAAAGTCACCTTGCTAACTGCATGTCAACAAATCCTATGGGTGGTGGCTGTCAGATATCAAATATCCCTCCTATGGACAGCTCTTTCATGGCCTTATCTGTCTGTAATGTGTGACGCGTGTTTGTAGCTAAAATGTCTGCTGTAACTCCAGGGAGCCCATGTCACAATAAATGCCCGTGCAGAGGAGGATGTGGAACCTGAGGCTATTATGCAAAAGGTGGCCAAGGCCTCAGGGGCCAACTACAGCTTCCACAAAGAGTCCAACAAATTCCGAGACGCTGGTCCCCAGGGACCTGTGGTACGTACCAAATACATCATCTTATCCTTTTGGAAATTAAAATCAGAACATTTTAGTTATGCATTGAGTTTGTTTCATCAGATGTTAAGTGTCTGTAGAGATGTTTTGTACAGGCAGGTTGCACTGTTAGGCAAGTTGCTTTGTGGTCAGATATACTCTCATAGCTAATTTGTTTCGGTTAATAACTTGTCTGCCTGTGGACATTTTTGGTAAGATTCATTGCACAAGGCTGCGGATGAGAGATTGTCAGTGTGGGCTTGTTTCCAACATGTTGGATGTTGTGATGTGCAGAGCTGGTTGTTTACAATGACTCATGTGCAGTAGAATCCAGGGGCTTAGTTGAGCTCATGATTGTTGGCCAGGGCTGGAGCCAGAGAGGCCAGGCCAGGACAGGCTGTTTAAAGCCTGTTAACTCTGCATAATTAACCGACATGCTGTGTCAGTACTGGATCTAGGTGGGGGGTTGGTGTCTAGGAGTGCCAATTAGTTTTTTGTTGTGTTTAACTAACGCTTGTATTTTGTTGTGACAGGGCTCTGTGTATCAGAAGACTAACGCCATGTCTGAAATCAAACGGACCAATAAAGACAACTTCTGGGCGCAGGCAGAGGTGAGTCAGCCCCAACACCTTACTGCCACTACAGGGACTCCACGGTGTCCCCCTCCCAGAGTGCAAAGAACCTTGGCGTGGCTCCAGCAGGTTAATGCTCTACAACATCCGTAGAGTATGACCCTACCTCACACAAGAATGGCGCAGGTCCTAATCCAGGCACTTGTCATATCCCATGTAGAATACTGCAACTAACTCGCTGTTGGCTAGGCTCCCTGCTTGTGCCATCAACCTTCCTATGTTCTCCATGTCGCCACGCTCCTCCACACACGCCACTGGTGTCCAGTCGACGCTTGCATCATCTTCCAGACCCTGGTACTTGCCTACAGAGCAGCAATGTGAAGCCCCTCCTTACCTTCAAGCTATGCTCAAACTCTATATCCCAAACCGAGCACGCCACCTCTGGTCTCTTGGCCCTGCCACCCCTACAGGAGGGCAGCTCCCACTCAGCCAGTCAAAACTCTTCTCTGTCCTGGCATCCCAATGGTGGAACAAGCTTCCCCCTAAACTAAGGACAGCGGAGTCCCTGCCCATCTTTTAAAAACGTTTGAAAACCTACCTCTGAAGAGTATCTTAAATAAGTCTCACATGCTTTTTCTACTTGCACTGACTTTGCTCATGAGGGAAAATGTACTTGATACGATTGTGATGTTGTCTCACCTAGTTATCTTAAGATGAATGAACTATTTGTGAGTCGCTCTGGATAAGAGCGTCTGCTGAATTACAAAAATGTACATTTAAATGTAAATACTGGTTAGATTTGCTTGTGTTGCTCCGCTTGTTATGACAGTGCATACCCTAACCTGGTCTCGTGTTCTGTGTGTCTCAGAAAGATGAGGAGAAGCGGCAGCGGGAGGAGCGCAGCAAGGCAGATGAAGAGCGCCACAAGCTGGAAAAAGATCGGAAGGATCGAGAGGCCGAGGAGGCAACTCTCAGAGAGAAGAGAGACAAGGAGAGGGCCTCTATGATTGACCAGCAGAAGTGAGTAAAATGGTGGTTAGTAAACTTAGCTGGAGGTGGTTATCTTATCGAGTTGACCTTATTAAGACAGCCAGGTTTCCATTAAGTCTGCTTTTCCCATTTGTTTAACAGGAAGTACCAGCAGCAGCAGGAAGCTGAGAGCAGAGACAATGAAAAACAACAATGGGTGAGTTGTCTGCTGACTCACAGCAGGACAGGCCGGCTGACTGAGGAGAACTCAAATCAAATCCGCTATGTTTAACTGGTGTTTCATCCTCATGTAGGGGGCAGCAGATCCGTTTATGCAACATGCACCCTGCCAGAACTGGGTTCAAATACATGTGTATTTGTTATTTAAATAGGCCTACATATTTTCAGATAATGTAGCCTTACTCAATTACTTCTATTGGAATTATTTTCAAATAATTTCCTATAAATAGCCTACTATTTAAATGCATCTTCAAATACTATTTAAATACCTGGGTTAAAAGCATGGGAGTGTATTTCAGTCAGTATATTTTAAAATACATGTCTATACTTTCCAAGTGTATTTCCAAATGCATTCAAATATTAAACTATTAGTTTTTTCCCCCCAAAAAAATATCTGAACACTTTCTTTGAAATGTATATAAAAGTAATTGCGATATTTGAACTCAGGTCTGCACCCCACCTAAATGATCTGTTTTAAATGTCAAGGCACACATTTAGGACGCAGGTATAACACAAGAACAAACTATACAGAACCGGTAGGTGTAGCCTCGTGGGTAGTGTTGAATTATGTGTGGTGCATCATCATCAGGAGGAGCAGGAGAAGGACTTCCAGGCAGCTCAGAAGAAAGGGATGAAGCGTGGTGAATCTGTAGAGAAAGCCAATGTGAGTTAACTGTGGCCCCCTGTGGGTTTAATAATTGTTTAAAGGTTCCCTATACCCTGTGACTCAGAACCCTCTGTTTCCTGCTTCCCTTTCCATTGACACAACCAAATCTGCTCCTTGCTTGAATCTGAACTCCCCATAGCTTCACTTACCTTCATTTTCCTGTTTGTACATTCTTTCTGCTCTACTACCATTTACTGTAGTCATGACTTGTCATCTTTGAACATCATTCAGAACACCTTTATGCATACAGTAGATGGTATTGTTCCCTTTGAATAAAGAACACATCTGGAATGTTGCTATGGCAATACAATACCCAGTGTGTCTGTCTGACCACATGGTGTGTTTCAGGAGGCGGCCTCCCTGATCTCTCAGCGCTCTATGAACCCCAGAGAGATGTTCAAGCAGAGAGAGAAGGGCATGGCCCCCAGCACGGCAGACACCGACACCCCTGCTGCTGCCCACACCCCTGCCAGCCCCCAGCCAGGTATGCCACCAATTCAATACAACTGTTTGCTGTTTATATACATAGTGTAGTTCTTAAAATGTTTTTTTCCATGAGTGTTTCCTAGCTGGGCTTTCTAGCTTTGTCAGGTGGGGATGTGGTCTTGCAGCGAGATCAGGGGATTGTCTGGGCCATGTTGAAACATGCAGGAGGCGAATCTTGTCGCATTACTCTGCCTTCATCAACTTTAACTCATTGTCTCGTATCACATCTTGTCTCTAGTCCACATCTGCTTTGTGTTGTCTCTGCTCTGCTGGGTAACCTTCCCGGCCAACCTGTCTGTCTGCTCTGGTGTGTGTTTCTCAGGGCGTTTGAACAGCCCTTTTCTCTCTAAGCAACCATGCGAGCCCGAGCCGTCCCGCTTGCCCCTGCGCCAAGCCTCCCCTCTGCCCACAGGCTCCGCCTCTCCTGTCCCTGCTGCAGGTCTGAGTTCACTCATACTGCTGACACAAACTGACCCTTTCCCAACACACACACATACTTCACACGTAGGTGACTGAGTGACATACAATTGCTATGTTTGTGTTTTGGTCAAATACCTACCTGATGCTACTCGCTTTAAATCCATCAATCTAAATGATTGACCTGATGCTACTCCCTTTCATCTCTTGTTATTTCAATTTAACATCACCCTCATGACTCATAGGCCATGTCCATCATTAGATCACTGTACATCATCAATCTCATTCAGTGTCTTGTTGTTTTCCATGAGACTTGACAGATGGTTTTATAATTATTCAGTGTCTGAATATTTGAGTTCATGCTTTAGTATGTTTGTACACTGTGTGTATCTGTGCTCGTATATCATTTGTGTGTCATAATTGTGTCATAATAAGAACCCAGTGTGGATGAGACCGTTGTGGATGAATCCACTCCCAGTGTGGGTGAGCCATCCCAATCTGAGTGCTTGGATGAGCAGGATGCAACCCCTGAGGATCAGTGGCAAGATGAAGGTGGGCCCTGCTCCCCACACACCTCAGTCTGATCACACAACAGTCCGATTCATCTCATCTGTTTCATCATGAACCTTTCTCTGGACACATTTCATAATTACTTTGTACTCTGGATCCCTGGTGTTGCTGCTGCCACCTGTTGGTAGAGAGGTATTCCTTTTTGGATAAAGACAATGTACTTTTTCTGTTTCAGTGAAGGCAACAGCAGCTCCCACTGAGCACAACCATGCCACAGAGCCAGCCCAAAACAACCTCTATGAGGAGCCCCCAGAGGTAAATATTTGTCAGCACATGAGCAGTGAGATTCATTATTTGTAAACAGCAATAGTATACTTTTTTAAATTAGAAAATCCCTTATCACAATCATTATTGAAATACCATTTAAGTCCAGAGGACTTTGGTAAAAATGTGCGCTTGGACTTAAATGTGAAGAGCATTCTCAGAGGTATAGCACCCCTTGTTGTTCGCTCAGGTGGAAGAGAACACGAATGAGGTGGCTGCAAAGAAGACCGATCGAGGCGTCTGTGCCAGGGCTCTATACGACTACCAAGCTGGTAAGCATTGTTAGTCACAGCCTGCTGACAATTTACAGTAGACACTCTACCCACTGAACTGGTTCTCTGTGTGAACAATGTGTAACCGTGCTGTATTTCCCTTATGGAGAATGTGGGTGAAACTGCTAGATGGAAACTGGCAGTCAGTGAGCAGTAGTTACCCTAGGATTTTTTTCAACAACTGTGGCAAATTTGTGGGGGGCAATGGTTTTAGAGGCACTCTTCTTGGCCCCATAGACAATGTTTCTGTTTTTAAAGATAATTTCCTGAAATTCTACACATTTTTTCATGGGGCTGAGAGAAACTGCAGTTCAAAATTAATTTCCTGCACTTTCTACACTTTGCAATGGCTTATGCCTTGTTTTTATGCTATCTGGGTGACTCAAACATAACAAAATCAATGGGAGCCACATGCCATGACATTTTAGGAATTTCTGATTCTCTCATTTTTATTTTGGTGAGTTCTCAAATATTGTCTTATAAAATAATATATAGGTCCATTATCCTTTCTACAAACTTCCTGGTTTTTAAGTGGGGTTCACGAAATCAGGGAAACATTGGCGACGGAATAGACACCTTACAATAATACAGTAACAGATATCCGAATGGACATGGTGATCTAAGTTATTGCTCTTTTCTCAGCTGATGAGACAGAGATTTCCTTCGATCCTGATGACATCCTCAATGGCATCGAGATGATTGACGAGGGCTGGTGGCGGGGCTATGGCCCAGACGGTCATTTTGGAATGTTCCCAGCCAATTACGTGGAGTTGGTCTAAGTCCGTACCTTGCCCGCTCACTGGACCCCCCCCCCCCAGAAGAAAGAATTCGGCAGTAGGAAAACTTCTAGCTCCAGAACACAGCATGTCAGAAGTAACTCAACAGTGAACTTTTCAGAGTCAATTGCTGAACTGTATCCGTCACATTATGGACCAATGTATGAACAGTGACCAGGGGGTGCTCAAATCTATCCCTGTTGATGAGAGAAATTTCATTTATGTTGCGAGAACTTAGGTGGCATTGTTTAGGTTTTGATGAAATCCCAAACTGAATCTCTTTCCTTCTGTGATGCAGTAAATTGTCAGCCTTTTTTTAATGTTTCAATTCAAGATTCCATTGTGAACATTTAATAGCACTTGTACATCACATATCTTAAAAAGTGAAGCCAGTTTTGTTCCAGGTGTACTTGTTTTGTGTTATTTGTATCATTCACTCATGTCATGTTCAGGATAATAACATTTCATAGCTCACATAACGGTACCAAATATATATTTTTTGCCTTTTCCTCAGACTGACATTTTATGTGAGTTTGCTTAAATAATCCTGTGTGAATTTCAAACCATAGTTTGGTATTGCAGTTGAATATTAGAAAACCAAAATGTTCTATATTTGCTGTGCTCTCCTGTGTGGCTGACTTCAAGAAAAGATGGGGGTGAAAATGACACAATCATCATATCCTTGTGCAAAAGTATTATTATTTTTTTAAATATGTATTGATTATGCTACAGAGCTTGTCCCCATACCCTCCCTCCCTCTGCCCTCTTTTGCCCCTAGAGAATTCGAATGAATGACTGTTTCAGGGACCAGTTACACGAAACAAGGCATGAGTAATCTTTCCTATTGTCTTGTCATTATCTGTGTCTTAGGTTAAGCAGAGACAAATTGTACCCGTCTTTCACAGTCCAGCTTTCGTCCAAATACAGGTCTGTGAATGGCTTAATTTAGCAGGCTTAAGAGAGCAATGATCAGATGCTGTTATCATGTGAGAGTGCCAAATGAGGGTAAAGGAGTGGGGTGATGATGCTGTCCTCTGGAAAGTGCTTTCTCTCATTCTAATCTGTGTGGAAACTTCATAACTGTTATGCAACTTCCCTGCTTTTTTTTTTAACTTAATGAAATCATTGCAATAAAAAGTTTGTGGGACATTGTCACTTTAAATAAAGATTTAAAAAATGATTAAAAAGGGTCACTGTAATTTCAAGGTGCATGATATATCCGTTGTCCTTGTTTTTCAAGAGTATATTGTAATGCAAATACTTTCGTCATAATAAAAGAGTTCAAGTAAAATGTGTACAAGTCTTACGGCATCTTTTGTAAATGTTGGTTGTGGCGGCAGTAAGTTGATTTCAACATGGGAGGGCAGTAGTAGCTAGCTGATAGAATAGAATGGTGTGAATGGTGTGAAAGCATTGGGGACATTCAAGGAGCTGTTTGATATTGTTGCTACAGTTAGGAGTATCACTTTTAGTCTCATACATAAACCTTAGCTGTGATGTATATATATATATATATTCATTCTATAAGCAGTTTCCTGGAATGAGAACATAAAGGTAACTGCCGGGGATTTTTGTTATTACCTCAGTTTCAGTTTCACATGAACGGCCAGTTTTAAGTTAACGTTTTTTTTCCCATCGTTTAAGATAAGATCTCACTTTTTTTCCCTCAACTGAAAAGACATGCCTTAAAGCCTCACAAAGTGCACTTTCTAAAATTATTAGTTCATGTTACTGAAAATGGCTGAAACTTACAAGAAACCTGAAGTCACACGAAAAATGAAGAACTGAAAGCATAGGCCTATATTTGTTTTCTAACGGTAGAATACAAAGTGTAACTAGAAAGGCCATTTGATGATGGGTTCCAAACCTAGAGACTGTTCTGTGAGTCAAACCCAGAGACTGTGCTGATAGGAATGGCAAAAACAAATCTCAACTGTTTCTGTTAACAGTTTACTGACCCTCTTCACTGAAAGGCTGAGATAAATGTCATGGGATCTTTTACATCGAATTTCTCACTGTAAACGCTCAGTTTAACTTGGTATTAACATGAATATGTCATGTGGCATGCATTATGTCTCTAAGATTTACATGTACAGTGCATTCAGAAAGTATTCAGACCCCTTGACTTTTTCCACATTGTTATGTTACAGCCGTATTCTAAAATGGATTAAACTATTTTTTTCGCTAATCAATCTACACACAATACCCTATAATGACAAAGCGAAGAACATATTATTTTATGACATTTTTACAAATGTAAGACTATGTATTTGGATAGTGACACAATTTGCATCATTTTAGCTCTGTACACCACCACAATGGATTTGAAAGGAAACAATCAAGTTGTGCTTTAAGTGTAGAATTTCATCTTTAATTGAAGTTTTGTCTTTAATTGAGTTTTATCAAAATGATTGTATGAACCGTGTAGGAATTACAACCATTTTTATACATAGCCTGCCAATTGTAGGGGCTCAAAAGTAATTGGACAAACTAACAATCATAAATTAGATTGTGAGTTTTAATATTTGGTTGGTTCAGTCAAGGACTGCCTGAAGTCTAGAACCCATAGACTTGGAACCCAAGGATTGTTTTAAGGTGGAGATATGGTTCTTCTGTTGCAGTCATGCGCAGTATTCTTGGTTGGTCATCAATCGACAGGATAATTGAAAAAAACATGCTTATTTTATTTCATAATATACATCTTATAAAACGGCCTCCTGGAGGATATTCTTGATCTGGACAACTGTTGTTAAGGGGTTTTTATTCACCAGGGAAAGAATTCTTCTGTCATCCACCACTGTTTTTTTCTGTGGTCTTCAGGACCTTTTGGTGTTCCTGAGCTCACCAGTGTGCTCTTTCTTTTTAAGAATGTACCAAATAGTTGATTTGGCCACACCTAATGTTTTTGCTATCTCTGATGGGTTTGTTTAGTTTTTCAGCCTAATGATGGCTTGCATCACTGGCAGTGACAGCTCTTTGGACTTCATATTGAGGGTTAACAGCAACAGATTCCAAATGCCACACCTGATATCAACTCTAGACCTTTTATCTGCTTACTTTTAAATGAACTAATTAGGGAATAACACACACCTGGCCATGGAACAGCTAAGCAGCCAAATGTCCATTTACTTTTGGTCCCATATAAAGGGGGGACACATAAAAAGTGTTGTAATTGCTACGCTGTTCACCCGATTTGGATGTAAATACCCTCAAATTAAAGCTCAAAGTCTGCACTTTCAGCTCATATTCATTCAACTCCAATATGCTTTGGTATATGATGTTGTAGACAGCTAAAATAATAATAACTTGGTCAATGTCCAAATATTTATAGACCTGACAGTAAGTATTTAGACTCTCTGCTATAAGACTCGAGAAAGAGCTCAAGTGCATCCTATTTCCATGGATTATCCTTGAGATGTTTCTACAACTTAATTGCAGTCCACCTGTGGTAAATTAAATTGATTGGTCATGATTTGGAAAGGCACACACCTGTCTATATAAGGTCCCTCAGTTGACAGTGCATCTCAGAGCAAAAACAAAACCATGAGGTCGAAGGAGATCCGAGACAGGATTGTGTCAGGGCACAGATCTGGGGAAGGGTAACAAAAAATGTCTGCAGCATTGAAGGTCCCCAAGAACACAATGGCCGCCATCATTCTTAAATGGAAGAAGTTTAGAACCACCAAGACTCTTCCTAGAGCTGGCTGCCTGGCCAAACAGCAATCGGGGGAGAAGGGCCTTGGTCAGGGAGGTGACCAAGAACCACTCTGACAGAGCTCCAGTTCCTCTTTGGAGATGGGAGAACCTTCCAGAAGGACAACCATCTCTGCAGCACTTCATCAATCAGGCCTTTATGGTAGAGTGGCCAGATGGAAGCCACTCCTCAGTAAAAGGCACATGACAGCCCGCTTGGAGTTTGCCAAAAGGCACCTAAAGGACTCTCAGCCCATGAGAAACAAAAGTCTCTGGTCTGATGTAACCAAGATGAAACTGTTTGGCCTGAATGCCAAGCGTCACGTCTGGAGGAAACCTTGCACCATCCCTACGGTGAAGCATGGTGGTGACAGCATCATACTGTGGGGAGACTAGTCAGGATCGTGGGAAAGATGAACAGAGCAAAGTACAGAGAGATCCTTGATGAAAACCTGCTCCAGAGCACTCATGACCTCAGACTGCGGCGAAGGTTCACCTTCCAACAGGACAATGACCCTTAGCACACAGCCAAGACAACGCAAGGAGTGGCTTTAGGATAAGTCACTGAATGTCCTTGAGTGGCCCAGCCAGAGCCTGGAATTGAACCATTGAAACTCCCCAAATACAGGTGTGCCAAGCTTGTAGTGTCATGCCCAAGAAGACTCGAGGCTGTTATCGCTGCCAAATGTGCTTCAACAAAGTACTGACTAAAGGGTCTGAATTCTTATGTAAATGTGATATTTCAATTTATTTTATTTTTTATACCTTTGCAAAAAAATCTAAAAACCAGTTTTTTCTTTGTCATTATGGGGTATTATGTGTAGATGGATGAGGGAAAAAACGATTTAATCAATTTTAGAATTAGGCTGTGACGTAACAAAATGTGGAAAAAGTCAAGGGGTATGAATACTTTCCCAATGCATTGTATCTATTTGAGTTGTATCTATTTGAATGCTATCATGTATGTACAGTTGAAGTCGGAAGTTTACATGCACCTTAGCCAAATACATTTAAACTCATTTTTTCACAATTCCTGACATTTAATCCTAGTAAAAATTCCCTGTCTTCGATCAGTTAGGATCACCACTATATTTTAAGAATGTGAAATGTCAGAATAATAGTAGAGAGAATGATTTATTTCAGCTTTTAGTTCTTTCATCACATTCCCAGTGGGTCAGAAGTTTACATACACTCAATTAGTATATGGTAGCATTGCCTTTAAATTGTTTAACTTAGGTCAAACTTTTCGGGAAGCCTTCCACAAGCTTTCTGCAATAAGTTGGGTGAATTTTGGCCCATTCCTCCTGACAGAGCTGGTGTGACTGAGTCAGGTTTGTAGGCCTCCTTGCTCGCACACGCTTTTTCAGTTCTGCCCACAACTTTTCTATAGGATTGCGGTCAGGGCTTTGTGATGGCCACTCCAATACCTTGACTTTGTTGTCCTTAAGCCATTTTTCCACAACTTTGGAAGTCATTGTCCCTTTGGAAGACCCATTTGCGACCAAACTTTAACTTCCTGACTGATGTCTTGAGATGTTGCTTCAATTTATCCACATCATTTTTTCCCTCATGATGTCATATATTTTCTGAAGTGCACCAGTCCCTCCTGCAGCAAAGCACCCCCACAACATGATGCTGCCACCCCCGTGCTTCACGGTTGGGATGGTGTTCTTTCGGCTGGCAAGCCTCCCCCTTTTTCCTCCAAACAAAACCATGGTCATTATGGCCAAACAGTTCTATTTTTGTTTCATCAGACCAGAGGACTTTTCTCCAAAAAGTACGATCTTGTCCCCATGTGCAGTTGCAAACCGTAGTCTGGCTTTTTTACGGTGGTTTTGGAGCAGTGGCTTCTTCCTTGCTGAGCTGCCTTTCAGGTTATGTCGATATAGGACTCGTTTTACTGTGGATATAGATACTTTTGTACCTGTTTCCTCCTTCACAAGAGCCTTTGCTGTTGTTCTAGGATTGATTTGTACTTTTCGCACCAAAGCACATTAATTTCTAGGAGACAGAATGTGTCTCTTTCCTGAGCGGTATGACGGCTGCGTGGTCCCATGGTGTTAATACTTGTATACTATTGTTTGTACAGATGAATGTGGTACCTTCAGGCGTTTGGAAATGGCTCCCAAGGATGATCCAGACATGTGGAGGTTTACATTTATTTTCTGAGGTCTTGATTTATTTTGATTTTCCCATGATGTGAAGCAAAGAGGCAATGAGTTTGAAGGTAGGCCTTGAAATACCTCCACAGGTACACCTCCAATTGACTCAAATTATGTAACTTAACTTATCAGAAGCTTCTAAAGCCATGACATCATTTTCTGGAATTTTCCAAGCTGTTTAAAGGCACAGTCAACTTAGTGTATGTAAACTTCTGACCCACTGGAATTGTGATACAGTGAATTATAAATGAAGTAATCTGTCTGTAAACGATTGTTAGAAAAATTACTTGTGTCATGCACAAAGTAGATGTCCTAACCGACTTGCCAAAACTATAGTTTGTTAACAAGAAATTTGTGGATTGGTTGAAAGACGAGTTTTAATGAATCCAACCTAAGTGTATGCAAACTTCAACTGTATATACACTCTGTACAAAACATTAGGAACACCTTCTTAATATTGAGTTGCACCCATTTTGCCATCAGAACAACCTCAATTTGTTGGGGCATGACTCTACAAGGTGTCGAAAGGATTCCACAGGGATGCTGGCCCAGCAGCTTGCAGTTCTTGAAACACTCATGCCAGTGTGCCTGTCACCTACTACCATACCCTGTTCAAAGGCACTTTCTGAATGGCACACATACAAAAACCATGTGTCAATGGTCAAGGCTTAAAATCCTTCTTTAACCTGTCTGCTCCTCTTAATCTACACTGATTTGAAGTAGATTTAACCAGTGACATCAGTAAAGGATCAAAGCCTTCACCTGGATTCACCTGGTCAGTCTATGTCATGTGTTCCTAAGGATTTGTACACAATGTATTTTGTGTATAAAAAATGTCCATGTTTTCATCAGCTTAATAAAAGTAAATTGTGAGTCAAATTAAATATTTAATCAACTGACATCAATATCACAATTGCACGAACCAGTAACAATCGTAATAAAGTTATTACATATTACTTAACTATTTGATGTGACAAAAGCTAAGTTCTGTGAGAGCGCTCAGCACCTGCCCAAGTCATTAGTATATAAAATGGAAGAATTAATGTAGCGGGTTGAATCAAGGTAATTATTTTTCAACGGCAGTGAAACATGTGTTTTGTCTCAAAAAACTCCCTGTGAGATCCGGCCAGCCAACTGATAGGTTTGTTATTTTGACATTTAAAGGTTGAACATATATTCAAATGTCATACTCTATCTGCAACAAGTGGAAGACTACGGCCTATGCATTTCACTGAGATTTGAAACGTCTCTAGAGCAAAGCTGGATAAATAGTATCCTGCACCAATATTGACAGCTGTATTTGATTTGCTAGGTTTTTATTGAATACCTCCTAAGTTTATAGATACATTATGATTCAGCAAACCATTCCCATGGGTGAAATGCACATTTCAGTGTGGTAGAGACAGTTTAGTTGAAAAGATCAAAATATCAGATTTTGTTTAGGCTTATATGTATGCCTAATCTTAGCTCATTTCAATGACTATCTAGACAAAATGTTTTTATTGCTATTAGGTCAACATGTGGATTGAAATGAAATGATACTAGATTACTTTAGAATTTTTTTGGGCGTTGACTGATCAGATCAAATGATGACATAAAGAGCTGTTGTGTTGAAACGCCGTGCGATGTTTATTAACAGTGAGAATCGCAGAATGGTGAACTTACTAAATGACTGAGAGTTTGACTGTGTGATATTAGATTGCTTCATGTTGTAAATATTTTCTGTCTGGATTTTTAATGATTTGACTACAATGATCAAATATATAATCTGTTTTTGTTTTTTCATCTGTGTAGACTAGTCTAGTAAAACACATAAAATATTGCCTCAGGTAATCAATCTGAGAAAGGCTACATGAGAGTAAACAATTATTAAAACTGTGCTTCAATGTGCCTTGAGCCTGTTATTAGGTGTTCAGAAAGCTTCTTTCAAAAACTCTAACTCCCAGACTCACTTGCTGTCCCGCGAGACATGACGAACCAATGATGATCCACTGAAGACGTCTTATTTCGAGGTGTGCTGAATTAGAGGCGCTTCTTGAATAAATTGTGCTGAAACAAAGTAAACGATCTTCGGGATTCAACGTAATTGTTTTGTAATGAGTAAGTTTTTTTTATTTTTTATGTTAAGTACCATCAGCTTTCATTGTTTTAGTTGGAGAAGAATCTAAATGGTTTGGCAAATACACGTAGTTATAATGATGATGTAGGCAGGAAATTGTGGCACTGTTTAATAACATTTGCAATCAGACAACAGCCTATTGTTTTTAGTAACGTCGATCACACATTCAAATTTTAATAATACGAAATAAAATGTGATGGGAGGTTGTGAAATTGTGCTTAAGGTAGGCTACATTGCTTGGGGCAGGTAGGATATTGTAAGAATGCAAGTTAACTGACAAGTTTTTTTTAATAGAGACATAAATTACATGCATGTACGTACGTTCATACATGACAAGGGAAGTTTATGCAAATGTTATAATTTGTATACTAAATTAACTTTTTCGTTTAACAAAAAGCACTAAGCAGAAACATTTGAAATGCCTTATTCAAGCAATATAGAAATATTAGTAGCATTCCTAATTACTGGTTTGGAGCTCATAACACTGGAATACAACCCAGATATGGTCAATTGCAATTTATCAAGACTTAAGCAGGTTACTTTAAACTGTAGATTAATTTGAATGAGATAGAAAAATACTTGTGATTCATTGGAAGTACCTCAATTACATTTTTTCTTTAAAAAAGTCCTTCATACATTGACCAAAGTACATATTTGAACAGATGAAATAGAGAAGTTCTATAGAAAGCATGATTCATGCTGTAAACCACAGCTCAGGAAATGGCTGATCTCGAAAGAGAAGCATATATTGGGTGAGGAAGAGATAAGAATGTGGTTGTTCACAGTTCATGGACAATGACAAATACGTTTGACAGTTGTCAGGATGGAACATGGACCGATTCACTTTCAACCTTTTTATGTCTTATACATTCGGATCAGTAATACTGTTTTTCTCTGGCAGCTAACAAAGACATGTTGTACCTAAAAATGATGGAGCGGTTTGGTGTATAATCATTTGTTTTCATTTATTCACCAACACATGCAAATGAAAAACTGAAAACCAAATAAAACTGTATGCCTTTTACATTACATTTCTCATTTTCATTCATGTTGTAATGCTTTCATATCAGGAAGGGTACCACATAACTGCGGTTAGACTCATAAGCAGGAAGTGGTTTTGTAACCATGTGGTTTTATATTAGAACTGAATTTTCTTTTGTCGGTACTGGAGTGTGTGTTAGTTTACAAAATATTCAGTAATAGATCACAAGTCCACTCTTTCTTGCTGCTGGCACAGGACTGAAAATGCAACCATAGGGGAACTACAGAATCAGCCTTTCACATAGGTAGGGTTTTATTGTGTCTTGTTCTGGATCACCTGGTCTGCCTGATGATGAATATGGGACATACACCATTCTTTGCTTACAGTTCACACATGGCCTGTATGGAGTGGAGGATGTGTGCTCTCGCCTAGTTGTGACTGTTTTTTCCCCCTGTGTTCTGTGGCAGTATTAGATCCTGAAGGGGAGCGAGACACCAGTAAGAGACCAGTCAGGGAGGAGGGCAGAGGTGTGGAGGGGACACTGAACCAGGTGAGAAGGGACACTGTCATTTATCACTCATAAGGACTCCGGGCAGCTTGAGACACTTTCAGTACGCTCACATCCTTCATTTCTTATTTGTGTTTCATTTCCCCACTGCTTTCAGTTCTCTATTTCTTCAAAAATCAAATAAGCATATCAAATATTAAGCTTGTGTAAGGGGTGAATTTTCTCTGAAAAATTGTATGTTTTCTTCTTCTTTACAGAAGTTGTAAAATAACAAAACCACAAGTCACCTGAAGTCACATGCATGTCTTCTCTGATATGTCTGAATCCATGTGTGGCCATACAATTTAAAAACACAAATATATCTAAAGGGAATGATTTCTACAATTAGAAAATGAAATGGAATGTGAAGTACAGAGGCTACCGAAAGTCGAGTGTTTGTTATTGATGAGTGTATTTTATGTTTATGGTTTGCGTATGTTCATTGTGGCATAAATTCACAATTTTGTTTTGTCATCATCATAGGAAATAATATTGCTAAGTGTCATGTTGCAATATCACAAGTCTGAACGTTTCAGCTTTTTCACAAATGAGTAATAGGAGGAAGGTGATTATTTTATGTGGGAGTTAAGTGGGTGGTGTATTATGGAGTGTGAAAGAATATACGTACACATTTCCCTGTAATCTATCTACACATACAGAAACTGCAGGAGTTCCACTCAGACACAGTTCTGGTAATTGAAGATTTGAAAATAAAAGTTAGAGCAGAGAAGCATCAAATTTCCAAGACACTGATCTGAGATGAAAGACTGTGGTTTCTGTGGTGACAAGTGGACTGTTGATAGCATCAACCTGGCACCAATCAACGTGAGTCTTGTTGATACATTGACATCAACATCTCCTACGCCCTTTTCCAAAATGTGAATGTGGGGGAAATGTAGAGGCTGTTTACTGACAGTCTTTCACAGCGATATTCATGCTTATTTTAGTGTGTGGTTTACTGTGATGTGTATTGTATGCTGGGCTTCATGGCTCGGACTGCAGTGGTTTCCTGTATGAAACCAATGTCACATGGAGCTGACTGACATCTCTCTGTTTTGTGGTCCAGCCATGAATAGAATGCATTTATTCAATATAGTACACAAATAAATTAACAACTGGCTTGCTTATCTTATAGTACTTACTGTAAACCTGTTCAATAGTCATGTGCAACTAATGCATTACGTTTTTAGAAAAATACTATTGAATATTTTCTGGAAATGTATTGCCCTATATGACTAATCCATATTCCAGTCATACATGCTTTGTCTTTGTTCTTATGAAATTTGCATTGTAACTCATTGACTAACAGATTAGATGTGAAGATGGCTGTGTATGTCATTAACAATTATTCTACAACTCTGTAAAGTACTTAACCATTTAAAATTATATATTTAGTTGAAAATGACCTAAAACGCAACGTAACTCATCTATCCATAGCAAGAGAAAGAGTTGCAGCTGGCCAGTCAAGGCAGGAAGAAGAAAGTGAGAGAGCATTGCATGGTGTTAGTGGAGAAGCTCATGGATGAACGATGGGCTGTTGTAGCTAGGAACTGTATCTATGGGACAGCTGTAAAGAGCTGTGAGTCAGTCAGTGCTATCCCAAATAGGGGCCTACATCTTCACTATGACTCACCACTGGGTCCCGCTTCTCGGAACCAGTAACCACAGATAGGAACCTGATTCAATATGAAACTCTGGTTGACTTTTGCCTACAGTGCAGCATACACCACCGAAACAAAATAGTCTCTGTATTTGGTGATTCAGACTGGGATATTGTATTTAACATGTGTTTTCATTTTCTACTCTCATTTGATGTAAATGCAATAAAAAATATCAAACTTCTACACTATCTGTCCATAACCCTGTGCAAATTGAACCTGTATGAATGAACCTGTATACAAAACCAATATTTTCCCTTTCAGAATTTGGACTGTTGCCAAAAATGATATTTTTACAAGTTTTTGGGAATTTCAGCTTCCTAAACTTTTGTTATGTTAGTAAGTGTTAGTTTGATCAGTTTAACGTGTCATATACACTTCTCATCCTGACGAGTGCAGTGAATTTGAGGACATTTATTGGTGAGCACTGGGGTTAATTTCTGCTTGCCTCTACTGTTTCATTTCTCATTTGGTATCCACCGCATGTTGTGACTTTTCTACTCGTTAGTGTTTGCTTACACAAAGCTTAAATAGAGTTCATAATAATCAATTCCTGAAATATGCCTCTGAAAACAACTCTATGCTACACCAGTAGCACTACTGATAATTGCAAACAAAATTTTCTTACTTCACTTTTTTTTGCATGGAACAGATTCTAATCATGTGAACTACTTCCTACGCTACTCAGTCTTTGTCATTTCTAAATTACATTCATCCCATTCACTTCTCATGTTAGTGGAAAATATATGTATAACAAAGGGCTTGTGAGTAAAGGCTTTGTGGGGGAAAGAGGCCTTTTATACTGTGTAAAAAAAAAACGATTCATACCTTCATATTTGTTATTACCAGGTCTAGACCATATGTCTGTTGGTTTCCCTTTTGTACAGGATGTATGGTTACTTATTGAAAAGGGTGGTAAAAGCCAACTCAAATTCTAGTTGTCCAATAAAGGACAAGTAGTCTGAGAACAGACTTTGTGGCAATCAACAACATAAAAATGATTTCCTATTTTAAGATTGGTTTATTTGCTCATTGCAGTTCTGTTTTGAATAATTACATGTAAAGTAATAGTATGCATTCCTGGAATTGGATTTGCATTTCTATAATTTCTCTCCCTCTTTTGTTGATCTGGTGGTCTCTACTGCAGAGATGGAGATTTCTGACTCGGCCAGTGACTGTGAGGAGAGGCCCAGTTCTAGCCCAATGGAGACAGAGGAGAGGTCCTTCATGGCAGGTTTGCACTGTTTCATGAAGGACCGTGGCACACCCATCGAGAGGATACCACACCTGGGATTTAAGCAGAGTGAGTCCATGTTCAAAGCATATAGCCATAGCTTTATTACCCAATCTCTATCTGCATACATTATTATATAGATTAATTTCCTCTGCTCAGAGCACCTCAATCTCGAGCGTAGTTTGAAGTAAATGCATGTGTTAAGACCATCTCATCATACTGTAGGTTCATAGCGAACATTATTAATTATATCATTGTGCAATGTCCCCATGGAGTTCAAATTTCTACTTGCAGTTAACCTGTGGAAAATCTACAAAGCTGTCGAGAAGCTTAGCGGTTACGACGCTGTGAGTACACCCATATATAGTACAGAATCATTCAATATCTTCACCAGACATAGGTTGTTGCTGTTGATCATACATACAGAGATGGCAGTGGCAGCTACTCTCCTTGTATATATTTGTTATGTTGTCAAAGAGACCACGCAGCTTAGCATCTTGTGTGGCACATTAGCTTTAGTTGACAGGATGTTAACATGATTGTTCCTACCACATTAAGAGCCGAGTCCACACTAGGCTGCCAACATGAACCTGGCCATGTAGCCTACCGTTCTACTGCTTTGTTCTCTTTGGCTGAATGAAGTTTCCACTCTGTGGCATGTGTACACGCCCAATGCGCTGAGAGAGGAAGGGTTTCTCTGAAATGCCACTTGAGTCAGATTTCACAGGAGCTTGGCCAATAGGACCTGGTTCTCTATTTTAGTAATGGGCCATTCATTTAAGCTCCCTCCATATATTCTTAATTAGTTCCAAAAGACAGATTAAGCATTGTCTTATACTGTACGTCAAATATAGGAATAGTGATTCTGGATGAGTGTCTTAAAGGTGCATGTTTGCTCACTATGGTGTATGATCCAACAGGTGACATCGCGGCGGCTGTGGAAGAATGTGTATGATGAGCTGGGCGGCAGCCCAGGCAGCACCAGCGCTGCTACCTGCACTCGCAGACACTATGAGAGGTGAGGACAGATACTGCTTTGCTCCCGCTAACCTGTCAGTCAAATTACTCCATCTCTACCTGTTTTCATGGTGTCATCTGTTTGTGTTAAATACAGGCTTGTTTTACCCTTTGAGAGACAGTTGAGGGGGGAGGAGGACAAACCTCTGCCTCCAAGTAAACCGCGCAAACAGTATAAGAGGAGTCCAGACGGCAAGGGGAGCAAGTCTGAGGGCAAGAGGAAGAGACCCCATCTGGAAAAGGAGACAGACTCTGAGGTACCTCACCTTTTACCTGTTAATGGCCATTGTCATAACAAAGTCACTTCCTGTTCTTTATTACTCCTGCCTATGTACCCCACCTGTATGAGTGGAAATGACCTCTACATGTTGTCTTGTTACAGGGCCAGGTACATTCTACTCCATTGTCTCCATGGACTACTCCATCTGAAAGCCTCCACCCAGACCATCCTCCACCAATCAGTGAGACTACCGTGTGTGACGACCTCTCTTCCTCAGCATGCACCCTATCCCGCCCAGCCCAGGGCCCTACCTCATGCCCCTGGAGAGGAAGTCAGCTCCAGTCTGCTGCTGCAGATATCATCTCTCCTCTGGAGAAGAAGAAGCGTATGGCCCAGGCCAGCCTGAGCGAGTCCCAGGACTCACAGAGCGCCAGTGACTGTAAGGGCAGGCCCTCTGTGATCCACTGCTCCCAGTCCCCAGGGCTGTTCCTTCCCAGCCGGACACGCACTACCTCTGAGGGCTCTCCTCTCCCTCCGTCCTCCTCCTCCTCCCGTAGCCCGTCCCCCTACTCCATCTCTTCTGAGGACTGTCCAGCACTAACTGAAGACAGGCCCCCAGTACCAAAACCAGAAGTACCCCTTCATTTTTCCAGCAACCCTTTATCTGCCCACAGTGGGGTCCACAAGCCTCAGACCTGCAGCCCTGATGTCAAGGAATATGTTGGCTTCCCTGGAGGACAAAGAGATTTCCCTCCGGTCAGCCCCCTACCAGTTGAAACTGTCTCTATCAAAGGTCGAAGTAAAAACTCTGTATGGAGCCCTGTCTGCAATGGGAGTAACAGACATCCAGCTCACCAAATACCCCCACCAACGTCTTGTACATATACTGTTAGGTCTTGCTTGGTTCCATCCACCTCCAGTTTCACCAAGGTTTATCCCAAGTCTATGGAGTCTTTGCGGCCTATACCCTTTCAGCCAGGTTACACATTCCATCAGAACCCAAATAGGCCCATGTTGCATGATGGCCGTCTGATCTATAAGAAGAAACTACAGATGGTCCCTCGACATTATCAGACGGAGAAGAAGCAGAAGTCCAGGACAATGTTGCCCAAGCCACTTCCAACTCAACAGCCTGTGTTCCACCCTAATGCCAGCATCCCAGTGTCCTACCTCATCCCAGCCTATGACAGGACAAGGGGAGACTCTGGGCAGAAGCCACCTGTACACCCTCTCTTTATACCTACCCACGTCAGACTGTCCCAGTCCCAGACCAGCCCTATGTACCGCCATGTCCCAACGGGACACACACATACTTCCTCTTATGAGCCTGCTCTCTACTCCTATCCCTTTCACATTCCTATGTGTAATCCCCATACTGGATACAGCATCACTGGTGTGCATTATCCTCACACCAGGCTTTGATAGCCCCACTCTCAGACTCAAGGCCTATTGACAATGTGACAAGTCAAACAGAGATAATGACAGTACCTGCTTCGTTCTAGACATTTTCAAAACTTGCCTCGAACACTGCTGCATTCTATGTGAGTGATCAACAGGGAAACATTGTTGTGATTGTTATGCTGAGATGTGCTCCCCTCCATGGCAACTGACAGAATTGCACTGATAAAAAGGACTATACTTTCTGTATTTGTAACAATAACTTTGAGGTTTACTGCAATGCACATGTGCTTTTACGGTATGATCCAATAATTTTACATTGATATAATATATGAAACAACACAGATTTATTTTTCTATTTCTGAATAAAATCTAAAACTATTCCTGTCTCATCCTAGTCTGCATTCTTTGGTAAGTAACCATGGTCTTTTTTTCTACAATATTTTAATGACATTGGAGCCAAATTAAACTTCAAATTAACATGCTCCATGATAAATGTTTGAGAAATGGGACATAGCACTTGATCCATGGAAAGTAAACTACTGTTCATTAAATTAAATATTTCATAAATGTCCCTAGCACAGGGCAATGCCAGAGCTGAAATAAACATAGTTTTGCAAATAATACTTGTATTGTATTTACTGTAGGCGTAAACCAAACACTGCGCGTTTGTTGCGCACGTTTGAATGTCTCCGACGCCTTCACGCGTTGTATTCCGTTGGCGCGAACTTTAACCGGAAGTTTGTGGTTTTGTTTGTTGTTTCTGTGTTGTGCTGTCGAAATCGAGCTTTACAGTATTGTTATTTGTAGTTGTAATGTAGAATGTTAACATTCTGCGTAGCGTAGTTCAGCAGAGTACCAACGTTTTCTGGTCTGCCGTTGAATAATTATTGTAGAATTAAGCAAGTCGGCTGAAGAGCACTCATGTCGGATGCGATGTCTGATGATCATGATGCCAGTGACATGAGCGGAGGAGATGACCGCCAAGAAGATGTGATGACTCCATCGGAACTGATAAGGAAACTGGAAGAGGTAGATAACTAACTAGCTAGCTAGCAATGTTCACTATACTGTAGCCAGACACACATGTTTTGCAATGCACAGATCCTGTCAATACAAAAAAAGACCTTGTCACTGCTGCTACTCTATCATAAAGTGCGTGTGTATGTGTGTGCGCTCCTCTGTCCCCAGGCTTGGCTGAATGAGAAGTTCTCTCCTGAGCTTCTGGAGAACAAGTCAGAGAGGGTGGAGTGTGTGATGGAGCAGCTGACTCACATGGTAAATGGCGGTGGGGTGCAGCAGCTGTGTCTCTGTGAGCATGAAGGTTCCAGTAATAATAACAGGACTACTACCTTGTGTGATTCTGTTGACAGGAGGCCAATCTGCAGCGGGTTAGGAAGGGTGATATGAAAGCCAGTGTCCACCGCATGGAGATTGACAGGATTCGCTATGTCCTCAGCAGCTACCTCCGCTCTCGCCTCCAAAAGGTAACAACATCCCAGCATGGTGTTTGATGATGTTCTTATGAGAGGGACTATAAATCAACGCTCGGACTGACACCGTTCTCTGGTCCTTTGTTACCTATGTAGATTGAGAAGTTTTTCCCTCATATCCTGGAGAAAGAGAAGTCTCGAGCGGAGGGAGATGCTTCGTTCCTGTCTCCAGAGGAGTTTGCCTTTGCCAAAGAGTGAGTGTTTTGTTGACGTTGACGTTTGTGGTTATAATGACTGTAGCTGGACGAAAGTCTGTGCGTTGTTTGAATGTCTTATTTACTTCCATTATTACTATCGTATGTGCTGTGTTCCATCTCTTCCATTCAGATATTTGGCCAACACAGAGACCTATCTGAAGGCTGTAGCTCTGAAACACATGCCCCCAAATCTACAGACAGTGGATATGCTAAAAGCAGGTGAGGCCTGGCAAGGTATTATTTACTATAAACAATATTCTGATTGGCTGCTTGTAAAAAATATCAGTGGCATAATGTTTAATGTGCATGGATGGAAGCATTGTATTCACATGCCACATGATTAACTCCCATGTGTAATGGTGTGTACCCAGTGCCACATGATTAACTCCCATGTGTAATGGGAGTCCAGACAGTGCCAGAGCCCTGTCTGGACTCCTTTGTGTTCCTGCGTGTGAGGGCGAGACAGGAAAACATCTTGGTGGAACCTGAGACAGACGACCAGAGGTACACTATCACATATGAGCATTGGACTGATTGATGGGTGCTACAGCTTCACGAGAGCAGCTCCATTTTTACTTGGAAAGGCTTACTACTATCTCATTTTGATGACAAAGTATCAAGATTCAAGAATAAAGTCATGATTTGGATGTTATTTATGCAGCATATGTGGCAGAATGTCTGTATACAGTGCCTTGCAAAAGTATTCATCCCCCTTGGCATTTTTCCTATTTTGTTGCATTACAACCTGTAATTTAAATAGATTTTTATTTGGATTTCATTTACTGGACATACACAAAGTAGTCAATTGGTGAAGTGAAATGAAAAAAAATACTTGTTTCAGAAAAGAAAAATATTTTTAAATTAATAAAATAAAATAAACAACTGAAGTGGTGCATGCATATGTATTCACTCCCTTTGCTATGTAACTCCTAAATAAGATCTGGTGCAACCAATTACCTTCAGAACTCACATAATTAGTTAGATTGCACACAGGTGGAATTTATTTAAGTGTCACATGATCTGTCACATGATCTCAGTATATATATATATATATACACCTGTTCTGAATGGCCCCAGAGTCTGCAACACCACTAAGCAAGGGGCACCACCAAGGAAGCGGCACCATGAAGACCACGGAGCTCTCCACACAGGTCATAGACAAGGTTGTGGAGAAGTACAGATCAGTGTTGGGTTATAAAAACAATCTGAAACTTTGAACATCCCACGGAGCACCATTTAAATCAAATATTATTATTTTTTAAGTATATGGTACCACAACAAACCTACCAAGAGAGGGCCGTCCCACCAAAACTCAAAGACCAGGCAAGGAGGGCATTAATCAGTGTCAACAAAGAGACCAAAGATAACCCTGAAGGAGCTGCAAAGCTCCACAGCAGAGATTGGAGTATCTGTCCATAGGACCACTTTAAGCCGTACACTCCGCAGAGCTGGGATTTATGAAAGAGTGGCCAGAAAAACAGCCATTGGTTAAAGAAAAAAAATAAGCCAACACGTTTGGTGTTCGCCAAAAGGCATGTGGGAGACTCCCTAAACATATGGCCATCAAGGAAAATGCTATGTCTGGTGCAAACCCAACACCTCTCATCACCCCAAGAACACCATCCACACGGTGAAGCATGGTGGTGGGGATGTTTTTCATCGGCAGGGTCTGGGAAACTGGTCAGAATTGAAGGAATGATGGATGGTGCTAAATACAGGGAAATTCTTGAGGGAAACCTGTTTCAGTCTTCCAGAGATTTGAGTTTGGGACGGAGGTTCACCTTCTAGCAGGACAATGATCCTAAGCATACTGCTAATGCAACATGCGAGTGATTTAAGGGGGAACGTTTAAATGTCTTGGAATAGCCTAGTCAAAGCCCAGACCTCAATTCAATTGAGAATCTGTGGTATGACTTAAAGATTGCTGTACACCAGTGGAACCCATCTAACTTGAAGGAGCTGGAGCAGTTTTGCCTTGAAGAATGGGCAAAAATCCTAGTAGCTAGCTTATAAAGACATACCCCAAGACACTTGCAGCTGTAATTGCTACAAAAGGTGTCTCTACAAAGTATTGACTTTCTGCACGCTCAAGTTTTCTGTTTGTTTTCTTGTTTGTTTCACAATAACAAATACTTCAAAGTGGTAGGCATGTTGTGTAAATCAAATTATACAACCCCTCCAAAAATCTATTTTAATTCCAGGTTGTAAGGCAATAAATAGGAAAAATGCAAAGGGGGGTGAATACTTTCGCAAGCAACTGTATATGTGTTTTCTATTTACTGTTACTATCTGCAAGAATATACCAGCGTACTCCACAGACATTATTTTGTTATTTATTTATATTCCTGGTCTTTTACTATTTGACATTTTTTGTCCATTTTCTTTCAGAGAGTATGTTGTGGATCTTGACGAGGGTTCTCAGCATCTGATGCGGTATCGCACTATAGCACCTCTGGTTTCAAGTGGAGCAGTACAGCTAATTTAACTGTCAAGGTACTCAACTAATAGGCCACACTGATTTCCCTCATATCTAATCTATGACACACACACACATCCATACTGTGTTTTTAAAATATGTTGGAATGTGCATGATTCCAATCCAAATCTTACGTAATAGACTGCTTTGTACTGTCATCATTTTCATTTTTAGCCTTTGCTTTTTGCCCTGAACATGGTCTCTTGGCAGCATTACCAACACAACAATGAGGCAATTTGCCTCTGAACTGCAACACAACAGGCAGTATATTATGTTAGCACGTTTGCAGATCTGTCTCTGTATTAACATAGGCACACTCTATTTGGTCTGTTTTAGGTCCCTCTGTCCTTTGTTCAGTTCCACTTGTGATGGCTGATGACCAGAGGAACACTGACTCCCTTCATTGAACATTGCCTATATTGATTGAAGTACATTGAGGAGGGCTATATGGGCGTTATTTGTGGACTACCAACTCTTCAGGAGCCGGGCATGAACTGGAATGTCTTTTAAATATGTTACTGATTTACGTACCTGTTGACACTCATATCTCTCACATGAAGCCTGCTTTGAGTTGTAATGGTGATCATTGGATATATAGGAGGCTATAAGTGAGAGAGACTTGAGGATGACAGGAATACAATCATGTTATCTACATGTACATTATAAGGTTGAGTGGCACAAACAAATATAGGGAGTGTGTTTGTTGCTTGTACAATAAATGTGATTTGAATGGTGTAGAGAATGTCTCAGTGGTCATGTACAGTGTACACATATAATTGCCATTTGCAATTATATGTGAGAATACTCTTGCTTTCCAACCACGGTGCAAGCATGCCATTGCCATACATGAATTTGTATTTAGCGTGCTGTTGCTGCCTTGGTCTTATGATGTGGTCTATTTCAAATCTGGGTGTGTGAATTGCTTAGACCAATAGAAATAAAGATGTAGATTTATGTTTATAGACAGACTGATATTAATACTATGACTCCATGGTATGATGTCAAGTCCCCTGTTTTGGGTACCTTTGTGTTTCTGGTGCCGGTTCCGATCGCTTAAATCACAATGTGGACACAAAATGGCTTGCATTGAGCGGCAGCCCTGATTCTCACGCATAGGAGTGTCTCTTCTGCCTTTGTGAAGCATGATAAGAAATCTGACACCACTTGAAGCTGGGATATCCCTCCTACCATTTAATTTGGTCTTCCGACTGTCAACTCCTGCCTGAACCCTAAGTCACAGCCACTAACAATGCATATTCCTGGAATCCTTACATCGTAACGCAGCAGGAGAGTGGATTCGTCTCTGTAGCACATTCAGAAGTCGATTTATAGCCAGCAATCTAAAGTAATTCATAGATTTCTGTTTGTCATAGATGGACAAGATTAATATGAGATGAAAGGTGAGTTCCTAACGAGTTCTGGAAGACAAGCTAGAGCTCTGAGATGTTCACAATGATGGGGTCAGACGTTTAGATCGAGAGAGACCTTTAGAAAATATGTACACTTTCTCTAACACTAAATATAAAAAAATGTATTTTACAGTTATACTATAGTTAGAAAAAGTACATGTCATTTCAAGTCTTGTGCATACAGTTTTGTGGAATAGGAAATGTATCATATTTGTACTGTGTATTTGAGCTTGTGCCCTCAACTGACTACACCTAACTATTTTTACCAGGAAGGTGAGATTTGAACCTTTCTTGGAGTATGCAGTGTTATTGTTTATGGCCCTCATGATAAATCATTACTTTTGGGAATTACGTAGAATACATTGTCAGTTACATTTAATAGGACCTTGTCTCACGTTGCCCCCTAGTAAATAATGGTTGATCAGCCATAAGCTGTGCACCAACGGTCCACAAAGACACAAGCTGTTTGTAGGTGAGAAGAACACGCCTGCATCATTACATGCATTAATCTTACACACTTCCAATAACACCCAGAATCCCTCTTTCTATGCATCAGTAAAAACATCTCAGTTGTGTGATCATTTATGAAAGGTCATGCACATACAAACTATGTACTGTACAGTACCTTCAGGAAGTATTCATACCTCTTCACTTATTCCACATTTTGTTGTGTTACAGCCTGAATTCAAAATGGTTTAACAATACCCCATAATGACAATGTGAAAACATGTTTTTTGAAAATGTTAGCACATTTTTTGAAAATTAAATGCAGAAATGTCTCATTTACACAAGTATTCACACCCCTGAGTCAATACTTTATAGAAGCACCTTGGCAGGAATTACAGCTGTGAGTCTTTCTGGGTAAGTCTATAAGAGCTTGCCACACCTGGATTGGGCAACATTTGCCCATTATTCTCTGTCAAATTGGTTGTTGATCATTGCTAGACAACCATTTTTAGGTCTCCATAGATTTTCAAATACATTTACACTGAGTGTCCAAAACATTTTGTGACACAGACTGACCAGGTGAATCCAGGTTAAAGCAATGATCCCTTATTTATGTCACCTGTTAAATCCACTTTAATCAGGGGAGGAGACAAGTTGAGACACTTGAGACATGGATTGTGTATGTGTGCCATTCAGATGGTGAATGTATAAGATGAAATATTTAAGTACCTTTGAATGGGGTATGGTAGTAGGTGCTAGGCACACCGGTTTGAGTGTGTCAAGAACTGCAACACTGCTGGGTTTTTCACACTATCAAGAGTGGTCCACCACCCAGAGAACATCCAGCATACCTGACCCAACTGTAGAAAGCATTTTAGTCAGCAAGGCCAGCATCCCTGTGGAACGCTTTCGACACCTTGTAGGGTCCATGCCTCAACGAATTGAGGCTGTTCTGAGGGAAAAAGGGCGTGCAACTCAATATTAGGAAGGCGTTCTTAATGGTTTGTACACTCAGTGTAAGTCAAAACTGTAACTCATTCACTCAGGAACATTCACTGTCTTCTTGGTAAGCAACTTCAGTGTAGATTTGGCCCTGTCTTTTTAGGTTTTTGTGCTGCTGAAATAAAGGTGGATTCATCTCCCAGTGTCTGGTAGAAAGCAGACAGAACTAGACCTCTAGCATTTTGCCTGTGCATAGCGCCATTCTGGTTTTTTTAAACCTAAAAATAATGTCCTTAATGATTACAAGCATATCCATAACATGATGCAGCCACCAGTATACTTGAAAATATGGACAGTGCTACTCAGTAATGTTTCATTTTGGATTTGCCCCAAACAGAACACTTTGTGGTCTGGACAAAACGCTACTTGCTTTGCCGCATTCTTTTGCAGTATTACTTTAGTACCTTGTTGCAAACAGGATGCATGTTTTGGAATATTTTTATTCTGTATACAAGCTTCCTTCTTTTCACTCTATCAATTGGGTTAGTATTGTGGAGCAACTACAATGTTGTTGATCCATCCTCAGTTTTCTCTTTTCACAGCAATCAAACTGTTTTAAGATGACTATGGGCCTCATGGTGAAATCCCTGAGAAGTTTCCTTCCATTCCAGCAACTGAGTTAGGAAGGATGCCGTATCTTTGTAGTGACTAGGTGTATTGATACACCATCCAAAGTGTAATTAATAACTTCACCATGTTCAAAGGGATATTCAGTGTATGCTTTATTTTGTATTTTTACCAATCTACCAATAGGGGCTCTTCTAAGTGAGGGCATTGGAAAATCTCCCTGCTCTTTCTGATTCAGTCTGTGTTTGAAATTCATTGCTCGACTAAGGGACCATACAGATTATTGTGTGTGTGAGGGGTACAGAGATGAGGTAGTCATAAAAAGAATAATGTTAACCACTAGTCTACATGGAACTTATGTGACTTGATAAGTAATATTTTACTCCTGAACTTTCACTGAACAAAAATATAAATGCAACATGTAAGGTGTTGAAATAAAAGATCCCAGAAATGTTCCATACGCACAAAAAGCTAATTCTCTAAAATGTTGTGCAAAAATTTGTTTACATCCTTGTTAGTGAGCATTTCTCCTTTGGCAAGATAATCCATCCACCTGACAGGTATGGCATAGCAAGAAGTTGACTAAACAGCATGATCATTACACAGGTGCACCTTGTGCTGGGTACAATGAAATTCCACTCTAAAATGTGCAGTTTTGTCACAAAACACAATGCAACAGATGTCTAAAAATTTGAGGGAGTGTACAATTGGCATGCGGACTGCAGGAATGTGCCATTCATCTGCAGCCATCACCTCATGCCTCAGCATGATAATGCACGGCCCCATGTCTCAAGGATCTGTACACAATTCCTGAAAGCTGAAAATGTCCTAGTTCTTCCATGGCCTGCATACTCATCAGACATATCACCAATTGAGCATGTTTGGGATGCTCTGGATCAACGTGTACGACAGCGTGTTCCAGTTCCCGCCAATATCCAGCAACTTCGCACAGTCATTGAAGAGGAGTGAAACAACATTCCACAGGCCACAATCAACAGCCTGATCAACTCTATGCAAAGGAGATGTGTCGCGCTGCATGAGGCAAAAGGTGGTCACACCAGATACTGACTGATTTTCTGATCCACGCCCATACCTATTTTTTTAAGGTATCTGTGACCAACAGATGCATATCTGTATTCCCAGTCATATCAAATCCATAGATCAAGGCCTAATTATTTTTTTTAAATGGACTGAGTTCCTAATATGAACTTAAACTCAGTAAAATCTTTGAAATTGTTGCATGTTGCATTTATTTTTTTATTGAGATTATTTATGCTTGTCATAACAAAGGGGTTGAATATTTATTGACTCAATTTAAGCTTTTCATTTTTAATTCATTTGTTGAACTGTCCAAAAACATAATTTCACTTTGAGATTATGGGGTATTGTTGTGTGTAGGCCAGTGACCAAAAGCTAAATTTAATCCATTTTAAATTCAGGCTGTAGCACAACAAAATATGGAAAAATTCAAGGGGTGTGAATACTTTCTAAAAGGCACTGTAGTTTCACCCACTATATTTGGACAAATATTGAATCATACATTGCCATTAATGCTGATATTGCAGGGCTTAAATGCTTGTGATTAAATATGAACTGAAGGTGATGCAAGTTAGAATGGGTCATGTTTAATATCTCAGTTTTTAGTAGTCATGGTTTTTCCGGTTATTAGGCTACATCTGGTTGACTCAATATCATCAGCTCAGGGTTCTTTATGGCTCATTGGAAAGATAATCAACCAAGGGTTGTAATTGCATCAGCGTCACAGTATGGGGAACTGCAGCTCATCCTCTTTTAAATAACTAGGTCATTGAGTAATACTGTGTGCGTGAGATAGTTTTGTTGGGGAAATGGTATGTCCCTAAGCAAAACCTTCTGAAGAGATAGACATAGTGTTTTTTTTATAGGAAGGTAGTGTTGCATCATTTTGTTTTTTCTGAAGCATTTCAAAAGTAATATATTTTCATTACATCACCAGTTGAACTATTAAACTTTAATACTATGAGCCAGGGATCATCAAATAGATTCAGCCGCGGTCCGTTTTTTCATGACAGGATGGTCGGGGAACCGGAAAACCTAATTACAAATCATTTGTAGACTGCAAATTGACTGCAAGAAGCCAAATCAGATATGTTTGACTAAAACAGAATAATTTCTAACCTTGCTTACATTTGCATACAATCACGCCTCTCTGTTATGCATGGGAATACTTGGTAACAGATTTCTTAAGTTAAAATCACTTAGAACTAATTTCCTGTGGGTTTTACAGTCTTATGTCCAACAATACAAATTCCACAAAAAAAAGAAATCATTTTTTTAATTTGATTTTTTCCCCAGAAGACTTGGGGGGCCAAATAAAACCACTCGCAGGCCAAATTCAGTTGGGGAACCCTGCTATAAGTCATACCAGGGTGGCGTGGCTGGAATGATGTCCTTCAAAGACTGAATTATTTGATGATAATAATGATAGGTTGGCTTCTTCTTGGCTTACTAATTTTAACAGCTGAAAGAGAAGGGCTCACACTGCCATGCCAGTGAGCTCATGGTCTTTGAGACAGAGTTTAGCTATGTGCTGCAGTACATGCCACAACACATTATTAGGCTACATCTGGTTGACTCAATATCATCAGCTCAGGGTTCTTTACGGCTCATTGAAAAGATAATCAACCAAGGGTAGTAATTGCATCAGCGTCACAGTATGGAGAACTGCAGCTCATCCTCTTCTAAATAACTAGGTTATTGAGTAGTACTGTGTACGTGAGATGGTTTTGTTGGGGAAATTATATGTTCTGGGGTTTACAGAGAAAATCATCACTTGTTTTTTCTGAAGCATTTCAAAAGTGATATATTTTCATTACATCACCAGTTAAAACCACCAGCGGGCCAAATTCAGTTGGGGAACCCTGCTATAAGCCATACCAGGGTGGCGTGGCTGAAATTATGTCCTTAAAAGACTGAATAATTTGATCATAATAATGATAGGTTGACTTCTTTTTTGACTTACCAAGTTTAACAGCTGAAATGAAGGGCTCACACACATTGCCAAATCAGTGAGCTCATGGTCTTCCAGACAGATTTTAGCTACCTGGTGTAGTATATGCCACAACATCTCATCTGGAAACCTGACCTGTGCAGTTGCATATACAGTGGGGCAAAAAGTATTTAGTCAGCCACCAATTGTGCAAGTTCTCCCACTTAAAAAGATGAGAGAGGCCTGTAATTTTCATCACAGGCACACTTCAACTATGACAGACAAAATGAAAAGAAAAAAGTCCAGAAAATCACATTGTAGGATTTTTAATGAATTTATTTGCAAATTATGGTGGAAAATAAGTATTTGGTCAATGACAAAAGTCTATCTCAATACTTTGTTATATACCCTTTGTTGGCAATGACAGAGGTCAAACGTTTTCTGTAAGTCTTCACAAGGTTTTCACACACTGTTGCTGGTATTTTGGCCCATTCCTCCATGCAGATCTCCTCTAGAGCAGTGATGTTTTGCGGCTGTTGCTGGGCAACACGACTTTCAACTCCCTCCAAAGATTTTCTATGGGGTTGAGATCTGGAGACTGGCTAGGCCACTCCAGGACCTTGAAATGCTTCTTACGAAGCCACTCCTTCGTTGCCCGGGCGGTGTGTTTGGGATCATTGTCATGCTGAAAGACCCAGCCACGTTTCATCTTCAATGCCCTTGCTGATGGAAGGAGGTTTTCACTCAAAATCTCACGATACATGGCCCCATTCATTCTTTCCTTTACACGGATCAGTCGTCCTGGTCCCTTTGCAGAAAAACAGCCCCAAAGCATGATGTTTCCACCCCCATGCTTCACAGTAGGTATGGTGTCCTTTGGATGCAACTCAGCATTCTTTGTCCTCCAAACACGACGAGTTGAGTTTTTACCAAAAAGTTATATTTTGGTTTCATCTGACCATATGACATTCTCCCAATCTTCTTCTGGATCATCCAAATGCTCTCTAGCAAACTTCAGATGGGCCTGGACATGTACTGGCTTAAGCAGGGGGACACATCTGGCACTGCAGGATTTGAGTCCCTGGCGGCGTAGTGTGTTACTGATGGTAGGCTTTGTTACTTTGGTCCCAGCTCTCTGCAGGTCATTCACTAGGTCCCCCCTTGTGGTTCTGGGATTTTTGCTCACCGTTCTTGTGATCATGTTGACCCCACGGGGTGAGATCTTGCGTGGAGCCCCAGATCGAGGGAGATTATCAGTGGTCTTGTATGTCTTCATTTTCCTAATAATTGCTCCCACAGTTGATTTCTTCAAACCAAGCTGCTTACCTATTGCAGATTTAGTCTTCCCAGCCTGGTGCAGGTCTACAATTTTGTTTCTGGTGTCCTTTGACAGCTCTTTGGTCTTGGCCATAGTGGAGTTTGGAGTGTGACTGTTTGAGGTTGTGGACAGGTGTCTTTCATACTGATAACAAGTTCAAACAGGTGCCATTAATACAGGTAACGAGTGGCCTCTTAAAGAAGAAGTTACAGGTCTGTGAGAGCCAGAAATCTTGCTTGTTCGTAGGTGATCAAATACTTATTTTCCACCATAATTTGCAAATAAATTCATTAAAAATCCTACAATGTGATTTTCTGGATTTCTTTTTCTCATTTTTGTCCGTCATAGTTGAAGTGTACCTATGATGAAAATTACAGGCCTCTCTCATCTTTTTAAGTGGGAGAACTTGCACAATTGGTGGCTGACTAAATACTTTTTTGCCCCACTGTAGATATTCCATTGAAAATCAGCTGTTTCCAGCTACAATAGTAATTTACAACATATTTTCTTAGCTTTATTTAACTAGGCAAGTCAGTTAAGAACAAATTCTTATCTTCAATGATGGTCTAGGAACAGTGGGTTACCTGCCTTGTTCATGGGCAGAACGACAGATTTTCTACCTTGTCAGTTCGGGGATTCGATTTTGCAACCTTTGGGTCACTAGTCCAACGCTCTAACCACTAGGCTATGCTGCTGTCTACCCTGTAGTTCTGATCAATTTTATGTTATTTTGACGAACAAAAAAAATAATTTTCTTTCAAAAACAAGGACATTTCTAAATAACCCCAAACATTTGAACGGTAGTGTACATGTTACCTCAATTACCTCGACTAACTGGTGACTCTGTACCGGTACCCTCTGTATATAGCCTCGCTACTGTTATTTTACTGCTGCTCTTTAATTATTTGTTACTTTAATTTTTTATGTTTTACTTATAAATGTTTTACTTAACACTTGTTTTTCTTAAAACTGCATTGTTGGTTAAGGGCTTGTAAGTAAGCATTTCACTGTAATGCCTACACCTGTTGTATTCGGCACATGTGACAAATAAAATTGGATTTGATTTGATATGGTGTGTGGTCTTCCCACTACAATTTGGGAAACCATGCAGTTTATTAGGCTGTGGATGAAATAAATGAGGATGAACTTCACAGGGTGGTGATAGTGCACAGTGGTCTTGATACTCCTTTCCAATAAATATCAAAGGTCTTATTCTGGTGACATGGATGCTTGACTGCATTTGACAAATAAAAATATTCTCACTCTTATCGATAATAATTTCATGTACACTAGCCTACTCGCACGGTATCTGCAAACTGTTGGCTAGAACGCAAAATGCCAAGTCCAGAGTAGTCATATTTGTTATTTAACGCAACAGGTTTTGGGACAAACTATCGTTAGAATTGATGCGATGGAAACACATTGAACTTTAGATTTTTAGTCGGTACATAAAAACTTAAGAGAAAAAGTACATTTTGTGTGCACTATGTTGTCACACACTGATTTTTATCCACGATATGTCCATTTGGTGAAAACACACCACTGGTGGGAAAACTTTCATATTTTATTTATGATTCTAGAATATTCATGTGAAAATCTGTCACTAATTGGAAACCAAGCTGCTGTTCTGTAAATTAGTCATAAAACTCATCACTATTGGCTAAGAATGATAAGGAAGTTAATTTCATTGGTCAGGAGAGTCAAGAACATTGGATACATGAGATGTCATGATGATTAAGGAGGTATATAGTGGCAGGCACTACTGAAACTAGGTTCACAGTGCAGGACCAGGAAGGAGTGAAGTGAGAGATTGGATTTTTTTGAATAAACCTTAAATTACAGCGTTTTTAGATTGACTGTTGCAATTACTGTTTTTAACTCACCATATATAGGTCCAAGGCTGCTTCATGAAACGTCTGATGTTTTTTCTAATTAAAAGTCTTAAAAAATATATTTTTTGCAAATTCTAAAATCTGAATGTCTATGACTAATTGCTGTATTTTATAGTGTCATTCTAACTGACATCTATACCTTTATGATCTTCTTACTACAGAATATATCCCAAAACAACAGAAGATGGCCTGTACAACAGAATAATTATTATATTATCTTCATGTTAATGATTTATCATGAATCTGTAGAAGATTGTTCTTTTGTATTGCCTTTCATCTTTATCCTTCATAGGGTATTAATTATGAATGTTTGGTGATCAGTCCATGCCTTAGTCTGTGGGACCTCTGGATATTGCTGTAAGGCTGTGGGACCTCTGGACATGGCTGTAAGGCTGTGGGACCTCTGGATATTGCTGTAAGGCTGTGGGACCTCTGGACATTGCCGTAAGGCTGTGGGACCTCTGGACATTGTCGTAAGGCTGTGGGACCTCTGGACATTGTCGTAAGGCTGTGGGACCTCTGGACATTGCTGCAAGGCTGTGGGACCTCTGGATATTGCTGTAAGGCTGTGGGACCTCTGGACATTGTCGTAAGGCTGTGGGACCTCTGGACATTGCTGTAAGGCTGTGGGACCTCTGGATATTGCTGTAAGGCTGTGGGACCTCTGGATATTGCTGTAAGGCTGTGGGACCTCTGGACATTGCCGTAAGGCTGTGGGACCTCTGGACATTGCCGTAAGGCTGTGGGACCTCTGGACATTGTCGTAAGGCTGTGGGACCTCTGGACATTGCTGTAAGGCTGTGGGACCTCTGGACATTGCTGTAAGGCTGTGGGACCTCTGGATATTGCTGTAAGGCTGTGGGACCTCTGGATATTGCTGTAAGGCTGTGGGACCTCTGGACATTGCCGTAAGGCTGTGGGACCTCTGGACATTGCCGTAAGGCTGTGGGACCTCTGGACATTGTCGTAAGGCTGTGGGACCTCTGAACATTGCCGTAAGGCTGTGCTGGAGCCAGTGTCCACCCCTGTGTCAGCTCTTTTGTGCATCCTCTCTGAACCACCTGAGACCCTGCATCAGAGCCCCTGTGCCAGAGCAACTCTCCCAGAGCAGCCTAAGCCCTACACACACAGGAGACTGGTGAGGATGAAGTCAAGGCTAAGACTCAAAAGGGTTGTCCCTAACAGCAGTCAATGTCTTCTCTGAGATGGAGCACTGGATGTACCCACAGCCATCACGCCCAGAAAGGGACCAGGAAACGACAGAGGGTGGTTCGAACTGCACCGTCAGGAATTTCAGTGAAGAGAGCAGGCTGCATATGGGCTTCCCACAGCCCTCTGCAGACTTCCTGTGTTTCCGTGCCAGGCTGAAGGAGTTCATGGTTCTCCTGGAGAACTGCAGTGTGATTGCACTGGCCCTACACGGAACAGTCCGTATGAAGAACCTGAGCTTTCAGAGTGCTGTGTGCATCCCAATCACCTTTGACTCTTGGCACAGCCACCAAGAAGTGCCCTGTGATTTCCTGAAGGAAAGCTATGGTGTACCTGACACAGACATTTGAATTTGACATCACCCTGCCCAAGCTCCTAGATGAAAATATAGAATGATGTGTGTCTTATCTACCTGATAGGTACAGAACCCCATTCTGGGAAAATAACAATGGACAGAATTACAGCATCTTTGTCTCTGACAAGTCTAAGGCACACTGGGGCATAATCTGGACAACAGAAAGACTGCACTAGATTACTCTGAACCTCACAGTAATATTTCTGTTTAGACCCCAAGGTGAACTTTAATATGCTAAAATGTGAAAAAGACCTGGCTACTGCACTACATCTTATCAGCTTATTAAATAAACTATTTATGTTTGAATTATGTGGATTTTCATATTTTTCACAGCGTGTGCTGCTTGTTTTCTGGAATAAAAGTAATTTGAATAGAATAGTATTGGAGATGGCTCTGTGCTTATTCCGTTTTAAACAATCATTGAAAACTTTTATATTTGCAATATTTCCAACATGGCTGGAGGGAAAGCCTGATATTTTCTAGTCTTCTATACTTCTGTCAGTGTGCAATGCAATTCAATCCCCCCTTCCCCAAAACACTTGTGAATATTGGACTATATATAAATTGTGCGTTCCTGTATTATACTTAAGCTCAAATGTTTATTCTATTCTACTGAGCCATGTACTTTATGTTTGTATTCTTATATTTTATTATTTCTTATTGTTGCATTGTCGACAAGGAACCAGCAAGTAAGCATTTAGTTGGACCATGTGTACATACTACTAATAAAACTTTAAACTTGGAACAATTTGATCCCTCTCAGGAGAGTGAGATAATCTTATCCCAGTATTGTACTCTCTAATGCCCACATGACCAAAGCCTGGTATCATACGCTATAGGGATCAGGTATTGTTCCTGTGGTATTATCCTTCCATAGATCTAGACAGCCAGAGACACAATATCGTTACTTATCGACTAAAAGACAAAAGGAATGATGGCATAGGCAAGCTGTGACTGGACATGCTGCCCACTCAGAATGGATCCCTGTGTACATGATGACCAGTGTTCTAAAGTACTTAAGTAAAAAATACTTTAAAGAAATACTTAAGTCATTTTTTGAGGTAACGGTACTTTACTTAAATTTTTATATTTTTGACAACTTTCACTTTTATTTCAGTACAATCCTAAAGAAAATTATATAATTTTTACTCCATACATTCTCCCTGGCATCCAAAGTACTCGTTACATTTTGAATGCTTAGCAGGACAGAAAATGGTCCAATTTGCACACTTATCAAGTGAATATCCCAGGTCATCCCTACTGCCTCTGATCTGGCGGACTCACTAAACACAAATGCTTTGTTTTTAAATTATGTCTGAGTGTTGGTGTGACCCTGGCTATCCGTAAAAAATAAAGAAAATTGTGCCGTCTGGTTTGCTTAATATAAGGAATTTTTAATTATTCTTACTATTACTTTTGATACTTAAGTATATTTTAACAACTACATTTACTTTTGGTACTTAAGTACAGTACAGTGGGGCAAAAAAGTATTTAGTCAGCCACCAATTGTGCAAATCACATTGTAGGATTTTTAATGAATTTATTTGCAAATTATGGTGAAAAATAAGTATTTGGTCAATAACAAAAGTTTATCTCAATACTTTGTTATATACCCTTTGTTGGCAATGACAGAGGTCAAACGTTTTCTGTCTTCACAAGGTTTTCACACACTGTTGCTGGTATTTTGGCCCATTCCTCCATGCAGATCTCCTCTAGAGCAGTGATGTTTTGGGGCTGTTGCTGGGCAACAACTCCCTCCAAAGATTTTCTATGGGGTTGAGATCTGGAGACTGGCTAGACCACTCCAGGACCTTGAAATGCTTCTTACGAAGCCACTCCTTCGTTGCCCGGGCGGTGTGTTTGGGATCATTGTCATGCTGAAAGACCCAGCCACGTTTCATCTTCAATGCCCTTGCTGATGGAAGGAGGTTTTCACTCAAAATCTCACGATACATGGCCCCATTCATTCTTTCCTTTACACGGATCAGTCGTCCTGGTCCCTTTGCAGAAAAACAGCCCCAAAGCATGTTGTTTCCACACCCATGCTTCACAGTAGGTATGGTGTTCCTTTGGATGCAACTCAGCATTCTTTGTCCTCCAAACACGACGAGTTGAGTTTTTACCAAAAAGTTATATTTTGGTTTCATCTGACCATATGACATTCTCCCAATCTTCTTCTGGATCATCCAAATGCTCTCTAGCAAACTTCAGACGGGCCTGGATATGTGCTGGCTTAAGCAGGGGGACACGTCTGGCACTGCAGGATTTGAATCCCTGGCGGCGTAGTGTGTTACTGATGGTAGGCTTTGTTACTTTGGTCCCAGCTCTCTGCAGGTCATTCACTAGGTCCCCCCGTGTGGTTCTGGGTTTTTTGCTCCCCGTTTTTGTGATCATTTTGACCTCACGGGGTGAGATCTTGCATGGAGCCCTAGATCGAGGGAGATTATCAGTGGTCTTGTATGTCTTCCATTTCCTAATAATTGCTCCCACAGTTGATTTCTTCAAACCAAGCTGCTTACCTATTGCAGATTCAGTCTTCCCAGCCTGGTGCAGGTCTACAATTTTGTTTCTGGTGTCCTTTGACAGCTCTTTGGTCTTGGCCATAGTGGAGTTTGGAGTGTGACTGTTTGAGGTTGTGGACAGGTGTCTTTCATACTGATAACAAGTTCAAACAGGTGCCATTAACACAGGTAACGAGTGGAGGACAGAGGAGCCTCTTAAAGAAGAAGTTACAGGTCTGTGAGAGCCAGAAATCTTGCTTGTTTGTAGGTGACCAAATACTTATTTTCCACCATAATTTGCAAATAAATAAATTAAAAATCCTACAATGTGACTTTCTGGATTTTTTCTCTCATTTTGTCTGTCATAGTTGAAGTGTACCTATGATGAAAATTACAGGCCTCTCTCATCTTTTTAAGTTGGAGAACTTGCACAATTGGTGGCTGACTAAATACTTTTTTGCCCCACTATATGTTTCAACAAAATACTTTAAGACTTTTACTCAAGTAGTATTTTACTGGGGGACTTTCACTTGAGTCATTTTCTATTGAAGTATCTTTACTTTTACTCAACTATGAGTATTGAGTACTTTTTGCACCACTGTACATGATTCACAGCTGTTGTTTCACTCTGAAAATGGTTTAGTAATGTCTGATCACAGGAATCATAACACAGCTGTTGTGGGCATTGGTTTGGGGGCATTTTCTTTTTGACCAAATGACATCCTACAGTCAATTCAAATCTTTATTATTCACTTATCATAAGCATTGACTCAATAACAATGTTTGAACATTTTCAAATAGTAATTCAGTTGACAGTGTGTTTTAACGTACAAGAAATATTGGAATCATCTAAGACCAACAGGTACTGTAAGGAAAAGATGGAAATATCATACGAATATATATCATACGAAATGTTATTTGACAAATACAGTGTTACACAATGTGTACATCACAGTTTCCTCTAGCAATGGAGGATCTCAAACATATGGTCCTCTGTATCAAACTGTAAGCCCAGAATCTATCGTGCCTTTCTTTGGGTCCACATGATGATTGATGATTTTTGAGATTTTGAATACTAGTAGCGACGGAGCGGGATGGGGCAGCCAGCATGCACATACCCCAAGAGATGGGCTGTCCCAGTTGTGTTACTTTACCTTACACTATGAGATAGATGAAATCGCTCTGCACATTTCTCTACATCTGCAGCTATGCCTACACAAATCCTCAGTGTTCTCTAAAGCCTGTCAGTCCAACCCGTTCTCTCAGCGGCCCACACTGATGTTGCACACCTTGCAGCTGGGGTCCTTCTTGGCGTTGGCCGTCGTCTGGCTCATCTGGTGATGGCCACTGATCTTCACCACACTGCCCTGCTCCAGATGTATCGGCTCTGTGTACAGCACCTCCAGGATGACATCACTGGCGTGGCAGAACAGGGGGTCTTCTCCCTGCCTCTGGGGGGGGATGTATGTCAGGAAGGGGTTGGCAGTCAAGTCCAGCAGGGGGAGACTGGTATGGCAGAAGTTATCCCCCTCTGAGCCAGCAGGGGCCAGTACCAACACCACATAGTGATAGGCTGTGTACATACAGTAGAAGTCAGCAAAGTAAAGATTAGTGTTGCGATTCAGCAGGTTCCCGGCCGGGATCTGGAAACGCAGGGGGCCGTAAGGGGAGTCGTTTGGAGGAAGACCTGTGTCAAACTCAGTGTTGCAGCTGAGGAAGACTCCCTGCAGTTTGCTGTTGATAGGAGAGCCATGGCTTCCACTATTGTCTTTCATGGCTGGGCGCATCAGCCCCCCACACTCAGTTCTAACAGAAAAGGAGAAACATTTGTAAGTTTTGTTATTGAACTTCACAGCACATCCATATATACCTGTGTGTATTTACAGAGAATTGTGTGGAACTGACCTGACATATTGAAAATAATCAGGGTGCTGGTTGCGATAAAATACAGAGAACCTTAGCAATCTTCCAGCAGAACCCTTCGCTTTGCCAAGGAGCTGTTTGAGGTGGTCCATGGCATAATCTGTGTCAAACAACAACTGTCAGTTATGAAGTTCCTGCTTCAAATCCTTTTTTTGGGCAAATTCAATTGAATCTCTAAAGCTGGTTATACTGTATGTATGTAAATACTGTATATACAGTTGAAGTCGGAAGTTTACATACACGTTAGCCAAATACATATAAACTCCGTTTTTACAATTCCTGACATTTAATCCTAGTAATAATGCCCTGTCTTAGGTCAGTTTGGATCACCACTTCATTTTAAGAATGTGAAATGTCAGAATAACAGTAGAGAGAGACATTTATTTCAGATTTGGTTTCTTTCATCACATTCCCAGTGGGTCAGAAGTTTACATACACTCAATTAGTATTTGGTAGCATTGCCTTTAAATTGTTTAACTTGGGTCAAACGTTTCAGGTAGCCTTCCACAAGCTTCCCACAATAAGTTGGGTGAATTTTGGCATGACAGAGCTGGTGTAACTGAGTCAGTTTTGTAGGCCTCCTTGCTCACACACGCTTTTTCAGTTCTGCCCACAAATTTTCTATAGGATTGAGGTTAGGGCTTTGTGATGGCCACTCCAATACGTTGACTTTGTTGTCCTTAAGTCATTTTCCCACAACTTTGGAAGTATGCTTGGGGTCATTGTCCATTTGGAAGACCCATTTGCGACCAAGCTTTAGCTTCCTGACTGATGTTTTGAGATGTTGCTTCAATACATAATTTTGGGAGCAATTTCCACACTTGAATGTACCACGTTCGTCTGTACAAACAATAGTATGCAAGTATAAACACCATGGGACCACACAGCCGTCATACCGTTCAGGAAGGACGTCTCTGTCTCCTAGAGATGAACATACTTTGGTGCGAAAAGTGCAAATCAATCCCAGAACAACAGCAAAGGACCTTGTGAAGATGCTGGAGGAAACAGATACAAAGGTATCTATATCCACAGTAAAACGAGTCTTATATCGACATAACCTGAAAGGCCGCTCAGCAAGGAAGAAGCCACTGCTCCAAAACCGCCATAAAAAAGCCAGACTATGGTTTGCAACTGCACATGGGGACAAAGATCGTACTTTTTAGAGAAATGTCCTCTGGTCTGATGAAACAAAAATAGAACTATTTGCCATAATGACCATCATTATGTTTGGAAAGAAAAGGGGGAGGCTTGCAAGCCGAAGAACACCATCCCAACCGTGAACTACGGGTTTGGCAGCATCATGTTGTGGGGGTGCTTTGCTGCAGGAGGGACTGGTGCACTTCACAAAATAGATGTTATCATGAGGAATGAAAATAATGTGGATATATTGAAGCAACATCTCAAGACATCAGTCAGGAAGTTAAAGCTTGGTCGCAAATGGGTCTTCCAAATGGACAATGACCCCAAGCATACTTCCAAAGTTGTGGCAAAATGGCTTAAGGAATACAAAGTCAACATATTGGAGTGGCCATCACAAAGCACTGACCTCCATCCCATAGCAAATTTGGGGGGCAGAACTGAAAAAGCGTGTGTGAGCAAGGAGGCCAACAAACCTGACTCAGTTACACCAGCTTTGTCAGGAGGAATGGGACAAAATTCACCCAACTTATTGTGGGAAGCTTGTGGAAGGCTACCCAAAACGTTTGACCCAAGTTTAACAATTGAAAGGCAATGCTACCAAATACTAATTGAGTGGATGTAAGAATGAAATAAATTAAAGCTGAAATAAATAATTCTCTCAACTATTATTCTGACATTTCACATTCTTAAAATAAAGTGATGATCCTAGCTGACCTAAAACAGGGAATTTTTACTGGGATTAAATGTCAGGAATTGTGAAAAACTAAGTTTATATGTATTTGGCTAAGGTGTATGTAAACTTCCGGCTTCAATTGTGTATATACACAGTACCAGTCAAAAGTTTGGACACACCTACTCATTCAAGGGTTTTTCTAAATTGTAGAATAATAGTGAAGACATCAAAACTATGAAATAACACATATGGAATCATGTAGTAACCAAAAAAGTGTTAAACAAACAAAATATATTTTATATTTGAGATTCTTCAAAGTAGCCACCCTTTGCCTTGATGAAAGCTTTGTACACTCTTGGCATTCTCTCAACCAGCTTCAACTGGTATATATATACACAGACGCCTCACAAGTCCTCAACTGGCAGCTTCATTAAATAGTACCCACAAAACACCAGTCTCAACGTCAACAGTGAAGAGGCGACTCCAGGATACTGGCCATTTTGCCCATCTTAATCTTTTCTTATTATTGGCCAGTCTGAGATATTTTTTTCTCTTTGCAACTCTGCCTAGAAGGCCAGCATCCCAGAGTCGCCTCTTCACTGTTGACGTTGAGACTGGTGTTTTGCGGTTACTATTTAACGAAGCTGCCAGTTGAGGACTTGTGAGGCATCTGTTTCTCAAACTAGACAATATAATGTACTTGTCCTCTTGCTCAGTTGTGCACCGGGGCCTTCCACTCCTCTTTCTATTCTGGTTAGAGCCAGTGTGCGCTGTTCTGTGAAGGGAGTAGTACACAGAGTCGTACCAGATCTTCAGATTCTTGGTAATTTCTCACATGGAATAGCCTTCATTTCACAGAATAAGAATAGACTGACCAGTTTCAGAAGAAAGTTATTTGTTTCTGGCCATTTTGAGCCAGTAATCGAACCAACAAATGCTGATGCTCTGAATACTCAACTAGTCTAAAGAAGGTCAGTTTTATTGCTTCTTTAATTAGAACAGCAGTTTCAGCTGTGCTAATATAATTGCAAAAGGGTTTTCCAATTAGCCTTTTAAACTTGGATTAGCTAACACAACGTGCCATTGGAACACAGGAGTGATGGTTGCTGATAATGGGCCTCTGTATGCCTATGTAGATATTCCATTAAATATCAGATGTTTCTAGCTACAATAGCCATTTACAACATTTACAATGTCTACATTGTATTTCTGATCATTTTGATGTTATTTTAATGGACAAAAAATGAGCTTTTCTTTCAAAAACAAGGACATTTCTAAGTGACTCCAAACTTTTGAATGGTAGTGTATATGGACCCCAGTCTGGGTCTCAACTTATTATTGAGAGTAAGAATAGTAGAATACACCATGTGCATTTTCTAAATTTGGTTGTGGATCAGCAGTTTTTCTCTTGTTATGTCAGTCACTGACAGTCACTTAATTAGCCATGTCAGCTAACAATGTTTTGACTTGTAGTAATAAACTTGTAGTAATCATGGCCAAATATTGACTAGTCACGCAGGGCATGTGTCCAGGGGCCCTGACCTCCATGGGGCCCCCATTGATTTTGTTAGTCATTCTCACTCGGATCATATTTGTATTTGTTTAACCCTTATTTTACCAGGTAAGTTGACTGAGAACGCATTCTCATTTACAGAAACAACTTGGGGAATAGTTACAGGGCAGAGGAGGGGAGATTAATGAGACAATTGGATGCTGTGGATGATTAGTTGACCATGATGGTATGATTGACACGTTGGGAATTTAGCCAGGACACCGGGGTTAACACCCCTAGTCTACAATAAGTGCCATTGGATCTTTATTGACCACAGAGAGTCAGAACACCCGCTTAACGTCTTATTGAAAAGACGGCACCCTACACAGAGCAATGTCCCCAATCATTGAGCTAGAGTGCCTCCTACTGGCCCTCGAACATCAATTCCAGCAGTATCTGGTCTCCCAACCAGGACCAACCCTGCTTAGCTTCAGAAGCAAACCAGCAGTGGGACGTATGGTGGTGTGCTGCTGGATAAACATGGCAAAAGTCATTACTTTAAAATGGCAAAAGTTCTCTCTCCGTCCCATGGCAAAATGTGTGGAATTGCAGAAAACTTTCTGTAAATCTGCAACATTTTCTCTACGCCCCTTGGCAAAATGTGTAGAATTGCAGGAAATGTACTTATAAAACTGAGTTTTTTCTCTTCACCGTCAAGAGGGGTGCCACTAAAATGTTTTGCCGCGAGGTGAGGTGCCCCCCAACTAAATCTTGCTTAAAGGCTAGAGCCGGGCCTTTGTGCTACTATAAAAACAATAATAGATTTATTTTATATAGTGCTTTTCATACCAAGTACAATCTCAAAGCCACTTTAAAAACAAAGAAACGTAACTTAAACAAATGTAGGGATCTGGCAGACATACCCCCTGTGCAGAACTCGACCACCTGGCTCCAGTCAGACACCAGGTACTCTCCATCTGCCTGTCTTACTGCTGTCTGCACAGCAACACAGTACTCTGTCCGCGGGCTCAGGAACCAATGGCCTCTCACTGCCATGGGTAAGGGCACCGCCTTGGCCACCAATTTGGTGGGCACATCCTAATGGGTGAAACAGGGATACATGTTAATTCAAGTGACTCATTAGTTGAATTACAAGAGTACAGCAATTCATTGATACAAATGCCATTTTCGGTAGTTTCTAAATGCTTATTATGTAATCATACTCGTGAATTTGACATTTCTGCCACATATTGTGGTACAAACTGGTCTAGCTAAGCTGCTGTATATCTAACCAAATTAGTGGCTTTGTTTTGGCCAGGGGCTCTAAGACGCAACAAGCTCAGAACTAATTGCAACAAGCTCAGAGGGGCCACATATCCATGGCAACCACCCTGGTGCAAATTTGTTTGTGTCACTTTGATTCCTGAGTGATAGAAACACGCTTCCAATCAAGTACTCGGCACAGCTCTGGACAACGGAAATCAGGAGTTTTTGTAAAGGCTGAGTATATTCAGCACAGAACAAATCCAGGACACTAACTGATCAGAAATGAAGAAAAATTAATACCTTGCATTGCTGACTCAAATGTGTGAAATACGGAAAGGACTTATGAGATAGAAATTACAATAAATAGAGAACCTTACCAAAGTAGGTAATCAAGTATCTAACGTGTGGATAGAGTAGGTGTAGAGATAAGTAAAGCTCAGAAGCACCCATTTAGGGTTGACTGAGCATGACATCTTTTATTTCAATCATTCAAATTCTCCCTCTGTCACAAGATAAGAGATTACCTCAAATAATAGCCATAGGTCCTTCCAACAGTAAGGCAATTGAATCTGCTGCAAATGCATAATTTCTGTCTGTTAGGAAGGATCCCATTGTAAATCATTTTCTATTTCAAACATTCTTGTATTTTATATAATGATTGCAATTAGCTAAGCCTATATATTTTTTACCCCCAACATGTTGTTAAGAAAATAAAAGGAAATTATGGGTAGTGTAGAGTAGCTCAGTTCAGCGATCGGTCTGGAATAAAATCACAGTTCATAGCGAAGAGAACAGAGCTGCAGTTTTTAGGCTTCGTCAGTTTTTAGCCATTGAAGAGGAAAGAAATGTGACAATGAGCTGCTTGCCCGAAGCTGTTTTGCAGCACACAATAGACACTGCACAGACACTGTCTCATGCAAGGCCATCTGGTTATATCAAAATATATCACATCCCATGTTGTAGTGAAATGTCTTTTATTGGAGAACAGGATGGAATGACGTAAAAAACATGGCTCTAGACAGTGGGAGTCAGAGTCATGATGGTAATGGTCATTAAGTTAAGGGGGAAGGATGGGGGGCCGGGGAAGGTTTTATGAGGGAGAAAAGCAGTGACAGTCAGTCAGACAGACCCTGTGCTTGAAGCGGTTGGGATCCCCGCCCTCCTTGCGGCTGAGGTCAATGAAGAAGTGTGTGGCCTTGGCAGTATCCTCAGGGGTCATGTCCCAGCCGATGCGGAAGGAGTCGCAGGTCACCTCACAGATCTGGATATTATGGGGGGTGGAAAGGGCTGTCTCCATGGTTGTTAGCTGCTGAACAAGAAGAAAAAGGAGATCAGATGGGATCAGATTGTAACATTGTGATAAAGAATTATAGGTACAGGACTGAGAACATTTTATAGAATAAAAAAACCTCCAGTGAAATAGCTACGTTGCAATATTTTCCCATGTCCAATCTCAATTCCTTCCTTTCAAGCTATTTTTGATCATTCTATATCCATTGTGACTTTTAATACTAATCAATGAATCACGATTGGATGCATTGACTGTTAGATTAGTTTCACTTTCTCAACTTCCTCATCATGCATAGAGGGCTGGGACAAATACTGTGCTAAAACACCAAGATGGAAAGATTAGACAACAATGACACTGCCAGCTACAGAACATGCCTCAGACCAAATTCAATTAACCTTTAGTTAGGGGACCTGTCTGTGGCCACATCTCCTCTCCTCTGCCGTATTTGCTGCCCTTCTCTCTCTCTCCTCCCACCCTCTTTCGCCCTCCACTGGCTTTTCCTTCATCACAATATACAACCCTATATTACGCCCACAGCCAATTGACTGGTCTCTGCAGGTTCTCCTTATTTCATAATCCACCAACAGCAGTCGCCTGGCAACCAGGCAGCATCGGCCACCATGTTCAACCCTCTAGTTTTACATTACCTCATTTACCTCATCTGCAAGTCTAAGGAAATGGTCCTACAGTCAGAGCTTAAAGGTCCAATGCTTAAAGGTCCAATATCAAATAATTTCTGGGTAACAATTAAGTACCCTCCTGTGATTGTTTTCAATCAAAATGGTAAAAAAAAAAAAAAACATCTTAGTAAAGAGCAATTTCTCAAGCAAGGATTTTGCAAGGACTGTCTGGGAGTGGTGTGGGGAGGGGAAAACTGAAAACTAGCTGTTATTGGCAGAGAGGTTTGAAACTCTCTTTCTTATTGATCTATTTAACTCATTTACCTCCTGGTGATGTCACCAGGCAGCCCAAAACTCCATCCCGTCAAAACAGGCTGACATTTCAGGTGGTCTTTTCCAACAGCTCTTACACTAATAGGACATTATCATAATTTTCACAATTTCACAATTTTATTCCAACCTCATAGTGTGGAAATATATACTGTGCATTCAGAAATTATTCAGACCCCTTGACTTTCACATTTTATTAGGTTACAGCTTTATTCTAAAATGGATCAAATAGATTTTTCCTCTAATCAATCTACATACAATACCCCATAATGACAAAGCAAAAACAGTTACTTTTATTTAATTGTTTTGCTAATTTATTCAAAATAAAAACGGAAATATCACATTTACATAAGTATTCAGACCCTTTACTCAATACTTTGTTGAAGCACCTTTGGCAGCAATTATAGCCTTGACTGTTCTTGGGTATGACGCTACAAGCTTGACACCTGTATTTAGGGAGTTTCTCCCATTCTTCCCTACAGATCCTCTCGAGCTCTGTCAGGTTGGATGGGAGCGTTGCTGCACAGCTATTTTCAAGTCTCTCCAGAGATGTTCGATCAGGTTCAAGTCCGGGCTCTGGCTGGGCCACTGAAGGACATTCAGAGACTTGTCCCGAAGCCACTCCTGTATTAACTTGGCTGTGTGCTTAGGGTCGTTGTCCTGTTGGAAGGTGAACCTTCACCACACTGAGGTCCTGAGCACTCTGGAACAGATTTTCATCAAGGATCTCTCCGTACTTTGCTCCACTCATCCTGACTAGTCTCCCAGTCCCTGCCGCTGAAAAACATCCCTACAGCATGATGCCACCACCACCATGCTCCAGCGTAGGGATGGTGCCAGGTTTCTTCCTGACGTGACGGTTGGCATTCAGGCCAAAGAGTTCCATCTTGGTTTCATCAGACCAGAGAATCTTGTTTATCATGGTCTGAGAGTTCTTTAGGTGCCTTTTGTCAATCTCCAAGTGAGCTGTCATGTGCCTTTTACTGAGGAATGGCTTCCATCTGGCCACTCTACTATAAAGGCCTGATTGGTGGAGGGCTGCAGAGATGGTTGTCCTTCTGGAAGTGACCATCGGGTTCTTGTTCTCCTCCCTGACCAAGGCCCTTCTCCCCCGATTGCTCAGTTTGGCCGGGTGGCCAGCTCTGGGGAAGAGTCTTGGTGTTCCAAACTTCTTCCACTTAAGAATGATGGATGCCACTGTATTCTTGGGGACCTTCAGTGCTGCAGAAATGTGTTGTTACCCTTCCCCCTATCTCTGCCCCGACACAATCCTCTCTCGGAGCTCTACGGACAATTTCTTAGACCTCATGGCTTGGTTTTTGCTCGGACATGCCCTGTCAACTGTGGGACCTTATATAGACAGGTGTGTGCCTTTCCAAATCCTGTCCAATCAATTGAATTTACCACAGGTGGGCTCCAAGTTGTAGAAACATCTCAAGGATGATCAATGGAAACAGGATGCACCTGAGCTTAATTTCGAGTCTTATACCAAAGGCTCTGAATACTTACGTAAATAAGGTATTTTTGTTATTTATTTTCATAAATTTGCAAACATTTCTATAAACCTGTTTTCGCTTTGTGATTATGGGGTATTGTGTGTAGGTTCATGATGACATTTCTTTTTTTTTATAAATCCATTTTAGAATAAGGCTGTAATGTAACAAAATGTGGATAAAGGCAAGGGGTGTGAATACTTTCCGAATGCACGGCATAAAACAAGAAAATCACGTTTTTGAATGCATTGGGCCTTTAACAGAACTTCTGAGTAAAATTGAATAAAACTTTTATTTTCTAAGTTGGATGTCATCTCTGATTGAATGTATTTCCTATGGTGCTCAGAGCTCTATGAAAGCTGAGCAAGCAGAACGAGTGCAACTCAGGGGATATGGCATGTGACGTGTTGGAAGAAATAGAAAAACCGTGAATTGACAGGATAAGGTTATCTATGTATGGTCTTATTTATTTGCCCATAACAGCCAGGGGATTCAGGCTGGTGAACATAGCCTTGAAGACTGGAGTGTGTGTAATCTGTCGGTTAGCCTATTGTTTTTGATTAGCTGTCACATTCCCTCTCCTGAATTGATGATGCCATTGGTGTGCCTTCCAGGGTAAAAACAATTATCTCCCTCTCCGGTCCTGGCTGCTGTGAGTATGAAAGACAGGCAGGGAAGGCATCAACTTGTGAACTCCATTCTTTTCAGTTGCATGTTTTCACCCTCAGTAATTCCTGAGAGGAATTATCATTATATAATTATATAAATGTTAATGTCTCCTCACCAGGATCCTTGACCTGGGGAAAGGTTATTGGGTTTCATGTATGTTCCCGAGTAAAAAAAAAAATGTAAATGATTTTTTTTAACCAGGCAAGTCAGTTAAGAACAAGTTCTTATTTTCAATGACAGCCTAGGAGCAGTGGGTTAACTGCCTGTTCAGGGGCAGAATGACAGATTTATACCTTGTCAGCTCGGTGGTTTGAACTCGCAACCTTCCGGTTACTAGTCCAACGCTCTAACCACGAGGCTACCCTGCCGCCCTGAGTTGTCTTTGAACTAGCCTTGTAATGTAATTAAGTTTTATGCAGACCTAGCAGTTGGATTAAATATTAATCATCGAAATGAGAAGTTGTTCGGTTCATCTTTATATCCATGCCTTACACTTAGAATATAATGTATCTTTTTGTATCTCTGTCATCCTTCTTTACCTTCTTTGTCCTATTTTTCTCCCGTCTCATAATGCCAATAGCTTGGTACAACACGACATATGGCCCATTTCCCTGATTATAAGAACAGACACATGTAACATGTGCTGTAACAGTTTGATGCTCAGCAGTATGCGGCTAGCAATAAACAGTAGTAGTACAGACAGCATCTCTGTTATATTGTGTGATATTTGTTTATTAGTGAGAGTGGATGTTACAGTGAGTGGATGGTGGTGAGACTGTGGTGAGGTTCACTGTGTCACACATGGGTGTACATACTGCTTGGTCCTGTAGTGCATCAATTTACCTAGGGCTGAGGCGGTCATTAAATATTGTCAGCCGGTTATTGTCATGCAAAAGCCTGCTGGTTTCACGGTAATTTACTGTTAATTAACATAAACACCTATAGCGTCTCCAGGCCTCCACGCATACAAGCCGCATACAAGCCTCTGTCGTGCGCCTTTGAAAAATCTACATTAGAAAATAGTCTATTAAATCAATTGAATATACACCATCACAATAAATCTATTTCAGAAGAACAGAATATGAGTTGGACTACTGAATGTTATCCTGCCATGCCATAGGCCGTAGGCTTGTTCATTTAGCATACAATATGTCATTATAAGTCCTGTACCATTATTATATTGTATATTATATGATTTTATAGGAAGAAGAATCTAGTTGAACTTAGCTGAATAAAATAGAAAGGATATTTTTCCCATTCTGGAGCGAGTGCTCATATGAAGCCGCTATGGTGAGAATAAACCTGATCATTTGAAACAGGACCAAAAAACTAGATTTAGAGTTTAGTTGTGAATGATACAATAGAACGCTTTAGAAATCAAAAAATAAATGGCCTGCATGAAGCTACTAGGCTATTGATGATTTGAGAAAGTCGCAAAAAAAGCTTGTCATCTGTTCCTTGCCTCAGGGTGCACATACTATTCTCTGATCAAGTGATGATATTTTCACCCATCAGACTATTGTCAATTTAATCTTGTCTTTACTAATACAGTACAAGTCAAAAGTTTGGACACACTTACTCATTCAAGGGTTTTTCTTTAATTTTACAATTTTCTACATTGTCGAATAATATCGAAGACATCAAAACTATGAAATAACACATATGGAAACATGTAGTAACCAAAAAAGTGCATTTTATATTTGAGATTCTTCAAAGTAGCCACATTTTGCCTTGATGGCAGCTTTGCACACTCTTGGCATTCTCTCAACCAGCTTCACCTGGAATGCTTTTCCAACAGTCTTGAAGGAGTTCCCACATATGCTGAGCACGTGTTGGCTGCTTTTCCTTCACTCTGCGGTCCAACTCATCCCAAACCATTTCAATTGGGTTGAGGTCGGGTGATTATGGAGGCCAGGTCATCTGATGCAGCACTCCATCACTCTTCTTCTAGGTCAAATAGCCCTTACACAGACTGGAGGTCTGTTGGGTCATTGTCCTGTTGAAAAACAAATGATAGTCCCCCTAAGCACAAATCAGAATGGATGGCGTATCACTGCAGAATGCTGTGGTAGCCATGCTGGTTAAGTGTGCCTTGAATTCTAAATAAATCACTGACAGTGTCACCAGCCACTCATCACACCTCATCAGCCATGCTTCACAGTGGGAACCACACATGCGGAGATCATCCGTTCACCTACTCTGCGTCTCACAAAGACACTGCGGTTAGAACCAAAAATCTCAAATTTGGACTCATCAGACCAAAGGACAGATTTCCACAGGTCTAATGTCCATTTCTCATGTTTCTTGGCCCAAGCAAGTCCCTTCTTATTATTGGTGTCCTTTAGTAGTGGTTTCTTTGCAGCAATCCGACCATGAAGGCCTGATTCACGCAGTCTCCTCTGAACAGTTGATGTTGAGATGTGTCTGTTACTTGAATTCTGTGAATAATTTATTTGGGCTGCAATCTGAGGTGCAGTTAACTCTAATGAACTAATCCTCTGCAGCAGAGGTAACTCTTGGTCTTCCTTTCTTGTGGCAGTCCTCATGAGAGCCAATTTCATCATAGCGATTTATGGTCTTTGCGACTGCACTTGAAGACATTTTCAAAATTCTTAAAATGTTCCATATTGACTGAACTTCATGTCTTAAAGTAATGATGAACTGTCCTTTCTCTTTGCTTATTTGAGCTGTTCTTGCCATAATATGAACTTGGTCTTCTACCAAATAAGGCTGTATACCACCCCTACCTTCTCACAACAAAACTGATTGGCTCAAATGCATTAAGAAGGAATGGAATTCCACAAATGAACTTTTAATTGAAATGCATTCCAGGTGACGACCTCATGAAGCTGGTTGAGAGAATGCCAAGAGTGTGCAAAGCTATCATCAAGGCAAAGGGTGGCTACTTTGAAGAATCTCAAATTTAAAATACATTTAGATTTGTTTAACACTTTTTTGGTTACTACATGATTCCATATGTGTTATTTCATCGTTTTGATGTCTTCACTATTATTCTACAATGTAGAAAATAGTAAAAATTAAGAAAAAACCTGGAATGAGTTGGTGTGTCCAAACTTTTGACTGGTACTGTTTGTAAAATTGGTTGAGATTCAGAATGGCCCATTATGAAATGGGCAGGAACAGGGGCAAGAGAAAAAATACATATCATCCTTATGCACTCGATTAGCGAATAGAGGCCATCTTCCCACCGGTTCATTTCACTCATGTCAGGTAAGCTACTCCAGTTATTTTGTTGTGTGATAGGTGATATTTCTCCTAAACTCTGTATGCCATGGACATCTCCAACCCTGTTCCTGCAGGTACCCCGTGCTTAATTTAGGAATCCAAGTGAAATCTCTCCGGGAACATCAATAGTAACATGACACATATTTCATTGAACTGTTGACAGCCCCTCACACTGCGTGCTGGAAAACGGAATGAAGGAGCGAGGAGAAGATGGAAACGCACAGTGGTGAGATATTCTGTAGCTAAAGGTAATGTGTCAGCCTAGTATAAAAAATGCCTTGTTACTATGCCCTATTTTTCAAAATCAAATACAACTGCAATATAGGCTCTCTCTGAATTAGTTTAATTTAGGCTAGACCAATTATGTACCAAAGATATCTTAATCAGTATTTTTTTGTTTTTTTTCTATCTGTTTTTTAGGGTCGGGCTCATTTATATAGAGTTGGAGTTTACATACACATTAGCCAAATACATTTAAACTCAGTTTTTCACAATTCCTGACATTTAATCCAAGTAACAATTCCCTGCCTTAGGTCAGTTATGATCACCACTTCATTTTAAGAATATGAAATGTCAGAATAATAGTAGAGAGTATGATTTATTTCAGCTTTTATTTCTTTCATCACATTCCCAGTGGGTCAGAAGTTTACATACACTCAATTAATATTTGGTAGCATTGCCTTTAAATTGTTTAACTTGGGTCAAATATTTCAGATAGCCTTCCACAAGCTTTCCACAATAAGTTGGGTGAATTCTGGCCCATTCCTCCTGATAGAGCTTGTGTAAATGAGTCAGGTTTGTTGGCCTCCTTGCTCGCAAACACTTTTTCAGTTCTGCCCACAAATGCTCTAAAGGATTGAGGTCAGGGCTTGTGATGGCCAGTCCAATAGCTTGACTTTGTTCTTAAGCCATTTTGCCACAACTTTGGAAGTATGCTTGGGGTCATTGTCCATTTGGAAGACCCATTTGCGACCAAGCTTTAACTTCCTGACTGATGTCTTGAGATGTTGCTTCAATATATCCACATCATTTTCATGCCTCATGATGCCATCTATTTTGTGAAGTGCACCAGTCACTCCTGCAGCAAAGCACCCCCACAACATGATGCTGCCACACCCGTGCTTCACAGTTGGGATGATGTTCTTCGGCTTGCAAGCCTCCCCCTTTTCTCTCCAAACATAACAATGGTCTTTATGGCCAAACAGTTCTATTTTTGTTTCATCAGACCAGAGGACATTTCTCCAAAAAGTACGATCTTTGTCCCATGTGCAGTTGCAAACCATAGCCCGGCTTTTTTATGGCAGTTTTGGAGCAGTGGCATCTTCCTTGCTGAGCGGCCTTTCAGGTTATGTCAATATAGGACTCATTATACTGTGGATATAGATACTTTTGTACCTGTTTCCTCCATCTTCACAAGGTCCTTTACTGTTGTTCTGTGATTAATTTGCACTTTTCGCACCAAAGTACGTTCATCTCTAGGAGACAGACCGCGTCTCCTTCCTGAGCGGTATGACGGCTGTGTGGTCCCATGGTGTTTATACTTGAGTACTATTGTTTGTACAGATGAACGTGGTACCTTCAGGCATTTGGAAATTGCTCCCAAGGATGAACCAGACTTGTGAAGGTCTACAAATTTTTCCTGGGGTCTTGGCTGAGTTCTTTTGATTTTCCCATGATGTCAAGCAAAGAGGCACTGAGTTTGAAGGTAGGTCTTGAAATATATCCACCTCCAATTGACTCAAATTACGTCAATTAGCCTATCAGAAGCGTCTAAAGCCATGACATCATTTTCTGGAATTTTCTAAGCTGTGTAAAGGCACAGTCAACTTAGTGTCTATAAACTTCTGACCCACTGGAATTGTGATACAGTGAATTATAAGTGTAATAATCTGTCTGTAAACAATTGTTGGAAAAATGACTTGTCATGCACTAAATAGACTGTAGTTTGTTCGTAAGAAATTTGTGGAGTGGTTGTAAAACAAGTTTTAATGACTCCAACCAAAGTGCATGTAAACCTCCGGCTTCAACTGTTTGGACAATGTATTTGCATAAGCTCTAATATGCATATAGTTGTTTTGAATTAATCATCAGGTTAGAAAGCACTGTCCATTTAGTTGTGTTAGGCTTTGAAACAACATCCACAAGTTCCATGTTTTCCACTCAGTTTCAACCTTTTTTAAATTTGATCAATCACGGTGAGGTATGTTTTAAAAGCACCTACTATTTTGATGATGTGTTTAATGTGATTTTAGATTGTATTTGCATTGATGTCAGAGTGGTTAGAGGGACAATAGAGCCCTTAGTACCAGACCATTAGCACCCTGACTATCATTAGTGAGTTGGGTACTACTTACACATGTCCAGAGTGCATAAGAGATTACCATGACTAAATGGTCACATAGAACACTATGACTCATGACTGCCGGTGTGGCGGTAATATGGTCACCGCAACAGCCCTATGTGTACCAGAGGGAGCTGGTGGGAGGAGCTATAAGAGGACAGACTCAATGTTATGGCTGGAATGGAATAAATAGAACTGAGTCAAATGTGATTTCCATATGTTTGATACCGTTCCTTTTATTCCATTCCCTTATTTACAATGTGCCTGTTCTCCTACCAGCCCCCTCTACTATGCACTGTATGTGGCCTGCAGAGCCATTGTGTTCTGGTCCACCTCATGATGGCGGCAGCTCATTAAAGCCACAGAGCTGTGAAATGTGTGAGCTAGCTTGTTCACACCAGGGATGAGGGAGCTGGCTGTGGCACCACACACATTCCCTCCCTGGGTCTCCTGTGTTACCCAGCTGCTGCCTGCCTGTCTGCTCCTCTCCCTCTTTTCACACACACAGAATTTAGGGCAAGAGGAGATTCTCATAGAGAAAACCATCAAAGCCTCCTAATTTCCAGTTGTGCTTGCTCCACTTTCTGACTGAATATGTCTGAACACAGTTCAAACGCAAGTCCCCCACATCATTTAAATAGTCCTCCCTAAGCTCTTAATTATATATCAGTATGCTAAATAGAGAGATATTTCATTCCACTGTCTTTCCCCTATCTAATTGCCCATAATCAGCTAATTAGATCTGCAAGAAAACAGACTATTGAACTACATAGATCAATTCCACTCTTGGGTAAAGCAATTGAATATAATAATAATAATAACATTATTCTTGCCTCTGGTCTTTGATAGTAACACATTTGACAGTTTGACTCATAGATTTGTTTGTTATGCAAATATGTGATGTGTTCACAGTGGGAACTGTGAAGGGCATATTACTCATTCTCATTCTCCAGTGATCTAGAACCCTGATGCATACATTATCACTACACCAAAAATGAATAGTGTATGCACAGTAAGCAGCTCCATGCCTCAAAGGCTGCATTCATACAGGCAGACCAATTCTGATATTTTTTTCACTAATTGGTCTTTTGACCAATCAGATCAGCTCTGAAAAAGATCTGCTGTGAAAAGATCTGACGGGATTGGGGAAAAGATCAGTTAGTGGAAAAAATATCAGAATTGGTCTGCCTGTGTAAACACAGCCTTTGACATTTTTCTACTAGAATAGTGGGTATCAGGTGCATATAAGATACAAGTCATGGGATGTGTCCTATAAGGTGGAGGGTCATACATATGTGACAGTCAGTTGACTGAGGTTGAGGAAATGAAGCAACAGAGAGGCAAGTTTAGCGTGCCTTCTGCTCCACATCAGGTCATGGTAGAGGGACTGTGTGATCTCAAATTAACTGTATCCTCTGTCTACACCATATGGTGAGCTCTACACTGAATCACTGTGTGGTAATCACTGTGTGGTAATCACTGTGTGGTAATCATTGTGTGGTAATCACGGTGTGGTAATCATCGTGTGGTAATCATTATGTGGTAATCACTGTGTGGTAATTACTGTGTGGTAATCATTGTGTGGTAAACACTGTGTGGTAATCATTGTGTGGTAATTACTGTGTGGTAATCATTGTGTGATAATTGTGGTAATCATTATGCTATCAACAAAAAGGATCCTATTTGCACAGTGGTTCTTGTAATCTCTCAAAGCTCGTTTGTGATTGTGACTGTTTAATACATATTTCAGCCAGGTTATTAATGACTGTCAGTCATAGACAGATCTCTACACATGGGCTGATGATAATCACACCTGCATTGGGGCAAATTCTAAATGCCTGTACCACAGCTGAGACTCAAAACAGTTTATTACAAGATCATTGGCTTGACATAATGCACTAACTGCAAAAACACTGACTGACTGATAGCATAATATAAGAATTCTTTCTACCTCAATAATAAGAAATGTAAACAGGTATTCTAACACTAAGCACACTCACATTATCAGTGGTTCAATGTATCTACAGTACATAGTGTAGAACAGTAAATGGAGAATGCCCTGGTAATAAGCATGGAAGAAAGAGCATGCAATTTCCAGCATATAAATGAACAAACTGTCATCCTATTTACTGTGGCTCTACAATAGGTGTTGTTTACCTTCTGAACACTTGATGCATTAAGAGACTGACTTGAAGAGAAATCAGATGGAAATATAGCCTTACCTCCGTGCGGTAGGTGAGTGTCTATGCAAACAAAATGCAATAGGTCCTTAACCAGAGAAGATGACTGCAGAAATCTATTCTATTTTACCCCTTTATTTTCTTCTGCAGTCGTTGATAGATTCCCCCAAGAAAACCGACTAGGAAGTCAAATGAACACTCCTTTTCTCTCACTCTTATTCTCACTTGATCTTCCTCTACTCTCCCTCTCTCATTCTCTCGTTCCCTCTCATTCTCTCTCTCTCTCTATCACACACACTCCCTCCCTCTCTCTCCTCCTCTAGCTGGGCTCTGATAAGGATATTTACTGGACTGCTGTACAGCTGCATCGCCTAATGCGAAACAACTGCTGATGCTGAGAACACAAACAAGAGATTTGCAACTGAGGTGCATGAGCAATTGGGATAAGCCATTCACCGACATCAGCACCAACTTGCTGACAAATGGCAACACAATTACACATCACCGACGAGCATGCCTCTAATGGGACAGGGACAGCAGCTGTACATAGCTGACAGTAGCTGACAGAGAAATCATCCTACATCTGACTGCGCAGACTCATACTGTATATCCGATGATGCCAGGAGGGGATGGAGGGGGTTCTGAGGATGCATGTAGTCCAGTGCTTAAGCTCACAGAGTTACACCATATGGGCATCCTCCACAGTACCTCCACCCTTGGTAATCCATAGGACAGGAAGAGACTGGTACTGGATGCTTGCAAAGAAAAATATTATTGAAGATAGAGATGTGCTTGCATATTCAATTTTTTTTTGTTGGTCCGGCTGTAAGTGGAAAGAGCAACCTAACCCTTTGAAGAAATCAAATGAAAAGGCTGATATTGCCACAGGCCTATATTATGTGGCCGTTTGAGGCTGAAATAACACATATGATCATTGAATCATAAAGACAGCGTAGGACTAAATGGAATCTGGACAAATATGTGTAGACAGCCTTAGGTGAGGTGAATAAGTGCATATTGGACATTCATAAAAGCTGTTCATTCTCTCTAGGGCATTGTTGACTAAATACTGTTTGCTGCAGCATTGTCTTCATTTAAAGATACACTCTGTGATTTCCCAGGACTGGACTGTGTGAGTTATCACCCAGCACCCAGGCTCTTTTATAAGGCTTGCCAGCCACAACTTACTGATTCCATCAAAATGCAATCATTCATCATTAGACATTCCAGCCATGCAAGGGCAAGATGGAGGGGGCTGGAGCAGCAGGGGGAGGGAGCAGGGTCACAACACAACTTATGCCTCATTTACATGCTAGTCGGAACTAGGAAACTGACATTCGACTTGCTAACTGCTTGAACATAACACAGCACGTATACTACAACCAGTTAGCAAGTTGGAGTTTCCTAGATTCCAAAAGGACATGGACACAGCATTAAGGCGTTTAAACGCTTCCCAGACAAAACTGTAAGAGTTTGTGCATATATTGTAACGACATGTAACGTTTGTTGGTTTGGACTTTAGTAAAGTTTTTTCCGGCTGATCGGACACACATTTCTTCTGAGGCTAGCAGAAGGGAGCCAAAGACTGTCATTGGTCAACCTTAGAGATTCTTCAATTAAGTCTTTGTTGACTCATTTTCATGCACATTTTGCACATCAAAATGAATACAGTTTCTTGAGTTATTTTAGCTTAATTCTGACTCCTTTCAGGATGTGTATACTGGCTACGGCTTCTCAAAATGGACAAACAGTAGGCCTACTTTTGCACTTCTTTCTAGTTTTACTAAGCAAAGGTTTTAAGGGAGTATGCAAGCACACTTGTTCGGTTCACCAAGCCCAGCCGAACTGAAGCATGTTGAGGCATAGGCCTACTGTCACGATCATTATATAAATAATCGGACCAAGGCCCAGTGTGAGTAGTGTTCCACATATTTATTACAGTGAATCTTCACCACAAAGACTTCACGAACATGCAGTACGTAGCGCACATAGATACAAAAAAAAAGAAAAAAACAATATCAGGTGGGAAAAATGACAACCTAAGTATGATCCCCAACTAGAGGCAAAGATATTCCGCTGCCTCCAATTGGGAACCATACTCACACACCAACATAGGACTAAAATGACTAGAAACCCCCCACTAGTCACGCTCTGACCTATTACACCATAGAGAACCCCAAGGGCTCTCTATGGTCAGGGCGTGACATCTACTGCAAATGTTGCAGGCTTGTTAGACTATTATTATGTATTCATGTGTCACGTTCTGACCCTAGTTATTGTGTTAATTGTTTGTTTTAGTTGGTCAGGACGTGAGTTGGGTGGGCATTCTATGTTTTGTGTGTCTAGGTTGTTTTTCTGTGTTCGGCCTAGTATGGTTCTCAATCAGAGGCAGGTGTCGTTAGTTGTCTCTGATTGAGAATAATACTTAGGTAGCCTGGGTTTCACTGTTGTTTTGTGGGTGATTGTTTCCGTGTCTGTGTTTTACACCACACGGTACTGTTTTCGGTTTTGGTTATTCACGTTACGTTTATTGTTTTTGTATGGAGTGTTCAGTTTATGTGTTTAAATAAACAACTATGGACACTTACCACGCCGTATATTGGTCCTCCAATCCTTCTCGCCTCTCCTGTTCAGACGAAGAGGAGGAAAACCATTACAGAATCACCCACCAAACAATGACCAAGCGGCGTGGTAATGAGCAGCAACAACGGCCGAAGACACAAGACTCCTGGACGTGGGAGGAGGGGGAGTTTGTGCATATACTCCAGGGGAGTGTCGCCGTCCCAAGGTGCAGCAGGAGAAGCAGCAGCGGCAGGAGCAACAGCAGCAGCAGCAAAAGCAGCAGCAGGAGAAGCAACAGAAGCAGCAGAGGAAGCGGCAGCAGCAGCAAAAGCAGCAGCAGGAGAAGCAACGGAAGCAGCAGAGGAAGCGGCAGCAGCAGCAAAAGCAGCAGCAGGAGAAGCAACGGAAGCAGCAGAGGAAGCGGCAGCAGCATCAAAAGCAGCAGCAGAAGCAGCAGCAGCAGCAGCAAAAGCAGCAACAGGTGGAGGCATTGAGGAGAGCAGAGGCAGCCGGAGAGAGGAGCCATCGATACGAGGGAACGCGACTGGCAAGGAAGCCCGAGAGGCAGCTCCAAAAATGTATTGGGGGGAGGCACTTGGAGCTGTCGGCGAAGCTGAGGGCTGAGTCTGAAAGGGTCGCGGAGTTATTGGACAGATTGGAGGAGAGTGAACGGATGGGAGATGAGGAGACACTCGAGGAGTTGTTCATAGAATTGGAGGAGAGTGAAGAGAGAGAGCTGTTGATTTGGCGTAGTATGCAAGGCATTCGCCCTGAGGTGCGTGTCCCCAGCCCGGTACCACCAGTGCCGGCACCCCGCACCAGGCTGACTCTCCGTCCCATCAATACAGGTGCTCCCGCCTGTCCGGCGCTACCAGAGTTTCCGCCCCTCAGTCCAGAGGCGCCAGAGCCCCTCAGTCCAGAGGTGCCAGAGCCCCTCAGTCCAGAGGCGCCAGTGCCCCTCAGTCCAGAGGCGCCAGCGCCCCTCAGTCCAGAGGCGCCAGAGCTCCTCTGTCCAGCGCTGCCAGAGCCTTCCTTCTCTCCGGCGCTGCTGGAGTCTCCCGCTTGTCCGGCGCTGCCAGAGTTTCCGCCCCTCAGTCCAGAGGCGCCAGAGCCCCTCAGTCTAGAGGCGCCAGAGCCTCCCGTCTGTCCAGAGCCGCCAGAGTCTCCCGTCTGTCCAGAGCCGCCAGAGTCTCCCATCTGTCCAGAGCCGCCAGAGTCTCCCGCCTGTCCAGAGCCGCCAGAGTCTCCCGCCTGTCCAGAGCCGCCAGAGTCTCCCGCCTGTCCAGAGCCGCCAGAGTCTCCCGCCTGTCCAGAGCCGCCAGAGTCTCCCGTCTGTCCAGAGCCGCCAGAGTCTCCCGTCTGTCCAGAGCCGCCAGTCTCCCGTCTGTCCAGAGCCGCCAGAGTCTCCCGTCTGTCCAGAGCCGCCAGAGTCTCCCGTCTGTCCAGAGCCGCCAGAGTCTCCTGTCTGTCCAGAGCCGCCAGAGCCATCAGTCAGCCTAAACTACCCCACAGACCTGAGCTACCTCTCAGTCCTGAATTACCTCTCAGTCCTGAGTTACCCCTCAGTCTGGTGGGCCTGTTGTTTAGGGTTCCCAGGTCAGGGTCGGCGGCAAGGGTCGCCGTTCCTAGGAGACCACAGAGGCGGACTAAGACTATGGTGGAGTGGGGTCCACGTCCAGCGCCAGAGCCGCCACCACGGACAGATGCCCACCCAGACCCTCCCCTATAGGTTCAGGTTTTGCGGCCGGAGTCCGCACCTTGGGAGGGGGGGTACTGTCACATTCTGACCCTAGTTATTGTGTTAATTGTTTGTTTTAGTTGGTCAGGACGTGAGTTGGGTGGGCATTCTATGTTTTGTGTGTCTAGGTTGTTTTTCTGTGTTCGGCCTAGTATGGTTCTCAATCAGAGGCAGGTGTCGTTAGTTGTCTCTGATTGAGAATAATACTTAGGTAGCCTGGGCTTCACTGTTGTTTTGTCGGTGATTGTTTCCGTGTCTGTGTTTTACACCACACGGCACTGTTTTCGGTTTAGGTTATTCACGTTACGTTTATTGTTTTTGTATGGAGTGTTCAATTTATGTGTTTAAATAAACAACTATGGACACTTACCACGCCGTATATTGGTCCTCCAATCCTTCTCGCCTCTCCTCTTCAGTTGAAGAGGAGGAAAACTAATTCCTGAACTATATAAAAATAACACCCAAAAACAAACAAATTGTTTGTTTATAAATAGTATGTTGATCTATGGCTTTGTAAATGTACATATGTTTTCTGTATTCAAATAGTCTTACCAAACTCAAATCCTGCGCACAAAAAGAGAGACCATGTGTAAGGTTATGTATTCATTTTCTTAGTCAACCTTGTGTTGTGTTTCGTTGTGTTCTTGAACGTAGCCCTGTCTTTCATTTTTGTTCATTGATTTCACCTGTGTTAGTTACTCACCTGGTCTCATCAGCTCCTTATTTAGTTCAGTTCATTCTGTTTGTAGCTTTGTGAGGTATTGTTCATTTTGACTCTGCTAAGCCTTTGCCTAGCCCATTTGTAAGAAACAGTTATAGACTTAATTCCCAGTTTTGATACACCTGCCTGTTTGTCTACCTGTGTATGACCATTGCCTGCCTGTGACCACTATTCCTGCCTTCTGTGAAGGCAAAATAAACACCTGCTGCGCTTTGCGTGTGAATCTACACCTTTTTCTTCCTGAGTATTCATTACACCATGTTATTGAAAGTACTGGTGCTTCTAGTACAGAGAGCGTGAAGAGAGTGATGGTAGGGAACAAGAGTAATGATGTATGTATTGTGGAAAGTTGTGATGGTGTTTGATGTCACCACAGGGCCGCATCCTCAACCTATCCGATTAACAAATTACATAAAGAAAGAGGTGATGTAAAACTAGCCCGGTTCATTGGAAATGGTAGACTGCTAATATTTTGTGTTAGTCATGCTCAACAAGGGAAGATTCTTCAAATGGAAACTCTCAATGGGAAGAAGATCAAAAGCCATGTCCCTGGAGCTTATGCTAAGTTGAGGGGGAAAAAATGTGCCAACCCACTGGGTACAGAGGTCAATTCAACTACTAGTTTTGATTTACATTTGGTGGATGCCAGGTGCAGAGAGAGGCTAGAGAGGCCCAGGGATATAGAAACAATCATGATGTCGCATATGCAGAGGCTGTAAGACCGATTGGTGGAACTACTAGGTGGACAATGGAGCTACCATGGCTGCTCTCCTAGTAAATGGACCTTCTGTCAGAACTGATGCTTCTACTAAGGCCTGTTCAGAAATCTTGCTCCCATATTTGTGCTGTGTCAAAGGACACTGATTGTAAATAAAATTGACTTAATAGCATTCATTGGAAAAGTTATCAACACAACTTGGATTGTGGGAAGCAGAAATGCCAGGTTAAAGATGATTGTAGATATGTCAAAGGCGTTATTAGGGTAACAGATGTCATTGGTTGACATGATTTTTGAAATGCTGAATAATCCTAAGGATGAGTCTCAGCATGATAGAGATCATGTTTGATGAGGTTGGAAGGGTTTTGTGGAGGGGGAAGGTTTGTTAGAAGTTATTAAGTATTTATTTATTTATACTGAAGAAAAATAAATAAACGCAACATGTAAATTGTTGGTCCCATGTTTCATGAGCTGAAATAAAAGATCCTAGAAATGTTCCATAAGTACAAAAAGCTTATTTCTCTCAAATGTTGTGCACACATTTGTTTACATCCCTGTGAGTGAGCATTTCTCCTTCGCCAAGATAATCCAGCCACCTGACAGGTGTGGCATATCAAGAAGCGAATTAAACAGCATGATCATTACACAGGTGCACCTTGTGCTGGGGACAATACAAGGCCACTCTAAAATGCGTTGTTTTGTCACACAACACAATGCCACAGATGTCGCAAGTTTTGAGGGAGCATGCAATTGGCATGCTGACTGCATGAAGGTCCACCAGAGCTGTTGCCAGAGAATTTAATGTTCATTTATCTACCATAAGCCACCTCCAATGTCATTTCAGAGAATTTGGCTGCACGTCCAACTGGCCTCACAACAGCAGACCTCTACAGCAGGTTTCTTCACCACAACCAAATCATTTCTGCACAAACTGTCAGAAACTGTCTCAGGGAAGCTCATCTGCGGGCTCGTCATCCTCACCAGGGTCTTGACCTGGCGTCGGCGTTGTAACCGACTTCAGTGGGGAAATGCTCACCTTTGATGGCCATTGGCATGCTGGAGAAGTGTGCTCTTCATGGATGAATCCCGGTTTCAACTGTACCGGAGCAGATGGCAGACAATGTGTATAGCGTTGTGTGGGCGAGCACTTGCTGATGTAAACATTGTGAACAGAGTGGCTGTGGGGTTATGGTATGATCTGGCATAACACAACAGACAATGAACACAATTGCATTTTATTGATGGCAATTTGAATGCACAGAGATACCGTGACGAGATCCTGAGGCCCATTGTCGTGCCATTGCCTCATGTTTCAGCATGATAATGCACAGCCCTATGTTGCAAACACAATTCCTGGAAGCTGAAAATGTCCCAATTCTTCCATGGCCTGCATACTCACCAGTCATGTTACCCATTGAGCATGTTTGGGATGTGCTGGATTGACGTTTACGACAGCGTGTTCCAGTTCCCGCCAATATCCAGCAACTTTGCATAGCCATTGAAGAGGAGTGGGACAACATTCCACAATCAACGTCATGATGAACTCTATGCGAAGAAGATGTGTAGAGCTGCATCTGGCAAATGGTGGTCACATCAGATACTGACTGGTTTTCTGATCCACGTCCCTACCTTATTTTGTTTGTTATCTGTGACCAACAGTTGCATATCTGTATTCCCAGTCATGTGAAATCCATAGATTAGGTCCTAATGAATTTATTTCAATTGAACGATTTCCTTATCTGAACTGTAAAATCTTTGAAATTGTTGTTTATTGCGTATATACTTTTGTTCAGTGTATTGTCTTTGTTGTACAGAATTAGGCAACCCATGATTGGGGCGGCAGGGTAGCCTAGTGGTTAGAGCGTTGGACTAGTAACCGGAAGGTTGCAATTTCAAACCCCCGAGCTGACAAGGTACAAATCTGTCGTTCTATGGGGCAGTTAACCCACTGTTCCTAGGCCGTCATTGAAAATAAGAATTTGTTCTTAACTGACTTGCCTGGTTAAATAAAGGTTTAAAAAAAAAAAAAAAGATTGATCGCACAATCCAGCACAGTAGAAGGCAGCATGCACATTAAACGGTTGTTTGTATAGCACCTTTATACCATAGAAGAAGAAGAAATCCTACGCATGTTTGATCCGCAAAAATACACGAGATGCAACGTCACGTCTATCTGTCATGGCGCTGTACAGCAGTCAATGTTGACTTTTTGAGTAGAACACTGGCTGATGAAATTGACACGGTTTTACTCATAGAAGGGGTACAGTACATTTAAACGCAATCTTGGTTTGGTGAACATCTATAGAAGTAATCAGGTAATTGTAATAAGACAACAATATCTAAACGCAGTCAGTCCTTGCTAACTAATGTAACCAGCATGCATTGTTGCCATGTGTTGACAACTTCTTGATTCTCAGTTGTGGTAGCTATAACTTTGTCTAACTACCAATAGCATAGGCTCTATAAAACTTGAAGAATGGTCTCAAAGACAAATATAAAGCTATGCGCATTCCATCCAATTATTTATATAAGTTATACAATAGATGACGCTACGTTGAAGCCTCCATCTTGGCACTCCCCTACCATTATAGTTTTTGGAACGTTTATTCTATCGCGGACACCATAATGTACATGTATCAAACTAATTCCACAGATGGCCGAGTGTCTGCGGGTTTTCGCTCCACCCTTGTACTTGATTGATGAATTAAGGTCACTAATTAGAACTCCCCTCACCAGGTTTTCTAGGTCTTAATTGAAAGGAAAAAACAACCTGCAAATCAAATCCAAATCAAATCAAATGTATTTATATAGCCCTTCGTACATCAGCTGATATCTCAAAGTGCTGTACAGAAACCCAGCCTAAAACCCCAAGCAGCAAGCAATGCAGGTGTAGAAGCACGGTGGCTAGGAAAAACTCCCTAGAAAGGCCAAAACCTAGGAAGAAACCTAGAGAGGAACCAGGCTATGTGGGGTGGCCAGTCCTCTTCTGGCTGTGCCGGGTGGAAATTATAACAGAACATGGCCAAGATGTTCAAATGTTCATAAATGACCAGCATGGTCGAATAATAATAAGGCAGAACAGTTGAAACTGGAGCAGCAGCACAGTCAGGTGGACTGGGGACAGCAAGGAGTCATCATGTCAGGTAGTCCTGGGGCACGGTCCTAGGGCTCAGGTCCTCCGAGAGAGAAAGAAAGAGAGAATTAGAGAGAGCATATGTGGGGTGGCCAGTCCTCTTCTGGCTGTGCCGGGTGGAGATTATAACAACATGGCCAAGATGTTCAAATGTTCATAAATGACCAGCATACCTGCAGACACTCGGCCCTCCGTGGAATGAGTTTTGACACCTCTGTCTTCATGTAATACTTTTTAAATTACATAATAAGCTAAACAAAAATATATAAAATTTTCCTTAAAGTATAAGTTTTAGAAATGACTAATGATACTGTCCCCACTACCAAAAAAACAATAAAAATTATATTTGGCCTTAATATTTAATAGAAATACTGTAGAATTCCATTAATTCCTATGGAGGACTGCTCCTACTGGGGAGTGTTATTGAGAACCCAAGGGGGACTTTCAACACGGGGACCCCTCAAGGGTGTGTGCTTAGTCCCTCCCTGGTCACCCACGACTCCAACACCATCAAGTTTGTTGACGACAAGACGTGGTAGGCCTGATCACCTTTGGCAATGAGACTACAGGGAGGATGTCAGAGACTTACATGCTGACCACACCGGCTCGCGTCGCATGGGTGAGCGTTGCAAAATAAATATACACATGTTATTCAGTCATTGCACCCACATTGCTCGCAAGCGTCTGCGTAGCCAGGTGCTAAAATAGAGCTTGGTTCTATTTGTGACTCTTAACGCTCTGCAAATCCCACCTCTCCCAACTCCTCATTGGTTTTTAGGAGTTTATACCTACGTGGGTGATTGAAAGATGAACTGAGGTGCACGCTCCAGTTGGTAGTGGTTATGCACCTTAAAGTTGGTTGCCAACTGCCATATAAAGTCCAAAGAAGAAGCCTGAAGGAGGAGAGATTACTAGAAAACAAACTTTTACCCTTTTATCTGTGGATTAATTGTCGGAGTAGAGGACCTTGTGCATTTCAGGTAAAATAACAACCCAATGTTTGTATCCCAGGACAAATTAGCTAGCAACAGCAAGCACGCTAGCTAAATTGCCATACATGTTTAATGCTTTTTGACAAGTCCACATATTAATATAGGTGGTTCAGAGTTTGTTTGATATTTCAACCTGCTTGTCCTGATTGCGCCTGGTGTGTGGGGACAAAATCAACATGCGCGTGATGGCTCAGCATTTTAGTAGTGTGGTACCAGGATAACAACCTCTCCCTCATCGTCAGTAAGACCAAGGAGCTGATCGTGGACTATAGGAGAAAAGGGAGAGCTCTCCCCCAACCACATCGACAGGGCTGTTGTGGAGTGTGTCGAGCGTTGTATCATGGTATGGCAAATGCACCGCCTTCAACTGCAAAGTGCTACAGAAGGTGGTGCTGACAGCCCAGTACATCACTGAGGCCGAGCTCCCTCCCATCCAGGACCTCTATATCAGGTGGTGTCAGAGGAATGCCTGAACAATTGCTAATCATTCTAGTCACCCAAACCATAGACTATTCACTCTGCTACCGTCTGGAAAACAGTACCGGAGCATCGGCTCTCGGACCGACGAGCTCAGAAACAGCTTCGACCTCCCCCAAGCCATAAGACTGCTAAATAGTCAATTAATGGTACCTAGTGTGTGGGAAATGTGAATGTGTGTGGGAGTGTCAATATAGTGTGTGTATATGGTGTGTATATATAGTCTAGTGAGTGTGCGTAGGGTCAGTGCAAGATAGTCAGTGCAGATAGTTTGGGTGCCATTAATACGCATACACACACACATATCAATGCAACACAAACATACAAATTACGCACACACATTCCCACTTTTACTCATCAGTAGCTGCTGCTACTCTCTTCTTTATTTGACTCCTTTCTATCCTGATGCCCAGTCAATTTACCCTGCCTTTATGTACATATTTACCTCAAATACCCCGCACCCCTGCACATTGATCTGGTACTGATACTCCCTGTATAAAGCTCCATTCTTGTGTATTTTATTCCTCTTGTGTTATTATTTTTAAACGCTGCTTCGTTGGGAAGGGCTCATAAGCAAGCATTTCACAGTAAAGTTTACACCAGTTGTATACGGCGCATATGACAAATACAACTTGATTTGAAGGCCAGTGGGTCCCCCTCTTGGATTCTCAGCTGAAGGTATGGACCACAGCTGGCTCCATGTGAACTACAATCCTGACGCTCTGTTTTAATGTTTAGAAACGTTATTAATTCTTGCTAGTGATACGGTTTTGGAAACCTTTTGGAACTTTATATGTTTATTGCTCGCATACACAGTTTAGCAGCGGTTATAGCAGGTGTAGTGAAATGCTTATGTTACTAGCTCCTAACAATGCAGTAAATGTCACAGATACACAAATAATAAATACACATTTTGTAGGCAGTTTGGACCTTGTGGCTGTGGAATCTGACTTTGGCTGTGTTATCTAGTGGACACTTGCGCAAAGATTGTTATTTTAATACCTCAATGGCTAAAAGAGAATCTGGCACGAGCAAAGGACCAGTGAGAATTTGCAATCTGTGAGCTTTATCATGCTGCGACTTTACAATCACAAGCGTAAAAAGAAAGCTAATCATTGATTGTGAGCCATAGCCGCGGGAAGTAGTTCGGGGGTCGGGGTGCTGCGATTTATTAACTTATTTTTTCCCCGCGGTATTTCACGCTGTGAACTTTTTTACATGATATCGGGCAGTGTCACATCAGGGCATTTACCTCAGGCAGCATATAGATATGTGGAATGACCCAATGGAATTGTAGTCATGATAAGGGCTACATGCAGATATACTGTAGGTGTTCTTGTGAAGACTTATTGAATGAAGCCGTGTGGATAGTTATCCATTTAGCTTTCCTATACAATTTTCTCCCAAATTGCTTTGTCCAGGATGGCGGAGCCAGGCTCAAGCGACCCTGGTGGCCCCTCTAGCACTCCAGCAACGCCTGGAGGGAGTGGCAGGGGATTGGTGATGGGACGCCGGCTTCCAGCTACCCTCTCCACCAGCCGCTTCCCTTCCATGCGCACCAAAGACCTCACCTTAGGAGGGGTGAAGAAGGTAGGCTCAGTGAATTGTATGGAGTGTTTTTAATGGTCTATCACCAGCACTTGTGTATTTATTTAACTAGGTCCATCTTGGCTTCAATGTTTTATATTTCAGAAAACCTTCACCCCTAACATTATTGGCAGAAAAGCTAAAGAAGAGTAAGTTCAGTTGTTCTGTCTGTGACAATATATGTGATTGCATGATACTGAAATGTTTTCCAGCACATACTAAAGGACCATATGTTGTTAACAGAGTTTTACTTTCTTATACTATAGGCAGAATGTTGAGGCTGGGCAAAGGAGGGAAAGGAGAGAGAATGATCGGGGTCGTGAGCGAGGTGGTAGGGGTGGTCGGGGCCGGGGACGTCCAGAAGTCATCCAGTCCCACTCTATCTTTGAACAAGGGCCCGCAGAGATTATGATGAAGAAAAGAGGTAGAATCAGGGTCATTCAGCTGTAATTCCATAACATTTGTTATATGGTATCATTACCATAATGATGTATCATTTCATTTGAACTTTCTTCCTGTGCTCTATTCAGGCGGCTATGAAGGTGAGAGAGATGCACCAAGTGTGGGTCCCTCACCCATCATCAACATTAAGAAGGAGAAGAGGGAGACAGAGGAAGAGACCAAAGAAATTTTGCGCAATCTGGAACGAGACAATGTGAGTCTTCCATGTACCTATGTCTCATCATACTGTCTGTCTGTACAATAATTGTCTAGTTTGTTGTCCACTTATGAGTAATTTACAACTAATTTCCACCAGTTCCTGGATGACCCTCACCTAAGGAGTGATGTAAGGAGCTGCCCTGTTCAGCTGCCCCTGGCTGTGTCAGGGTGGGGATTCAAGGAGGAAAGTGATGTCACTGATCTAGCCTTCAAACCAGACAAGTCTGAGGAGGACATTGAGGCCATGGAGGGAACAAATGCAGTCAAAGGTAACTATAATCACAGCTCTTACATCGCCAACGTTCATGTCAGTTCAAATGAAACAGAATGGCAAAACAATCTACTATAACTGTCCCTCCCTCCCTCTCTTCAGTGAAGCAGGAGCCAGAAGATGCTCCAGAGGTCAAGAAGATGGAACCCACTTTCAGACGACCTCCACTCCCTGAGCCTGAAGTTTTACCTGAACTGCTGGACACCTGGAGTCAGAGCAAAGTGGAGGAGCTGTTCTTCATCCAGCTCCCCGACTCTCTACCAGGGCAGCCCCCCACCCGAGAGGTCAGGCCAGTGAAGACAGAGATGCAGTCAGAGGATGGACAGTCCATGCTATTGAAAACTGAATCTCAAGTAGGTATTCAGGTGTATTAAATATGTGGTTCAGAGAGCAAGGCTTCTGTGTACTCTGTATATGATCAGTTTGTTTGTGTATGTGTCCTCTGTGGAATAGGAGGAGCAGCAGGAGGAGAACAGTTGCCATCTGAGAGACCTGCAGGAAGGTCTGGTGGGACGACTGTTGGTTCGGAAGTCTGGTCGGGTGCAGCTCATACTGGGGCATGTCACACTAGATGTGGCTCTGGGAACCTCATGCGCTTTCCTCCAGGTCAGAGAAAACACAACCTTTGGCAGCTCATAGTTGGTTGAAATTAGTGTCTACGGATGATGTCACCGGAAACACTTATCTTTTTCTATTTTGTTTTACTACAAAACATGGAAATCTGATGTTTTCATATACACTATATATACAAAAGTATGTGGACACCCCTTAAAATAGGGGATTCGGCTATTTCAGCCACACCCGTTGCTGACAGGTGTATAAAATAGAGCACACAGCCATGCAATCTCCATAGACAAACATTGGCAGTAGAATGGCCTTACTGAACAGCTCAGTAACTTTCAACGTTGCACCGTCATAGGATGCCACCTTTCCAACATGTCAGTTCTTAAAATGTCTGCCATGCTAGAGCTGCCCCAGTCAACTGTCAGTGCTGGTATTGTGAAGTGGAAACGTCTAGGTGCAGCAACGGCTCAGCCGCGCAGTGGTACCACACAAGCTCACAGAATGGGACCGCCGAGTGCTGAAGCATTTAGTGTGTAAAAATAAACAACGTCTGTCCTCGGTTGCAACACTCACTACCTAGTTCCAAACTGCCTCTGGAAGCAACGTCAGCACAAGAACTGTTCGTCGGGAGCTTCATGAAATGGGTTTCCATGGCAGAGCAGCCACACACAAGCCTAACATCACCATGCAGAATGCCAAGTGTCGGCTGGTCGCCGACATTGGACTCTGGAGTAGTGGAAACGCGTTCTTTGGAGTGATGAATCAAGCTTTACCATAATGGTCTGGGGCTGTTTTTCATGGTTCGGTCTAGGCCCCATTTAACGCAAAAGCATACAATGACATTATAGATTATGTGCTTACAATGTTGTGGCAACAGTTTGGGTAAGGCCTTTTCCTGTTTCAGCATGACAATGCCCCTGTGCACAAAGCAAGGACCATACAGAAATGGTTTGTCGCGGTCGGTGTGGAAGAACTTGACTGGCCTGCACAGAGCCCTGACCTCAATCCCATCTAACACATTTAGGATGAATTGGAACGTTTACTCTGAGCCAGGCCTAATCAGTGCCCGACCTCACTAATGCTCTTGTGAGCTGAAATAGAAGCAAGTCCCTGCAGAAAAATTCCCAACATCTTATGGAAATTCTTCCCAGAAGAGTGGAGGCTGTTATAGCAGCAAAGCGGGGACCAACTCCATATTAATGTCCATGATTTTGGAATTATATGTTCAATAAGCAGGTGTCCACATACTTTTAGTAATGTAGTGTATGTTGATGTTGGTGATGAATTTGATGTTGGAAAAAGGGTGGAATTTCCCTTCAAATCTTCACTTCCCTGTAGTTGTATGTAAACATACAGGTGTGGCCAATTAATATGGGCTCCTTTGCACTTTTCTTAAATAATTCCCTATTCTAAAATAAGTTAACTTGGTCACACTTGTTATCGGATTTTCAACATGGCAGAAACAATTACATTTTTTAACTTAGTCTTTATATTTTTTTATTCAAATTGTAAACTTAAGGGAATGGACTAAATGATTGCCATCCCGGAGCTAGTACTTGGTTGCACAGCCTTTGGCCAAAATATCTGCAGAATTATACTTATCGTAGCCATCAATAAGCTTGCTTCACCTTTCTACTGACAATTTGGCCCACTTTTCAGCAGCAAACTGCTCTAATTCTTCAATATTTGATGGGTGCCCTCCATCAACTACTGTATTCAGAGCTCGCCATAGGTTTTGATGTGATTCAGATCTGGAATCTTCGCTGGCCACTCAAGAACAGTCCAGCATATCCTCTTAACAATTCCTGTGTGCTTCTTGGTGTGTGTTTGGGGTCCTTGTCATGCTGGAAGATCCATAACCTTCAAAGGAGACATTGGACCACAAAACACCTGACACTCTGCTGATTTCATGATGCCTTTTCAAATTAAACTTATTTTAGACAAATTAGGAATTATTAAAGCAAAGTGCAAGTGTGCCAATATAATTGCCTCTCCCCCCACCCCCTTAGGAGCTGGTGTCAATTGGAACAGGAGAGGGCCGAACTGGTGACTTGTCAGTGCTGGGTCACATCAAACACAAATTGGTCTGCTCGCCAGACTTCGAAGCCCTGCTGGAGAACAGAGTATGACAAACCAGGACAGGACTAACAGGACAAATATAAGCACCCACCATTAGGCCAGGGTTTCTACAGTACAGTGGGGACCGTGCAGCGCTGTATAAGGTCTATAAGGACAGTAGTACCACAAGCAAACATGGCACCCAAAACCTATACATGTTTTTTCCATTGTTGTAACTTGGCCCTGGATAGTTTCAGAATGCGAAATAGAAAGTCTTGTAAACAGATTTCCTACCACTAGTTTGTAAGAAAAGCTGGCTTGTTTACAGAACATTTGATTTATTTTTCTCTGCTGAAAGTGATGGGGAAAGATGACCTTGTTTGAGATGTGTGCTAAATGACTCTAATAAAGGGATGGTACAGTATTCTCTCATTAAAAATGATTAGCCTACATGAATGTGCCAAATTCCAAATGTCCTATTTAGTGATGTAGTGATAAAGAAAATAGGTGGGTAAACTGATTGCCGGTCGTGCTGTAAAAATGAACGGGATCTATGCTTCCATTTGAATTTTCTTACTGTCATACAAAAAAAGGTCGGTAAACTGTCACATGAAAGGTAGGTAAACTGTCTCACAAAGGTGGGTAAACTGCATTTACTTGTGTTTACCATCCACTACACCACTGGTCCTATTCCAGTTTTGTAAGCAGATCACACTATCAGGTCTAAGCTTGGGAGGGATAAGTAGAGCAGTAATATTTCCCATGTGGTATCCTGTAAACCCATACCTAAATGACTGGATGTAAGATGAATAAAAATAACTAAAGTTCCTGTGTGCTTTATGTATTCATATACTTATATTAGCACTGAAGCTCTAAGGTAACTTGTTATACTTCAAACATTTTCATTGTGATATATATATTTTCAACTTTACATGATGTGAGATGAGGATTTATCAGGGTCTAGCGTGGATTGCATAAGTATTTTTACTTAAGTATTTTAAGTATTTTTACTTAAGTAGTTTTTTGGGGTATATGTACTTTACTATTTATATTTCTGACAACTTTTACTCCATTGCAATCCTAAAGAAAATAATGTACTTTTTACTCCTTACATTTTCCCTGACACCCAAAAGTACTCGTTACATTTTGAATGCTTAGCAGGACAGAAAATGTCTAATTCATGCACTGATCAAGAGAACATCCCTTGTCATCCCTACTGCCTCTGATCTGGCAGACTCACTAGACACATGCTTCATTTGTAAATTATGTCTGAGTGTTGAACTGTGACCCTGGCTATCTGTAAATTTAAAACAATTGTGTTGTCTGGTTTGCTTAATATAAGACATTTTAAATTATTTATACTTTTGATACTTAAGTACATTTAAAACCAAATACTTTTAGACTTTTACGCAAGTAGTATTTTACTGAGTGACTTACTTTTAATTGAGTCATTTTATTTGAAGGTGTCTTTAACTTTTACTCAAGTATGACTATTGGGTACTTTTTCCACCACTGCATTTACGCAACTATATCATATGTGTGATTGCCCTCACTGGGCCTACTGTGATGTATTTTATATACATGTATTTTGTGTTCAGCGTTAAGTAATGCGCCTGTTCTTCCACGTCCTACCACCAGATGTCAGTTTAGAGACGAGGAAGAATGTTTTTGTTCTTGCTGAAAAACGAGACCACAAAACCGACGAGATTCTCGCAGGAACATCTGATGCGCACCATCATCGTTCCATCACCTTACGTCTATGCCGCTGTCCGTTGGCCACGGGTGGAGACAACAATGTTAGGTGAGTACATTAATGTAGCTATCTACCCACGTTTCAGGAAATTGTATCTCATCTTCCATGATAGAAAGCTAACGTAGCACAAAAAAAATCGACTTCTTGATATTGTTTGTGAATAGATGGTGTATAGCGTCAATGGTTACCACAGCCACAAAGTGATCGTCTAAACCCCGCCTATTTCTACAATTGTCTTAATGTGATTTTTAACCTACAATTGTCTTCATGTGATTTTTAACCTAACCATAACCACCCTGCTAACCTTATGCCTAATCTTAAATTAAGACACATAAGTAAAGTTTTGTTTAATGAATGTGTACTATATAGCTAGCCAATATTTACTTTGTGGCTGTGGTAAATAGTGACAGAGTACAGCAGGTTAGAACTAAGAGCATTTTTTGTTAACCATAACCCTTTTCTTAACCTATTTATCATAAACTGCTATGTTACTTCTAAACTAATGTGTAATTTCTAAAGTGCTAAGAAAAAGTCACTTCTGGTCGTAGCTGCATTCCACCTAGTCAGAGTACTCAATACTAGCCTAGCTAGCCATGCCGACTCAACTCTATGATTTAAGAATAGCCCGCAATTAATGTGTAAATGCAGGCTATTTGGCTGCTGAAATCCAGCCCGCCCACATCCGTAGCAGCTCAAGTCCGTCGTAATTTGTTGAGTTAATCAATTTATTGTAATTCGTGGAGTTTAGTTTAATTGGCTAGCCTAAAAGTGTGATACGGATTGAATGCATAAATCTTGACACATTATTAGCTAGAATCCGTGTAATTTCTCCCTTCCTGGTCTGCTTGAGTTGGTGTTAAATGATTGCAACAGTCAGAAAATGTACGTACATAATTTTCTCGATTCTCATACTGTGCAATAGCAAGCCCCTCACCAAAATGTTATCAGCCAGCCAGCTACCGTTACGTAGCTAATTTGCCGGTTTCAGATGTTATAATAACATGTCGTGACTGGAGCGAGGAGTGATGTTTCGTGGAAATAGTAGCGTATTTCTTTTTAAATATTATATAGTGGCGTTAGTACTTGCAACTAGCTACAAAGAACTAACGTTAGCTAACTAATGTTACGAAGAACAGACTTGGCTGGCCTGACCATCCTAACATTTGAGTCATCATAATCTGAAGGAGAGAGACGCCACGCCAGCATCATGGTCGTGTCCATCATGCGCAGTTAATTTTATTTTACATTATTTGCGTAAAGCTTCATATTGGTTGATTATGATACTTCCCAAGTGGGGGACACATTTCTACAACGAGTTAGCAAATCAGAAATCTCCGACCTTCCTAGTATCGACCAGCACTTAGGCCTGACCTTGTGTTTTTGTTTACATCTCTTTCAGGAACATGTGATACTCAACTAAACAGTTGCAACTTTTGGATTCTTTCAATGCACAATATTCTCAAACCCTTTCCGGCTCCATAAAAAAATGTTTGGTAGTGGAGTTAGTGGAGTTAAGTTAAACCCAAATTCATTGTAGACCAATGCCCCGCAATAAGTTTGAATGATAAGAAGCTACAGAAAACAACTTAACTGATAGACTGGAAGGCCCAGTTGCTATAACATATCTATAAAGCTGGGAGACAGCAGCAAGATGCTGTCCTCTACAGACATTGATTCACTGACCAGTGTGAGGAGGAGTCTGGTCCCTCAGATGTCTTAATGAAGGCACTGCTCTGACTGAGACTGAGTCCTAAAAGGCGGACAAGTGCGACACTGTCTCCTGCTTTTGGGTAGCCTTTATATTCTGTGTAGTAGGATCTCCCCATTGCCCCCTAAAGCCTCAAGATGGGCCCATTCTTAGACTTCAACCCTTTTGATAACCTGCTGTGCATTCTCTTGGGCATCTCCTTCACTGTGTGGTTCACCCTACTGCTCGTCTTCATCATCGTGCCTGCCATCTTTGGAGTGTCCTTTGGCATTCGCCGGCTCTACATGAAAACCTTACTGAAGATCTTTGAGGTGAGTGGGAACCATTTCACTGTTTGCTGGGGTTCACAGATGTTATCAGTTTGTGGTCAGATAGGACATCACATCAGACATTTGCACATGCATAATTCATTTGAATGATCGAGAATAGATGGTAGGCATATGTCACACAACATTTATGACTGACATAGACTTGAGTGGAGTGCATGAATTATACAAATCAAAATCAAATCTAATTTATTTGTCACATACACATGGTTAGCATGTCTATGTGATTTTATTTATACTCACTGTGTGCAGTGATGTGGTACTTCCTTGTTTGACAGTGCACCTGACCCAAACTGGGATTTAGCAATGGGAATTTAGTTTATTGTAGGTCATGTGCACCTCCCCACCTTCAATCCCTCCCTTTCGACATCAACTCTCTATTGCGTGAGTTCAGTTCAGGTCCATATTTACAATGTGCTTCACATGAAGTCACGACAAGCACCTTTGTTGTCACAGAGATGCCGAAGCAGGACATGTAATATAATATGGGTATAATGAGTGTGTAATAGCAATAGCACACAAGCATAAAGTTAGCACCACTCTAATCAATGACTCAACAATATAATGGGTCACTGCCAAGAGAGTCAATAAAAACTTTGCTGGCTGGCCACTATAAGTCAATTGTTAGTGGCACTCTTCACAACTCTGGCTTCACAGTGACCTTTTATCACTAGTACCCAGACAGCCGTGCATTCAGTGGTTGTTGGGTGGAGATTACATGATGGCCAGGGGCCCTGCCTCTCCCTCATTATGTAACTATGGAGAGACCAGAGAGAACGGTACAGACCTGGGTACTAAAAGTCTTTATCTGGCTACATGTTTATGGTATGAACATGACTTTGTGGGATATGTGCTTCTGACCCTACATTATCAACATTCACTTTCTTGTTTGGTCTGCTGATGGGATCAAGTGTCTCTCAATATGATTAATCAAAGGTTTCAATGGTTGTTGGGAGTTAGCCTAGCTGTCTGTTCACCTCTCACTAGTGAGATGAAACCAGAGAAGGTTATCTCCCTCTGTCATCTTCTGCTTTATGTGCTGACAGTAAGCCTGTGAGCAGTTTCCAGTCAACCCCTTTGAGAGAAAGTTCTAGTGGCAGAAATAATTGGGCTGGAGGGAGATGGCTGGCGATAAGAGAGGTTTCTCAGCTCGCAGTAGCGCCAAGCCTAGTCTACCAGCATTTTTATGAGAGAAATAAGCTTACAGGCTGACCACACCGCTCACGTTGCAAAATAAATGTAGGAATCTATGTTATTCAATTATTGCACCCACACTGCTTTTGCACGCGTCAACGAGCGTCTGCCTTGCCAAGGGCTAAAATAGAAGTCATTCCTATTTCTGATGCAGATCGCGCTGCAAGTCCTGCCTCTCCCATCTCCTCATTGGTTTATAGAAGCTGGTACCCACGTGCAGTCTCCTCATTGGTTATACCCACGTGGGTGATTGAAAGACGAACTGTGCTGCCGGTCGGTGTAGTAATACTATGAAAGTTTAGATGCCAATCACCATATAAATTCAAAGATGAAAAAGCCTGCAAGGAGGAGAGATGACTAGAAACGATTCGGTTGACTGTTTTATGTGTGGATTAATTGTCAGAGTAGAGGACCTTGTGCATTTCAGGTCAAATAAAAATTCAATGTTTATATCCCAGGACAAATTAGCTAGCAACAGCAAGCTAGCTAAATAGGACAAATTAGCTTGCAAGTGCAAGCTAACTAGCTAAATTGCCATAAATGTATAATGCTTTTTGACAAGTCAAATTGCATCAACTGCAGTGTTAGAGAATGGGAAGGAGAGAATGAACAAGGAGGACCCTGTAACTTCTACTCAATCTAGGCTATGAAGTGAGTGTAGAGGTATCACACACCAGCTCTTTTTTTTGGTTAGTATTATATAATCCTGTGCTACCACACCCCTTTGTCCTAAGCCATGTCCTGGCCTTGATTTGCCCTGTTCCAGTTCAGACTCAACAAGATTGCTATGTTCGTCATCTACTAGCCTAAACCAAAGCAAACACATTTGTGTCCCTATAAGCTGCACTTTAGTCTTATGATTCACATGTAATGGTATTGTCATGTCAGTAAGGATTTTGTTGAGGCCAACCAACTGTAAAGTCTCCCCTCGGTGAGCAGTGTTATCATTTCAAAAGGTGGGATGGTCAATTTCAGTTTCTAAAGAGAACTGTCCTTCGTCCTGTAGTGTTGTTGACATTGGCCTGGCACTGCTAAGTAGCAAAGATGCTTTGCCTCTTACTATGTTGTTGTGCTCCTGCCCACAAGTGGTCAGTCTTGTAAATGTCCAGTTTACCTATCCTGTCAGAGTAATGTTGTGAAGTTGATCAGGTGAACCTTAACTGCTGTCAAGGCCTGTTGCCTAGTAAAGCCTTTTAGAATGTGAACACAGTCTATACACTTTTTTTTTTTTTTTTTTTAGCTAGGTGCCCTGATCTACTTCCATTAGCCATTTGGCTCAAATAACTGTATTGGAGTGTAATGTATGTGTAAGATAGATGCTTGAGCAGATTGTAATGTTCTGGCAGCAGAATTCTGCTCCTCTTCGCCCTGTCTGTGAACATCAGGATCCTATAAAGATGTGATGTGTTGTGTGAACTTGCACCCAGCTCAGTGCCTGAGGTTAAAGTAAAAGTTTGAGAACAGTGGATCCCCTCCCTCTTCCTCCTCTCCTCCCTGCTCTGCCTGTTGTTGCTAAGGTATGTGCAACACTGTCCATTTCCAGCCTCATACTTTAGTGTTTGTCTAGGTGTGCAGACACAGTATGGACATCTGCACTTCATTCAGCTTAGGTGAGCATGGTCTTTTAGGCCTACATAAAACGGACAATTACTAAAAAAATAGAGAAAACAAATCATTCTAATGATTTCCATGGGGACAGACTCCTCTCATAATCGCTAGCTGCCCTGGAATAGTAATATCAAACTAATAGCAAAATAACATATCAACCTAGTAGAATTAACTGCTTTATGTTATACTGTGTTTGTCTTGTGCAATATCGGCCTATTGGAAATGGCACTTGTTGATAACATGTCCGCAATTTACTGCACATCTTTATAAACTCAAGTGTTGTAGATAAAATATAATGGACATATCAATGTAGGCCTATCTGTAATTGTATTATCTAACCTGTCAAACTGCCCCATAATTCCCGTAATAAAGCATGAAGCTGTTTTGGTCATTTTATGTGAAATAAAGTAAAAATGGAAAGTCTATTATTTAGAATTTGATTATTGTCTGAAGGAGGTTGAGGCAGAATGTTTCTCTAGGAAGTAACGGGCTAACACCTGCAGGAGCTTTTCTGGATCAAAAGGGGGTTTAGGTGGGCGTTGCAAGGGGTGTGGAAATTGGCGCTGTGTAAATGTTTTTTTTCTCCTTCATTTTTGGCGGTGTCGAGAATTGTGTTCATTTCCTGCTATTCAAAACATTTCTCCATGGAGCTGAGACATTTTAGCAATTTCGAAGGTAATTTCCGGCAATTGTACATGTTCTGTCATGGAGCTCAGAGAATGTTGCCGTTTTAAAGCTTATTTCCTGAAATTCAAGTCATTTTTGCCTTGGCTAATGCTGTTCTTTTGCTCAAACATAACAAAATCAATACTGCTGAATTCATTGTTTTTGGAATTAAGTTCTCCGTGACTAGCTTTTATTTAAATTTTTCCAGTATTATACAGTAGGGGTTTTTCTTTTTTTTACTATTTTCTACATTTGTATAATAATAGTGAAGACGTCAAAACTATGAAATAACACACGGAATCACGTAGTAAGCAAAAAAGTATTAAACAAATCAAAATATTTGAGATTCTTTAAAGTGGCCACCCATTGCCTTGATGGCAGCTTTGCGCACTCTTCACATTCTCTCAACCAGCTTCATGAGGTAGTCACCTGGAATGCATTTCAATTAACAGGTGTGCCTTGTTAATTTGGAATTTCTTTCCTTAACGCATTTGTGCCAATCAGTTGTTTTGTGACAAAATAGGGTTGGAATACAGAAGATAGCCCTATTTGGTAAAAGACCAAGTCCATATTATGGCAAGAACAGCTCAAATAAGCAAAGAGGAACAACTGTCCATTACTTTAAGACATGAAGGTCAGTCAATCCGGACAATGTCAAGAACTTTGAATGTTTCTTCAAGTGCAGTTGCAAAAACCATCAAGTGCTGTGATGAAACTGGCTCTCATGGGGACCGCCACAGGAAAGGAAGACCCAGAGTTACCACTGCTGCAGAGGATAAGTTCATTAGTTACCAGCCTCAAATTGCAGCACAAATAAATGCTTCAGAGTTCAAGTAACAGACCCATCTCAACATCAACTGTTCAGAGGAGATTGTGTGAATCGGGCCTTCATGGTTAATGGTTAATGCTTCATGCATTAATGGTTAATGGTTAATGCTTCATGGTTGCTGCAAAGAAACCACTACTACTAAAGGACACCAATAATAAGAAGAGACTTGCTTGGGCCAAGAAACACGAACAATGGACCTTGGGCCTGACGTTTCCAAATTTGAGATTATTGGTTCCAACAGCTGTGTCTTTGTGAGATGCAGAGTTCGTGAACGGATGATCTCTGCGATGTGTGGTTCCCACCGTGAAGCATGGAGGAGGTGTGATTGTATGGGGGTGCTTTGCTGGTGACACTGCCTGTGATTTTTATTTAGAATTCAAGGCACACTTAACAAGCATGACTACCACCGCATTCTGCAGTGATATGCCATCCCATCTGGTTTGTGCTCAGTCCCACTATCATTTATTTTTCAACAAGACAATGACCCAACACACCACAGGCTGTGTAAGGGCTATTTGACCAAGGAGAGTGCTCCAGCAGTTGACTTGGCCTCCACAATAACCTGACCTCAACCCAATTGAGAGGGCTTGGGATGAGTTAGACTGCATAATGAAGGAAAAGCAGCCAACAAGTGCTCAGCATTTGTGGGAACTCCCTCAAGACTGTTGGAAAAGCATTCCAGGTGAAGCTGGTTGAGAGAATGCGAGCAGTGTGCAAAGCTGTCAAGGCAAAAGATGACTACTTTGAATAATCTCAAATATTTTGATTTGTTCAACACTTTTTGGGTTACTGCATGATTCCATATGTGTTATTTCATAGTTTTGATGTCTTCACTATTATTCTACAATGTAGAAAATAGTAAAATAAAGAAAAACCCTTCAATGAGTATGTGTCCAAACTTTTGACTGGTAGTGTATATATTTTTAACTACAGTTTGGACTTAGGCAACCTAAAATTACAGAAAAATCCCTGACCTGTCTACTTTACTTTTCTTGTAGTGGGCCACGCATAGAATTGAAAGAGGAGCCAAGGATAACAACCATCTCTTGTACAAGCCCTACTCGAATGGTGAGTGATAGGCTGTGTGTTTTGAGTGTGTTCTGTGTTGTTGATGAGTTTGTCTGGTGTATAGGTGTTAACCATTTCCCATGTCTCCCTGGGGCATTGCAGCCATCATTGCCAAGGAGCCCACCTCCCTGGAGGAGGAGATTAATGAGATCCGGCGCCGTGGCAGTAACCGGGACCTGGACTCCGCTTCTGAGTTTGAGATGTCTGACATCTTCTACTTCTGCCGGCGAGGAGTGGAGAGCATCATGGACGACGAGGTGACCAAGAGGTTTTCTGCTGAGGAGCTGGAGTCATGGAACCTGCTGACCCGTAGCAACTATAACTTCCAGCACATCAGCCTGAGGCTGACGGTCCTGTGGGGGCTGGGGGTGGTGATCCGCTACGGCTTCCTGCTGCCTCTCAGGTAAGACAGGGTCCAGGTTAGCTCAAGGGATCAGATGGGGAGCTGGTTGGTTCAGTAATAGTACTCTCTGTTTTCTGACATGTGGAAACAAAGGTGTTTGATAGGCTAACATAAATCACTTCTCTATGTTTCTTCCTGAGAAGAAAAAAACAAACAAACATTTGGCCATAGGCAGTGCTCTAACTAATAAAAGTAAGGAACACAACATAGAACTTTAGAAACCAGAATTTTTATTTTTATCGATTGATCTATACAGTAACCTATTGTATGGTGTTCACCCATAAAATGAATAATTCTTTCAAGGTTTATAAAAATGTCCATTCAATAGGTATTTGTGTCCGAAAAACAATCGTCCAAACCCCACGTCTCTACCATACAGTACGTTCCGAAAGTATTCAGACAGCTTGACTTTTTCCACATTTTCTTACCTTATTCTAAAATGTATTGAATCGTCTTTTCCCCCTCATTAATTTACACACAATACCCCATAAAAAGCAAAAACAAGTTTTTCAAAATTGTAGCAATGTATGAAAAATAAACAACTTATTTACTTAAGTATTCAGACCCTTTGCTATTAGACTTGACAGTTTGCTCAGGTGCATCCTGTTTCCATTGATCATCCTTAAGATGTTTCTACAACTTGATTTGGAGTCAACCTATGGTAAATTCAATTGATTGGACATGATTTGGAAAGGCACACACCTGTCTATATAAGGTCCCACAGTTGACAGTGCATGTCAAAGCAAAAGCCAAACCATGAGGTAGAATAAATTATCCATAGAGCTCAAAGACAGGATTATGTTGAGAAACAGATCTGGGGAAGGGTACCAAAAACTTCCTGCAGCGTTGAATGTCCCCAAGAACACAGTGGCCTCCATCATTCTTGAATGGAAGAAGTCTTGGTGGTTCCAAACTCTTCCTAGAGCAGGCTGCCTAGCCAAACTAAGCAATCGGGGGTCAGGGAGGTGACCAAGAACCTGATGGTCACTCTGACAAAGCTCCAGAGTTCCTCTGTGGAGATGGTTGTCCTTCTGGAAGGTTCTCCCATCTCTGCAGCGCTTCACCAATCAGGCCTTTATGGTAGAGTGGCTAGGCGGAAGCCTCTCCTCAGTAAAAGGCACACGACAGCCCGCTTGGAGTTTGACAAAAGGCAGCTAAATGACTCTGACCATGAAAAACAAGATTCTTTGGTCTGATGAAACCATGATTGAACTCATTGGCCTGAATGTCAAGCACGACTTCTGGAGGAAACCTTGCACCATCCCCACGACCATCTCTACGGTGAAGCATGGTGGTTGCAGCATCATGCTGTGGGGGTGTTCTTCAGTGGCAGGCACTGGGAAACTACTCAGGATCAAGGGAAAGATGAACGGAGCAAACTACAGAGATCCTTGATAAAAACCTGCTCCAGAGCACTGGGACCTCAGACTGGGTTGACGGTTCACCTTCCAACAGGAGAATAACCCTAAGCAAACAGCCAAGACAACGCTTGAGTGGCTTCAGGATACGTCTCTGAATGTCCTTGAGTGGCCCAGCCAGAGCCCGGACTTGAACCCGATCAAACATCTCTGGAGAGACCTGAAAATATCTGTGCAGCGATGCTCCCCTTCCAACCTGACAGAGCTTGAGAGGATCTGCAGAGAAGAATGGGAGAAATTCTCCAAATACAGGTGTGCCATGCTTGTAGCATCATACCCAAGATTCAAGGCTGTAATCGCTGCCAAAGGTGCTTCAACAAAGTACTGGGTAAATGGTCTAAATACTTATGTAAATGTGATATTTCAGTCTTTTTATACATTTGCAAAAATTTTTGCTTTGTCATTATGAGGTTTTTGTGTTGTTTATTTTTAAAATCCATTTTAGAATAAGGCTGTAACCTAACAAAATGTGGGAAAAGTCTGTCTGAATACTTCCGAATGCACTGTATATGGTTCAAAAGTTAGACTATTTACTCTGAGAATTTAGCATTAACTTAACTCTGGCACTGCTCCGTGACAACGGGACTGACTTTGAACATCAACTGACAACCTAACTGGCTGCCGGTTTGTGATCGACATGGGCTTTTTCTAAATGAAATCTGCAGAATGCAAAATAAGGACTAAATATATATTTATTTCCAAAGCTAACAGAATGAATTTTAATATCCACCCCCTGAAGACAGTATTCCTGTTTTCATATTGTATTTCTGATTCTTTCCCTTTAAATTGCCATAGAAACTCTCAATGTAGATTGATCGCCAATGAAAGCTATGGATCTGGACATAAATATGACATGGGTATCAAGTTGATTTTAATTGGTCCAACCATCGGTAACCCACCCAAATGGTTCCACCTCCAAATGCTGGATAAACAGTAAAAAATTATCTGCAATTTTTTAAAATTGTGGCTGAGCTTTCGGTCAGTGGACCTTCATCAGAGCACCTCCCATAGCCAAATATGAAAGAGATTACAACCAAGAGCGACGAAAGTCTATACTAGCAACGGTCAAAGCAATTTAAATGTCTTATTTCATCAACACTATCAAGTACAAGTATATTAAATTACAATATTGTAGAGAACAATGATTCATTTCTTGATTTATAAAGACAGGGAAATAACTGTTTTGAGATTCATTTCATAGCATCCTCTGGAATTGCCCCTTTCTCTACATTCTAGAGAATTGAGTGAATGTACAGTACCAGTCAAAAGTTATACATTGAAGAATCTCAAATATAAAATATATTATTCTACAAAGTATCCACCCTTTGCCTTGACGACAGCTTTGCACACTCTTGGCATTCTCTCAACCAGCTTCATGGGGCAGTCACCTGGAATGCATTTCAATTAACTAATCTAGGGTAGGGGGCAGCATTGGGAATTTTGGATGAAAAGCATGCCCAAATTAAACTGCCTGCTACTCTGCCATAAAAGCTAGAATATGCATATTAGTTTATTAGTTAATAGATTTGGATAGACAACACCCTGACGTTTCTAAAACTGTTTGAATGATGTCTGTGAGTATAACAGAACTCATATGGCAGGCAAAGACTTGAAAAACAATCAAAACAGGAAGTGGGAAATCTGAGGTTTGTAGTTTTTCAACTCTTTGCCATTCCAATATACAGTGTAAATGGGGTCATATTGCACTTCCTAAGGCCTCCACTAGATGTCAACAGTCTTTAGAACCTTGTTTGATGCTTCTACTGTAAAGGAGGGGGGAATGGGTCAGTGGTCTGGCAGAGAGGCATGAGCTGGCAACGCGAGTTCACTTGAAAGTTAGCTTGCATTCCATTGCAATTCTACAGACAAAGGAATTCTCTGGTTGGAACATTATTGAAGATTTATGTTAACATCCTAAAGATTGATTCTATACATAATTTGACATGTTTCTATGGACTATAAAGGAACTTCTTGACTTTTCGTCTGCACCTAGTGATCGCGAGTCATGAATTTGGATGACTGGGCTAAACGCGCTAACAAAAAGGAGGTATTTGGACATAAATGATGGACATTATCGAACAAAACAAACATTTATTGTGGAACTGGGGTTCCTGGGAGTGCATTCTGATGAAGATCATCAAAGGTAAGTGAATATTTATAATGCTATTTCTGACTAATGTTGACTACAGAGAGCTAATAATTATATGCATGTCAATCTCTGCTGGCTGAAAGTGGAGGAGATTGACTTCATCACTACTTTTATTTATGCGAGGTATTGACATGTTGAATGCACCGAGCTGTCTGTCTAAACTACTGGCACACAGCTCGGACACCCATGCATACTAGAGGTCGACCGATTTTTCAAGTTTTCATAACAATCGGCAATTGAATGATGTCTGTGAGTATAACAGAACTCATATGGCAGGTAAAAACCTGAGAAAAATCCAACTAGGAAGTGGGAAATCTGAGGTTTGTAGTTTTTCAACTCTTTGCCATTCCAATATACAGTGTAAATGGGGTCATATTGCACTTCCTAAGGCTTCCATTAGATGTCAACAGTCTTTAGAACTTTGTTTCAGGCTTTTACTATGAAGGGGGAGAGAATGAGAGGGGATTGTGCCAGGTGTCTGGCAGAGTGCCTGAGGCGCAGTCACGAGAGTTAGCTCTCATTCCATTGCTTTTCTACAGACATAGGAATTCTCTGGTTGGAACATTATTGAAGATTTATGATAAAAACATCCTAAAGATTGATTCTATACTTAGTTTGACAAGTTTCTACGACCTGTAATATAACTTTTTGAACTTTTTGTCCGACGTTCGTCTGGCCCTGAACGAGCAGATTTGTTTCCCGAACGTGCGTTTTGGATTTGTTTCCCAAACGCGCTTTTGGATTTGTTTCCCGAACGCGCGTTTTGGATTTGTTTCCTGAACTCCCTAACAAAAAAAGCTATTTGGACATAAATGATGGACTTTATCGAACAAATCAAACATTTATTGTGGACCTGGGAGTGCATTCTGATGAAGATCATCAAAGGTAAGTGAATGTTTATAATGCTATTTCTGACTAATGTTGACTACACAATATGGCGGATATCTTTTTGGCTGCTTTGTTGTCTGAACGCTGTACTCAGAATATTGCATGGTTTGCTTTTTCTGTAATGTTTTTTTGAAATCTGACACAGCAGTTGGATTAAGGAGAAGTATATCTCTAATTCCATGAATAACACTTGTATATTCATCAACATTTATGATGAGTATTTCTGTAAATTGATGTGGCTCTCTGCACAATCACCGCATGTTTTAGAACTACTGAACGTAACATGCCAATGTAAAAGGAATTTTTTTGATATAAATATGCACTTTAGCGAACAAAACATGTATTGTGTAACATGAAGTCCTATGAGTGTCATCTGATGAAGATCATCAAAGGTTAGTGATTTAAGTTTATTTCTATGTGCTTTTTGTGACTCCTCTCTTTGGCTGGAAAATGGCTGTTTTTCTGTGACTTGGTGGTGACCTAACATCGTTTGTGGTGCTTTCGCTGTAAAGCCTTTTTGAAATCAGACACTGTGGCTGGATTAACGAGAATTTTATCTTTAAAATGGTGTAAAATACTTGAATGCTTGAGGAATTGTAATTATGAGATTTTTGTTGTTTTGAATTTGGCGCCCTGCACTTTCACTGTCTGGTGTCATATCATCCCGTTAACCTCTTCGGGCCGCAATCGCGTTATCCTTTTCACATGTGAGTTCCATATATCGCTAACGGTCGCCCCCAGCGCGAGTTTTATGCACGTGATGTCAGAATGCACTCACTGTTCCAAAATGTGATTGTTACTGTTACGGATACAGGTATCCTGTGTGTGTGTGTGTGTGTGTGTATCCTGTGTTCTTTTTCTCCTTCTCCCCTCACAGGTGAAAATGATCACTCCCCAATCAGTCAACAATCAATCAGAAGACACACCTCCTCCTGTTTCCTACCCAATCACCCTTTCCCTTGGTTTAAAAACCCTGTCAGTTGTTTGCTCTAGAGCTCAATCTCTCTGTAAATGCCATGTCTGTAGGTCTCTGTGTTTCACTCTCTCTTTGTGTATTAACCTCTCTTTTGTTTGAGCACCTCCATAGCACTTTGTCATCACCTGTGAGTATTGTTTTTGGTTATGGTGTTTGTGTTTGATTGCTGGTGGGAAAAGGGGAAACCAAGACAAGTCGCCCATGGGCATACACTACCCGTAGGTAGACTTTGTTAAATACACTAGTTAGAACTGGGCGGACCACCCACTGTATTTTTGGTTAGTTAGCTGTTGTTACAGTAGGCTAGTCTAGTTTAGGGGTGTTTTTGAATACTTATTGTTTCTTTCCTTGGGTCCAGCTCAGCCCCTTTTCCTGCTCCCCCCATTACCGTGTGTTTATTAATAAACCCTGAGTTTGACGGTAGATTTCAGTAGTCGTGGTTATTTCGTTCTCACTTTTACTTTGTCACAATTATAATTTGCATGAGTTATGTTACGGGTCTCATTACCATCCCCCCCTAGACTGTCGGGCCAAAAGGGATTCGTAACAGTTACGCAACAGGACAGTTAACCCGCACTGCCCGCTAATTATCTATAGGTTTTAACTTGTCAAATTTATAATTATTTTCTAACACGAGTTTGAATTGAGGTGTGTTCTGCCTCATTAATTCACAGAAGTAGTCAATTTCAGTGATGTGAACAACTTATGTTTGAGACTTTACTGAGTAAGACTTCACTCTTCGAGGAGAGCCCTTCCGCATTTTCCCCACATATCAAGTATGCCGACATTTGTGCAGTCCTGCACAAACTGGACTTTTTTGATTGGCGCTCGCATTGTTGTTTTCCTTACAAATAATAACTTTGGATATGTGTGCGTTCCAATCAAAATGTGTTATTTTCTGTATACCATGTCATTTCTACTGTATCATCATACAGTATTGTATGTAAACTCAGCAAAAAATAAACGTTCTCTCACTGTCAACTGCGTTTCTTTTCAGCAAACTTAACTTGTGTAAATATTTGTATGAACACAAGATTCAACAACTGAGACAAACTGAACAAGTTCCACAGACAATGTGACTAACAGAAGTGGAATAATGTGTCCCTGAACAAAGAGGGGGGGGGGGGGTCAAAAGTAAGTCACGATCTGGTGTGGCCACCAGCTGCATTAAGTACTGACTGCAGTGCATCTTCTCCTTATGGACCACACCAGATTTGCCAGTTCTTGCTGTGAGATGTTACCCCACTCTTCCACCAAGGCACCTGCAAGTTCCTGGACATTTCTGAGGGAAATGGCCCTCACACTCCGATCCAACAGGTCCCAGACGTGCGCAATGGGATTTAGATCCGGGCTCTTCACTGGCCATGGCAGAACACTGACATTCCTGTCTAGCAGGAAATCACGCACAGAACGAACAGTATAGCTGGTGGCATTGTCATGCTGGAGGGTCATGTCAGGATGAGCCTGCAGGAAGGGTACCACGAGGGAGGAGGATGTCTTCCCTGTAACGCACATCGTTGAGAATGCCTGCAATGACAACAAACTAAGTCCAATGCTGTGTAACAGCGCCCCAGACCATGCTGTAAATCGGTCAGTTATTGTCGCCATCCTGTACCTGTTCCGCAGGTGTGATGTTCAGATGTACCGATCCTGTGCAGGTGTTCCTACACGTGGACTGCCACTGCGAGGACGATCATGCTGTCCATCCAACATTCCTAAGGCATGTTCACGCAGATGAGTTGGGACCCTGGGCATCTTTCTTTTGGTGTTTTTCAGTCAGCAGAAAGGCCTCTAGTGTCCTAAGTTTTCATAACCGTGACCTTAATTGCCTACTGTCTGTAAGCTGTTAGTGTCTTAACGACCGTTCCAAAGGTGCATGTTCATCAATTGTTTATAGTTCATTGAACAAGCATGGGAAACTGTGTTTAATAAACCCACAGTGAGCTAATTTAGGTCAGTGGTCTGAGTCTGTTAGCCTCATTCACCTCCTGACATACACACACCTTTCCTCACGTGATGTGGAGTTAATGAGCTCTGATAAATCTAAATCTGCACCTCCTTTATCCAGCTTTGTGTGTAGTGCGGATTCACCTGGATTAGACCTGCTGCCTCTGTCTGCCTGCATGCCCGCCAGCCAGGGAAAGTGGAGACAGACTTGGTGTAGGATAACATGGCTCTTATTAATGAAAGTTTCAAAAAAGTTTCAACGTTACGCAACGTAATTTCGTATCCAGAGTAATCCATGTCCACTTGGCATTTATCATTAGAGAGAGTGAAAGCATTGCCGCAACTGTCTGTTAAAGACACTTTGAAAATGTCGAATGTTGTGTGATATGCACATGAGCTCAAACACAGAAATCATATGATTAGAATGGGCTGTACTGAGCTGTGTTTGACTGGAGCTCTGTGTGTTCTCTGACAGGGTAACTCTTGCCTTCACCGGGGTGGGTCTTCTCGTCGTTCTCACATCCATCATCGGGTTTCTTCCAAATGGGAGGTAAGGATTTCTCATTAACACTTTCCTTCTACCTGAGTCATAACATAGTAATTACGGTAGTTAACAACATTGGTGTTGCCAGGTACCAAGCTGTTTCCTGTGTTCTTCCTGAAGGATGAAGAACTTCCTCAGTGAGCAGGTGCATCTGATGTGTTACCGGATCTGTGTCAGAGCGCTCACTGCCATCATCACCTACCACGACAGGTAAGCAGCAAACACTAGGCATACACATGGAAAGCATGTTGCTGCATCTGGCCGTGATTGGGAGTCCCATAGGGCGGCGCACAATTGGTCCAGCATTGTCCGGGCCGTCATTGTAAATAGGAACTGACTTGCCTTGTTAAATCAAGGTTACACACACACACCACTGACCAAAAGTTTTACCCCCTTTTTCTCCCCAATTTCGTGGTATCCAATTGTTAGTAGCTACTATCTTGTCTCATCGCTACAACTCCCGTACGGGCTCGGGAGAGACGAAGGTCGAAAGTCATACGTCCTCCGATAAACAACCCAACCAAGCCGCCCTGCGGAACCCGGGTTGGAAACACCGTTCACCTGGCAACCTTGGTTAGCGTGCACTGCGCCCGGCCCGCCACAGGAGTCGCTGGTGCGCGATGAGACAAGGATATCCCTACCGGCCTAACCCACCCTAACCCGGACGACGCTAGGCCAATTGTGCGTCGCCCCACGGACCTCCCAAAAAGTTATTTTGTTGGCATTTACATATGTCCCCATTACCAGTAAAACATAATCAAAACCTATTTCTTTCACTTACTTGCTGTGCTGTTCCGTTCAGTCGTTTCATTCTCAACCAGGATTTCTATGGAACGCCGTTTGGGTCTTGGCGTGTCAAAAAAGATACGTGTCAAATAACACTATTCCACTATTGTGCCTAATCCGTACTGTGGCTAGCTTCACAACCCGGTCCGGTCAAGCCTCACTAGACAGACGCTAGCTGGCTGCTTATAATGTTAGCTTTGGGCAACAGGGTTAAGGAGCTGGCTAGCTTTTTATTTTTATGAACTGAAGATCAATTTCAATAGGTGAACAACAGGTGCCAACCTAGCTAATACTTACACACACAAGGATTCCTAAATCATTGCTAAGAATAATGAAAATTACTCCGTTTCTACTGTTCATTGTTATCAGGCTGGTTGTATTGGTGCTAGCTAGCTACCCCAGAAATTGCGGTTGAACAAATTATGCTTTATTACCAACGCGGTATTGTAAACGCATCGTTCGTGGCCGGTGTTTGCAGACCTTTTTGTGCAGCTTTGACAGTGCTACTGTATCTTTTTGGTCATGCAAATACCCAAACGGCGTTCCACAGTATGTATGTCGTGAAGCTAATAGCAGTGACGCTATTACTGTGTAACTCCGGTAGGGCAACATCTGAAAAATAGTGCAGTTGGTAGTGTGTACTGGTGCTCGACCAGTCGGCGAAAGCCAACATCACCCACAATAGAGAACGGCTGATTGTCAAGGGCAATGAATTCCATTATCTTGGCGTTTTAATGGATTTTGCCTTTTGAGTTGTCTCGCTGAAATGTTCTTACTCTTTCAAATGACTGCTCGACTTGTTGACCGCTCGAGCCACACAGCAGACATTGTGTGGGCTAGGTTAGGAATGCTGTGTTGCACGTGTAGTGCAACATTTTACGTGGCATCATTACGTCATGTAGGTATGCATGTTAGCTTTGACATCGGTTTTTAACATCGACGTTAAACTAGACATCGGGCCGACACCGATGTTGGCATTTTTAGCTAATATCGGCTGATTCCGATATGTTCACCGAATTTATATCGTACATCCCTGGTTAGTGCAAAAAGGGTAAATGCAGATGGTTAACTGGACTAACTATTTAGCCATCTTATGGCTTGGGGGTAGTAGCTATTCAGGGTCCTATTGGTTCCAGACCTGGTGTATCGATACCACTTTCTGTGCGGTAGCAGAGAAGTCTATGTCTTTGACAATTTTTAGGGCCTTCCTCTGACACTGCCTGACACATATAGAGGTCCTGGATGGCAGGGAGCTCGGCCTTAGTGATTTACTGGGCTGTAGGCACTACACTCTGTAGCGCGGTCGGATGCCAAGCGAGAGAACAAGATGCTCTCAATGGTGCAGCTGTAGAACTTTGAGGATCTAAGGGCCCATGCCAAATCTTTTCAGCCTCCTGAGGAGGAAGGGGCATTGTTGTGCCCTCTTCACGACTGTGTTGGTGTGTGTGGACCATGATAGATCCTGAGTGATGTGGACACCGAGGAACTTGAAGCTCTCGACCCACTCCGCTATTCCCACTGTCAATGTGAATGGGTGCATGCTCGGCCCTCCATTTCCTGTAGTCCACGATCAGCTCCTTTGTCTTGCTGACGTTGAGGGAGAGGTCATTGTTCTGGCAGCACACTGCCAGATCTCTGATCTCCTCCCTATAGGCTCTCATTGTCGTCGGTGATCAGGCCTGTGTTGTCGGAAAATGTAATGATGGTGTTGGAGTCGTGCGCAGCCACACAATCGTGGGTGAACAGGGAGTATAGGATGGGACTAGGCACGTACCCCTGAGGGTCCAGCGTGGCGGACTTGTTGTTGCCTACTCTCACCACCTCAGGGCGGTATGTCAGGAGGCCCAGGATCCAGTTGTGGAGGGAGTTGTCGAGACCCAGGGTCCTTAGCTTAGTGCCCTCCAAGCTCATCACTATAGTGTTGAAAGCTGAGCTGTAGTCAAAAAACGGAATTCTCACATAGGTGGCAAAGAGCAGTATGGAGTGCAATAGAGTGTCATCTGTGGATCTGTTGGGTTGGTATTGGAGTGGGTTCAGGGTGGCTAGGATGATGGTGTTGATGTGAGCCATGACCAGCCTTTCAAAGCATTTCATGGCTACAGATGTGAGTGGTCCAGGGCAATAGTCATTTAGACAGGTTACCATGGCGTTCTTTGGCACAGTGACTATGGTTGTCTGCTTGGGACATGTTGGTATGACAGACTAGGTCAGGGAGCAGTAGAAAATGTCAGTGAAGACACTTGCCAGCTGGTCAGCACATGCTCTGAGTAAGCGTCCTGGTAATCTGTCTGGCCTTGCAGCCTTGTGAATTATACCTGTTTAAAGGTCTTACTCACATCCACTACTGCGAGCGTGATCACACAGTCATCCGGAACAGCTGGCGCTCTCATGCATGGTTCAGTGCTGCTTGCCTCAAAGCAAACACAGAAGGCATTTAGCTCTTCTGTTAGGCTTGAGTCATTGGGTAACTCGCGGCTGGGTTTCCCTTTGTAATCCGTGATAGTTTGCAAGCCCTGCCACATCCAACGAGCGTCAGAGCCGGAGTAGTAGGATTTGATCATAGTCCTGTATTGTTGCTTTGCCTGTTTGGTGATTTGAACGAGGCAATCACATTTAATCTAGGTCTGGGGTAGACTACCCTGAGAGGAACCCAGCACAAACTGTTGCCACGGACTTTACCAGGCTAGGTGTCACTAAAGGCACTAGCGCCAGAGAAACATCAGAAAATCCTTCATTGTTTGGGCATTAAAAACCCGATGTTCCCACCCGGTGGAAATCTGTTAATTAAATAAATCCATCCCACTTCTGCATATGCTGTCAAAGGTAACAGTGAGCAGTGTTTGTCAGACCATGAGACATCCCGAAAATTGGTCTTCTCACAAAATTGTCTGTGATGTCCGAACAGTTTGGCCTATAAACTATTATGACCCCTCTATGGAAAGACTCACGAGCGGTCAAAATAAATAATGGAAGTATAGTGCATTCAGACCCCTTGATTTTTTCACCCAGATTTTGTTACAGCCTTATTCTGAGATTGATTGATGTGGGGGGAAAAAATATTTCATCTACACACAATACCGCATAATGACAAAACAAGAACAGGTTGACATTTTTGCTCATTTATATAAAAAAAATTGAGTATTCAGACCTCTTACTTAGCACTTTGTTGAAGCACATTTGGCAGCGATTACAGCCTGCAAGCTTGACACACCTGTATTTGGGTAGTTTCTCCCATTCTTCTCTGCAGATCCTCTCAAGCTATCAGGTTGGATGGAGAGCGTTGCTGCACAGCTATTTTCAGGTCTCTCCAGAGATGTTTGATTGGGTTCAAGTCCGGGCTCTGGCTGGGCCACTCGGGGACATTGAGACTTGTCTCGAAGCCACTCCTGTTTTGTCTTGGCTGTGTGCTTCGGGTCATTGTTCTGTTGGAAGGTGAACCTTGGCCCCAGTCTGAGAACATTCGCCACAATCTGCTCCATAGCGCTCAGGACTTTGTTAAGGATCTCTTTGCGCCGTTCATCTTTCCCTTGATCCTGAGTAGTTTCCCAGTCCCTGCCGCTGAAAAACTTTTCACAAAGTCTGCTGCCTCAGTTTGTATGATGGCAATTTGCATATACTCCAGAATGTTATGACATGAATTGCAATTAATTGCAAAGTCCCCCTTTGCCATGCAAATGAACTGAATCCCCGAAAAACATTTCCACTGCCTTTCAGCCTTGCCACAAAAGGACCAGCTGACATCATGTCAGTGATTCTCTCGTTAACACAGGTGTGAGTGTTGACAAGGCTGGAGATCACTCTTTCATGCTGTTTGAGTTTGAATTTATTATTATTTTTATTTTTTTTACCTTTATTTAACTAGGCAAGTCAGTTAAGAACAAATTCTTATTTTCAATGACTGCCTAGGAACAGTGGGTAGAACGACAGATTTGTACCTTGTCAGCTCTGGGATTTGAACTTGCAACCTTTCGGTTACTGGAAGCTTGAAAAGGAGGGTGGTGCTTGGAATCATTGTTCTTCCTCTATCAAACATGGTTACCTATAAGGAAACATGTGCTGTCATCATTGCTTTGCACAAAAAGGGCTTCACAGGCAAGGATATTGCTGCCAGTAAGATTGCACCTGAATCAACCATTTAACGCATCAAGAACTTCAAGGATAGCGGTTCAATTGTTGTGAAGAAGGCTTCAGGGTGCCCAAGAAAGTGGGACAGACTGATATTCTGCACAAGGTACAGGGATTGGACTGCTGAGGACTGGGGTAAAGTCATTTTCTCTGAATCCCCTTTCTGAATGTTTGGGGCATCCGGAAAAAAGCTTGTCCAGAGAAGACGAGGTGAGCGCTACCATCGGTCCTGTGTCAGTAAAGCATTCTGAGACCATGTGTGGGGTTGCTTCTCAGCCAAGGGAGTGGGATCACTCACAATTTTGCCTAAGAACACAGCCATGAATAAAGAATGGTACCAACACATCCTCCGAGAGCAACTTCTCCCAACCATCCAGGAACAGTTTGGTGACGAACAATGCATTTTACAGCATGATGGAGCACCTTGCCATAAGGCAAAAGTAATAACTAAGTGGCTCGGGGAACAAAACATCGATATTTTGGGTCCATGGCCAGGAAACTACCTAGACCTTAATTCCATTGAGAATTTGTGGTCAATCCTCAAGAGGTGGGTGGACGAACAAAAACCCACAAATTCTGACAAACTCCAAGCATTGATTAAGCAAGAATGGGCTGACATCAGTCAGGATGTGGCCCAGAAGTTAATTGACAGAATGCCAGGGCAGATAGCAGAGGTCTTGAAAAAGAAGTGTCAACACTGCAAATATTGACTCTTTGCATCAACTTCATGTAATTGTCAATAAAAGCCTTTGAAACTTATGAAATGCTTGTAATTATACTTCAATATTCCATAGTAACATCTGACAAAAATATCTAAAGACACTGAAGCAGCAAACTTTGTGGAAATTAATATTTGTGTCATTCTCAAAACCTTTGGCCAAGACTGTACTTTCCGAATGTGGGGACTGTTTAGTGCCAAAATACATGTAAAAATATATATTTTTTTCTAAACATCTTTCAGATATAGGACAGACACTTCAGAACAGACTTCCTTTTAGATTTCTGTTCCATGTAGTGAATCTATTATTCAATGTTTGTATGGGCTAATAGCAGTAAGACCCTACATTTATTTATCATACTTTTAAAAATATACTTTCAAGGGGTCTTTAAATTCAAAATCAAATAGCTGAATGGTCCTTGGTATGACCTGATTTTAAAACAATTCCATATAACTTAGTAGAACCCCTCCCCCAGCTTAGACAGGGCTTAGACTGTTATGGGTTTAACACCCACAGTGTTGTAGCCTGTGCTCTGGGGGAACTGTTTGTCAAGAGACCCATGGTGAGAGCTACTGTTCAGGCTGGCTGGCCCAGCTCCGCAGGAAGTAGTACAGGAAGTTAATCAGATTATTTATATTTACCTGACTCTACATTAGTATATGCTACAATTTGTGTTTGATTAGTCTAAATTCAAAAAGCACAAAGTGGACATTCCCTTTGACATGATGCAGGCTGTTTGCCGACAGTTCCAATGTCATCTGAGTTGATTTTATTGACACTCAGTTTCTGTGGTGTGAGGCAATGCCAGACAGTGCCCAAAGCCTTGGCTTGATGTGTTGATTTTAATACATGCTGGAGAGTAACACTCTACAAAACCATTAGTCACATTTATTTGTCAAAGCCCTTACTAGCCAAATGCTCATGTTAAAGAAGAAAATTATGGGAAATGTTGCAAAAGAGATGTCTCAATCAGATGAAGAAATAGTCCTTACCACCAACTCTAAGTCAGAGAGGGAACTTGTCATATGTATATGTCATCAATATAGCCTTTGTTTTGCAGTAACATTTGATTTTACATGAGCCGCCATAGTCAGGGACTGTATTTAACCCGTAGGCCTACTCATTCAAATAAATAATTATTTCCAAGACCACGAGGGTTCGTCTTTGTCCATGAAATTGGCCCTAAGTGCAAATGTTTTCAAAGACTTCAAATAACTGCTCATAAACATGTTTCTAATAGGCCAAACTGTCTAAGAATGTGGTGTATTCAGTATGGGTTATGTCCCCTGAAGGAATCTACATATAGCGCTGGGCCTGTTACAGCAGGTTCCTCTGCCTTGTCTGGGGGCAAGAAATACTGAAGTGGTGTAAGAGGGGCTCTGTTTTGGTAACAATACAACATGATCACCATTTATCTCCTGAATGTAACCTCGTACTCCAGTCCAACATGTTCAGGGGGTCAGGCTTTGGATGCCAACATAATTTGTCTTCTCTCACGTTCATGTTAATTAGGGAGGGGTGAGGGAGAGGGAGCCTGGCTTCTCCCTCAAACCCATTTTCCATCATCCACAGGTTTCTTAGGATCTAGTTTACACTGGAATGGTCATTTCCTGATAATGTCTTGTTTACTGATACTCATCCTGTCCTCTCTCTATCTATCCTCCCAGTGAAAACAAGCCCAAGAATGGAGGGATCTGTGTGGCCAACCACACCTCACCCATCGACGTCATCATCTTGGCCAGTGATGGCTGCTATGCAATGGTAAGGCCCATGATGAACAGCAACAGCAGTCAGACAATGCTACCTACCACAGCACTGAATGACTGCTGTCAATCATTGAGTTAGTGTCAAAATTAGAAAGTTACTGGTGTGCTACATACTACCATAACACAAAATATTTTAGAAGCAAGCTCTCACATTTTCTTACTGAGAATTTACCAAAAAATGTAGAATTAAAATAGTATTTTAAAGAGGCAAGTGTGAGATTGTTGACCTGTATCATCAGATGTTTGTTAAACCACACATGTGTGTGCGTCTATTCCAGGTTGGGCAAATCCATGGTGGTTTGATGGGCGTAATCCAGAAGTCTATGGTGAAAGCCTGTCCACACATTTGGTTTGAACGCTCTGAAGTCAAAGACCGACATCTAGTGGCCAAAAGGTAGTAATGCACATCTGCACTTTTGGGTTGGAAGTCACTCCGCTCGAGTCTGGTAGGTACCAAACTCGGTCCTCCTGACTAGAGTTTCGGAAGCTGCTTGATGTCAGCAGGATGCGTCAATTATAAAGGGGGCTGTGCATTTACTGGTTGGTTCAGTCTTTCCCACTCAAAAAAAAGTCTATCCCCTTGTAAAAAAAAAAAAAATAAGTTTGAGAAAACCAATCAAAGCTCGCTCTATTTCTAAGCAAATACATACGCACAAAAAAGAATCCTGTGCAGACCTGTGGGGGGCACAGCTCAACCTCGCTGTGTACCACGTTAGTCGGGTCAGCCAGGCTAACTCAGCTGTACCTTAGCTAAGACCTAAAGAATCTATACTGAACAAAAATAAATGCAACATGTAAAGATCCCAGAAATTTTCAGAATGTATAAACTTATTCTCAAATTTTGTGCACAAATTTGTTTACATTCCTGTTAGTGAGCATTTCTGCTTTGCCAAGTTAATCCATCCACCTGACAGGTGTGGCATATCAAGAAGCTGATTAAACAGCAAGATCATTGTACAGGTAGGTGCACCTTGTGCTGGGGACAATAAAAGGCCACTCTAATTTTTTTAGTTTTGCCATACAAACAAAATGCCACAGATGTCTCACGTTTTAAGGGAGCATGAGATTGGCATGCTGACTGCAGGAATGTCCACCAGAGCTGTTGCCAGAGAATTGAATGTTATTTTCTCTACCATAAGCCACCTCAAACGTCATTTTAGAGAATTTGGTAGTACGCCCAACCGGCCTCACAACCACAGATCACATATAACCAGGCCAGGAACTCCACATCTAGCATCTAGACCAGCCACCTTGACTGAGTATTTGTCTGTAATAAAGCCCTTTTGTGGGGAAAAACTCATTACGATTGGCTGGGCCTGGCTTCCCAAGTTTGTGGGCCTATGGACTCCCAGGCCCACCCATGGCTGCGCTCTTTCCCAGTCATGTGAAATATATAGATTAGGGCCTAATGAATTTATTTAAATTGACTGATTTCCTTATATGAACTGTAACTCAGTTGCATGTTGCGTTTTTTTGTTAAGTATAAATAGATAATTGACAAATCCATTGACGGTTTACTGTGACCATGTTTTGATTTAACGACTATTTTGGGTTTAGTGTTTGTATTGGTAAAGACTAGTCAAGCTGTATCTAATCAATATACTGTACACTAGAGCTGGGACAATAAATCTAAAATTTGACACCAACCAAACCGACCACTCATCGAAGACATTTTACTGATAACGATAAGTACTAGAGAAATGTACTAGAGAAATGTGAAGTTTGAAATAAGTCTTTAATTTGGGCAATTGCTAACTACAACATTCAAAGTAGTAGTAGCAATTACAAGTACCGTATACAAAAGTAACTGGTGCACATTATTGTTAAACTTATTGTTCTATCATGAGAATTCAGTTAATTTATCGGGATATAGATTTGTCCATATAGCCCAGTTCTACTGTACACTTACAACACCTCTTGTGTTGCAGATTGAGTGATCATGTAGAAGACACAACTAAACTTCCTATTCTCATTTTCCCCGAAGGTGAGTCGTTTTTGTTTTTCCTTAGTTACTGCTTTGAACACAAGTTAGAGTAGTGTTGATTACTGCATTTCTGTTGTGGAAATGTGACTATAAGTTAGCTTTAATATAATTTCCTATCCCAATTTGTTACCATTGACTTTTCCCCATAGGCACCTGCATCAACAACACTTCAGTAATGATGTTTAAAAAAGGCAGCTTTGAGATTGGCTCCACAGTCTACCCTGTGGCCATCAAGGTGAGTGTGTGTCGTGAGCGCTTGCGTGTGATGTTTTTACCGGTCTCCCAGTATTACTCAATGTCCCTGTCCCTCCGGTCCCAACAGTACGACCCCCGCTTTGGAGATGCCTTCTGGAACAGCAGCCAGTTTGGGATGGTCAACTACCTGCTGAGGATGATGAGCAGCTGGGCCATTGTGTGCAGTGTGTGGTACCTGCCACCCATGACCAGAGAGGTTAGTCTGGGAACAACTTCACCGTTTTCTTTTTAAAATCCATCTTCTTGAAAATATCTCTAAAAGGCTTAAGGGTTGCTTCGACATTGATTCAAGACCCTAAGCTCAGTGGCGTTTTTGACTGGCAATTGTGCGTTGTTTAATGATGGCTGGAACATGATATTTGATTAGCACACTCTAGCCCCAGTAAAATGAATACTGTAAAGCACGACCCATTTCAAAAAATTTAGAACCAGGAATAGATATAGCCCGTTGTTCACTCCAGACCTGACTGCCCTTGACCAGCACAAAAACATCCTATGGCATACTGCATTAGCATCGAATAGCCCCGGTGATATGCAACTTTTCTGGGAAGTTAGGAACCAATATACACAGGCAGTTAGGAAAGCTAAGGCTAGCTTTTTCAAACATAAATGTGCATCCTGTAGCACAAACTGCAAAAAGTTCTGTAACACTGTAAAGTCCATGGAGAATAAGAGCACCTCCTCCCACTGCACTGAGGCTAGGAAACAGTCACCACCGATAAATCCGTGATAATTGAGAATTTAAATAAACATTTTTCTACTGCTGGCAATGCTTTCCACCTGGCTACCCCTACCCCAGTCAACAGACCTGTACCTCCCCACAGCAACTTGCCCAAGCCTCCCCCATTTCTCCATCACCCAAATCCAGTCAGCTGATGTTCTGAATGAGCTGCAAAATCTGGACCCCTACAAAGCAGCCGGTCTAGACAATCTGGACCCTCTCTTTCTAAAATGATCCGCCAAAATGTTTGCAACCCCTATTTACTAGCCTGTTCAACCTCTTTCGTATCGTCTGAGATCCCCAAAGATTGGAAAGCTGCGGCGGTCATCCCCCTCTTCAAAGGGGGAGACACTCCAGACCCAATCTGCTACAAACCTATATCTATCCTACCCTGCCTTTTCTAGGGTCTTTGAAAGCCAAGTTAACAAACAGATTGACCATTTCGAATCCCACCATACCGTCTCCGCTATGCAATCTGGTTTCCGAGCTGGTCATGGGTGTACCTCAGCCACGCTCAAGGTCCTAAACGATATCATAACCACCATCGATAAGAGACAATACTGTGCAGCTGTATTCATCGACCTGGCCAAGGCTTTCGACTCTGTCAATCACCACATTCTTATCGGCAGACTCGACAGCCTTGGTTTCTCAAATGACTGCCTCGCCTGGTTCACCAATACTTCTCAGAGTTCCGTGTGTCAAATCAGAGGGCCTATTGTCCGGACCTATGGCAGTCTCTATGGGGGTGCCACAGTGTTCAATCCTCGGGCCGACTCTTTTCTCTGTAAACATCAATGATGTAGCTCTTGCTGCTGGTGATTCTTTGATCCACCTCTACGCAGACGACACCATTCTGTATACTTCTAGCCCTTATTTGGACACTGTATTAACTAACCTCCAGGTGAGCTTCAATGCCATACATCTCCCCTTCTGTGGCCTCCAACTGCTCTTAAATGTAAGTAAAACTAAATTCATGCTCAATTGATCGCTGCCTGCCCGTCCAGCATCACTGCTCTGGACGGTTATGACTTGTGGACAACTACAAAACCTAGGTGTCTGGTTAGACTGTAAACTCTCCTTCCAGACTCACATTAAGCATCTCCAATCCAAAATTAAATCTAGAATCTGCTTCCTATTTCACAACAAAGCCTCCTTCACTCATGCTGCCAAACATACCCTTGTAAAACTGACTATCCTGCTGATCCTTGACTTCAGAGATGTCATTTACAAAATAACCTCCAACACTCTACTCAGTAAATTGGATGCAGCCTATAACATTGCCAACCGTTTTGTCACCAAAGCCCCATATACTACCCACCACTGCGACCTGTATGCTCTCGTTGGCTGGCCCTCACTTCATATTCGTCGCCAAACCCACTGGCTTCAGGTCATCTATAAGTCTTTGCTAGGTAAAGCCTCGCCTTATTTCAGCTCACTGGTCACCATAGCAGCACCCACTCGTAGCACACGCTGCAGCAGGTATATCTCACTGGTCACCCCCAAAGCCAACTCCTCCTTTGGTCGCCTTTCCACTCCAGTTCTCTGCTGCCAATGACTGGAACGAATTGCAAAAATTACAGAAGCTGGAGACTCATATCTCCCCCACTAGCTTTAAGAACCAGCTGTCAGAGCAGCTCACATCACTGCACCTGTACATAGCTCATCTGTAAATAGCCCATCCAACTACCTCATCCCCATACTGTCATTTTATTTATGTTGCTCCTATACACCCCAGTATCTCTACTTGCACACTCATCTTCTGCACCTCCATCACTCCAGTGTTTAATTGCTATATTGTAATTACTTCGCCACTATGGCCTATTTATTGCCTTACCTCCCTTGTCCTACTTCATTTGCACACATTGTATATAGACTTTTTCTGTTGTATTATTGACTATGTTTGTTTGTTCCATGTGTAACTCTGTGCTGTTTGTGTCGCACTGCTTTGCTTTATCTTGGCCAGTTCGCAGTTGTACATTTGATTTGTATTTGTATTTTTTCACCTTTATTTAACCAGGTAAGCTAGTTGAGAACAAGTTCTTATTTGCAATTGCGACCTGGCCAAGATAAAGCATAGCAGTTCGACACATACAACAACACAGAGTTACACATGGAATTAACAAAACATACAGAAGAAAAAAAAAGAAAAAGTCTATATACAGTGAGTGCAAATTAGGTCAAATAAGGGGGTTAAGGCAATAAATAGGCCATGGTGGCGAAGTAATTACAATATGGCAATTAAACACTGGAATGGTAGATGTGCGAAAGATGGATGTGCAAGTAGAGATACTGTGGTGCAAAAGGAGCAAAATAAACAAATACAGTATGGGGATGAGGTAGATAGATGGGCTGTATACAGATGGGCTATTGACAGGTGCAGTGGTCTGTGAGCTGCTCTGACAGCTGGTTCTTAAAGCTAGTGAGGGAGATGGGAATCTCCAGCTTCAGTGATTTTTGCAGTTCGGTCCAGTCAGTGGCAGCAGAGAACTGGAAGGAAAGGCGACCAAAGTAGGAGTTGGCTTTGGGGGTGACCAGTGAGAAATACCTGCTGGAGCGTGTGCTACGAGTGGGTGCTGCTATTGTGACCAGCGAGCTGAGATAGGGCGGGGCTTTACCTAGCAGAGACTTGTAGATAACCTGTAGCCAGAGGGTTTGGCGACGGGTATGAAGCAAGGGCCAGCCAACGAGAGCGTACAGGTCGCAGTGGTGTGTAGTATATGGGGCTTTGGTGACAAAACGGATGGCACTGTGATAGACTACATCCAGTTTGCTGAGTAGAGTGTTGGAGGCTATTTTATAGATGACATCGCCGAAGTCAAGGATCGGTAGGATGGTCAGTTGTTGCAAAATAGGAAGCCGATTCTAGATTTAATTTTTGATTGGAGATGCTTAATGTGAGTCTGGAAGGAGAGTTTAGTCTAGCCAGACACCTAGGTATTTGCAGTTATCCACATATTTTAAGTCAGAGCCGTCCAGAGTAGTGATGCTGGATGGGCGGGCAATGATCTGTTGAATAGCATGCATTTAGTTTTATTTGCGTTTAAGAGCAGTTGGAGGCCACGGAAGGAGAGCTGTATGGCATTGAAGCTCGTCTGGAGGTTAGTTAACACAGTGTCCAAAGATGGGCCAGAAGTATACAGAACGGTGTCGTCTGCGTAGAGGTGGATTAGAATCACCAGCAGCAAGAGCGACATCATTGATGTTTACAGAGAAGAGTCGGCCCGAGAATTGAACCCTGTGGCACTCCCATAGACTGCCAGAGGTCCGGACAACAGGCCCTCCGATTTGACACACTGAACTCTATCAGAGAAGTAGTTGGTGAACCAGGCGAGGCAATCATTTGAGAAACCAAGGCTGTCGAGTCTGCCGATGAGGATGCGGTGGTTGACAGAGTCGAAAGCCTTGGCCAGGTCGATGAATACAGCTGCACAGTAATGTCTTTTATTGATGGCGGTTATGATATCGTTTAGGACCTTGAGCGTGGCTGAGGTCCACCCATGACCACCTCAGAAACCAGATTGCATAGCGGAGAAGGTACGATGTGATTCAAAATGGTCAGTAATCTGTTTGTTAACTTGGCTTTCGAAGACCTTAGAGATGTAGGATAGATATAGGTCTGTAGCAGTTTGGGTCTAGAGTGTCTCCCCCTTTGAAGAGGGGGATGACCGCGGCAGCTTTCCAATCTTTGGGAATCTCAGACGATACGAAAGAGAGGTTGAACAGGCTAGTAATAGGGGTTGCAACAATTTCGGCAGATAATTTTTTGAGAGGGTCCAGATTGTCTAGCCCTGATGATTTGTAGGGGTCCAGATTTTGCAGCTCTTTCAGAACATCAGCTATCTGGATATGGGTGAAGGAGAAATGGTGGGGGCTTGGGCGGGTTGCTGTGGAGGGTGCCGGGCAGTTGACCGGGGTAGGGGTAGCCAGGTGGAAAGCATGGCCAGCAATAGAGAAAAGCTTATTGAAATTCTCAATTATAGTGGATTTATCGGTTGTGACAGTGTTTCCTAGCCTCAGACCACTGGGTAGCTGGTATGAGGTGCTCTTATTCTCCATGGACTATACAGTGTCCCAGAACTTTTTTGAGTTTGTACTGCAGGATGCACATTTCTGTTTAAAAAAGCTAGCCTGAGCTTTCCTAACTGCCTGTGTATAATGGTTCCTAACTTCCCTGAAAAGTTGCATATCACGGGGGCTATTCAATGCTAATGCAGAACGGATGTTTTTGTGCTGGCCAAGGGCAGACAGGTCTGGAGTGAACCATGGGCTATATCTATTCCTGGTTCTACATTTTTTTTTAATGGGGCATGCCTATTTAAGATGGTGATGAAGGCACTTTTAAAGAATAACCAAGCATCCTCTACTGTCGGGATGAGGTCAATGTCATTCCAGGATACCCCGGCCAGGTCGATTAGAAAGGCTCGCTCGCAGAAGAGTTTTAGGGAGCGTTTGACAGTGATGAGGGGTGGTCGTTTGCTCGCAGTGATGAGGGTAGGTCGTTTGCTAAATGAGAACTTGTTCTCAACTAGTCTACCTGGTAAAATAAAAAAGCATTTGTGTAGTCAAGCTAACCTCCCTGAAGTTGGCTGTTTTATGTGGTTGATATTATTGCCATTGCACAATCTATCATTTCAATACACCAGTAGGTCATATTGAATGGATGCATATGATGCACACCTTCCTTTGACCTTAACCTAGGTAAATCATGCAAGGCTATGTTCAAGCTACCCAGAGTTTGCATTTGGTGATGCAAATAAATCCTGCTCTCAGTGGGTTTTCAAATCAGCATTCATCTCATGAACATTTTACGGTTGATAGCCTCTCAGCTTCCACCCCTGATTCTAAGGAAATATGATTCAAATCAGTATTTTGAGATGCTAGTATGGCTGCCTCTAGACGCGCTGGCTTATGCACTTGTTGGTTTGTTTCATGTTAGGTTGTCTTTCACAGTACATTCATGCTGATTGCACAACCAGAGCTTGACCATTGTGTGTGACTTGGTATAATGATTTTAGTATTTTGAGCCGGGTGTGGATGTGAACTTGGTCAGACCTCGCTCATGAATAACAGGAAAGAGTTGAGTACTACCACCCACTTCTAAAACAACATGTTCAGCGGCAGGGGTTGGCTAGCTTTGTGGCCCTGGCCATTGACCGACGACTGTCCCATTTTGATGTAGAAAGCAGAGGGAGGGAAGATTGGGACATTTTTCTTTAAATGTCAGAGTTGAAGAAACTTGGGCTGTGATCCAACTGGTCCTCAGAGGTGTCCTGCCCTTTGAATACATTTTCCACTTGCTGCTTGAAGGGAAACTAGTACTTGGTGCAGACATTTGGAGCAGCCATCTTCTCCAGTCTCTTTGTAACCTGGAGATCATAGTCACACAGAATCAGAACACTCCATTTTTAGAGATTCTTCTGTCCTCTTGATGCATGGCCCATGAATTGCACTGTGCTTGATTTGATATCCCAGTTTGTCAATTTACTTGATACTATACTACAATATGCCAATTTTGCCTGTTAGTGGCTGTAGCCATTGAATAGGATAGGTCCTTCATACATTATGTGCACTGAGACCCTTTCCAGCACATGTCTGATGCTCAGGTGGCCCAGTCCCCTTTGTGTATCAACCTGGTCTTCATCTTTGTTTTCCTTTCTGAACAGGAAGGCGAGGATGCAGTCCAGTTTGCCAGTCGGGTCAAAGCAGCTATCGCCAGGCAAGGAGGGCTGGTGGACTTGCTATGGTGAGTAACCCATAGCAAACATCTGTGAACATATGTACACATGGGTTATAGGCTTATAATATCAGGTCTGTGTCATTGTTAAACCCAGCTTAGTTTTGCTCAGCTGTATCCCTGTGTGAGCATCACAGAGTACTGTGTAATGGATTTGTGAATGATGTTGCTTTGTAGGGATGGCGGTTTAAAGCGAGGGAAAGTAAAAGATACTTTCAAAGAGGAGCAACAAAAGTTATACAGCAAAATGCTAGTGGGAACCCAAGAGGACCGCAGTCGTTCTTGAAGTGAAACGTACAGAGTATGAGATGATCAGAGACCCACCTGTGGACAACAGAGTGGACAGTCTTCTGCACCCTTAAGGATTTTTTTAACCTGGAATACTCCAACCCTCATGTCAGGAATTCTTCTCTTGGCTTCCTCGGTCAGTGCCTCAGCTTGGCATATTAAGTTCTTATTGCTGTTACAGCCCATTCTGGTCACTGTCCTCTGATTCTAATGATTTGACAATGGACTGGCCTCTACTGCACCAGCCTGTCATGATGCTGTGCACTAAAAGTTCTCTCACCATCAGGGAAGATAACACACTCTTTTGAGTGACTAATATATTTATGACCTTCGTTGAGTTAATGTATATGTTTTGTTTTTATCCGGTCTCTCTGTTTATTGTTAATAGTATTATTATCATAATTGTTCTTTAAGTTACAAGTGATCTGCCAGGGGACATAGCAGTGCAGCATAGAGAATTATTGGAGAGCTTGTACTGAAGGGGAAATCTGACCATGTTGTTCCCAACAGACTGAGATGGCAACGTACCACGTGAATGTTTCTAATACTTTTTTAATTGTTTTTTTTTCAATGAAAACCTTTTTTATTTTAAACATTGTATTCACGTGTAAAATATAGGAGTTATGTTAAAGTGGAGCTTGGGTTTTGTTTTTTGTTTCTGTTCTTGTGTTCATGGAATGTGGAAGACTGTTCACATTATGATGTGGAGAATATACATTCTCAGTGACTGAGGGTTGTTGAAGTGTAGTAGATACCCCACCTTCGTCTCATCTAAACACTCACGTCTGCCTCCCATCCTAATTGACCATGAAGCTTATTTCTGAGCGGTCTGCCTCCTCACGATAGATGTGGTTTAAGCAGCATTCTGTGCTTTTACTTACTTACAGTGGCTTGCAAAAGTATTCACCCCCTTGGCATTTTTCCTATTTTTGAATTTCCAACCTGGAATTTAAAAAAGGGGGGGGTTGTTTCATTTCATTTATCCAGCATGCCTTCCCCTTTGAAGATGCATATTTTTGTGTGAAACAAATAAAAACAGAACTTGAGCATGCATTCACCCCCAAAGTCAATACTTTGTAGAGCCACCTTTTGCAGCAATTACAGCTGCAAGTCTCTTGGGGTATGTATCTATAAGCTTGGCACATCTAGCCACTGGGATTTTTGCCCATTCTTCAAGGCAAAACTGCTCCAGCTCCTTCAAGTTGGATGGGTTCCGCATTGAGGTCTGGGCTTTGACTAAGCCATTCCAAGACATTTAAATGTTCCCCTTAAACCACTCAAGTGTTTCTTTAACAGTATGCTTCGGGTCATTGTCCTGCTGGAAGGTGAACCGCCGTCCCAGTCTCAAATCTCTGGAAGACAAATGGGTTTCCCTCAAGAATTTCCCTGTATTTAGCGCCATCTTTCAATTCTGACCAGTTTCCCAGTCCCTGCCAATGGAAAAACATCCCCACAGCATGATGCTGCCATCACCATGCTTCACTGCGGGGATGGGGGTCTCGGGGTGATGAGAGGTGTTGGGTTTGCGCCAGACAGTGCTTTCCTTGATGGCCGAAAAGCTCAATTTTAGTCTCATCTAACTAGAGTACCTTCTTCCATATGTTTGGGGAGTCTCCCACATGCCTTTTGGACACCAAACGTGTTTGCTTATTTTTTTTCTTTGAGCAATGGCGTTTTTCTGTCCACTCTTCCGTAAAGCCCAGCTCTGTGGAGTATACAGCTTAAAGTAGTCCTATGGATAGATACTTCAATCGACGCTGTGGAGCTTTGCAGCTCCTTCAGGGTTATCTTTGGTCTCTTTGTTGCCTGTCTAATTAATGCCCTCCTTGCCTGGTCTGTGAAGTTTGGTGGGTGGCTCTCTCTTGGCAGGTTTGTTGTGGTGCCACATTTTTTAATTATGGATTTATTGGTCCCCCGTGGGATGTTCAAAGTTTCAGATATTTTTCATAACCCAACCCTGATCTGTACTTCTCCACAACTTTGTCCTTGACGTGTTTGGAGAGCTCCTTGGTCTTCATATTGCCCCTTGCTTGGTGGTGCCCCTTGCTTAGTGGTGTTGCAGACTCGCCTTTCAGAAAAGGTGTGTGTGTGTGTATATATACTGAGATCATGTGACACTTAGATTGCACACTATTTAATCAATTATCTAACTTCTGAAGGTAACCGGTTGCACCAGATCTTATTTAGGGGCTTCATAGCAAAGGGGGTGAATACATATGCACGTACCACTTTTCAGTTTTAAATTTTTTTGAAACAAGTAATCTTTTTCACTTCACCAATTTGGGCTATTTTGTATATGTACATTACGTGAAATCCAATTTAAATTACTGGTTGTAATGCAACAAAATAGGAAAAGTGCCAAGGGGAGTGAATACTTTTGCAAGGCACTGTAGGTATGCCACGGATGTTCAAAATGCCTTGTTCCCTTGCTGCTGAATCTATTAATATTTCTATGAAAGCTTCTCATCTACTGTGGGAATCCTCTTGCCAAATTCACTTCATAAAGTGACAGCTGTTAGCTGTCATGTTTTTTGAATCAACTATCTTCCCATAGCTTGGCAGCTTATTTGAAGGAGCCTTACGGAGAGGGAGTGCAGATGCAGAGTTAGTCTTACGCCCTGCTAGGTTGCAGTGCAAGCCTAGTGGAAATCCTTGGCCCTCGACTTCCTCAAACTCCTGTTTTGGTTCTTTCATCCCAGTACTGTACCAGGGGTATAAACGTTCCAGCGTTGACCAATAAAAATCCCTGGATGAAGACATCAAACTTGTACAAGTTTAGTTGATGTAGAATGAGCTATTGAGAGCACTTGTCAACGCAAGCATATGCCATAATTTTTTTGTTCTATACAAGAATACACACTTGGACAGGCTCGTTGAAAAGTGGCCTTTGTCCTCTGGAACCCCTAAGAAGAAGGATTCCATCAGAATTCAAAGCATGAAGCTGGCATTCAGGTAAGGAAGGTGGCCGGCTGTGGGCCTGCTGGCCGGCAGTGGGTATGTTGGCTACATTTGACCCTGTACCAGGTTCCTTTCAATATTTTGTTGGCTGCCTGACTGATATTGCTTTGTGTTCTTGATGCTTCACAGTAGTGTTATTCAAGTATTCCTGTTTCTGAATGTCATCCAAAAAACGAAGTGTTGCTTTAGTAATGGTTGATGGGGTTGAATAAATCATTTATATGTGGAGATCATTTCAAGTTCCTTTTAAGACTGGTATTCCCAAACTGGGGTACTGGGGGTACACCAAATAAAAATGTGATTCACATTTAAAAAAATATTTTACATTTCCCAACGTGGCTATACATTTTGGTGAGTTTATTTCCCCTTGCCTGAGTAGCCTCGTTTCACTGCTAAAAATATAGTTAAACCATCTAGTGTTCAGCGAAATAACGTCAAATATAGGTAGCCTAGTCAAATAATTAACATCCAGTCACGTTAACCGTTACTCTCTCACGGGAATTCCACTAACGGTCTGTAGCCAAACATTGCTGTTGCTCATGTTGGTATCTGTACTGATGGCGCAATAGCCATGACAGGGAGACGGAGTGGTAACGCTCGTGCAAGCAGTTGCTCCCGACGCCACTTTGCTACACTGCAGCATCAGAGGCTCTTGCTGCCAAGGGAATGCCTGACCGCTTGAAAGATGTTTTGGACACTACAGTGAAAATGGTTAACTTTGTTAAAGCAAGGCCCCTGAACTAGTGTGCATTTTCTGCACTATGCAATGATATGGGCAGTGACAATGTAACTCTTTTACAGAGACAATGTAATGCTTTTTGCTGGTTATCAAGGGGAAAAGTATTGACATGTTTTTGTTTTAAATTGAGAGATACGAGCTTAGTTTTTACTGACCGTCATTTTCACATGTCTGACCGCTTGCATGATGAGTTTTATACGACTAGCCTATCTGGGTGATATTATTTTTCGCCCAAATGATCTAAATCTAGGATTACAGGGACTCCGCAACTATATTCAGTGTGCGGGACAAAATTGAGGCTGTGATTAAGAAGTTGGAGCTCTTCTCTGTCTGCATTAACAAGGACAACACACAGGTCGTTCCATCATTGTATGATTTTGTGTGCAAATGACCTCAAGCTTATGGACAATGTCAAATGTGATAGGTGCTTCGCTATGAGTGAGATGGGTGTGCAATTACGCAGGTACTTTCCAGAAACCGATGACAAACTGGATTCGTTATCCCTTTCGTACCCTGCCTCTAGTCCCCTTACCGATATCTGAACAAGAGAGCCTCATCGAAATTGCAACAAGCGGTTCTGTGAAAATTGTATTTAATCAGAAGCCGCGACCAGATTTCTGGATTTCAAATCAAATCAAATTGTATTTGTCACATACACATGGTTAGCAGATGTTAATGCGAGTGTAGCGAAATGCTTGTGTTTCTAGTTCCGACAATGCAGTAATAACCAACAAGTAATCTAACTAACAATTCCAAAACTACTGTCTTATACACAGTGTAAGGGGATAAAGAATATGTACATAAGGATATATGAATGAGTGATGGTACAGAGCAGCATAGGCAAGATACAGTAGATGGTATCGAGTACAGTATATACATATGAGGTGAGTATGTAAACAAAGTGGCATAGTTAAAGTGGCTAGTGATACATGTATTACATAAAGATGCGGTAGATGATATAGAGTACAGTATATACATATGAGATTAATCATGTAGGGTATGTAAACATTATATTAGGTAGCATTGTTTAAAGTGGCTAGTGATATATTTGACATCAATTCCCATTATTAAAGTGGCTGGAGTTGAGTCAGTGTGTTGGCAGCAGTCACTCAATGTTAGTGGTGGCTGTTTAACAGTCTGATGGCCTTGAGATCGAAGCTGTTTTTCAGTCTCTTGGTCCCAGCTTTGATGCACCTGTACTGACCTCGCCTTCTGGATGATAGTGGGGTGAACAGGCAGTGACTCGGGTGGTTGTCCTTGATGATCTTTATGGCCTTCCTGTAACATCGGGTGGTGTAGGTGTCCTGGAGGGCAGGTAGTTTGCCCCCGGTGACGCGTTGTGCAGACCTCACTACCCTCTGGAGAGCCTTACGGTTGTGGGCGGAGCAGTTGCCGTACCAGGCGGTGATACAGCCCGCCAGGATGCTCTCGATTGTGCATCTGTAGAAGTTTGTGAGTGCTCTCGGTGACAAGCCGAATTTCTTCAGCCTCCTGAGGTTGAAGAGGCGCTGCTGCGCCTTCTTCACGATGCTGTCTGTGTGAGTGGACCAATTCAGTTTGTCTGTGATGTGTATGCCGAGGAACTTAAAACTTACTACCCTCTCCACTACTGTTCCATCGATGTGGCTAGGGGGGTGTTCCTTCTGCTGTTTCCTGAAGTCCACAATCATCTCCTTAGTTTTGTTGACGTTGAGTGTGAGGTTATTTTCCTGACACCACACTCCGAGGGCCCTCACCTCCCTGTAGGCCGTCTCGTCGTTGTTGGTAATCAAGCCTACCACTGTTGTGTCGTCCGCAAACTTGATGATTGAGTTGGAGGCGTGCGTGGCCACGCAGTCGTGGGTGAACGGGGAGTACAGGAGAGGGCTCAGAACGCACCCTTGTAGGGCCCCAGTGTTGAGGATCAGCAGGGTGGAGATGTTGTTGCCTACCCTCACCACCTGGAGGCGGCCCGTCAGGAAGTCCAGTACCCAGTTGCACAGGGCGGGGTCAAGACCCAGGGTCTCGAGCTTGATGACGGGCTTGGAGGGTACTATGGTGTTGAATGCCGAGCTGTAGTCGATGAACAGCATTCTCACATAGGTATTCCTCTTGTCCAGATGGGTTAGGGCAGTGTGGTTGAGATTGCATCGTCTGTGGACCTATTTGGGCGGTAAGCAAATTGGAGTGGGTCTAGGGTGTCGAGTAGGGTGGAGGCGATTATGGTCCTTGACTAGTCTCTCAAAGCACTTCATGATGACGGAAGTGAGTGCTATGGGGCGGTAGTCGTTTAGCTCAGTTACCTTAGCTTTCTTGGGAACAGGAACAATGGTGGCCCTCTTGAAGCATGTGGGAACAGCAGACTGGGATAGGGATTGATTGAATATGTCCGTAAACACACCAGCCAGCTGGTCTGCGCATGCTCTGAGGGCGCGGCTGGGGATGCCGCCTGGGCCTGCAGCCTTGCGAGGGTTAACACGTTTAAATGTTTTACTCACCTCGGCTGCAGTGAAGGAGAGTCCGCATGTTTTGGTTGCAGGCCGTGTCAGTGGCACTGTATTGTCCTCAAAGCGGGCAAAAAAGTTATTTAGTCTGCCTGGGAGCAAGACATCCTGGTCCGTGACGGGGCTGGGTTTCTTTTTGTAATCCGTGATTTGATCTGCGTTCAGAGTATCCTGCCCTTGGCAAATCGCTCTGTTAAGACATTGATGCCCTTTGCAACCACGTACCTATGCGAGAGTGGATTCTCAGCCCTCACTAGCATGAAAACTAAATACAGGCACAGACTGTGTGGAAAATGATTTGACTGACACACTCTCCAATACAACCCAACATTGCAGAGTTATGTGCATCCTTTCAAGCACACCCTTCTCATTAACATTGTTCGATAAACAAATAAGGTTTAATATAGAAGATGTTAAATAATGAGCCCTGGTCCTATAAGAGCCCTGCCACTTCCCACGAGCCAGGTTGTGACAAACTCGCACTCATTCTTATGTTTAGTGTGTGGCAGGCTTCCAATGATGGCAAAAAAAACATTTGCAAGTGCGCTGACTCTGGTGCTAGAGGGGGTATGCAGCTGGATTGAATGTTTTGAAGGGGTACGGGACTAAAGTTTGGGAACCACTGCGTTAAGGGATACATTAACCAATTAACACTAAAATAACTAGTTTTGAGTCTCCGGAGGTATTGCAGGTGGTGTGGGATATTTTCTTTAAAAAAATATTGTGAATATGAATATCGCTAGCAACAGAAACCAATTGAATTAAATACAGTAGAAAAGAGAATAAAACTGCTGGTAAGCTTTGACATGGGTATACACTTTTGCCAACCCATGACTGAACTTTGTTAAACCAGCTAAAAAACTGCTCTTAGTGAAAACGTGTTTGGAGTTACCTTTCTAGCTCAAGGAGTACCGGTACTGAGTCAATGTGCAGGGGTATGATGATGTTGAGTTAATATGTACATGTAGGTAGGGGTAAAGGTGACTAGGCAATCATGATAGACAAACCATAGCAGCAGCGTATGTGAAAGTGTCTATCTGCAAGTGTCTCGTGTGTGTGTGTGTTGGAGTGTCAGTGTGGTATGTATGTATGTGTGGGTAGAGAGTCTGTCCAAAAAAAAGGGTGTCAATGCAAATAGTCAGTTAGCCATTTGATTAACTGTTCAAGCCATAAGACTGCCGGGGGTAGAAGCTGTTCATGAGGTTTTTGGTCTGAGACTTGGCACTCTGGTACCGCTTGCCGTGCGGTAGAAGAGGGAGAGAACAAGATGCTCTCAATGGTGCAGCTGTAGAACTCTGAGGATCTGAGGGCCCATGCCAAATCTTTTCGGCCTCTTAAAGGGGAAGAGGCGTTGTGGTGCCCGCTTCACGATTGTGTTGGTATGTTTGGACCATGATAGGTCCTTAATGATGTGGACACCCAGGAACTTGAAGATATCAACCCACTCCACTATAGCCCTGTTGATGTGAATTGGGGCGTTCCCGTCACTCTGTTTCCTGTAGTTGACGATCAGCTGAAGCGTTACAGATACTGCGCTAGAAATGTAAAGGTCATTTCCAATTTGAGCTGAGATATGTAGCATTTACTCGTCGTCAACGAAGGTGTTAGAGTTGAGTGGGGCCACGCAGTCGTGGGTGAACAGGGACTACAGGAGGGCTCTAAGCACACACCCCTGAGGGGCCCCCGTGTTGAGGGTCAGTGTGGCAGATGTGTTGTTGCCTACCCTCACCACCCGTCAGGAAGAGGGAGGTGTTCAATCCCAGAGTCCTTAGCTTAGTGATGAACTTGGAAGGGCACTATGGTGTTGAATGCTAAACTGTAGTCAATGAACAGCATCCTCATGTAGATGTTCCTTTTCTCCATGTGGGAAAGTGAAGTGTGGCGTGCAATAGCAATGGTGTCATCTAGATCTGTTGGGGCGATATGTGAATTGGAGTGAGCAGGGCAAGGGTCTCCAACCTTCTAGCAAGAGAGCTACTTAAAAAAAGAGCGCTTACAAGCTACAACTTTTTCCCCTAGCGTTCAAATAGTCACATTCTTCTCTTTGCTTCACCCCTGCAACTCTTACCTGGGTCCTTAGTGTACAATAGAAAGTAGGGCACTGTTTTCTGTCAATATACCTGGTAAAATGGTTAATAAACAACTCTAAAGGGGGCCGTATAAAATCTGTTACACCCCCCCCAAAAAATGGTATATTTTCCCAAATGATGTACTGTTTTTTTTTTTTTTTTACTCTCAAAATTACAATTACCCAAGGAGAAAGAGCAAAATTGCATGTTCTGACTACATGGCAAGACATTTCTTTTTAGGTCTGGAAGAAAACTAACATTTTCATTCTTCAGTGTAATTGCGCATCTAGCGAGTGAGGAATGTGCCTTCTAATGTTCAGGTCTAATGATGGTTCTGTACTGCTGCTGCTCATTTCCTGGCAAAGCTAGAAAATAACATACTAGATACAAATGATACTTCTGCCAGGTAAGCCTACTTTGCAGTTAACATTTAGTTGAAGGTTTTAGGTAAAGTATTTCTGTCAATCAACAAGACGGTTATCACATCAACTGGCTACACAAGAAGTGATGGACAAATGCATGCACCACAGACAGACGGGCAATACTGCTGGAAATGAATTGCCAGATATTGTGTTACGTTTAGCTTTTTAAGCCAATAGTGGCTAACCAGGGGTGGGATAATGTCAATGTTGCATTGATTAGATAGTAGCTGGGAGCGTGCGGTGTCTAATATTTGTGAAATTTATGGTAGTTTGCAGTGGAACGTGTGAATTGCATGTAGTGTACTTTCAGAATTGTTTGGCGAGCTACTCATAAGTGTGCTGGTAGCTCGCGATCGACCTGTTGGAGACCCCTGGTCCAGGGTGCCTGGGATGAGTGTGTTGATGTGAGCCATGACAAGCCTTTCAAATCATTTCATGGCTACAGATGTGAGTGCTATGGGGTGATAGTAATTTAGACAGGTTACCTTGGCATTCTTGGGCACAGGGACTATGGTGGACTGTTTGAAACATGTACATGTCCTGGTAATCCGTCTGGCCTTGTGGCCTTGGGAATGTTAACCTGTTTAAAGTTCTTACTCGCATCACCTATGGAGAGTGATCACAGTCGTCCGGAACCGCTGGTGCTCTCATGCATGTTTCGGTGTTGCTAGCCTCCAAACTAGCATAAGACATTTAGTTCGTCTGGTACGCTCACGTCACTGGGCAGTTCTCGTGACTGGGGTTCTCTTTGTAATCTGTGATAGTTTGCAAGCCCTGCCACATCCAACGACCGTCAGAGCCGGTGTAGTAGGATTTTTATCTTAGTCCTGTATTGACGCTTTGCCTGTTTTTCGGAGTATCTTAAAAGTGTCGCAATAGGCTATGGTAGTTGACTTTCTCTTCCAATTATAATTTAGGATGTGAAAATAATGATTACTTCTCCTTTCCATTCAGTCATCTAATGAAAAGATAATTGTGCTAACGTACGATGGTTTGCCTTGGAGGGGGTCCCTGTTCTATATTGATTCATTATCTTGCCATGCACTCAGTGACATGTTGTCCAGCCAGGACTCCTTTCAGCCAGGGTAAATTATTGCCAGTGATTCTGCTGAGACCCCATCCAGTACCCAGGTGGCATCCCAACAGTGAGGAACTGCCTCAGTAGCCTTTCAGGGGAATTTCCCTTTTAGGTGGCATTGTTTCCACTGCTGATGGACAGGGCAGCATTTATGTTCTGCCTCTGTGTGCTGCAATGGCTTCAAATGGATAAATTGTCCAGCATGCAATACACAGAGGAGCAAGAGGAAGCAGTGTGAAAGCCTCAAACCATGGCATGGTTTACACAACCAACCTTTATCAACTCGTTGCAAGCACTATGGAGAAGATGTTTTCGGCCTCTGCACCCTTTCAGTGCTTTACTATTTTGACTCGTTCTGTGCAAATTCAGACTGAGACAAGTTCAAGACCAAAATAATGGTTGCAACCCCACTTGGAAGAAAAATACATGGTTAGGAACTGTGAAAGCAACTTTTTGTAGAATGTACTGCATTTAATAAAGATAGAGCTTCACCTAATCCTTGAATTATCTGGCCTATTCACCACAAGGTTAAACATTTTATCTGACCTTCCCCATAGGCCTATGCCATTTTTATGCACTTCCTTAGGTCTGACCGGGTTATTCAACAGCTCACCATAATAAGTGGGGTGTTGTTTATCCTGTTATCATGTAAGCCCAATAGAGTAGGCTGTGAGGTCTATGACAACATGAGGTAGTGGCAGAATTCTGCTCTTTCACAATATCAGTGTATCACTCAAGAATGTGGCTGTTTTAGTGCAGAACTGTCAATGTAGTGTCTGCTCAAAGATCATAGCATATTGTAAAGCCAAAATGGATCATATTCAGTCAAAACACTTGAAAAACATAATAGTTCTGCCTTGTCAGGCATGGTGGCAGAAAGTGGTGGGCACATGTCCAAATGGAGCTAGTCACGAATAAAAGGATGGTGAGATGAGCTCAATCCAATTAAAAGTACACCGCTCTGCTCTTTTGTTTCCATCATTGAAAATAGTCAACCAGTTATGTTTTACAACAACAGTGTCTGAGTTTGATGGATAATTTAAATCAGAGAACTGCGTCTGGTCTTTCATCTTCTATTCTTTGAACATTTTGCCAGGCCACTGATAATAACAGAATGAACATGATCCACAATCTCTATAAATTAATAGGTTACATGTATATTAATGTTGCTTAATTGTTTATTTTGTTATTTGTGAAGTTGTTTAATATCTGGTTTTTGATAGGCCCAACCATTCATAATAATTTCCCCCAGTCTCAGACATACACGTGTGGGTTATATGTTAATGTTGTAACCTAATGGGCTACTATCTGTATAAATGCTACTACTAGCCTATTGTTTTTAGGGACTGGATGTGGTTTTAGTTAAACTTGACTAAGAAAATAGGTAGGCATTAAAGTCCACCCACTGGGTACAGACATCAATTCAACGTCTATTTCACGTAAATTCAACGTAATTTCGTTGAAATTATGTGGAAACAACGTTGATTCAAAACACCGTCTGCAGAAAAGAAGTACTCTGAGTGGACTTTTTAGTCCGACTTAGGAGGTGCGCACAACATCCACCGCTTCAGAGTATATTACTCGCTAATGTTCAACACTGGATTAAAAAAAGGGCAGGGGTGTATGTTTCATGATTATGTCATGACGTTTGCCTGGGGGTAGGTTTATGAATACCTCTTCCCCCCTTTTTCCTCTCTGCCCTACTGATGTTACATTTGCAAACACCTTGGTTAACATAGAGATTCTGGGAACATCAGAATGGGGGAAATGAACCATATTCTGGTAATCCGACCAATTGAACATATGTGGTGGTACTTAATAAATATGATGTCAGTTCGGTTGTCATCTGAGACGTTCTCATCAATGATAAGATGACAAACTCTACAGTGGAAAGTCTACACATAGTTATCGGATTCACATGGAATTGTTGTTCAATTTAAATGTTTGAATATGAAATTATTTGATGGGATGAAATGTGATTTTAGCTTCTAAAATGTGAGAATTGTTTTTTTTATAAGGTTAGGGCTCTGCTCAATCAGTGGCCCGCCCCTGTGAAGAGACATGGGCTATAAAACTTTTCAAACACGCCCTCTCCCTTCCTATATAAAGCCTTGACGACAAAAAACCTGCTGTTCCGAGGATGTGAGGACGACTGTTCAGATAACTACAGAACGAAGCCAACATCAGCGTGAGCTTTGGTTGCGAATGGTATGAACTTTGAACTCTTATTCACTATAGAAGTGATACCTCCTAGCCGTTGAGTTAGCAACAGCAAATGCAGGTTAGGAAGGAACAGACAGTATCCCATCTACCACACTAAAACTACTACAATGTATCCAATTTACCAGCAGAGACATTCTTCAAAGGACTCGGTTGTGCAACACGGCCTTCCATCTACCGAAGCGCAGCTCAGAGTAAATATTTATTGCATTTTCCTTTTCCAAATGGGCGGTAATTTAGAATGCATAAGATTCTGTATTTAAGATAGCACAGCTTCGCCCTTTGTTCCTCAGTCTTCCCGCTCTTTCACTCAAACCCAGCCCTTTTCTTTTGTGTAACCAGCTGTCATATCTGTTCCGCTCGCTAGGGACGTTTTCCTTTATGTCATTTGTAATCAAGTTATGATTTAATTATGTGTATGTGTAATTCTGTGTGATTTAGTTTTAGGTATTTAGTAAATAAATAATTAAACCCAATTTTGTATTGCTGATTCAACTTGTTAGCCAGGGTTTGTGCAGATAACCAAGAATTTACAACTTTCAGATGAGACGGAATTAAGATGACGATTAATATTGACTGCTATTGATGTAAAATATTACTAGGTCTTTAAGAGTTTATCCGGAAGATAACAGCTCTATAAATATTATTTTGTGGTGCCCCGACTCTCTAGTTAATTACATTTACATGATTAGCTGAATCAGGTAATAGTAATTACGGAGAAATTATTTTATAGAATAGCATGTCATATCACTTAATCCGGCATAGCCAAAGACACGACAATTAACTACTCATGGTGTGATTGTGATAACATACAGGAACTTAAGTCCTTTTGTTCACCCGACCTAGAATACCTCAATCAAATGCTGACCATATTACCTCCCAAGAGAATTCTCTTCGGTTATAGTCACAGCCACGTATATTCCCGCTCAAGCAGATACCACGACAGCCCTCAAAGAACTTCACTGGACTTTATGCAAACTTGAAACCACATATCCTGAGGACGCATTTATTGTAGCTGGGGATTTTAACAAAGCAAATTTGAGGAAAACGTTACCGAAGTTCTATCAACACATTGACTGTAGTACTCGCGCTGCTAAAACACTTGACCACTGTTACTCCAACTTCCAGGATGCCTACAAGACCCTCCCTTTGGCAAATCAGATCACAACTCAATTTTGCTCCTCCCTTCCTATAGCCAGAAACTCAAACAGGAAGTACCCATGCTAAGGACAATTCAACACTGGTCTGACCAATCGGAATCCACGCTTTAAGATCGTTTTGATAACGCGGACTGGGATATGTTCTGTGTTGCCTATGAGAACAACAAACTCAGTCATCGTATCAGTGTGTTCGTCTATCAGGAAGTGTATAGGTGATGTACCCACTGAATATTAAAACCTACCCTAACCAGAAACCGTGGCTAGTTGGCAGCATTCACGCAAAACTGAAAGCGCGAACCATCGCATTTAAACATGGCAAGGTGACTGGGAATATGGTCGAATACAAACAGTGTAGTTATTCCCTCAGTAAGGCAATCAAACAGGCAAAACGTCAGCATAGAGAAAGTGGAGTCGCAATTCAACGGCTCAGACACGAGACGTATATGGCAGGGTCTACAGACAATCACGGACTACAAAGGGAAAACCAGCCACGTCGTGGACACTGACGTCTTGCTTACTGACAAGCTAAACACCTTCTTCGCCTGATTTGGGGATAACAGTGCCACCGATGAGGCCCGCTACCAAGGACTGTGGCCTCTCTTTCTCTGTGGCTGACGTAAGACATTTAATCGCGTTAACCCAGACGGCATCCCTAGCCGCGTCCTCAGAGCATGTGCAGACCAGCTGGCTGGAGTGTTTACAGATATATTCAATCTCTTCCTATCCCCACATGCTTCAAGATGTTCACCATTGTTCCTGTAACCAAGGAAAATAAACTAAATGACTGTCGCTCGTTGCACTCACTTCTGTCATCATGAAGTGCTTTGAGCGGCTAGTTAAGGATCATATCACCTCCACCTTAACTGACACCCTAGACCTACTTCAATTTGCTTACCGCCCCAGTAGATCTGCAGATGATGCCATCACACTGCTCTATCCCATCTGGACAAGAGGAATACCAATGTAAGAATGCTGTTCATTGACTATAGCTCAGCATTCAACACCATGGTACCCTCCAAGCTCATCATTAAGCTTGAGGCCCTGGGTCTGAACCCCACCCTGTGCAACTGGGACCTGGACTTCCTGATAGGCCGCCCCCAGGTGGTGAAGGTAGGAAAAAACACCTCCACTTTGCTGATCCTCAACACTGGGGCCCCACAAAGATGTGTACTCAGCCCCCTCCTGTACTCCCTGTTCACCCATGACTGCATGGCCATGCACAGCTCCAACTCAATCATCAAGTTTGTAGACGACAACAGTAGTAGGCCTGATTACAACAATGACGAGACAGCCTACAGGGAGGAGATGAGGGCCCTGGGAGTGTGGTGCAAGGAAAATAACCTCTCACCCAAAGTCAACAAAACCTAAATGGAAACAGCAGAGGTAGCACCCCCCTATCCACATCGACGGGACCGCAGTGGATTAGGTGGAAAGCTTCAAATTCCTCAGAGTACAAATCACTGACAAACTGAAATGGTCCACCCACACAGACAGTGTGGCAGTGACAGTGTGGTGAAGAAGCCTCAGGAGGCTGAAGAAATTTGGCTTGGCAACTAAAACCCACAAACTTTTACAGATGCACAATTGAGAGTATCCTGTCGGGCTGGATCACCGCCTGGTATGGCAACTGCACCGCCCGCAACCGCAGAGCTCTCCAGAGGGTGGTGTGGTCTGCCCAATGCATCACCGGGGGCAAGCTACCTGCCCTCCAGGACACCTACAGCACCCGATATCACAGGAAGGACAAAAAGATCAAGGACAACAACCACCCAAGCCACTGCCTGTCCACCCCACTATCATCAAGGAGAGGTCAGTAGAGGTGCATCAAGGCTGGGACCGAGAGACAGAAACAGCTTCTATCTCAAGGCCATCAGACTGTTAAATAGCCATCACTAGCCCACTAGAGGCTGCTGCCCTGTACACAGACTTGAAATCACTGTCCATTTTAACAATGGAACACTAGTCACTAATAATGTTTACATTTTGCATTACTCATCTCATCTGTATATACTGTATTCTATCCTATTCTACTGTATTTTAGTCTATGCCGCTCTGACATTGCTTGTCCGAGTATTTATATATTCTAATTCCATTCCTTTAGATTGTGTATATTGTTAGGTGGGGTGGGGTGGGGGGCATTCCTCTTTTGTTCTCCACCTCTCCTCTACTGACAGGTTGGTTGTTTAGCTACAAAATCAACGCCAAAGATTTGTATAACTAACCCAAGATAGACCACGGCATGTTGTTTCCAATAGGAGCAAATGAATCATAGTGGGCAGAGCCAAGCACGAGCTAGCGAAAGCCTGTTGGCGTGTTCTAGCATGTATTTGCATATTTCTGTAAGGGAACGCCTACTCTGAAGCACTCAATTCGGCCTTGCACTACTAAACAAATCAATTGTTTAAAGCTTTCGCAAAGGGTAAAGTCTACAAAACAGAAAATTTTATTGAGATCAAATGTTTAATCGATTAGTAAATTAGCATCTCACTCCATCTTCTCCCACTGCCGGCCACTGAGTTTCCTCTCACCACCATATTTGGTAATGAGTAGAAACGCCAACAGGATTTCTCAGTTATACATCTGGTGAAATATCTACCATTGTATCTGTACTGACTGACGCGTGCGAACTATGGGGCAAAACAGACGGGTGGCTTAGATTGTTGACAATATGTAAACTATATTTCTTCGCCGATGTTTATTGAAAACAGATACATTTGCACAATGAGCACTTGTCTTTCAAATACATCGTTACAGTTGTTGGTTACCTAGCAAGTGCATTTGTGCCAAATTAGCATTGACATGAAATCAGTCAAGAAGACATGGTATCAATAACTAGCTGAAACGAGGTCACTTACGATTCCTCACATGGCAGTTTCTTGTCATTGTTGGTAGCTATCTGGCCATCCAGAATTACAACTCACGAACTTCTGCCCCATTGAAGCGTGCACATCGTTGTGATATATGTCATCTAACCCATCAGTTCATGCAAGCAAGCGGGAGACGGATGACATGAGACTCAAAGAGGGCCCCATCAGACCAACAACTCCTTGAATGGCCTACTACTCCATGAAGTTTGCACTTGTGCCTAAAGAAACACTTGCTCAAAACACATTGTTTTACCATAGTGGGTGTACATTACTGTATTTACACCTGGGATATTGTTTTTCAGAAATAGTTGGAATGTGTCTTTAATAACTGGGTGCCGTGGGCGGAGCTCCGAAGTTCATGACACAACATTGATAACAACTGCTTGATCTGGTCGCGCGGGGCAGAAGGAACTGTTCTGGCGCAGGCAGCAGGTATAAATCCAATTACAACGAAGATGGATAGAAATCCTGTCCTGCTATTTCTCAGCAGACATGGAAGATAAGTCTATCTTTGAGCCGGAATTAAGACGACAGACTACTCCCGCCATCAACCAAAAGCGGGCAAGTTAAAACAGCAGAAACAAATGATCAAGATGAATTATACGACCGACTTCTTCAGCGACATATACAATACAGCACCGTATCAGTAAGCTGTTTGTAACACACGCAGAGGATTTTGCCATCGCGTCTAACGGAGTTCTTCCCGCGGACTATTTCTGGAATTCGATCGTTATCATGGAAATGTACACTGACGTCCTACTTGTCACTGCAAATGTTGGATCATTATTCGACAATGTAAGTATTAAACACATGTTTACTTGACTATATACTGTTTTTAAGTCACTTTGATTGGCGATTATTTATTTTTTCAGTGGAACAGTGATATTACTATGTAAGCAGTTAGATCTGCCGGAGAACACTAGAACCGTACAAGACCAAATTCTACTGCCTGTAACAACATTCCATAGATTCGAATGAAGACAAATTCAAATCCCACAGTCTGTCATCGGGCATGCGATCCAATCCACTATTTAAATGGATCCTTAATAGGCCTTATAAAATGAGTTATTTTTCAACATCAGGCTTCCTTTGACTATTCATTTTCATCATGAAAACCATTATTTATGTAGTCTAAATGGTTTATTTTCAATCGATATGTGGATCATAACTTTGAAGTCACTTCACGCGCTGTAGCTGCGCCTTGGGACACTGTTATTGCGGCTTCTGACGACATAATTGTTTTGTTATTTACTTCGTTCGGCCTATACAACTGCAAGTCCTCTGCCTAGTTATCCTCATTCCGTATTTATCGAGGTTTTTTGCGGCATGATTATTGAGGTTGCGTGAGTGTTCTCACATCAGATCCGCGGAGAGAACCATTAAGCAACAACGGGTCCAAGACAGTTTAAATCAAACAGGAAATTGATGGCGTGCAACAACGTCACATTTAAAGGAGAAGTTAACTTTTTATTTAAAAATTTTTTTTTAGAACTTGATGTTTGACTCACCCTGAAAGTAGTCTATGGGCCAGGATAGTCTATCGTTCTGTTTTTGATAGGGCAATATTTAGATTTCTGCCTAAAATAGATGTAACTATTTTTCATGGTCATAAATAATAACTGGCAATGTTGCATAATTTTTTAGAAAGGTCTAGTCAGGAACTCACCTTTCTGGTAAAAAATAGTTCACACATTGCTGAGATGTACTCACTTTTGAAGACACAAGCTCAAGTACATAGTACATATATTATGAAAAATCATGATTCCCCTATTCAACAGAAGTGGGGCAATAGGGCTTGAAATGACAAATGCGTTCTAAATACAGTAACAATAAAATGATAAACAACTTACTATAAGATTTCACCTTTCTTATAACTGTCAAATATGATCATAAAGTACAATATTGGCACCATTTCATATAACTTAAAACAGAGAATTTTCTCAAACATCCACTGAGCACTGCAGACACCATTGAAATGTGTGCAGGCTTGTCACAACTGGGCAATTCCATGGTAATGGAATGAGACTCCGATTTTTCACTTAAAATGTATGCCAAACAAAAACCAATGATTTTAAAGTTTAACAAACCATACAGCTCAATGCACAATAACTACTTTTAACCATTTTCACTGAACATTTTACAAGACACATTTACTGAAATAAATTTGCATTTGCAAAGTTTTTCGGTAAAATCTCCCTTCGTTTGTTAAGTTACCAGATTATCGAAAACCTTAAATATCTGCTTTGAATTAAGATTCAAAGATGTCTGCAGAAAGAATAAGGTGCTAGCTATGACATGACACCTTGAGTTTGAAAAAAATAATATTTTGGTTATTAAACTACAGTAAGGGAAGTGGATTTATACCAAGTAACAGCGGTAACAGAATGTTCTTCATGGGTCCCTGATCTGTACTACACAGAAATGCATAATTATGGATATAAATTTAATTATCTTCATGGTGGTGTATCCTAAATAGGTAGAAATATGCAATATCCTTCTTTGCATATTTGGGTATTATTCCACACACAGGCTATTATTTTAATGAGCTCTGCCACCAAACGACCAAATTTGTTTGGTCTGAATTGGACCAAATATGAACCAATCAAAGACGTCCATGTTTCACTAGTTTGGACATCAAAGTACAGCACAGTAGAGCTCAGTATAGTACATTACAGCACAGTAGAGCTCAGTATAGTACATTACATCACAGCACAGCAGAGCTCAGTATAGTACATTACAGCACAGTAGAGCTCAGTATAGTACATTACAGCACAGTAGAGCTCAGTATAGTACATTACAGCACAGTAGAGCTCAGTATAGTACATTACAGCACAGTAGAGCTCAGTATAGTACATTACAGCACAGTGGAGCTCAGTATAGTACATTACATCACAGTAGAGCTCAGTATAGTACATTACATCACAGCACAGCAGAGCTCAGTATAGTACATTACAGCACAGTAGAGCTCAGTATAGTACATTACAGCACAGTAGAGCTCAGTATAGTACATTACAGCACAGTAGAGCTCAGTATAGTACATTACATCACAGCACAGCAGAGCTCAGTATAGTACATTACAGCACAGTAGAGCTCAGTATAGTACATTACAGCACAGTAGAGCTCAGTATAGTACATTACAGCACAGCACAGCAGAGCTCAGTATAGTACATTACAGCACAGTAGAGCTCAGTATAGTACATTACAGCACAGTAGAGCTCAGTATAGTACATTACAGCACAGTAGACAGTATATACATTACAGCACAGTGGAGCTCAGTATAGTACATTACAGCACAGTAGAGCTCAGTATAGTACATTACAGCACAGTAGAGCTCAGTATAGTACATTACAGCACAGTAGAGCTCAGTATAGTACATTACAGCACAGTAGAGCTCAGTACATTACAGCACAGTAGAGCTCAGTATAGTACATTACAGCACAGTGGAGCTCAGTACATTACAGCACAGTGGAGCTCAGTATAGTACATTACAGCACAGTAGAGCTCAGTATAGTACATTACAGCACAGTAGAGCTCAGTATAGTACATTACAGCACAGTGGAGCTCAGTATAGTACATTACAGCACAGTAGAGCTCAGTATAGTACATTACAGCACAGTAGAGCTCAGTATAGTACATTACAGCACAGTAGAGCTCATTACAGCACACAGCTCAGTATAGTACATTACAGCACAGAGCTCAGTATAGTACATTACAGCACAGTAGAGCTCAGTATAGTACATTACAGCACAGTAGAGCTCAGTATAGTACATTACAGCACAGTGGAGCTCAGTATAGTACATTACAGCACAGTAGAGCTCAGTATAGTACATTACAGCACAGTAGAGCTCAGTATAGTACATTACAGCACAGTAGAGCTCAGTATAGTACATTACAGCACAGTAGACAGTATAGTACATTACAGCACAGTGGAGCTCAGTATAGTACATTACAGCACAGTAGAGCTCAGTATAGTACATTACAGCACAGTAGAGCTCAGTATAGTACATTACAGCACAGTGGAGCTCAGTATAGTACATTACAGCACAGTAGAGCTCAGTATAGTACATTACAGCACAGTAGAGCTCAGTATAGTACATTACAGCACAGTAGAGCTCAGTATAGTACATTACAGCACAGTAGAGCTCAGTATAGTACATTACAGCACAGTAGAGCTCAGTATAGTACATTACAGCACAGTAGAGCTCAGTATAGTACATTACAGCACAGTAGAGCTCAGTATAGTACATTACAGCACAGTAGAGCTCAGTATAGTACATTACAGCACAGTAGAGCTCAGTATAGTTCAAGTCAAATGTTTGACCATTTTAATGGAAAACAATCACCAGAGGGTACTTCATTGTTACTCAGAAATGATTTGAAATTGAGCAAGTCTGCATCGGACTTAAGAAACATCAAACCAAATATGGAGTTGATTTCAGTTGTTTTGGACATTACAACATGACATTTAGCAGATGCTTTTATCCAAAGCAACTTTTTCCCCCCCTTTTTCATATGGGTGGTCCTGGTGTCGAACCCACTTTCTTGGGTTCCACTGTCTCCTATTCCCCTATCCATGCTCTACCAACTGAGCTACAGAGGACTATCTATCTTCCATTTATTTTTAGCTAGCGGTGGCAAAAGTTAGCTGAACTTTTTAATGGATGTTTAAGGAACTGAACCATGGATTGCCTTTGCTCCTGGCCCATAGACTATTTTCAGGTTTTGGTACCATCTACCATCAAGTTGTAAAATAGTGCACTTCTCCATTTAAGTTATTGCAGCGAAAGTGCAGTGCATAACTTTTTCAGTCACCAAGCTCCCTCTGCTTCAGCTACTATATAATTTGTAACCTAGGCTACAGTGTTGGCAATTAGATTCGTTTGCCTATAGCATATTGTTTCAATAACGTGGGTCTAACACCTGCTATTACTGTGTAACAACATATCAAAAACAATGCTGGTACCAGAGTAGGCTTACAGTGTAACATATCAAAAACAATGCTGGTACCAGAGTAGGCTTACAGTGTAACATATCAAAAACAATGCTGGTACCAGAGTAGGCCTACAGTGTAACAACATATCAAAAACAGTGTAACAACATATCAAAAACAATGCTGGTACCAGAGTAGGCCTACAGTGTAACATATCAAAAACAATGCTGGTACCAGAGTAGGCCTACAGTGTAACATATCAAAAACAATGCTGGTACCAGAGTAGGCCTACAGTGTAACAACATATCAAAAACAATGCTGGTACCAGAGTAGGCCTACAGTGTAACATATCAAAAACAATGCTGGTACCAGAGTAGGCCTACAGTGTAACATATCAAAAACAATGCTGGTACCAGAGTAGGCCTACAGTGTAACAACATATCAAAAACAATGCTGGTACCAGAGTAGGCCTACAGTGTAACAACATATCAAAAACAATGCTGGTACCAGAGTAGGCCTACAGTGTAACATATCAAAAACAATGCTGGTACCAGAGTAGGCCTACAGTGTAACAACATATCAAAAACAATGCTGGTACCAGAGTAGGCCTACAGTGTTACTACATAATAATTTTACACATGTATAGACTGAAATGTAGTAGACTGATCATGGTCAGCATGGAATTGGTCAGACTTGGGTATGTTGGGTGTACTCACATTATGCACACTGTGCAGTAGCCTAATGCAATTACCTCTGTTCCCTAGACAACATTTATTGTGAATTTACTTATTTCCTTTCATTCTGAGGAAGGCAGAGACAAACACTGCGAGGCTAAAATGTTTGCACATTTTATTTTCTTTGAACTAATTCTGATTTTCCACTAAATCTGGCCAAATATTTCAAGAGACTAGTGGTGGGAACACTAACACTAAGGTAACCTGCCTAAATGACTAGCACTTACATTTGTAGCCATGAAATGCTTTGAAAGGCTGTTCATTCCTCACATCAACACCATTATCCCAGAAACCCTAGACCCACTCCAATTTGCATACTGCACCAACAGATCCACAGATGACGCATTCTCTATTGTACTCCACACTGCCCTTTCCCACCTGGACAAAAGGAACACCTATGTGAGAATTCTATTAATTGACTACAGCTCAGCGTTCAACACCATAGTGTCCTCAAAGCTCATCACTAAGCTAAGAACCCTGGGACTAAACACCTCCCTCTGCAACTGGATCCTGGACTTCCTAACGGGCCGCCCCCAGGTGGTAAGGGTAGGTAACAACACATCCACCACGCCAATCCTCAACACGGGGGCCCCTCAAGTGTGTGTGCTCAGTTCCCTCCTGTACTCCCTGTTCACTCATGACTGCATGGCCAGGCACGACTCCAACACTATCATTAAGTTTGCTGATGACACAACAATGGTAGGCCTGATCACCGACAATGACAGCCTATAGGGAGGAGGCCTGACCATGTGGTGCAAGGACAACAACCTCTCCCTCACCGTGATCAAGACAAAGGAGATGATTGTTGACTACAGGAAAAGGAGGACTGAGCACACCCCCATTCTCATCGACGGGGCTGTAGTGGAGCAGGTTGAGAGCTTCAAGTTTCTTGGTGTCCACATCCCCAACAAACTATCATGGTCCAAGCACACCAAGACAGTCGTAAAGAGGGTACGACAAAAGCTATTCCCCCCAGGAGACTGAAAAGATTTGGCATTGGTCCTCAGATCCTCAAAATATTTTACAGCTACACCATCGAGAGCATCCTGACTGGTTGCATCACTGCCTGGTATGACCACTGCTCGGCTTCCGGCCGCAGGGCACTACAGAGGATAGTGCGTACTGCCCAGTACATCACTGGAGCCAAGCTTCCTTCTATCCAGGACCTCTATACCAGGCGGTGTCAGAGGATAGCCCTAAAAATTGTCAAAGACTCCAGCCACCCTAGTTGTTGACTGTTCTCTCTGCTACTGCACGGCAAGCAGTACCGGAGCGCCAAGTCTAGGTCCAAGAGGCTTCTGAACAGCTTCTACCCCCAAGCCATAAGACTCCTGAACAGATCATTAAATGGCTACCCAGACTATTTGCACCCCCCCCCCCCCTTCTACGCTGCTGCTATTATGCATAGTCACTTTAATAACTCTACCTACATGTACATATTACCTCGACACCGGTGCCCCTGCACATTGACTCTGTATAGGTACCCCCTGTATATAGTCTACATTTTTTTTGGGGGGGGGGGTATTTCCTTAACTGCATTGTTGGCTTGTAAGTAGGCATTTCACTGTAAGGTCTACACCTGTTGTATTTGGCGCATGTGACAAATAAAATTAGATTTAATGGCCAGTGGGGGCCATGCTGAATCTGATGTTGGGTCATGATCTAGAGTTAGGCTACTATGCTGGAAGATTTTATTCACATACTCTGCTTGTAGGCACCAGGAACCCTTGTTGTCACAATTACCTGTAATATAGACATTTACCTATCTGTATGATCTTAAGCATCTCAGATACCTTCCCAGCTGACACACTGATAGTGATAGGCTACTGGAAACACCACTGCCACAGCCTTATTAGTCACATGGTGTGTATTGTGATTTGAAATCATGGAGACGGTTGCCTTAATGATACGATACTTTGTGTGTGTGGAAATAATAGTAAGGAATCAATATAATATATGAGTAGAGAGTGATTCCTCATGAAACCCAGGACAAAAAAAAGGCTAGGATTTGGGGGATTTTCACGAAATGTAGAATAGTAGAATAGTCCTTTGGAGGAAGAATTGTTGACACAATTGTATCTAAAAGTATAATTGTGAAATAATTTATCAAAGTTGGCATATTTATTAAATTTTGGCCTTCCACAAGCTCATTGGCTCATTTATTAGCATTGGTCAGAAAATGTTGCCAGCATGTTATGTAGTTCAACCAAGTGGATTATTTTTCTCTTCACTCCAGTCACTTAGTAGCCGAGGCCTACTCCTGACCAAAACCCTGTGACGTGTCTTAATCAATCAATGTGATTTTGTTTCACTGAATCTCTGTCAGTATATTTGGTTAATTCTATGGCGGGGCAAATAAGTGGAAGTGGTGTAGCTCATCTATTTGTTTGCTCATCTATCACTGATCAGAAACATGTAGCATGTAATAATGTAGCCTAAATCTAGTGTAGGTCTATTATTTTGCTGGGTCGCGTTTAGGAAACTCCACAAGCCTGCGGAGGTTGTGAAATATGAACGAGACTTCAGTGCTTCAATATAGATTGCTATTATTTTCTGTCAGTATCATTATGAAGATACTCTCAATGTTAGACCCTACACCTGCTCTCTAACAAAGCAGAGTGAAGGTAAGAAAGATATGAAATGTGGATCAAAAAAAGTATGGTTATGCCTTGGGCTCTATTTTCAAAATATATCTTTTTTTTTATGACAGCGGTTGCCATGATGCAAGTTGTGTGGTAAAAATATAATTTGTATTTGAGTTATTTCATTATATTCTTAACCTAGTATGAAATATGAGTTTGTTGACTGTGATCGGGGTAGCCTAAGTGTGTCTTGTCTGTTTAATTAACAAAATAACTATTGAGTCCATGCTGCAGCCATATAGTCTGCACAGACCAGTAACATCATCAGTAACATCATCAGTAACATCAACTCAAAATGTGCCAATCTATTCTTTTGAAAATACATTTTATTAGTCTTATAATGTTTCTTGGGAATTTCCTAAAGAAATTCATGGATTTATTTTTGATGGTGTATATTCTCAATAGATTTATTAAAATAGACGCCCACCCACATCTGCACTCCACTAATACCATTCGTTGCCGGCATGCTCATGGGAGTTATAAAGTATGGTAATAATGGGCCTGTTTGTAAGGAGGTCATATAAACATTGCCCAATTTGTTTTACAAGTGAAATACCATAAATCCTATCTGAAAGCAGTATCATATTACAGAGCAAGTGGTAAATCTTCATATGACACCAATGTTTGCTTTGTAACACCAACAGATGGAACACTATGGAGTCTTAAAGGAGGCCTGGGTAAGGTGAAAATGTCATAAATGTGCCATGGTCTTTCCACTTCAAAAAGCACAAGAAAGAGGATTTGACACCCATCGTCTCAGATTGTTCTGAAATAGTTTCTGTTAGAAACAGATAAAATGAGCATTCTTGCAACAATATTTTGTTAAAATATAATTTGATCTCTGACAAATGAAGCTAATTTATTGCATCCAAATGGGCCATTTTAAATTGATAGGATTCATATAATATTCAATAATTATAGTACCTGACATAGTACTTGTACCAAACATCTAACAGTGAGTTTTAGACATGTGGAATCCAGAGGAATGGTGAAAAGCTACCCATGGACCCCCTACACCAATCCCACCCCAACAACAAGTATATAGTATCAGTTATCTGTGTCTGACAAGTAGTAGGGAGCTGCGGCTCAAGTATTGTTGTATGTAATGTATTCTCAGTGATTTTGGTGATGCTGTTCAGAGAAATTAGTAATTGAAGTTGTTAGCTGTATGTCCCATCCTACATCCTGATATTACCCATTTCTGACCACTAGATTGTGCAGTAACTGCTATTAGTTGAAAAGTTTGAAGCCCCCCCCCCATTTTAAAAAGATTTTTCACCCAAATTACAAAATGACAATGGTTTCCTTACCCAGTAAGCAGTCTATTGACAAAGTATGACAGCAAGCCATGATTTGGTTTTTGGTGGCCACTGTTTTAAATGCTAACTTTTTGGCATTTGTAGCAGAAATCCAATGTAAGTCAATGGTACCTACAGTATGAGTCAAAAGTTTGGACACCTACTCATTCCAGGTTTTTTCTTTATTTTGACTATTTTCTACATTGTAGAATAATAGTGAAGACATTAAAATGATGAAATAACACATATGGAATAATGTAGTAACCAAAAAAGTGTTAAACAAATCTAAATATATTTTGTATTTGAGATTCTTCAAAGTAGCCACCCTTTGCCTTCATGACATCTTTGCACACGCTTGGCATTCTATCAACCAGCTTCATTCTGTAGTCATCTGGAATGCATTTCAATTAACAGGTGTGTCTTGTTATTTTGTTGAATTTATTTCCTTCTTAATGCGTTTGAGACAATCAGTTGTGTTGTGACAAGGTAGGGGTGGTATACAGAAGATAGCCCTATTTGATAAAAGACTAAGTCTATATTATGTGAAGAACAGCTCAAATAAGCAAAGACAAACAACAGTCCGTCATTACTTTAAGAAATGAAGGTCAGTCAATCCGGAAAATGTCAAGAACTCTGAATGTTTCTTCAAGTGTAGTTGCAAAAACCATCAAGTGCTATGATGAAACTGGCTCTCATGAGGACCGCCACAGGAAAGGAAGACCCAGAGTTGAACACTTTTTTGGTTGCTACATGATTCAGTATGTTATTTCAATGTAGAAAATAGTAAAAAATAAAATAAAACCCTTGAATGAGTAAGTGTGTCCAAACTTTTGACTGGTACTGTATATTAGCATTTTCACACGTCATGTTCAAATCATCCTAAAGTATACAACAATAGATTGTGTAACTCAATGTTACTTATAGATGGTTTGGATATAAAACGCCCAAATTATTTAGTTACCATTGACTTGAATTGGATTTGTTCCACAAATGCTCAAACGTTAGCATTTGAAACAGTGGCCAGGGAAACAAAACCAAAGCATGGGTTGTTGTCATACCTTTCCATAGACTGGAAACACATTTAGGTCATTTAGTCATTTGCTTTAACTATCCCTTTAACATTGAGAGATTCTTTTTTTTAAATCTAGTGGTCAGAACTTGGTAATATCAGGATGTAGGATGGGACATTCACCTAACAACTTCAATTTCTCTGAACTGGAGGGGGAAAATACATTACATAGGATGAAGAAACAATACTCCGAGCCGCAGCTCCATACTTCTTGTCAGACATTGAGAACTGATACTGTATACTCATTGTTGGGTTGGGATTGGTGTGGGGGGTTCGTGGTTGACCATTTCTTTGGATTCCTCATGTCTTTATCATTTTTATAATTTGTTTTGGTCCAAATCGGATGTTCTTTATTTATTGAATATTATATGAATCCTATGAATTCAAATGTCTGATTTTGGTGCAATCAATTAGCTTTATTTCTCAGAGAGTAAATAATATTTGAACAAAATTACGTTGAAGGAATTCTAATCTTATCGGATTCTAACTACTTAAATAAAGGTTAAATATATATTTTAACTAGGCAAGTCGGTTAAAAACATTTTAATTACAATGCAGCCCACACCAGACAACGCTGTGATACAGCCTGGATTCGAACCAGGGTGTCTGTAGTGATGCCTCGAGCACTGAGATGCAGTGCCTTAGACCGCTGCGCCACTCGGGAGCCCCAACTACAGAAACGATTTCATAATAATCTGAGATGGTGGGTGTCATGGCTTGCTGAAACAACCCGCCAACTTTGATAAATTATTTTGAATTTATGCTTTTAGATGCACATGTCAAATATAAGTCAACAATCCTTACTCAAAGACTATTCTATGGATTGCATTATATGAAAACCTCAGTCTTTTTTTTTGGTCTGGGTTTTGTGAGGAATCACTCTAGCCCTACTTTAGGTGTTTGTGCTCTGATAAACTCCATGTTCGTTAGTCTTTAGTTTTGGGCTGTGATGTTTGGGAAAAAGGGGCTTGGCTGTCATTGTGACTGAGGGGGAGGGAGGAACTTACACTCATGGAAATTTGGCTCAGGACCATGTTTCCGGTTGCCGTATCTGGCACTGTTGAAAACATGTTAGATCCCATTGGCTGGCCTCGCTTTTTAGGGCCTGTTTACATGAAGGAAAAAAGTGAGGGGTCTGCACTGGAACTCAAGATTTGTTGGGGCTAATGTGTACATTTAAATCAAATCAATGCACATGAAAGTCACCAGGCCATGAAATGAAAGGACATTTTGTTGTTGAGGAGAACAGTATAAATCACCTCTAGGTTTAGAATAATTTTTATGTTGGCTGACTTGTCTTTAGAGGGCATGATGGAGCAGAGATTGATGGTTGTACAGGACATGGATGATGGGTCAGGATCAATTACAGGTTTTTGCTATTAAACATGCCTGGTGTTGTTGCCTCTGTCTGCAGACATCCTGTTGGCACAGTATACAGTTAAGGTCATAGCAATGGAAATAATATAATTACCCTGGTCAGAAAAACAGTCATTGTTATGGATGGACATAGGGTCGGAAACTTTGCGGTAAATTTTCCATGGGAAGTTAAGCCCTAGAATTTGGAGAATTTTGCTTAAATTCATAAAATAAGTTAGCTTATAACAGTGAACCTTTTTTTGTGGGATACACATGGCAATTCTAGGTCTTGTGGCATATTTTGGTTAAACTATCCCCAATTCAATGGAATTGCTCTGCATGCACAGTGCATTCTTCCATCACATGTACAGTTGATGCTCAAGATCTTGCACACTAATGAGATGCTATTGAGGCCACTACTACACTGTCTGAGCCAAGGACTACATGCTTTCTGGTAAGTTTTGATTACAATAATGGGTGGGGTGAATATACACTGCTCAAAAAATAAAGGGAACACTTAAACAACACAATGTAACTCCAAGTCAATCACACTTCTGTGAAATCAACTGTCCACTTCGGAAGCAACACTGATTGACAATAAATTTCACATGCTGTTGTGCAAATGTAATAGACAACAGGTGGAAATTACAGGCAATTAGCAAGACACCCCCAATAAAGGAGTGGTTCTGCAGGTGGTGACCACAGACCACTTCTCAGTTCTATGCTTCCTGGCTGATGTTTTGGTCACTTTTGAATGCTGGCGGTGCTTTCACTCTAGTGGTAGCATGAGACTGAGTCTACAACCCACACAAGTGGCTCAGGTAGTGCAGCTCATCCAGGATGGAACATCAATGCGAGCTGTGGCAAGAAGGTTTGTTGTGTCTGTCAGCGTAGTGTCCAGAGCATGGAGACAGGCCAGTACATCAGGAGATGTGGAGGAGGCTGTAGGAGGGCAACAACCTAGCAGCAGGACCGCTACCTCTGCCTTTTGTGCAAGGAGGAGCAGGAGGAGCACTGCCAGAGCCCTGCAAAATGACCTCCAGCAGGCCACAAATGTGCATGTGTCTGCTCAAACGGTCAGAAACAGACTCCATGAGGGTGGTATGAGGGCCTGACGTCCACAGGTGAGGGTTGTGCTTACAGCCCAACACTGTGCAGGACGTTTGGCATTTGCCAGAGAACACCAAGATTGGCAAATTCGCCACTGGCGCCCTGTGCTCTTCACAGATGAAAGCAGGTTCACACTGAGCACATGACATAGTGACATAGTCTGGAGATGCCGTGGAGAACGTTCTGCTGCCTGCAACATCCTCCAGCATGACCGGTTTGGCGGTGGGTCAGTCATGGTGTGGGGTGGCATTTCTTTGGGGGGCCGCACAGCCCTCCATGTGCTAGACCTCATGTGGCTGGAGTGTGTCAGCAGTTCCTGCAAGAGGAAGGCATTGATGCTATGGATTGGCCCGCCCGTTCCCCAGACCTGAATCCAATTGAGCACATCTGGGACACCATGTCTCGCTCCATCCACCAACGCCACATTGCTACACAGACTGTCCAGGAGTTGGCGGATGCTTTAGTCCAGGTCTGGGAGGATATCCCTCAGAAGACCATCCGCCACCTCATCAGGAGCATGCCCAGGCGTTGTAGGGAGGTCATACAGGCACGTGGAGGCCACACACACTACTGAGCCTCATTTAGACTTGTTTTAAGGACATTACATCAAAGTTGGATCAGCCTGTAGTGTGGTTTTCCACTTTAATTTTGAGTGTGACTCCAAATCCAGACCTCCATGGGTTGATAAATTTGATTTCCATTGATAATTTTTGTGTGATTTTGTTGTCAGCACATTCAACTATGTATAGAAAAAAGTATTTAATAAGAATATTTCATTCATTCAGATCTAGGATGTGTTATTTTAGTGTTCCCTTTATTTTTTTGAGCAGTGTATTTTATGACATACATGATTTTTTGTTAACCAGTAAATAGTAACCTACAGAAAAGTGTTTTAAATCATTTCTAACTTGTTAACCATTTCTGATGGTTAGTTTTTGCTACCATGTGGGTTTTAGCTTGCTTGAGCCTGCTAACTGAGGAGTGTTAATTCACCTGTTTCCATACATGTTTCATTTTTAAACATTTATCTTACAAAGGAGTTGTTTAATTTAACTATTTATCTGTACATGGAATTGTATCTGTTTTTTTTTTTTTACAAAAAAAATTATAATCTTTACAGGAATATGCCACAGGCACTCTAATGTTGGGAGACGTTTCACCGCAGCTAATGTTGAAGGAAAAGCTGTATACATTTGCAAATACTGTGCCAAATCATATAATATGTGAAGAATGCAACAAAGATGCAGAATCATCTGGCCCAGTGCATAAAGTTCACTCTGCACTCACAACAAGCAACCTCTGCCCAATATTCCCTCTACTTCTATTTGAGGTTAAAAAAAAAAGATGAATCGGACACCTTATCAATAGCACTTTGACTCAATGGAGGAACGTAGTCAGAGAAATGCTGATGAATGTCTTGCTCAAGCTGTGTATGCAACTGGTTCACCGCTGATGCTCACAGGCAATGTGTATTTCTGAATGTCCGTCACCCAGCATGCACCCCTCCAACAAGACATGCTTAATATACTCATTTGCTGGATGCAGAGTTCAACAGAGTTCAAGTCAAGGTCAAGCAAATCATAGAGAAAGCGGACTGTATTGCAATCCTCTCTGATGGGTGGTCGAATGTTTGTGGGCAAGGAATAATTAACTTCATCTCCACACCTAACCAGTATTCTACAAGCGCGCAGACACAAGGGACAATAGACACACCAGTCTTTACATTGCAGATGAGCTGAAGGCAGTTATCAATAACCTTGGACCACAGTAGGTATTTCCACTGGTGACAGACAATGCTGCGAACATGAAGGCTGCTTGGTCTAAAGTGGAGGAGTCCTACCCTCACATCACACCCATTAAATCTGCTCCCCTAGGACATCATATGGCACTGAAAACAATGGATACACTCTACAAGAGAGCCAAGGAAATGGTTAGGTATGTGAAGGGTCATCAAGTTACAGCAGCAATGTACCTCACCAAGCAAAGTGAGAAGAATAAGAGCGCCACATTGAAGCTGCCCAGCAACACCCGTTGGGGTGGTGTTATCATGTTTGACATTCTCCTGTAGGGGAAGGAGTCTCTCCAAGAAATGGCCATATCACAGTCTGCTGATATGGACAGCCCCATCAAGAGGATCCTCCTGGATGATGTATTTTGGGAGAGAGTGATAAGCAGCCTGAAACTCCTGAAACCTATAGCAGTAGCCATTGCATGGATTGAGGGAGACAATTCCATCCTGTCTGATGTTCAGACTCTGCTTGCAGATGTAAGAGAAGAAATCTGTACTGCCCTGCCCACTTCATTGTTGCTCCAACTTGAGAAAACTGCAGTTCTGGAAAACATCAAAAAGTATTAAGACTTCTGCCTGAAGCCCATACACACCACAGCGTACATGTTGGACCTCAAGTGTGCTGGCAAGAGCATCCTGTCTTGTGCAGAGATCAACTAGGTCTATGGTGCCATCACTACCGTGTCTCACCACCTTGGCCTGGATAAGGGCAAGGTTCTTGGCAGTCTGGCGAGGTACACTTCCAAGCAAGGGCTTTGGGATGGAGATGCAATATGGCAGTCATGCCAACATATCTCATCAGCCACCTGGTAGAAGGGACTTTGTGGATTTGAGGCTCTTTCCCCTGTTGCCTTCATCATCCTCCAAATCCCACCAACATCAGCCACCTCAGAGAGTAACTGGTCCTTGTTTGGGAACACACACCAAAGCACGCAACAGGCTGACCAATACAAGGGTTGAAAAATTGGTGGCCATCTGGGCAAATTTGAGTTTTTTTGAGTCTTACAACAAGCCATCCTCAACAAGTGACAGTGAAGATAAGGCCTCAGAGTCTGATGTTCAAGAGGTGGACATTGATGAGGTCCAGGGAGAAGACACGGAAGCCTGAGAGGAAGGCAACCAATCTTTAGTTTCTAGACTATTGTTTTACAGATGTATGTTGAAAATGTTTTTTGGGAGATGCGATGAATGAGTCAACTCATTTAATTAAAGTTACATTTAATTAATATTTTACATTTGATTTCTATTGGAAGGGTTTCATTATTTGCAATTATGTCTACTTATGATAAACATTTTACCTTATGTTTCTGTCTCCCTATGATATGGTAAATATATCCAATGCAAAAAACATCTACATTTGAAATGGTATTAATACTAATTCCCATATATTCCCGTTAATTCCCACAGAAAGTTTCCACCTAAATATTCCCTGAAATGTGCAACCCTAGATGGACATACATTTATCTTGGCGTTCTCTACCTTTTAAAGAGCATTGTGTCAATTAATATTGTGTTTGGATCAGAATAGGGAAAGTTTCACTTTCTGTAGCAAACCCTTTCTGTTACTTCGAAAGGACTTCAGATCAAGATCAGAGGGATTTACTAGAGTGCCTTGGATCCTTTTGTTTGTCATTTCATACGATCTTTGGGTGGGTTTTCAGGATTTAGAATTTTTACCTTGTTACATCTTGCTGTGTCTGTATAAAATGTTCTACCCTAAGAAACAGAAGAACATGGAAATACAGCACTGTAATGAAATGTTGGTTCAGACACCAAACCTTCAATAAAAAGCTTTGCAATTTGAAATTGTATCTCAGCATCTGTTAGACCCAACTATTATGTTTTTATGGATGAGTTTCGCTGGACAAAGATAATACTGTCCCATGAAGCATGAGGTCACATGCAGTTGGGCTTCTTCAGTCAGACACCTGTATTATGGATGAGCACCCCTCCTGTCAGGTCTCATAGCCTGGGTACGGTGGGCAGCAGCAGTCATTCAGCCATGCAAATGCCCTATGCAAAGCCAGTGTGGTGCTGCTACTACTCTGGCAGGTTGGCCTGGATCAGGCTGGCCCTGGAAAAGACAACACCATCTGTATTCTGGTCTGGCATTGCGGGGAAACACCAAAACACCCACAGTACTCTGGATACTCAGTTGCTCACAGGGTTTCCCTGGAAATGTTTCACTGAATAACAGTCATTAACCTCTTGGATGCAATTGCGAAATGTTGATTTCCGCCTAAATAGACACCCCAAAATAACTGCTATTTGACACTTGGTATATTTGGAAAGATGAGATCTGGGTGATTGAGGAAATGATAAGAATATAGGAGTTACATAGTTCAGAATACACAAGACCAAGCACACACAAAATAACAGTTATTTTATTTTAAAAGTAATCTAAGTGCTATAAGTGAATTATTTATGCCCAGAGCTGGAAACGCATCAGATGGCTTCCACAACATGTGAACAATATCAGAAGAAAAATGGGATTGATAGACCTAACAACTAGAAATGGGATTGATAGACCTAACAACTAGAAATGGGATTGATAGACCTAACAACTAGAAATGGGATTGATAGACCTAACAACTAGAAATGGGATTGATAGACCTAACAACTAGAAATGGGATTGATAGACCTAACAACTAGAAATGGGATTGACAGACCTAACAACTAGAAATGGGATTGACAGACCTAACAACTAGAAATGGGCAGATGTTTTAGTAAGTGGTGTCCCTAAACCTTTCCAAAGTGGGAAATGTCTAAACTAGATAATTACAGTGCTATTACATATTCGCAATCCCTAAATGCTATTTGTTCAGTATAAAAACACCATATCAATCTCACTCATACATTGTGGTGGTGTTATGGTGTATGCAGGATACATTCAAGTGTCCTTTCAACTGCTTCAAAGTGTCTGAATGTGGTAATGGCACTGTTTTTGCACTCTGGGTGTGCCTAAAAGTTAGTGTTCACTATAAAAACAAAATTCTACAACATCACCCTCTCTCAAACATCGTGGTGGTGTCGGGGGACATACAGGGGATATCCAATAGTGTTTTTAAAACCTCTCTCAAACATCGTGGTGGTGTCGGGGGACATACAGGGGATATCCAATAGTGTTTTTAAAACCTCTCTCAAACATCGTACAGGGGATATCCACTAGTGGTGTGTGTCGGGACATACAGGGGATATCCAATAGTGTTTTTAAAACCTCTCTCAAACATCGTGGTGTCGGGGGACATACAGGGGATATCCACTAGTGTTTTTAAAACCTCTCTCAAACATCGTGGTGGTGTCGGGGGACATACAGGGGATATCCAATAGTGTTTTTAAAACCTCTCTCAAACATTGTGGTGGTGTCGGGGGACATACAGGGGATATCCACTAGTGTTTTTAAAACCTCTCTCAAACATCGTGGTGTGTCGGGACATACAGGGGATATCCAATAGTGTTTTTAAAACCTCTCTCAAACATCGTGGTGTGTCGGGGGACATACAGGGGATATCCAATAGTGTTTTTCCAACCTCTCCAAAGTGCCTGAATGTTTAGCCTAGACATGTCCAATGTATTGGTCCCACATACAAATGAACTGTTAACAAAAACAATATAAAAGCAACAGAGACATAAAAAATATATATAAGCATGTTTTATCAAACACAAACTTGGTTACACACGTGTCCTTCACTAAAAAAGGTGCAAATATAGGAATAAGCTGAACTATTTACAAATGGCATTCGTGTTCGTTTTACATTCCAGGTGTAGACGATTATATTTCACTTTCAACTTAGCTTGTGCATGTCTTGATAGTCTTTGAAGCAGTCCCTCTCTGCCAGGAAACAAAAAGCAAACTGGCATTTCGGACAGAAGATCAGTCATTTCACCCCCCCATGTGTTTTGTGCAATGCTTTCAGTTCTTCCTTTTCTCTTTTGGCATGTGTGTTGGATAGTGGCGCTCACCTTGAGTGGGGGATATTGTGATGGTTGCTTTGGTCCCCCAATTCAGCCATTTCCAATACCAGCTGCTCTTGGAAGGCCAACTGGGAGAGAGGGTTTTGACCTTTTGCTTTGGCCATCTGCTTGTGGAGAATGGAAGCATTTACTGTTGCAATGTCCACAAAGTAATAAAAAAAAGTCATACCTCTTCCTGGTCTTGTGGAGGACCTGGTAGTAGCCTATCGGAGCATCAGATAGGTCGACATCCCCCATGCTGGCATTGTAGTCCTTCACAAGAAACAGGACTGGGGACATTCTTCCTTTTTCACCCTCCTTGAGACATGGTTGTTATTGAATGCCTTATGCTGTGTGGTCAGCATGGTTACTTTCCTAGTTTCCTTCCATTTCACAAAAAGCAGCTTGTTAGTCCTGATCCAACGTATGGTCCCCCTCTCTGCTGTCTTTGTCATGTCTTTTACCTTGGTCTTGGGGAACCCGATTCTGTTAGGACGAATGGTGCCACAAACACCATTTTCTTTTTCAAGAGGTCTATGAAAAGTGGATGGAGAACCATCAGACGGGGTGATTGACATAGGAGTGGGGGGTATAAACCTGGACCGTTGGGGGCGCTTGCTGAGAGAGGTGGCTCCCAAACATCACCATCTAAATCATCTGCATTCTCCACTCTGTGGTGAATAAAAAAGGGATATTGTTGTAAGACACACAGAATTACAGTTGACAAAATTTACAAAATGACATTTAATAAAAAATTAAAAAAGCCTAAACTTTATCTATACAGTGAGTGATGATGGTGCCGGAGGAGATGGTTGCCGGTTTATGGGCTCCTCACCAATTGTGCTTTTGTGTGTGTTTTTTTCGCATTATTTGTAACTTATTTTGTACATAATGTTTCTGCCACTGTCTCTTATGACAGAAAAGAGCTTCTGGATATCAGGACAACGATTACTCACCTCATACTGGACAAAGATTTTTTCTTTAACGAGTCAGACGTGGAGGATTTACTTCAGACACCTGACAAGGCCCAAATCCCCGTCATTCGCATGAAGAAGAGACAGAGATATCAGGGATGTAGGTCGGGGTGCCTTGTAAGGATCTGACGGCGAGTGAGTAATCCCCCTCTACCATCAGTCCTATTAGCCAAAGTGCAGTCATTGGATAACAAAATGGACGAGCTCCGATCAAGACTATCCTACCAACGGGACAGTAAAAACTGTAATACCGAACGATGACATAGATAACATACAGCTGGCAAATCTGACCATAACTATCCTCCTGATTCCTGCTTACAAGTAAAAACAAAAGCAGGAAGTACCAATGACTCACTCAATAAGGAAGTGGTCAGATGACGCAGGTGTTAAGCTACAGGACTGTTTTTCTAGCACAGACTAGAATGTGTTCCGATATTCTTCCGGTGGCATTGAGTACACAACATCAGTCACTGACTTCATCAATAAGTGCATCGATGAGGTCGTCCCCACAGTGACTGTATGTACATACCCCAACCAGAAGCCATGGATTACAGGCAACATCCGCACTGAGCTAAAGGGAGCGGGACGCTTATAAGAAATCCCGCTATGCCCTCCGAGGAACCATCAAACAGGCAAAGCTTCAATACAGGACTAAGATTGAATCGTATTAAACCGGCTCCGATGCTTGTCGGATGTGGCAGGGCTTGCAAACTATTATGGACTACAAAGGGAAGCACAGCCACAAGCTGCTCAGTGACATGAGCCTACCAGACAAGCTAAATGCCTTCTATGCTTGCTTCGAGGCTAACAACACTGAAGCATGAGAGCATCAGCTGCTCCGGACAACTGTGTGATCACGCTCTCCGTAGCCGATGTGAGTAAGACCTTTAAACAAGTCAACATTCACAAGGCCGCAGGGCCAGACGGATTACCAGGACTCAAAGCTCATCACTAAATGAAGGACCCTGGGACTAAACACCTCCCTATGTAACTGGATCCTGGACTTCCTGACGGGTCGCCCCCAGGTGCTAAGGTTATGTAACGACATCTGCCACGTTGATCCTCAACACAGAGGCCCCTCAGGGATGCGTGTTCAGTCCCCTCCTGTACTTCCTGTTCACCCATGACTCCAACACCATCATTAAGTTTGCTGACGACACAACCTGATCACAGACAACGATGAGACAGCCTATAGGGGAGGTCAGAGACCTGGCAGTGTGGTGCCAGGATATCAACCTCTCGCTCAATGTGCTCAAGACAAGGAGATGATGTTGACCACAGTAAAAGGAGGACCGAGCATGCCCCCATTCTCATCAACGGGGCTTTAGTGGAGCAGGATGAGAGCTTCAAGTTCCTTGGTGTCCACATCACCAACAAACTATCATGGTCCAAATACACCAAGACAGTGGTGAAGAGGCCATGACAATGCTTATTCCCCCTCAGGAGATTTGGCATAGGTCCTCAGATCCTCAAAAAGTTATACAGCTGCACCATGAAGAGCATCCTGACTAGTTGCGTCACCACCTGGTATGGCAACTGCTCGGCCTCCGACCGCAAGACACTACAGAGGGTAGCGCGTACGGCCCAGTACATCACGGGGTCCAAGCTTCCTGCCATCCAGGACCTCTATACCAGGCAGTGTCAGAGGTTGGCCCAAAAAATTGCCTAAAGACTCCAGCCACCCTAGTCATAGACTGTTCTCCCTGCTATTTCATGGCAAGTGGTACCGGAGAACCAAGTCTAGGTCCAAAAGGCTTCTTAACAGCTTCTACCCCCAAGCCTTAGGACTCCTGAACAACTAATCAAATGGCTACCCGGACTATTTGCATTGTCCCCCCCATCCCCATTTTTACGCTGCTGCTACAGTCTGTTTATTATCCATGCATAGTCACTTTACCTCTACCTATCAGTACACATTAGCTCAATTACCTCACCTAACCGGTGCCCCCACACATTGACTCTGTACTGGTACCCCCTGTATATAGCCTCGCTACTGTTATTTTATAGTTGCCCCTTAATTGTTATTTTTCTTTTCTTTTTTTACTTCAGTTTATTTTAGTAAATCATTTCTTAACATGTTTTTCTTATCTGTATTGTTGGTTAAGGGCTTGTAAGCATTTAAAATGTACCTTTTGTATTCAGCGCATGTAACATATACAATTTGATCTGATTTGACTCGCATAGAAGGTGGTAAGCACACACGCACACATTGCAAACAGTAACACTTTGGCGACAAAGGCAGAGGTGAGAACCACAAATAAACAATGGCCATGAGAGTGTAATGGTCTCCAAAGATAAAAGAATTTAACTAAGAACAGTGAACTAATATGAAACATGGACAGTAACTACTTTGGAATTATATAACATTGAAATGACTTATTACATAGGCCTATAAACTAAATCTAAAGCACAAAAATCAGACAACATATTAAAAAAAATGAAATAAATATAATGAATTAGCTATTTAAAGTTATGAAAATAACTTTGATCCAATCCTTCTAGAAAACAATCTTCGTCGGCCGAGTCGAAATCCTCGTCCAAATCATTCCCCTGATCCGAGTCCAACTCCAGTATACATTTTCATAACTGCCTCTTTTTAGCTTCCTGTTCGATATTCTTAGTTTTTACCTTTTTTTTCCCCTTGAGAAACCATCTTTTATGCTAAAATTATGAAATTAAAGCTATGAAATCTGTTTACAATGTAATGTAGCGTGCCCGATGCGTCTCGTCTCTGAGTCAGGTAGCAATGGTTCGCATTACACTTCGATCACACCGACAGCATCATTGCATTTTGGTACATCAGAATTACATTAATTTCCAATGAAATGCTGCGTTTGCCTTGCAGCATTGCGTTGCAGTTGTAGAGTGGTGCATACTTTAGATTTATCGAACATATGTGTCAAACTATATGTGTGACGGCTTGACAGGAATGATAGCAGAAGGTGAATGTTTTACTTTTGTTGCATACATATCTAGATGATGCTGCGTACTATTTTGCGCAAGGATGCTGTCGGTGTAATCGAAGCGTTACACATAAGGTTCTAGGCCTTGCTTTGTCCCACCCAGGTCAACTGCATATCCCTGGAAAGCTTATCTCATTGGCTACAAGACTGTCAATGTGCCATAGTAGCCAATCCCCTGCGTAATGGATGGCTACGCCACGTAAGCAGGACACATCATATTTTTCATGCGCTAAGATAATCACTCGGTGGACATTGGATGTTGCCATTAAGTCATACATCATCAGATAATATTGGAAATATGTTAGATTTGTTCCTACCAACCTAAGGATTAATTTCATAACCCCATGTAGTTATAGCTCAAACACAGACCAAATCGAAGCTTACCTTGTAAGATGTTTGCTGTTTGATATAAACGTTGTGTAAAATAAACATTTTGACTCTCAATACAGTAGGTCACAAGCAGACAAATAAGACATCCTCATGATCTGTGGAGTCCCGGCTTTCGGTGTGAATAAACGTATTTCCTGTTTATTTCGTTCATGCTTCACAACGCTAACCGGAATGTAGGTAGCAGCCATCTTGAAATGAGGTCATCTGCTCTGCGTGCCCTTATACATTCATATGCCAATATATGGTAGTAAATCATACCAAAGATTAAGGCACATATCAATAACCAAGACACTCAGCTTTCCGCATACACCCTGCTTTTGCAGATAGGGGCTACTGTTCTCATACCAGACTGAATTGAATTTTTAAAAACCTAATAGGGTCCCCAAATATGGGGACTTCACATTTAAGAGGTGAAACAAAATGGAAGGACAAATAGCTAGTTTAATCTCGCATTAACGTTGTGTATTGCATTAGTTAAGTGTTCAACATATAATCTTACCTGTTTGATTAATCATGGTGGGTGTCTGCCTAAATCTTACTGTATTTCCCACCAAAATGTTTCACAAGACTGTGTTGTGTTTATCCACCTTTCTGCATGTTTTAAATCCCCCACTGTCAAATGCTAATATATTATTAAACGTGGAGAGGAAAGGTGCCTGGTCAGGTTGATTGGTACACCTGGGTTGACATGATAACTTCCGGGATCTCATTTAAACCATTATGTTTATGCCCTTTGTGTTGTATGTCTCAACTGTTCAGTTATTATATTTGACTGTAGGCTAAGTGGTAGAAACCATGTGTGAATAAAAAATAAAAAAATGTTTTTAAACCAACAGGTGGGTGAGATTGAGAGTGACTGGATGCGAGAATTCTTTGGGGTGAGTTTGGATCCCTCTCAAGTGTCCACTATAGAATGGATCCTCAAGTAAAACAAATATCTCTGTGACTCTTCCTTACTGTTACTACGTAGGTCAGCTGTTTTACTGTTCAAATGCAAACACCTTAAGTCACTCACTCATTCTGTGACCAAACCATGAGCACTCCTGGATGGTGGACTTTGACCAGATATGGGCATTATAAACTGTCCTTGCTACTCAAGCTTTTCAATATCAGTCATTAGATACTGGCTCCATTCCCAAAGAGGTGGAAAAGACACTTTCTACTATTTAGCCAACACATTATGCCTCGTAAAAGTCCAAAGTTGTAAAAGTAATCTTAAGAAATAATATTTACTTACCAGAATTCAGTAGCTAGCCCCACACTTACCACGATTATGGCACATGATTGTGGTAGATTGACAGCCTGTCTGATGTCTCTGTTTTTTCACAGACAGTCCAGAGTCACAAACCACGCTTCATCGCCCTGCATTTCCAGGAGGTTGGAGGGAAGGACTACATGGTCAACATGGGCCATGCAGAGAACTTCTTTTGGTAAGATATCACTCACATCACTGTGCCAAACTCCATGGTTCATGTGCCAAAGTATTCATAAATGCTGCCTAGACTCATTATAGTTTTCTGACTATATTATCTGATCAGCAGTATAACAATCATAATTTATCTGGCAGGTGATGTGCCAGAAGGGATTTGAACTGTGAACATTTTTATTAAATCTGTGTGAAAGACTATATGATGTTATCATAACCTCAGACATCTACTGTCCACACCTCCCACCAGACAATCAAGTCCCTAAAAAGTAATGATACTGTGATATTGTATGCAGCAATATGTTCAGCCTATTCTTCTCTCCTCTGGTCTTCAGTAACATTGAGTCCAATGAGGAGATGAGGGACTTTGACAGGGTCTGCACCTATGTGGACAACCACTTCAAGAACGTGGACAGCTTCACTGTAAGTTCTACAGTGATCAACCGACTGCAGTTGAATTGTAACCACCATGCTTGGTCTAGGGTTACACCAATTTCAGTTGTTTGACATGAACATCGATATAGTAATGCAGTGGAGCTTGATGGACATGAGGCCTAGGTAAAGCAATGACATGTTGTGTAAATCCTTACAAGAGTTACCATTGGTGTCTTTGTCTTTAGGGCTCAGACACACTAATAGCATTTGCTGGCCGAGATGACTTAGCACCTCTGAACATAATTAGTGATCTGAGTTTTACATGTATAATGGTGTGAAAATGAGGCTGTCAGACATCTACAGCGGGTGATCCCTAAAACACAGTGCGGTGAACGATCAGTAGATAAATGCTAGATCCATATTCGGTGGAATGTGTGCCAGCCTTTAGAAGAGCTTGTATCTCCTACGACAGTCAAATGATTGTTCAGACAGCAGTGTACCTCTGTGGCCACAAGGTGGGGCCCTGCTCCATACTACTGCTCTACTGAGGGCCAGAGGCCCTTTATAAATGCCCTGTTGTTTATTTTTAGACTGAGAAACAGAGGGAATATTGCATATTAGAATATCAATATACATTCTATGCTTGCCAAAGCAAAATGCTATCTTCAGGACATCCGTTCTGTAAAGGTCTTACTTAAATAATTTGACATTTCTTTTCAAGCACACCTGATACACTCACCTTGTTGAACATGATATGAGTATTTTAAACATGATCATAGGGTGAGGCTTTACATTATTGTTTCATTACATAGACAGGGTAGCCATATTTATTTTACAAAAAGCTTGTCATTAAATATATAAGTATCTGCTTTTCTCAATAGTATAATCTGAGGACCAAGCTTCAACAACATGAAGGCAGTCAATGGTGGTGGACCCTAACCCACCGGAAAGCTCAGGTTTATCATCGACTTAGGGTCTCGCAGTTTATTTGACCATTGAAACTAGGATGACTGAACAAAAATTTTAAATGCAACATGTAGTGTTGGTCTCATGTTTCATGAGCAAAAATAAAAGATCCCGGGAAATGTTCCATACACACAAAAAGCTTCATTTCTAAAATTTTACATTGGATAAATGTAGAGACGCCGAGCTAGAAAATGGTATGTCATACACGGCAGTTGAGGAACAATGGGAAAGTAATTCTGCTGTAACCCCACTTTTGAGAAAATGTCCCTTGAATGTTTTGGTACACCTACAGGAGAGCTCTTCTTTGTCTACACCCATTCCGCATCGTTCACACCCTCTTAAGCCTTAGCCCCACCCATCTCTTTAAGGATTTACATGTGAGGCCATCTGGTAAACACATACTATGTCAATAAAATGACATAGTTTATGTCAAGTTTATTTGTCACATGCACAGGATACAGATGGTGTAAACGGTACACTGAGATGTTTACTTGCATAATAGCAATATCAAAATAAGAAAGTGTCCAGATCAAAATATTTGATACATATTTTATCATCATTAGATTATTACCCGACACACTTGTCTAAATTGATGGGTCATGTGAAGGAAATGCTATAACCGCCCCCCAGCCACATCTAGCTAAGTGGATGGGTCACTATTGTCTAGACATGTATACATGTTCATAAAATGCAATAGATGGCCATAATCACACCTGGCTAATTTGATGGGTAGTGTAATAATCCGGACGAAGTTGAGTATTTTGTTTAGACATGTAGCTAAACAATGAACCGGCACAATCCCAACTCATACTACTACCAATACAAACATTGTCATAAATAGCCCACCCAATTCTACCTACCTCATCCCCATACTGTTTTTATTTATTTACTTTTCTGCTCTTTTGCACACCAATATCTCTACCCGTACATGACCATCTGATCATTTATCACTCCAGTGTTAATCTGCAAAATTGTAATTATTCACCTACCTCCTCATGCCTTTTGCACACAATGTATATAGACTCTCTTTTTTTTCTACTGTGTTATTGACTTGTTAATTGTTTACTCCATGTGTAACTCTGTGTTGTCTGTTCACACTGCTATGCTTTATCTTGGCCAGGTCGCAGTTGCAAATGAGAACTTGTTCTCAACTAGCCTACCTGGTTAAATAAAGGTGAAATAAAAAAATGAAAAATAGGTGTAGTATGAATCTGCAGGTAGCTAAAGCTAACAAACTAGGTTCAATTTTAGCTAGCTAACATTAGGCTATAACTAGCAATGCAAATAGATTTCTGATTTGAATAATATTACTACACAGATCATACATGTAACGTTAACTCGCGAGCCAGTAAGCTAACATTCGGTAGCTAAATAACAGTACACTTTAACTTGCAATAAAAATGCATTTCTGACAAAATTAGAAACTTATATCTGAAAATGTAGCTAGACTCTTACCCATATACATGGATAAACGCTTCACAGCAGACTGGAATCATTTAACTCCGTTTTGTTTGTAGCTACATCTTGTTTGGCCAGCATTGTGTCAAGTCACTCCGATTCACACTGACCGTGACATGTGCAGAAAGCAGAGGTGGGACCAAGTCATTGTTTTACAAGTCACAAGTAAGTCTCAAGTCTTAGCTCTCAAGTCAAGTCCGTCAAGTCTCAAGTCTTTAACTTTGAGTTTCAAGTCCTAAACAAGTCATAATGTGCTCTTTTTTTTCACCTTTATTTAACCAGGTAGGCTAGTTGAGAACAAGCTTGCATTTACAACTGCGACCTGGCCAAGGTAAAGCAAAGTTCGACATACAGTTCGACACATACAACAACACAGAGTTACACATGGAATAAACAAACAGACAGGCAATACAGTAGAATAGTTCATATACATTGTGTGCAAATGAGGTAAGATAAGGGAGGTAAAGGCAATAAATAGGCCATGGTGGCGAAGTAATTACAATATACCAATAAAATACTGGAGTCATAGATGTGCAGGTGATGAATGTGCTCTTCACCAAATGTAATACCATTTCATATTTTTAACAAGAGTAATAGTTAGTACAGTTAGTATATTACATTATTATATATTATATATGTTACATATATCCACATAATTTTCCTTCCTTTGTGAAGTGCACCAGTCCCTCCTGCAGCAAAGCACCCCCACAACATGATGCTGCCACCCTGTGCTTCACGGTTGGGATGTTCTTCGGCTTGCAAGCCTTCCCCTTTTTCCTCCAAACATAACGATGGTCATTAGGCCAAACAATTCTATTTTTGTTTCATCAGACCATAGGACATTTCTCCAAAAAGTACGATCTTTGTCCCCATGTGCAGTTGCAAAGCATAGCCTGGCTTTTTTATGGCGGTTTTGGAGCAGTGGCTTCTTTCTTGCTGAGCAGCCTTTCAGGTTTTGTTGATATAGGACTCGTTTACTGTGGATATAGATACTTTTGTACCTGTTTCCTCCAGCATCTTTACAAGGTCCTTTGCTGTTGTTCTGGGATTGATTTGCACTTTTTGCACCAAAGTACGTTCATCTCTAGGAGACAGAACGCATCTCCTTCCTGAGCGGTATGACGGCTGCGTGGTCCCATGGTGTTTATACTTGCGTACTATTGTTTGTACAGATGAACGTGGTACCTTCAGGCATTTGGTAATTGCTCCCAAGGATGAACCAGACTAGTGGAGGTCTAACATTTTATTTCTTATGATTTTCCCATGATGTCAAGCAAAGAGGCACTGAGATTGAAGGTGTATGTCAACTTGTGATACAGTGAATTATAAGTGAAATAATCTCTGTAAACAATTGTTGGAAAAATTACTTGTCATGCAAGTAACCGACTTGTCCTAACCGACTTGCCAAAACTATAGTTCGTTAACTAACAAGAAATTTGTGGAGTGGTTGAAAAATGAGTTTTAATGCTTCCATCCTAAGTGTATGTAAACTTCCGACTTCAACCGTAGGTAGCAGCCTCTCCGTGTTAGTGATGGCTGTTTAACAGTCTGGTGCCCTTGAGATAGAAGCTATTTTTCAGTTTCTTTGTCCCAGCTTTGATGCAACTCTACTGACCTCATCTTCTGGATGGTAGTGGGGTGAACAGACAGTGGCTCAGGTGGTTGTTGTCCTTGATGATCTTTTTGGCCCTCAATTGTGCATCTGTAGAAGTTTGTGAGGGTTTTAGGTGACAAGCCACATTTCTTCAGCCTCCTGAGTTTGAAGAGGCGCTGTTGCGCCTTCTTCACCACACTGTCTGTGTGGGTGGACCATTTCAGTTTGTCCGTGATGTGTACGCCAAGGAACTTGAAACTTCCCACCTTCTCCACGGCTGTCCCGTTGATGTGGATAGAGGGGGGCTCCCTCTGCTGTTTCCTGAAGTCCATGATCATCTCCTTTGTTTTGTTGACATTGAGTGAGAGGTTGTTTTCCTGACACCACACTCTGAGTGCCCTCACTTCCTCCCTATAGGCTGTCTCATCGTTGTTGGTGATCAAGCTTATTACTGTTGTGTTGTCTGCATACCTGATGATCGAGTTTGAGGCGTGCATGGTCACGCGGTCATGGGTGAACAGGGAGTACAGGAGGGGGCTGAGCACGCACCCTTGTGGGGCCCCAGTGTTGAGGATTAGCGAAGTGGAGATGTTGTTTCCTACCATCACCACCTGGGGGAGGCCTGTCAGGATGTCCAGGACCCAATCGCACAGGGCGGGGTTGAGACCCAGAGCATCAAGCTTAATGATGAGCTTGGAGGGTACTATGGTGTTGAATGCTGAGCTGTAGTCAATGAACATAGGTAGTTGAAGTGTACCTATGATGAAAATTACAGGCCTCTCATCTTTTTAAGTGGGAGAACTTACACAATTGGTGGCTGATTAAATACTTTTTTGCCCCACTGTAAGTATTCCCAGTCATGTGAAATCCATAGATTAGAGTCTAATGAATTTATTTAAATGTCCTTATATGATCTGTAACTCAGTAACATTTTTGAAATTGTTGCTTGTTGCCTTTATATACAGTGTCTGTTCAGTATAGTTTGACCTAGGGTTGCAAAATTCCTGGAACTTTCAATAAATTCCCTGGTTTTCCCTAAATCCCAGTTGGATGTTTCCCTGGTTTTGATCTCCGTGTGTGATCTCCGTCTGGTTTTGATCTCCGTCTGTGATCTCCGTCTGGTTTTGATCTCTGTGTGTAGGCAGGACCTTGGGTTACATGCTGAGCTTGTATATTTGACCTGTGAAAGGAATAGAAAAACCAACACACTTAACTGTTGTATCCTTTTGTAGAGTTCATTGCAACGTGACAGTATGTGGGTGGGAATCTTTCTCAAAGTTATAGTATGATGAACTGTATATTCTGAAAGTTACAAAGTGTGAGTACACACAGAGGCCATGTGTTTAAAGGCTGGTTTATACACTTGGTCTTGGCTCTATCCTCTGGCCCCCCACCTCTCTCTAAATGTAACTACAGTATATGACTGTGCGTCAGTACAGCACTAAACTGCCATTATAGAGCTGTAGGAGGCTGTCTCTGTCATGGACGCTGTCTCAATCTCCACACCTGTCATACTGCCAGCTCTCAGACCAACTCTATCTTCAGCCTCCTTTCCAATGGCCTCTGTACCTGAAATAAGGACTGTTTGCCAGCGTTTTTTAATTCTGAGCCACATTGTAACTGTCATAGTAGAGCCTGGTTCCTAATGGTCTGGCAGGTCAACACAGTAGTTGTTGTATAAATCCAGTCTTGGGAGGGTCCATCCCTATCACGTGCAGAGTGTGATTAACCCTAACCCCACCCAGGTGAGACCCTAACACTGGAGCCCTGACAGTGGGGGTCAATGGATCTGTCCACACTCAAGAGTGTGTGAAGTGGAGGGGAAAGTCAATGGCCAGGTGTGGGGAGACAGGCCAAAGTCAATAAATTTAACTCTAGATTAAAACTATTGATCCCAGGCCATTTGTAAACAATAAATAAGGGCTGAGGGGAGTGGCGGACAGCTGGGACTATGTTTCCGCTGTGCTGGGGTGTCTGCGCCCCTCCTCCCCTGCCCTAAGAGGGCTGCAGCCCCCAATGCCTCATTCTCATTTCTCCTGTGCCACCCACATTGATTTTCAATTTGTTTCTCTTTGGCTGTGGATCATCAGCTCCCTGGCCAGGAGAGGCTGAGGGATAGGGGGGAGGGGTCTCTGTTCAAAGGGGCTGTGAGGAGGGAGGCAGGCATGCAGGCATTCCCTGTACAAATGGTGTTTTGATAAAAAATCACTTGTAAGTCGATAGTTTTTTATTAAACTGTGCACAAACCTGATTGATGAAGATAGGTGGTTGGCAGAGTATGTGGAGGAGAACCTTTCTGTGTGTGTGTGTGTGTGACATTAAGGTTTTTGAGAAAAGGTACAGCAGACGTTTACAGTCATAAAACAGTTTTATGGTTTTAAGAATATCAACAACAAAAACATCCAATGCTACTGATACCTTCACTATATATACAATACATTATACAATGTTTCTTAGGTCGGTAAACATTCTTAAAACTGCCACCATGTTTTCTTCAAAACTGAGCTAATGCTCAAGCAAAATAAAATGTGATGTAATTTAATAACCGCTATAACCAAGGGATTCAGTTTAATTAGTCGATGTTAGATCGAATTTGCGAGACCCTCCATTTAGTCCGTACCCCCTCTCTCTCCTCTAACCCCCAGCTAACCCCCTTCCTCCCCCAACATAACATGTACAGGTCTATCCCTAATCGCTGGTCACCCGGGCTAGTTGGAGTAGGGACAGCTCCATCCCATTAAATGAGGATTGCTCTGGCAGTGAAGATGAATGGTCTCTTCAGGGAGAGATCTCTCTTGCCGTCACGCCTGAGACCCTCTGGGTGCCGCCATATTTTTCTTCGTCCCCGAGTCGCAGCCGCCAAGGCGGCAGTCAGCAGCCATACTGCTTAATACCTTTTAAATTGTTTTAATTTTCTGTCTTTATTGATCTCAGGGTTTGATTAATCAGATCATTGAAGCAGGCAGTTAGTACAATCAAAATTGTCAGCCCATGTCAGGGATGATTAGGTGCTAAAGTGTGTTTGTGTGCTTGCGTGTGTGTATATGTGCGTGTGTGTATATGTGCGTGTGTGTATATGTGCGTGTGCCCGTTTGAGTGTGTACTGCGTACATGTTATTGCAGTCAGACTGTATGTTTCTGTGGAGAAGAGTGAGTTGAGCATAATATAATTGCTTGAAAAAAGGGGAGGATTGAAGGCCGGGTGTGTGTGGCAGGAGACTAGATCTACTGTAGATTGGGATGGTTCATGATAATAATGGAATCAGAATCAGATCATGTTGGATGACTCAGACATTGGGTTGTTTCTTTAAGTCATTATGACTGTATTTTACCACTGAAGCCTGAGTGCTGCGTCTGACCAACATGGTCTAGCATGTCTCCTGAGCATGTCGAAGTGAATGAAGCTGTTTCGCAAGAAATGATAACGTTGAAACTTGAAATAACTATTTGGCATGGATTCAAACTATAAGTGAGAACTGTACAAGGTATTTCTTGAAGGATGCAATATTGGAAAATCAGACATTCTATATTCACTAACAGGAAATAAAAATCTGTACCTGTACTGTACTAGCTAATGTACATAATAAAATTGCAACCTTAAATCAAACTCTATACTATCATCAATACAGCAAACTGACATTCTCAGCGATTGTTTAAATGAGCTTGTATTTTATTATTTGTCCTTACAGGCCTTGGGAAGCATGTACTTCATCCATAAGTCATTGAAAAACATCTACCAATATGATTTTAATGGTAAGGACATTACAATCATATCTGTATGACATCATTATTGACTTTGAATAACAAAAGATGAATGACATTTTGTTATCACCTTATGATGGATCACTTCCATTCAGGCCCTGCACATGGCGATAATTTCAGAACATCTGCATCAGTCCTGGTGTGCAAACTTGGCCCTTTGTAATATATCATGATTATAATATAATTAGAGTTTGGCACAAAAGAGTTTAGGAGGAAGCAAGATCAATTTTGTATGTCAGTCTGGAGATTCCTGTCTGTATTTTTATACAATGTGTCTGAGCATCTTTTGAATGTCGCCGGGGGATGGACACCTCTTTTGGCCCAGACATATCAGTGAATCTCAATTGAAAGTGGGATGTATTATTTTCTTGTTGCATATTCCAGTCACGTTAGGCATGGAAAAAGCTCTTCAGAAAAGGCTTATGGAAGAGCCATTAACATCCCAGGCCTGCCATGTTCTGTGTCGCCAGTCAGATCAGTGCACAGTGACCAAACACTGCCTAATGGCCTGATTATAGGTTCTCTGATCACATATGGTGCTGTTATAAGCTGAACGTCACTTTATTGATTAGTGTTTGCATGTTTTCTCACTATTTTACCTTTCCACGCCTCTCTCCCCCTCACAGTTAAGGATTTCAAAGCAGTGTCTGGACAGAACAAGTATGTAGGCTCCCTGGATGAAGTAACCACAGTGGAGAAAGAAAAATTCCTGAAGAATTTCTGGCCCGATGTAAGTGTGTGTGTGTGTGTGTGTGTGTGTGTGTGGGCTGGGAGAGGTCAGGGTGGGCCGGGATGTGTTGGGACAAATGGGTCTATAGGGGCTGAAGGGGGAGTCTGCCCAATCTGACAGGGATATGAGACAAATTGTATTGAATAATCAATAATTACCAGAATGGCCCTCCAATGAGTTAGTTAAATGGTGCTATTTGTTGAACATTTCACATACAAAACATTCATCGGTATAGCATCTGTTGTGTGATGTGTTTTGCAGTTCAAATGGTCTAGGAAGGGCTTTATGAGGACCCGGTGGATCATTCACAACCAGTACGTGCTCTACTCTACTCTACATTACTCTACTCTACTGTCTACTATCACAGCTCATCAATAGACAGGGACCCACAGAGAGAGAGGCTGCTCGAACAGTCACAGCCAGCTGTCAGCCCATTGCTCACTGCTACTGCAGTGGTTGAAGCTGAAGCTCAGCAAACACCCTCGGTTTCCTCTGCACAATAGTTACTATTTGCCCTCCTGTGTCACTACCACCGGGTCTTAGACAAAAGGAGTTCATGGGCAGAGTGCTACAAGGTCACCCTGTAAGTAAACACAGCCTGCCAGTTGTATGCACATTAATTGTGTTCAGGTGGCAGCAGCAGAAAAGGAGTTAATGCTTGGCACAGGAGACAAATGTGTTTCTTTGTGGACTAGCATGGATGTCGAGTGCACTCACTAATAAGTAAGCTCTTCATAACTACCACTGAACAGTTCCCACACATACACACGTGTAGATTTGATAAAGGCAATAACAAATATCTTCCCAATAATTTAGTTTTTTCATAGATCTGCCTGCCACTTCTCACTTTGTGTGTGTGTGTGCGTATGTGTGTGCTCTCGGCAGGGGTCTGGACCTAGTCAACGTACACCTCTTCCACGATGCCTCCAACCTCATTGCCTGTAACACCAGTCCCTCCATTTACTCAGACAACCGCCAGAAGGCCCTGAGATATGTCATCAACAGGTAGGCCTGTCCATTCTCAGCTTTGAAGAACAACTCAAGTGCAACTACTTGAGAGATATATATAAGGCTTTTGCATTGAGCCCACTTCGATTAATACCACTGTCGTTTCCTTCCAGGATATCAGACAGCAGCTACACCCCACTCCCCTTCTTCCTGTTTGGGGATTTCAACTTCCGCCTGGACACCCTTAGCCTGGTCCAGGTATTATTACATGGCCCACTTCCTTAAGAATTTCACGAGAATCTTTACTAATGGTTAGATGACTATTGAGTTTTAGTTGACCGAACTGTGTGTGTGTTCCAGAACTTGTCCACTTCAGCAGTGGTGCAGACAGTGAAGAAGGACAGCAGTAATGAGGTGGAAAAAATTATCTGTGAGCAAAAGGACAATGACCACAAGGTGAGTCTCCACACCCATCAACTTCTTCCATCCTACTGTTTCCCTGTTGTTATTCAGATTCGGAGGTTTACTCTATCCCCTGTTCCGCCATCTCAAGGTTCTTCTCCATATTGAGACCAAGATGTTTGCCTACCTGCACCAGGCAGTGTTCACAGAGGACAACGGCAGAGCGGTGAGAACATTATCTACTGTACACATCAACCCCACCCATATTAATCTCATGGGCTACCACTCGCTGCCTTGACAGCAATCATTAATGCCTTGGCGCCGATGACGTGGATGTCGTTTAAGGCAGCACCCCCCCCCCCCCCCGCCCACCCACTTCTCTGATTCAGACGGGTTGGGCTGAATGCGGAAGACATATTTCGGTTGAATGCATTCTGTATCCAACTGACTAGGGAGCCTATTTCCCTTTCCCGTCCCTACCAGTTCTAAACCGAAAACAACCACAGAAAATACTTCATTAAATGGGGGCTGAACTTCCTGATTTGGCCTAATTTTTTGGCTTGGTCATTAAGAAATGCAGCAGCCATGACTGAAGCCACACGTCTTGTGATGTGGTTTAATTTGGGTGTCTCGTGTGTGTGTGGTTGCACATGGCAAGAGTGTGTACATTCACTCTGTCAAAACAGTACACAGTTAGTCACTCACCCTTCTAGATAACTTGAAACAGTCTAACCAGGTCTTGTCTTGAAGTCACCTAGGCTAGCTAGTGCTTGCCAACTTCTTTCACCAATTAGCTTCAGCCGGCTGGTGTGCAACGGTGGCAAAGTTGGTTTGACATTGGGTAGCCTATCTCTAGGGCTAGTTGGGAACAATCAATAAATTACACTGTATGTAAATGGGACAATATTTTCATGTTGCACATCTTTTAGTTGTCTCATTAAATGCTTTCAATATTTGTATATGAACTTTGACAATTTATAGTTGGTTTTAGGTTTTTAAGTCGTTGAAATTTGGAGCTATTGACAAAAAAATATATTGTCCCATGTATATTGTGTAATTTACTGATGGTCCCTAACTAGCCTGATATGGATATCGAATGTCAAACTAAATTGACCATGGGCATTATGATTGAGTTGGGTTCAGCTGCACCTGACCCAATCACTTGGATGCTGCCAGCTGTGGGCATGTGGCCAGGATTGAAATGAACCCAACCTAATGAAAACTGTTATGGTAGACTTCATGCTGAGGAGTATTTCTGTCTGTAAAAAAGCCATTTTATGAGTAAAAACTCATTCTGATTGGCTGGGCCTGGCTCCCCAGTGGGTGGGCCTGGCTGCCAAGTGGATGGGCCTATGCCCTCCAAGGCCACCCATAGCTGCACCCCTGCCCAGTCATGTGAAATCCATAGATTAGGGTTTAATGAATTTAGATCAATTGACTGATTTCCTTTATATGAACTGTAACTCAGTAAAACATTTGAAATTGTTGCATGTTGCGTTTAAATATTTTTGTTCAAGTAATGGTGAATTCTAGGTGAAATTCAATATTCACATTATGCAGATCTTTATGGATGTTTTCAGACCACCAGTAATTGTTAATCCTTCTATATCCCTCAGATTCTGAAGTATGACAAGGAGATCTTAGCCTTTCAAGATGTCATTACAGAGGAAGACATTCTGTTTCCACCCAGGTAAGCCTCATCCCTGGCAGGCCTGGCACTATTACGATCAATCCCTGTTACTATGCCTAAGGAGTGTTACTGCTGACACTATCACTGCCATGCTGTGTGTCTGTCTGTCAGTTACCCATACTGTGAGGACTACACTAAACCCACCCAGTACATGAACACTCGCTGCCCCTCCTGGTGTGACCGCATTCTCATGTCTCACACTGCCCAAGATATCATCCACAGGGTGAGTCACTTGGCAACACTCTGCCATCCACACTTCATGGATTAATTGATGTATTTACCATAGATCCATGTTCTACAGGCCTATTAAACAGCTGTGTGCTTCATTTTAGAGAGATGATGGAGCAAGCAGTGTTGTTTACAACACAATGGGCCCTAATGTCTGCATGGGAGACCACAAGGTATTGTTTTTTAAAATATAATGTAACATGTCTGGTCTTGAAAATGGCCCTTGATAAACAGAAGGAAACTTATGTACCATTGTGTATTCCTCCTTTTTTCCTAGCCTGTTTTCTTGTCCTTTGCACTGAAGACGAATGGCCATTGACAAGGATCCTGCTCAATGGTAAGAGTATATGTGCTAGTGAGTGTGTAGTATATGTTGTGTAGGTATACAGGACCATAACCAGGGGGTCACTCTGAAAGAGCGATTACAGGCCAAAATCATTTCCAGTTCCTGGGCCTTATTCCCCAGAGAGCCAAAGGCCAGGCTGGTCCAGTGGAGTGCTGTGGGGATGAACTAAGATGAAGTGGCTCTGTGGACAAACTGTCTCCTTTGTGCATAATGTAGTTTAATGTCACTTCTGTTGATCTATGTCTATAGAATGTTCTCTTCTGTCACTGTGTGTAGCTACACCAAGCCCAATGTGGGACCTCTGTTCATTCATTACCAGACAGATCGCCGGCCAGAGAGACATGCATCGTGCAGAGCAGTGTATTGGCATTTTTACGCCTGTGATTTTGTTTTGCTGCCTGTTATATGGCTTTTTCATAGGATGGTTCTCTCCTCTATGAGGATTCCTCTTCAGGAGGATCTAGAGGTGATGAAAGCCATTTCAGAAAGGAAACACCACATAAAAATATGTTTAACCATTTATTAAAGAATTAATAATGCAAGTTTTGGCGATATAGGCTCTGCTCCTTCAGGGTAGCTCACAGCCCAAGCAAAGCATCAATATATAAAATGACCTACAAGCAGTGAGCGTGGATGGCTATACCAATCCACCATCAGGAAAACAGAACCTAACAGGTGGAAGCTGGTTTGGTGGTGGGAGCAAACGCATACTAGCAGTAGCAGCAAGCGGCAGTAGGATGTTTGAACAGAACCTGTCAGTTTAAATGGACCGCCAAATAAGGTAAGCGGGATTGTTACTAGCATCTAATTAGATGCACTCAGGTTCCCTTTCTGAACTGGCTTTGCTTTATGCATCGGAAGAACTTAGGCCTGTCAATTAGCTTTTCAATGAGATGGACAGCATTCCAAATCATATGTGATGATCTGGTCTGCCATGCCTCTCCTGGTTCCATCTATGAATCCAGTAGGATTTCACCCAATTTGGACTTTTATGTTTTATTTTTTTGTAACTCCTTAAACCAATCTTATATCATTAATTTACACATTGAAATAACAAATGATTTATAGATGTTATGTTTTCCTTGTGGATGATAAAGAGTGTATTAACTTTTCTCCCTTTAGGTATGCCAGTATCTATCCAACACAAGTCCCACTGGCCATCACCATCACACTCCCACTCCACTATCTGTACCAGAGGATAAACAGAACAGCTCCTAGCCAGTCACGGGACCCAGTCTCTCCCTGATGTACATGCAGTCAGTCAGTATCCACCCAACCAGGTTTCTCATGTTCTCCTCTCCTCTCACTCCAAGTTATTGATTGCCATGGCTTGGGTGACATCACCACAGATTTGATCATCAGCATTATGGATTTTTTTTGACGGACAATTTGCTCTGTCCTGTGCTCGGCCATATATCTTAAATCGTCTGACCCCAAAATACACAGAGATGCAGGGGCATTTTCTGGAGTCCTACCTTCAGTGCTCGACCATTGGAACCAGAGTATGTGTGGCAGTTTGCTGGATGGAATAGGGCCAACGAAAAGACGATGGGACTGCTGGTCTTGTCATGGAGGGCACCGGTCTGTCCCAATGGGATTAAAGAGACATGTGAGGACACACACACTGGCATCTTGCCAAGTAAATACCCGAACTTCAGCTGATCAAACGGTTTTCAAGTGTCAAGGGTCTACGGTTAAGTATTCCTTCTGACATCCCTGAATGGGATATGCATGCATGCATTTCAGTTGTATTTTAGTAGTCTTTCATTTTACCTATTTATTTTCTAACTTTTAACTGGTTACTATCAATATAAGTATGCTTAAATCAAATATTCAGAAACACAATAAACAAAAGCTACTACAGTATTTCGATGCAGCCTCAGCATGTTTGGCCAGGTTGCGTCCCTCTTCAGAATAGAGCAGTAGCATAATACACATTTCTCTGTGCATTCTCATGTTGTGTTGTCTTTTGTTAAAAACATACATTTCACCAGTACATACAGTGCCTTCAGAAAGTATTCATACCCCTTGACTTATTATGACTTTCATTCTTCAAGCTCTGTCATGTTGATTGTTGATCATTACTAGACAGGCGCTATTAAGTCTTGCCATAGATTGTCAAGCCGTTTTAAGTCAAAACTGTAACTAGGCCACTCAGGAACATTCAAAGTAATTTTGGTAAGCAACTCCAGTGTAGATTTGGCCTTGTGTTTTATAAAAAATAAATACCTTTTAACTCTTTTTTTCTCCCCAATTTCGTGGTATCCAGTTGGTAGTTAGTCTTGTCTCAACGCTGCAACTGCCGTACGAGAGTCGTGCATCCTCCGGAACACAACCCAGCTATGGTGCTAGCAAAGACTTATAGATGACCTGGAGCCAGTGGGTTTTGTGATGAATATGTAGCGAGGGCCAGCCAACGAGAGCATACAGGTCGCAGTGGTGGGTAGTATATGGGGCTTTGGTGACAAAACGGATGGCACTGTGATAGACTACATCCAGTTTGCTGAGTAGAGTATTGGAGGCTATTTTGTAAATGACATCGCCGAAGTCAAGGATCGGTAGGATAGTCAGTTTTACGAGGGTATGTTTGGCAGCGTGAGTGAAGGAGGCTTTGTAGCGAAATTGTAAGCCGATTCTAGGTTTAATTTTGGATTGGAGATGCTTAATGTGAGTCTGGAAGGAGAGTTTACAGTCTAACCAGACACCTAGGTATTTCTAGTTGTCCACATATTCAGAAGTCAGAACCGTCCAGAGTAGTGATGCTAGTCGGGCGGGCGTGTGCGGGCAGCAATCGGTTGAAGAGCATGCATTTAGTTTTACTAGCATTTAAAAGCAGTTGGAGGCCACGGAAGGAGTGTTGTATGGCATTGAAGCTTGTTTGGAGGTTTTTTAACACAGTGTACAAAGAAGGGCCATAAGTATACAGAATGGTGTCGTCTGCGTAGAGGTGGATCAGAGAATCACCAGCAGCAAGAGCGACATTATTGATGTATACAGAGAAAAGAGCCGGGCCCGAGAATTGAACACTGTGGCACCCCCATAGAGACAAGATTAGTATTGTGGAGTGAGTATAATGTTGTTGATCCATCGTCAGTTTTCTCATATCACAACCAAAATCACAAAAATCCCTGAGTAGTTTCCTTTCTCTCCTCCAACTGAGTTAGGAAGGATACCTCTATCTTTTTAGTGACTGGGTGTATTAATACATCATCAAAAGCCTAATTAATAACTTCGCCATACTCAAAGGGATATTTGACAGCGTCTGCTTTTTATTTTTTTATTTAGGCTTGCCATAACAAAGGGGTTGAATACTTATTTGACTAAAGGCATTTCAACCTTACATTTATTATTAATTTCAAAATAATTATTTTAAAAAAAAAAATCAATTTTGACATTATGGGGTATTGTGTGTGCATCAGTGACACAAAATCTAAATGTAACCTATTTTTAATACAGGCTCTGACAACAAAATGTAGAAAAAGTAAAGGGGTGTGAAAACTTTCTGAATGCACTGTACATACTATCCCAGCTCATCCCTCGAACAGTCTACTTTTCTTTTTTTTAAATGCCACGCTGAGGTCTCTTTTCCTAACCTCCTTCCATAACTATGGTTATAACTCAGCTTAAATCAATAAGATCATGTAAAAGACCAGTGGGACCAGATTCAGGCTGGGAGCCCATCAGGTCAGTATGAAAAACGGAAATGCCCTCCCTCCCCCATCGGACCTCTAACTTGGATTCCCACAGACTCTAAAGTATAACATCTACATGCTGCTGAATACTGATTATCACTGGGCTTTGCCTGCCTGCTACTCCACTCTGCTGGGTGTGCTCTCTGGCGGGTTGTACATTGACATATTATGGGGTGGGCCCATGTAATGGACAAACTTATTATGGTTCAACTGTAAGGTTAGTCCCTACTCTACAGGACATTAAGTCAGGACACCATGATAGCTGGCAGTTATGTAGTCTGTTTTCATTTCTGATGTGTATTGCCTGTGGTACGCAGCTACGTTGTTACCATCAAGTGCTTTATTCCACAAACTATGGGCTAGTCCTTTAAAGTAGCTCCTCAAAGTTTCAAATATTTGTTAGTCTTTTTAGAGAGTTGAGGAATGTGCTAATAGAGATTTATCTTGTTCAGGGGAACTGGCCGAATGTTATTTTGTTTTTAATGATGCATTCACCTAATTTTAACATTCTGTCATAAAGAGCACATGATCAACGTAATAAAAAACACAAACATCTCAAGAGGTTTAATAAAACAATTACTATAGAAAGCGCCTATTAAGTGCCAAATAAAGTAACAGGGTTGACAATTTAATCTTACAGTGGCAAGAAAAAGTATGTGAACCCTTTGGAATTACCTGGATTTCTGCATAAATTGGTCATCAAATTTGATCTGATCTTCATCTAAGTCACAACAATAGACAAACAGTGTGCTTAAACAAATTAATGTATTTTTCTTGCCTGTATTGAATACATCATTTAAACATTCACAGTGTAGGTTGGGGAAAGTATGTGAACTCCTAGGCTAATGGAGTCAGCTAACCTGGAGTCCAATCAATGAGACGAGATCGGAAATGTTGGTTAGTGCTGCCTTTACCCTATAAAAAACACTCACAAAATTTGAGTTTGCTTTTCTTCGCAATAAGCATTACCTGATGTGAACCATGCCTCGAACAAAAGAGATCTCAGAAGACCTAAGATTACAAGTTATTAACTTCCATAAAGCTGGAAAGGGTTTCAAAAGTATCTCTAAAAGCCTTGATGTTCATCAGTCCATGGTAAGACAAATTGTCTATAAATGGAGAAAGTTCAGCGCTGTTGCTACTCTCCTTAGGAGTGGCCATCCTGCAGAGATAACTGCAAGAGCACAGTGCAGAATGATTAATGAGGTTAGGAAGAATCTTAGAGTGTCAGCTAAAGACTTACAGAAATCTTTGGAACATGCTAACATCTCTGTTGACGAGTATACGATACGTAAAACACTAAACAAGAATGGTGTTCATGGGAGGACACCATGGAAGAAGCCACGGCTGTCCAAAAAAAACATTGCTGCGCGTCTTATGTTCCCAAAAGTGCACCTGGATGTTCCACAGCGCTACTGGCTAAATATTCTGTGGACAGATTAAACTACGGTTGAGTTGTTTGGATGGAACATACAACACTATGTGTGGAGGGTTCACATACCCTGCACTGTGAATGTTTACACGGTGTGTTCAATAAAGACATGAACAAATATCATTGTTTGTGTGTTATTTGTTTAAGCAGACTGTGTTTGTCTATTGTTGTGACCTAGATGAAGATCAGATCAAATTTTATTACCAATTTATGCAGAAATCCTGGTATTTCCAGAAGGTTCACATACTTTTTCTTGCCGCTGTAAATCAGCCGCAAATCCCCTTGTGACGGGGAATATAAGCTTGTTGTGTTCAACAGAGTGGAAATTGAATGCAAGCTTCACCCAAAAAATGTAATTTAAAAAAATGTAGACTGTCTATATGTGGGTAACAGGGTTGACGTGTTGTTCTCGACCCGCTCAGTTCTCCACCACAAAACACCAGAAAATGGACAAAAAGAGTAGAACCAGCTCAACTGCTTTTACACTGATATGAAAATTAGATGTTCATTTTTCTTTTGGAAAAAATATATTTAAAAATGAGTAGTTTAACCATATTAAATGAAGAGTTCAGTTCACGTAACAGGGTTGGCCTTAAAATGAGTAACGGACATAAATGAATTACTAATCACATTAAATATATTATCTTCAGAAATGACTGTCAAAGCAACAAAATAGCTAGGGCTTTACAATGATGGTGAAAACTTGGAGAAGTGTTGGGGTTAAGTGGGTTAATCTTCCTAGAAGTCACAGAGGGTACACGGAGAGATGTTTAGAGAGTCTTTACTCATCTGATTTATTGACTTATCTGTGTGGTCTATATTAAAGGGCACTTCATTGAATATAACTGGCTTTTAAAATGAAATATTTGTGCATCATCTATTCTAAAAATATCAAATGGACGCAAAAGGCACTCATTTCGTGGAACGACCCATCTATTGTTTTACTGTTTCAGTTACTGTGATCAGTTTAACTTCTGCCAAATCACTATAACTTGTTTACCATACAATTATTTTAAATGAATGTGTCTGGAATGGATGTCTGATATCACAGCCACACACAAAATCACATGCACACCCAGGCACATGCACACCCAGGGACATGCACACCCAGGCACATGCTCACACAAACACACGCAAAGTTCACAACATTTTAAGCTTGAAACCACTATATTATTTTGGTTGAAGTTATTTTATTGATTTGATCTATTTTCCGTGTTCTATGTTGATTTGTGCTGCAGCAGATCTTTGTTCATTGTCCATCCTCTGTATTTTCTATGAAGTGGATGGCTGGTTTGCATCATTTTGTTTTATTACAGACTAATTCAAAGACTTTTAATATATAATCATGGTTTTCATATTATTTTATAGTTGTATGTGTTATTCAGAATCCACAATGCATATTAATGACTTATTTATTTGACTGTTATACTCCCTATATTTTGAGGTAGAAAATGCATAATTTGTAATCAATCTTCCTCTAGTATGTGTTGACTGATTTACACTCAATCTGCTGTGAAGTAATTGTAGACTGATAATACCAGGATTCATTAGTTCAAATGTATAGATCCTTTTAATCTGTACCCTCTCAAATTTCCTTACGTTTGTTTACAATTAATGATTGATGTGTCTGCGTGGAAAGTGCAAGGCCCACCTGTCAATAACATATTTGTAGTAGTTGATTCATGGTATGGTCAACATATTCTAATAATGCCCTCCGGGGAATGCTCTTGGTTTGGAGTTCAACATGAGGCCAGTAGTATTGTTAGATGGAGTGGACTAATGTTTGTCATTTCTGGTCGAACACAAACAAACACTACATTCTTGTAATGCTTCCAGTTTTGTAAATAAATGTTGACCACTGCAATTACAATACTGTATAACTCTCCCTTCATGAGATTCTACCTTTGAAAAATCCATATCAATTTTAGAGCTACTAGCTTGTTTCTTTTCAGTTGGCATTCTACTTCCAATTTATCTTAGAGTTGTGCAAGGCTTTTCCTTTTGGCAGGTAACTCTGATCACTATTGGGCTTTCTCTTTCAGTCACAACAGGGCTCTGCATAACACAACCATTGCCATGTGATTTCAAATAAAGCTCCTTATGTATGGTTTCACTCCAATGCTTATCGACAACACTGGATGCAGCTGGTTTGTAACATACCACCGACGACGTACCACTCCTTTAATGTAGGGCCTAATGCATGAAACGAGAATGCCTGGACTCTCCCATGCTCGTGGTGGAGTGTCCTTAAACAGTTCCCATCAACTGGGTTACAATGGGTTATATTTGCAGTCAGGGAGGAACACACACAGATCACTGCAAGGTGTTTTGGAGAGGTCATGCTGAAATAGGTCAACTTTTATTTGATTATTCTCATGCTAAATGTCCATCTGGACCTTACACACTCAACTTGAACTTATTATGGCCATGTTATTTATTTCCATTCTATGGTTGGAGAATCCAGCCCAGCCTGAGACTTGCCTCTTTGGTTGGAGAGAGAAAGTGAAGCTGCGTATTGATAGGACTTTGTGTGAAGTAGATGGGATATTAAACGTGCCCTCTCAAGGTGGAATGGGCTGGCTGTTTTCGGACAGTCAGAACTGGCCAAGTTGTTTCGATCAATACCCTTTAAAACTCCAGAAAGGAAAAGCCAACTGAAATTGTGAGTTACTCTGAATCCGATCCTCACAATTATTGCATTTTGGAGGACAAATGTTGATCCAATACCGTTGCCTTGGATTTATCAAGTGCTAGGCAAAATAATCAGCAGAAAAAGTACAGTCTGCAGTCAGCAAATGTAAAATGCGCACCAAAAACAATGGAAATGACCTGTCCTGGCCTAGATGCTGAAAGATTTAAGTAAAGCAGATTCCATGAATATGCAAGTCTCATTTATGAAGAGCTTTTGCAGTTTCACAGAACTGGGCTCTTTGAAATCTTTCTTTTTTTTTCTCACTTTCATACGAAGCTGCACAAAAACTGAAGTGTTCTGAGAGTTTCCTAGATTCAGTGATACAGCACAGGCTTTGTTTCCCAACCATGCCAAGACTGATATCAATGTTGCTCTTCAGCTTTTCTCAGAGATGGGTTTCCCTGCCTTTTCTCTCCTGTGTATAGGACTTTTAGTAGTAGAAAGGTATCTGGTATAGCATATTCATATGGTTATATTCTCTAAGTTTGTAGTCTGTATGCTGTTGCTGTTAACATATCTCTATCCTGAACTGTAGAGCGACCTAACTCTTGACGTTAGCGTCTTGTTAGTCTCAGAAATCCCAGACCTGGAGCATTGTTCACATTGTGGGAGGCAACCCGTCTGCCTAGGGAGACTAGCATCTTGTTGATGTTTAACTATCAACAATTGCATAATTGTTTCAACAGTACAACAAGCACAATGCATATTTTCCCTGGTGCTGGGCACACCCTCACACACTTCCGTAGCATCTGTCTTAATGACAAACAGCACTGAGCTGCAGGGGCCAGGGGTGAGAGATATTCAATTAGTGAATGAAATAGAATAGTAGCATTGATTTTGTGATGGCGTGGATGGGTCTGATGGCTTTGTCTTCTACACAGAACAGTTCAGCCAGTCCAATTCCAGCACCCTGGTAACTACATAGATCACCTTGGGATTGGCCTTTGACCCCTCACTTCTACTCAATGATTGTGCCTTTCTACCCACCATCTGTCTAAACTGTCACTTTTAATGTATTAACAACTCTATTGCTGATATAGACTTCAATGTATGTTTAGATGTCAGATACAGCACAGTATAAGTTGTTTGTTTGGGGATTGTTGTCTTTTATATGAAAACAATTACTGAAAAACCAAGGCATGACACAATCATTGTACCATTGTATTCAATAAATAATTCACAATAATTTATTGTACAATTAAAAATGTCATCATTCATTTACATTATCCTTATGCAACTTAATTTGGATACGCAGAAACCCTCAAATGTCATGAAAGCGTGCATGTCTTCATGACATTAGCTAACACATTAGTCAAAATAAAAGGTCAAGACTTATCTTGATATGTGTACCCTCAACGCCAGTGTTAAAAAACAAAAACAGCATTGCCAGGCTCTCAATTAAATGAATCCGAGTTAATAATAGAAATATTCTGTGTTCATTAGTACAGCAGTTGACTGAAACAAGTTGAAATGGACATTCAATATTCAGAGTACAACAAGCAAATTCATTTAATGAACTGAAACAAAAAGTCCTTGACCTGAAGTGTTTATTCTACTCAAATAAAACAGGTACTGTCAACTGCATTATCCATGGTTTACATATCTATTTAGCTTTGGTCTGCTATAATGTGTATGTACACATGAGAAACTATTTCCTTTCGCGTTTGATGCAACCATCATGGTGCAGCTGAGGATAATAGGTCATGATGGGTTTCCTACAAAACAGTTAACCATTTGCCTCATTGAAAGTCATTGATGAATTCTATTTTCAATTTAAACTGTTTCACCCATCATTTAATGGTAACATCTTCCCTCTGTTTCCATTATGGTTACAAATATGGTACGTCAAGGCATTACTTCACGTGAACCGTTACCCTTTTTTCTCCTTAAACTTACTGTATTATAAATGTGCCTTATTTTGAACATGCTTGAATATTTAGTTGTGTGTCTGTACTACAAAATGTGTTTAATGCTACCCCTTGCTACAACATGCACATCTGATGTGTGTGTCTGTGTGTCTGTGTGCGTGGCAGCTTTTGTGTTTATGTGTCAGACGTGATGTGGTCCAAGGCGGAGTACAGAGAAAGCCCGGCGGTGTTTGCGCAGCAGCAGTCGTATCTTTTCGTCGTCCGAGTCGGGATCCAGAGGCTTGTTGTACTCCTCATCTTCCACCTCGTTCTCCGAGGCCTCCCCTCCCTGCTCACCCCGCATCGCCTGGGTGGAGCTGGGCTCTGAGGCACTCTTCTTCCTCCACTTGGTGCGGCGGTTCTGGAACCACACCTGATTTAAATAATTTCTTTACTTAGTGGAATTTCTTATTTTAATTAACCAGCATACATTCAGTTATACAATACTGTAATCCTTTTTACTAAATTAATTCAGATGAAGTGTATAGTCAGTGGATGCATTTAGATCTGTCTATATGGGGACTTTTGCTTTACCTTGACTTGTGACTCTGTCATGCCCAGTGAGTAGGCCAGTCTAGCTCTCTCTGGCCCGGCCAAGTACTTGGTCCGCTCAAAGGTTTTCTCGAGGGCAAATATCTGATGTCCACTGAATGTAGGTCTGGTGTGCTTCTTCCTGCCTGAAATATCCTCTAGATGCCCAATGTCTGGAAATGAAGTATGCATTACACTTATTTTCAATTTACGTCACTTGGAGACTGCAGTGAGGTAAATAATGATGGTCAATTACATATATATTTTTACATATCTGTAAAATATTAGTAGTAGTTAGTCAAATACTCATATTGGAGGAATAAAAATGAATATACAACCAATTGTACAGTATTTTTGGTGTGTTTGTATTGCAGAGATGATCCGATATAATATTAGATACATTTCTCAATACAAACTTTTTTCACATCTTAAAATGTTTTGTGACCTATGCAGCATTATCCTTGCATAGCATGTCATCAGATTCCAGATATTTGTATGTTAAGTGAATGAGTCAGACAAATTCTACGTACACTATCTTTACTGAAAGACTGAATGGTTAGTGATAACCAGTATTTAAACAATGACACATCAAATTACATTATAGATTACAATAGACTGCCATACACTTTATACAAAAATATATTTACACCTTTAACTAACAGAACCTTGATTTAAAAACTTATGAGAAATTAAGTTATTCAAATGTTTTAAGATATTTGTTTTTTAATTCAACAGAGGAGTTACAAAGTAATTTACACCAAATATATTCATTTGTTTAAGCTTTGAGAAAAAACATGATAAGAATCTAGCTAATAATACAGTTCTCTGAGTATTATGGATGGGTGATATAAGCCTTGCCTCAGTCAGTTGGTGTGTGAGTCGTGTGATGTTTAGGTGACTATAGTGCGGAGTTACTCACTGTTATTGCACTGCTGCCTCCCTCCTCTCCACTCGTACCCACTCTCTACCCAGCAGCTGCCACTGCGACCCTTCACGGGGCACTCAGCGCCAGGCTTGGTGAAGCCGCCCAGTGAGGGGTTGTAGTCTGCACGGTTGTAGTAGACCCCCGGGGTGGCCACGGTGCCAAAGCCCCCCATGGTAGGGTATCCAGAGAGCAGGGTAGTAGTGCCCGTAGCACCCATCATGGAACGGCTGAGGATGTCACTGATGCCGTGGGGTGTGCCTGCTGCCTGCAGCTGGCTGTTCAGGCCTGGGTTTAGCTTGTAGTAGGAGTTGGGCACTGAGTACTGACACACAGGTGCCTTTAAGTCCGAGGAGAACTGGTTCAGGCTGTTGTTGAACAGAAAAGACCCCGGAATGTTGGAATCCATGAGAAGTGCCTCCACTTTTAGATTTCACCAACTCACCTAACAAGGTCCAGTCATGAAAAGACCCAGTGCGGCCCACAAAGGTTCACGTTTACCTCTCTCACCAAGACTGGATGAATACGGGTTCGTTGATTGTGTTCTTATTTCTTAATCCAGTCTGTTGATGTTCAAATGATGCTGATGCCAATGTCCCCTATCTGAGGACTAGATTACACCAGGTCACTGGTATCTGCAGAGGTGTCTCTCTAGCTGGCTATGACAGCAGAGGGCTGGTGCCAGCATAAAACCTCTTCACTGTCTTCCTTCACCTGCTTTGTACCATAGTACTGAAGGTGACAGTTCCAAAATCAACATCAGGTGTTGTGAAACCTGAGAAACAGTGTTCACAGTTGCTCCTTAAGACAAATATCTCCTCCCTGCTCTCTCCTCGGGGGTCATAAATAAGCAATATCTTGAAGTGGAGTGGCACCTTGATAAAGAAAGGACATATTAGAATGCTGCCTTGGATTGGTCGGTCCCGCAGCTCTCGTATTTCTATTGGCTCCCGGGACAAAGCCAAGCCTTCTATTGGAAGGCTGCAGATTAATAGAGTTTTGAACAGGTGGAGTGGGAACAAGTTGCTTTTTGATGACCTGCCATGGCTGGCTCTCTGTGGTGCTGAGGCAGAAGCAGCTTCAACACACAGGTTTAGAATTCTTCTGTTTTAGTCCATAGTATGGCGTATGAACGCTAATTTGGGAAAGACTGATATTGTGATGGATCAGCTTTATCGTAAAACAATAGCTCTGTATCATCTTTACCTTTTTTGTAAGATATTGTGAACAGTGGTTATTATAAAATGTATTGATGCACAAAGGAATCATTGGATTTCTCTTTTGCAGTAAGTTTGATTATAATGTTGATACATTCAGTGACTACCCTCTGTCCATTTTATGCATCATATTTAATGGTGTTCTGTATCTCTTCATACTAATTTGATGAATAGATACAAATACATTAGTTTGTCCTTTGTCTATATTGGAATGTATTTAACGCTCTATGGAAATATAAATATAAACATTGAATTTATTAAAAGAGATTATTTCAATCCAACTGTGCATATAAATTCAAATCCTTACTACATGTAGTAGGGTATATTTATTTCAGAAAGTAACAAACAAATTATTATCATCATCATTAACTGGTGTATTTGTAATATGCACACATATAGCTCTGATTTCTGTAGCTGTCTATATAGGCACATTCAAAACACTTTGCTCTTGCCAGGGAAGATGAAAAAGTCAGGGGGAAATGCCAAGGGCATTGCATATTATTGTGTAATCCTGAAGTTTAGAGTTGTCCTGGGGCAATTTAGTGGGAGGAAAGATATAACATGTGACATGTAGATCACTTTTTTGGTTACTCTTTCTCTTTACTATAAATCTGCCAAGTACTTTCCAAAAAAAATTGATTTTAGAACGTACTGTAAATGGTCTGTATCCTGTCACACATAATGCTGAACCTGCCAATTCCACAACCTCTAAAGATACAAGATGTAACTTTTTGGGCAACCCGACCAAATTCACATAGACCTGTTCAATGTAAGTTATTTTTATGCTTCCCGTTCTTATGTCACAGGAAGGCCATAAAGATCATCAAGGACAACAACCACCCGAGCCACTGCCTGTTCACCCCGCTATCATCCAGAAGGCGAGGTCAGTACAGGTGCATCAAAGCTGGGACCGAGAGACTGAAAAACAGCTTCTATCTCAGAGCCATCAGACTGTTAAACAGCCAACACTAACATTGAGTGGCTGCTGCCAACACACTGACTCAACTCCAGCCACTTTAATAATGGGAATTGATGGAAATTGATGTAAAATATATCACTAGCCACTTTAAACAATGCTACTTAATGTAATGTTTACATACCCTACATTATTCATATCATATGTATATGTATATACTGTACTCTATATCATCTACTGTATCTTTATGTAATACATGTATCACTAACCACTTTAAACTATGCCACTTTGTTTACATACCCTACATTACTCATCTCATATGTATATATTGTACTCGATACCATCTACTGCATCTTGCCTATGCCGTTCTGTACCATCACTCATTCATATCTCTTTATGTACATATTCTTTATCCCTTTACACTTGTGTGTATAAGGTAGTAGTTTTAGAATTGTTAGTTAGATTACTCGTTGGTTATTACTGCATTGTCGGAACTAGAAGCACAACATTTCGCTACACTCGCATTAACATCTGCTAACCATGTGTATGTGACAAATAGATTTGATTTAAATGTGTTTTTTTGCATCTTATACTTTCAGTTTTGTACACCACCTTCAAACACAATCTTTTGGGTTATGGAAAATATATTTCACAGCGGTTTAGATGGTATAATGATTCTCTACACTATGAGTGCTTGTTTTGTCACAAACTGAAACTAGGCAAACTATTAGAATTTTAGCAACTATGAATTGGAGAAGTGATTTCTGCATTTCTACACACCACCTCAGTCACCAGATGACTTCCAGCCAGAACATGAGGCCTACCCATCAGGCAACACACCACCTCAGTCACCAGATGACTTGCAGCCAGAACATGAGACCTACCCATCAGGCAACACACCACCTCAGTCACCAGATGACTTGCAGCCAGAACATGAGGCCTACCCATCAGGCAACACACCACCTCAGTCACCAGGTGACTTGCAGCCAGAACATGAGGCCTACCCATCAGGCAACACATCACCTCAGTCACCAGATGACTTGCAGCCAGAACATGAGACCTACCCATCAGGCAACACATCACCTCAGTCACCAGATGACCTGCAGCCAGAACATGAGGCCTACCCATCAGGCAACACATCACCTCAGTAACCAGATGACCTGCAGCCAGAACATGAGGCCAACCCATCAGGCAACACACCACCTCAGTCACCAGATGACTTGCAGCCAGAACATGAGGCCTACCCATCAGGCAACACACCACCTCAGTAACCAGATGACTTGCAGCCAGAACATGAGGCCTACCCATCAGGCAACACACCACCTCAGTCACCAGATGACTTGCAGCCAGAACATGAGGCCTACCCATCAGGCAACACACCACCTCAGTCACCAGATGACTTCCAGCCAGAACATGAGGCCTACCCATCAGGCAACACACCACCTCAGTCACCAGATGACTTGCAGCCAGAACATGAGGCCTCACCAGATGACCCATCAGGCAACACACCACCTCAGTCCAGATGACTTGCAGCCAGAACATGAGACCTCAGGCAACACACCACCCAGATGATCAGGCAACAGGCACCACCTCAGTCACCAGATGACTTGAACAGCCTACCCATCAGGCAACACACCACCTCAACAGATGATGAGGCCTACCCATCAGGCAACACACCACCTCAGTCACCAGATGACTTGCAGCCAGAACATGAGGCCTACCCATCAGGCAACACACCACCTCAGTCACCAGATGACTTGCAGCCAGAACATGAGGCCTACCCATCAGGCAACACACCACCTCAGTCACCAGGTGACTTGCAGCCAGAACATGAGGCCTACCCATCAGGCAACACACCACCTCAGTCACCAGATGACTTGCAGCCAGAACATGAGGCCTACCCATCAGGCAACACATCACCTCAGTCACCAGATGACTTGCAGCCAGAACATGAGGCCTACCCATCAGGCAACACACCACCTCAGTCACCAGATGACTTGCAGCCAGAACATGAGGCCTACCCATCAGGCAACACACCACCTCAGTCACCAGATGACCTACCCATCAGGCAACACACCACCTCAGTCACCAGATGACTTGCAGCCAGCAGCAACACACCACCTCAGTCACCTTGCAGCCTGAACATGAGACCTACCCATCAGGCAACACACCACCTCAGTCACCAGATGACTTGCAGCCAGAACATGAGGCCTACCCATCAGGCAACACACCACCTCAGTCACCAGATGACTTGCAGCCAGAACATGAGGCCTACCCATCAGGCAACACACCACCTCAGAACATGAGGCCACCCATCAGATGACTTGCAGCCAGAACATGAGGCCTACCCATCAGGCAACACACCACCTCAGTCACCAGATGACTTGCAGCCAGAACATGAGGCCTACCCATCAGGCAACACACCACCTCAGTCACCAGATGACTTGCAGCCAGAACATGAGGCCTACCCATCAGGCAACACACCACCTCAGTCACCAGATGACTTGCAGCCAGAACATGAGGCCTACCCATCAGGCAACACACACAGTCACCTCAGTCACCAGATGACTTGCAGCCAGAACATGAGACCTACCCATCAGGCAACACACCACCTCAGTCACCAGATGACTTGCAGCCAGAACATGAGGCCTACCCAGTCACCAGATGACTTGCAGCCAGAACATGAGGCCTACCCATCAGGCAACACACCACCTCAGTCACCAGATGACTTGCAGCCAGAACATGAGGCCTACCCATCAGGCAACACACCACCTCAGTCACCAGATGACTTGCAGCCAGAACATGAGGCCTACCCATCAGGCAACACACCACCTCAGTCAGATGACTTGCAGCCAGAACATGACCCATTGTCACCAGATGACTTGCCAGAACATGAGGCCTACCCATCAGGCAACACACCACCTCAGTCACCAGATGACTTGCAGCCAGAACATGAGACCTACCCATCAGGCAACACATCACCTCAGTCACCAGATGACCTGAACAGCCAGAACATGAGGCCTACCCATCAGGCAACACATCACCTCAGTCACCAGATGACTTGCAGCCAGAACATGAGGCCAACCCATCAGGCAACACACCACCCAGTCACCAGTCACCAGATGACTCAGTCACCAGCCAGAACATGAGGCCTACCCATCAGGCAACACACCACCTCAGTCACCAGATGACTTGCAGCCAGAACATGAGACCTACCCATCAGGCAACACACCACCTCAGCAACACACCACCCTCAGCAACACACCACCTCAGTCACCAGATGACTTGCAGAACATGAGCCAGAACATGAGGCCTACCCATCAGGCAACACACCACCTCAGTCACCAGATGACTTGCAGCCAGAACATGAGGCCTACCCATCAGGCAACACACCACCTCAGTCACCAGATGACTTGCAGCCAGAACATGAGGCCTACCCATCAGGCAACACACCACCTCAGTCACCAGATGACTTGCAGCCAGAACATGAGGCCTACCCATCAGGCAACACACCACCTCAGTCACCAGATGACTTCCAGCCAGAACATGAGGCCTACCCATCAGGCAACACACCACCTCAGTCACCAGATGACTTGCAGCCAGAACATGAGGCCTACCCATCAGGCAACACACCACCTCAGTCACCAGATGACTTGCAGCCAGAACATGAGGCCTACCCATCAGGCAACACACCACCTCAGTCACCAGATGACTTCAGCCAGAACATGAGCCTACCCATCAGGCAACACACCACTTGCAGCCAGAACATGAGGCCTACCCATCAGGCAACACACCACCTCAGTCACCAGATGACTTGCAGCACCTCAGTCACCAGATGACTTGCAGCCAGAACATGAGGCCTACCCATCAGGCAACAGTCACCAGATGACCTGCAGCCAGTCACCCATCAGGCAACACACCATGACTTGCAGCCAGAACATGAGCAACACACCACCTCAGTCACCAGATGACCCAGCCAGAACATGAGGCAACAGGCAACACACCCTCAGTCACCAGATGACTTGCAGCCAGAACATGAGGCCTACCCATCAGGCAACACACCACCTCAGTCACCAGATGACTTGCAGCCAGAACATGAGACCTACCCATCAGGCAACACACCACCTCAGTCACCAGATGACTTGCAGCCAGAACATGAGGCCTACCCATCAGGCAACACACCACCTCAGTCACCAGATGACTTGCAGCCAGAACATGAGGCCTACCCATCAGGCAACACACCACCTCAGTCACCAGATGACTTGCAGCCAGAACATGAGGCCTACCCATCAGGCAACACACCACCTCAGTCACCAGATGACTTGCAGCCAGAACATGAGGCCTACCCATCAGGCAACACACCACCTCAGTCACCAGATGACTTGCAGCCAGAACATGAGACCTACCCATCAGGCAGTCACCAGATGACTTGCAGCCAGAACATGACACATCACCTCAGTCACCAGATGACTTGAACAGCCAGAACATGAGGCCTACCCATCAGGCAACACACCACCTCAGTCACCAGATGACTTGAACAGCCAGAACAGATGATGAGGAACCTCAGGCAACACACCACCCATCAGGCAACACACCACCTCAGTCACCAGATGACTTGCAGCCAGAACATGAGGCCTACCCATCAGGCAACACACCACCTCAGTCACCAGATGACTTGCAGCCAGAACATGAGACCTACCCATCAGGCAACACACCACCTCAGTCACCAGATGACTTGCAGCCAGAACATGAGGCCTACCCATCAGGCAACACATCACCTCAGTCACCAGATGACCTGCAGCCAGAACATGAGACCAACATACCACCTCAGTCACCAGATGACCTGCAGCCAGAACATGAGGCCAACATACCTGCCCCTAACTTACCTGCCACTGATGCACACCCTGATACCCCTTCCTCATCGTCTGCAACAGGAATGAGAAGTCAAATACTTGATGGAAGGAAAAAGGTTGGAAGAGGTCGCTCAAAAACACACAGAGATCGTTGCATGGCAAATGTCAAACTTGATAAAACTTTACGGAAAGCTGAAAAATACCCCAAAAAAGGTATGATCCACTGATGAAGAAAATGGAGAGACAAGATTCCCCAAAGACAAAGACAAAACAGCAAATGAAGGGAACTCCTAAGAACTTAAGAAGGAATTTCTTGTTTCAAAATGCCATCATTGCAGAGTTAAAGCAAAAGTATCAAAAACTGTGCAGTTGGCTTCAAAAATGCTCAGAGGCAACACCCTGAGAAAGTATGGCCTGGTCAGAGGGCAAATGAAAACAGGCCAACAAGTTTTCAACACTCCATGAAAAAGCAGTGTAACATAATTAGCACAGCCACAGAAAATAAAAAAAATCACTAGATTCTGTGAACGTGATGTCAACAGTAGAGTAACAACAGGAAAAAAGGACACACTAACGAGGAACAAGAAAAAGCAGAAGCGCTTATTGAATGGCACAATTGAGGACCTTTATCAGAATTTTAAGAGTGACAAATCTGAGATTAAAATGTACAACTATGAATTCTGCAAAATAAGTCATTTTTGGGTTGTCAAGCCATCAATCCAAGATAGGGACACATGCCTCTGCAAAACCCACGCCAACCTCCAGTTCATGGCGGACAAACTACAGCATCACAAACTGATCAGCTGCAGAAACATTGAGAACCTTATTGCATATTTGTGCTGTGAGAACCTGAAGAAAGAGTGCATGTACACAGAGTGCTCCTTTTGCCAAGCAAAAGAGCTTAAAACATCTGACTGTGATGCTGATGAGCAGACATGGTGGTTTGAGTAGGAAAATAAAGCTGAAGAGAGAGAAGGAAAAACAAAGAGGGAAACATGGAGAAGTTCACTGTCCATTTGACAGTAAAAGAAAAAGTGTGTGGCACACTGAATATTCTACTGGAGGACTTCTCCAAAGGATTAAAAGAGAAGTTGGGGAAACACGTGTACAACATGCGACATCAATACTCCAAACTAAGGGAATTAAAAGAGAATCTGCAGAAAGAGTAGATCCTCATGCATATTGACTTTGCAGAGAACTACCTGTGTAAATACACCAGTGAAATCCAGGCAGTTCACTTTTGTGATTCTCGCAAGCAGGTGACCCTCCACACCTGTGTTGGCATTCCACAAATGATACAGTTTCACTTTGCTCACTGAGCCCTTTTATGTGGATGACCCCTATGCAATCTGGGCCCATCTCTCAAAAACACTGGCCTACTTCATTGAGCTCTGCCCATTGGCTACTTTTGGAACCTTACTTTGGCTTAAATTAATTAAATGTCTAACAATAGTTGTTGTTCAAAATGTTTGCAATAAAATATTGTTTTCATACATTGTTTTTACATAAATGTCCTTGAAAGTCTGAGGTGAAATAAATGCTGGCAAGCTACTTAGCATAAGAAAATGTCTGCTAGCATAGCTAGCTAAACCCCAGTTAGCAGGGTTAGGGTCAGGGGTCAGTGTTAGAATAGGGGCCAGGGTTAGGATTAGAATAGGGGTTAGGGTCAGAATAGGGGTTAGGGTTAGGTTAGGGCCAGAATAGAAGTTAGGGTTAGATTGGTTTTTAGGAGCATATACCCATGTGGGTAATTAAAAGATGAACTGAGATCCACACTCCAGTCCAGTTGGTAGTGGTAATGCACCTTAAAGTTGGTTTCCAACTGCCATATAAAGTCCAAAGAAGAAGAAGCCTGAAGCAGGAGAGATTACTAGAAACACACTTTTATCCTTTTATCTGTGGATTAATTGTCGGAGTAGAGGACCTTGTGCACTTCAGGTGAAATAATAACCCAATGTTTATATCCCAAGACAAATTAGCTAGCAAAAGCAAGCTAGCTAGCTAAATAGATATAAATGTTTAATGCTTTTCGACCTGTCCCCAAATTTGTAAGTTGGTTCAGAGTTCGTTTTGACATTTCAACCTGCGTGTCCTGAACGTATCCGGTGTGGGTGGACAAAATCGACATGCACGCACGTGGACGCACGCACACGAGCGGTCTGGTCAGCATATTAGGAATTTGTGAAAATTCTATAGTGATGTAGAGTGGTAAACGGCCATGCGTTTGGACAATTAATGGACACTGAAGTAAATAAAACATCGGTCTTGTCCTGGACCGTGCCATAGCCAATCAAATCTACAGTAGGCCTGTATACTAATAAACCATTTGCAACATGGGCCTGCCATCATTCCCTTTGAACTGGACTGTGTGTTTACAGGCAGTAGCAACAGCACGACTTTAGATCATTAGATCACAAAAAAATACACTAATGGATTTCTGCAAATATGTAAATATCATAGGAGTCCTCTTTTTATTATTTTTTATTTTATTTAACGAGATAATTTGGGATCTTACATTTGGGAACTTCACAGTCCTTCCTATTGATCAAACAATCATGAAAAGATAGGCTCTCTTTCAGTTGCTTATGCATATCAACAACTAATGCTAGCCAGAGCTAGATGAGCCACAATCTAACAAAGGAACAGTAGATAAACCCTCTCTAACTTTTTAAGATAGTTGGCCGTCAAAATGCCACTGATAAACGATGGGGAATATTAGCCTGCTCGTCCTACTGCAGCTTGCCTGCCAATGCATGCTTGTCCCAACCCGCGTTTTGACAACAGAATGGGAACTTGCCTGCCTGCCTGCCTGCCAAAAACATTTGATTGACAACTAAGAGATATGCTAACTGTGGATAACAGTTATTCAAGTTAAGCATGATGTCATAAGCATGATGACATCAAAAGCAAAACATGCATTCAAATCATTTTAGAGAGCAAAATTCTATGACAGATGATTAAATCAATTATTTGAAAATTAATGCAAAAACATATTTTCAGTTCAACTTTCCCAACAACCAATCCTATTGAATCCACTTTACCTACACTCTAGCCACTGCCAGCCATAGTGAAAGATTTGACTGTATGTTTGCCCAGAGTGAGTGTGAGTGAGTCTGCATATGTCCTCACAGGTGATGGGGAGGCACATTATGGAGAAGCTCCTGTACAGATTGCAGCAGGCCATGCAACACCTTCCTCTGGATCTTGATTACTTACAGTTTGTCTACACCATTGAGATTATATTTATCAGCTCACTAGAAAATCAAGTAGACTTGCCTCGAGGTAGTGCAGGGCCTCTCCAACCTTTATAGTGTAGTTAATACTGAAATGGAAGAAATATGTGCACCATCAATTGTTGTTGATGAGTTGGATGGCGAAATGGGACTTCCTTTTAAACTGTCAGAACAGCACCTTCGACAGCTGATTGAAATGGATCTGCCTGTACCTTGCATCGCCAAACTGCTTGGCATCTCAACACAAACTGACCAATGCAGAATACAGGTATACGGTATCGTGGTGAGGGGAAGATAAAGCCAAATGATAGATGAGGAGCTGGAAAATCTGGTGGCCACAATCAAGTCAAGTTCACCACAATTAGGATGGTGAGAGAATGTCTGAAAGCACTGGGTCATCGAGTCCAGTGGACCCGAGTATCGGACTCAGTTATCGTGTAGATGCTGCAGGAATTACAGGAAAGAATGGCACAACTTGGATGTGTTGTCAGAAGAACACACTCTGTTCTGGGTCCTCTTTCCCTCATACATGTGGACACCAAACAGAAGTTGATCAGGTAAGCTTAGACCCCCTTCAGTTCGGGGGTACACATTTAGTCATGTAACTCATAGCCCATACAATGCTGCCTATGTTATATTTTACCGCAATATGGCTGATTTGGCGAGTATACAAAACTGTCCAAAATGGTCTTTCAACAGATATGGCTTTGTAATATTTGGTGGTATAGACAGCTTCTCAAGAAAGGTAACCGATTGATCTCCCATCGTAATGTTTGTCTGACTCAATGTGGATCACCTAACATTTACTTATTGTTTTGTATTACACAATCAGATTATTATTATTATTACTTATTGAGAATTTCAATAAGCATTTTTCTACGGCTGGCCATGCTTTCCACCTGGCTACCCCTACCCCGGTCAACAGCACAGTACCCCCCAGCAACTCGCCCAGGCCTTCCCCATTTCTCCTTCTCCCAAATCCAGTCAGCTGATGTTCTGAAAGAGCTGCAAAACCTGGACCCCTACAAATCAGCCAGGCTAGACAATCTGGACCCTTTCTTTCTAAAAATTATCTGCCGAAATTGTTGCAACCCCTATTACTAGCCTGTTCAACCTCTCTTTCGTGTCGTCTGAGATTCCCAAAGATTGGAAAGCAGCTGCTGTCATCCCCCTCTTCAAGGGGGGGGAACTCTTGACCCAAACTGCTAGAGACCTATATCTATCCTACCCTGCCTTTCTAAGGTCTTCAAAAACCAAGTCAACAAACAGATTACCGACCATTTTGAATCCCACCGCACCTTCTCCACTATGCAATCTGGTTTCAGAGCTGGTCATGGGTGCACCTTAGCCACGCTCAAGGTCCTAAACGATATCTTAACCGCCATCGTTAAGAAACAATACTGTGCAGCCATATTCATTGACCTGGCCAAGGCTTTCGACTCTGTCAATCACCACATCCTTATCGGCAGACTCGATAGCCTTGGTTTCTCAAATGATTGCCTCGCCTGGTTCACCAACTACTTATCTGATAGAGTTCAGTGTGTCAAATAGGAGGGCCTATTGTCCGGGCCTCTGGCAGTCTCTATGGGGGTGCCACAGGGTTTAATTCTTGGACCGACTCTCTTCTCTGTATACATCAATGATGTTGCTCTTGCTGCTGGTGAGTCTCTGATCCACCTCTACGCAGACGACACCATTTTGTATACTTCTGGCCCTTCTTTGGACACTGTGTTAACGACCCTCCAGACGAGCTTCAATGCCATACAACTCTCCTTCCGTGGCCTCCAATTGCTCTTAAATACAAGTAAAAACTAAATGCATGCCCTTCAACCGATCGCTGCCTGCACCTGCCCGCCCATCCAACATCACTACTCTGGACGGTTCTGACTTAGAATATGTGGACAACTACAAATACCTAGGTGTCTGCAGTCTATCACACTGCCATCTGTTTTGTTACCAAAGCCCCATATCCTACCCACCACTGCGACCTGTACGCTCTCATTGGCTGGCCCTTGCTTCGTCGCCAAACCCACTAGCTCCAGGTCATCTACAAGACCCTGCTAGGTAAAGTCCCCCCTTATCTCAGCTCGCTGGTCACCATAGCAACACCCACCTGTAGCACGCGCTGCAGCAGGTATATCTCTCTGGTCACCCCCAAAACCTCTCCTTCCAGTTCTCTGCTGCCAATGACTGGAACGAACTACAAAAATCTCTGAAACTGGAAACACGTATCTCCCTCACTAGCTTTAAGAACCAGCTGTCAGAGCAGCTCACAGATTACTGCACCTGTACATAGCCCATCTATAATTTAGCCCAAACAACTACCTCCCCCCTACTGTATTTATTTATTTTGCTCCTTTCCACCACATTATTTCTATCTCTACTTTGCACATTCTTCCACTGCAAATCTACCATTCCAGTGTTTTACTTGCTATATTGTATTTACTTTGCCACCATGGCCTTTTTTTGCATTTACCTCCCTTATCTCACCTCATTTGCTCACATTGTATATAGACTTATTTTTTTCTACTGTATTATTGATTGTATGTTTGTTTTACTCCATGTGTAACTCTGTGTTGTTGTATGTGTCGAACTGCTTTGCTTTATCTTGGCCAGGTCGCAATTGTAAATGGGAACTTGCCTACCTTGTTAACTTCTTGCGTCGAGCCATCCCGGATCCGGTATCGTGACTACAGCCTCAAGCTCATTACCATAACGCAACGTTAACTATTCATGAAAATTGCAAATGAAATGAAATGAATCTATTTGCTCTCAAGCTTAGCCTTTTGATAACAACACTGTCATTTCAGATTTTCAAAATATGCTTCTCAACCATTGCAAAACAAGCATTTGTGTAACAGTATTGATAGCTAACGTAGCATTTAGCGTTAGCATTCAGCAGGCAACATTTTCCACAAAAACCAGAAAAAGCATTCAAATAAAATAATTTACCTTTGAAGAACTTCAGATGTTTTCAATGAGGAGACTCTGTTAGATAGCAAATGTTCCGTTTTTACAAAAAATATTATTTGTGTCGACTAATCGCTCCGTTTTGTTCATCACATTTGGGGAGGGAAAAAAAAAATATATATATTAAGTCATTAAAACGCGAACTTTTTTCCAAATTAACTCCATAATATCGACAGAAACATGGGAAACCGATGTTTAGAATCAATCCTCAAGGTGTTTTTCACATATCTATCGACGATAAAATCCATCGTGGCAGTTTACTTTCTCTTCTGAAGAAATGGAACGCGCATGGACCTACAGATTATGCACACAGGACACCGGGCGGGACACCAGGTAAATGTAGTCTCTTATGGTCAATCTTCCAATGATATGCCTACAAACACGTCACAATGCTGCAGACACCTCGGGGAATAGACAGAAACCGCAGGCTCATTCCTGGCGCATTCACAGCCATATAAGGAGACATTGGAACACAGCGCCTTCAGAATCTGGGGCATTTCCTGTATGAAACTTCATCTTGGTTTCGCCTGTTGCATTAGTTCTGGGGCACGCACAGATAATATCTTTGCAGTTTTGGAGACGTCAGAGTTTTGTCTTTCCAAGGCTGTCAATTCCATGCATAATCGAGCATCTTTTCGTCACAAAATATCGCGCTTAAAACGGGCACGTCTTTTTATCCAATAATGACATAGCGCACCCATAGATTGAAGAGGTTAAATAAAGGTGAAATAAATAAATAAAAGATTCATAATGATATCCTACAAAATCAAATCAAATCAAATTGTATTTGTCACATACACACGGTTAGCAGATGTTAATGCACGTGTAGCAAAATGCTTTGCTTCTAGTTCCGACCATGCAGTAATATCTAACAAGTAATCTAACAATTTCACAACAACTGCCTTATACACACAAGTGTAAAGGAAGTGTAAAGGAATGAATAAGAATGTACATAAAAATATATATGGATGATCGATTGGCGAACGGCATAGGAAAGATGCGGTAGATGGTATAGAGTACAGTATATACATTTGAGATACATTTATTACATCCAATTTTTAATTATTATTATGTACCTCGGTGCAGCAACCAATAACAAAGCCTCAACTGCCATTGGTTTCTTCCTGGAGTCTGTAGAGAAGCATGACTTTCCATTAAAGTAACAGCATTCCCTAAGTAGTGCTGTGTGGAATCAGGCATTTGTATATGGACACCGTTGGTTGCTTTGTATATGGTCTCGAATCAGACCATATGCCAGGTCTGCCTGAGGCCTTGTCTATCAAGACAAATATATATTTATGTTGACCAAATTTGACCAAATAGAAGAGCGTGATTGAATTACACCTTGAATTATGATGAACAGTTGTCTTGATTATAATCCTAGTGTCTGTCTGTATGTCAACATCTAGGGTGAGAGCAGACCAAGGCATGGAGAATGTGGACATCGCAAGATGCATGTTTCATGTTCGTGGTCGTGGCAGGGGAAGCTTTATCTCAGGTAAGAGTGTTCACAATCAACAGTAATTTCCACCACTTTGTGTGTGCTGAATACATAGATTATGACCACATATTATTGAAATTTGAACGGTGCTACACTTTCTAGAGTCTAGTTAGGCAGGTGGTTTATACCTCAATTATAATCCCTGCACTGAGTAGAGTAGACAAGCTGTGATGTTTCATGCATAACTGGAGATTAAATGCTTTGCAAAAGAGTGCGTTATTCAATCAAGGAGTGCCTCATAGTCCACGATTCCATTCACATTTTTTAGGCAAGTAAAGTCATACCTTAAAAAAGAATGACAGCTGTGATGGAAACAGTAGGTTTTGGTACAATTTGATAAATGCCGACATATCATTTGTTCGTTGGACATGGTGCAATCTTTTTGCGAGAAATGGCGGTGGAAACGCCTTTATGTGCAAATATTGCTATAATAGCCATCATATCGAATTAAACTTAGTCACGTGATGATACAGTATGTCCACAGTATGTCTGTGGTCCTCCCACTATGCCTCGGGAAACCATGCAGTTTATTAGGCTACAGATGAAATAAATGATGAACTTCACAGGGTGGTGAAAGTGCACAATGATCTTGACTCTCCTTTCCAATAGATATTTAGGGTCTTATTCTGGTTACATGATGATCGATACTTGGCTGCCATTTGACAAATAAAAAGAATCTCATTCTTATCCATGATAATCTCATCATCTAGTCTAGCCTACCCACACAGCCTACAGTGTGTGAAGTTGTTGCAAGCTGTTGGCTAGAGTGCACGTACCAAGACCAGAGTGGGCACGTTTGCTATTTAATGCAACCATTTGTTTAAAAAACCTTCGGGTGAGTTGAAAATGTGATGGATTTTGTGTAGAGTGCGTCATCACGCACTGATTTCGTATCTTCAACAAGTCATTTTGGAGGAATCACCACCGTTGGACAAATTTGCATATTTTCTTTATGCAGAATTTAGAATATTTGCATGAAAATTTGAATGGAAACCTAGCTATAGAATCCAATGTCAATTTAGAAACCGTTAAATTCAACAGGAGACGGTAAAGTAGAAATGCAACGTGCTTTAGAATACTTTGACCAATTACATCTTCTTATGCTTAGAAAGGTTAAAATAATAGTAATGACTTGTATAGGACAGAGGACTGGGTATGATGTTGAATGTTATGTTGCTTCAAATGTTCTCTCATATGCTTACAGATTTGAACAGTTATGGCGGAACGTGTGGATGACCGTGTCAAACCTATTTTACAATGTCCTACACAGTTGCTCAACAGCCTTCACCTATTCTGGGCGCACTGTATTCCTCTCGCACCTCCAAGCAGACAGACACCTTTACTAATGGATGGGATAAACATTCTTTGCACACCGAACAAAATCTGACCCCCAATCAGATATGGGAAATGGGACAAGCACAGAATCCTGTCACCTTCCCTGGCAATGTGGAGGTATAAATTTAAGGAGCCACTATGAAAAATGTAATGAAGTCTTATCTTAAAAAATGTGGTTGTTTGTATATTAACATGATTTTCCATGTTTAGGATTTTGTCACACCCTAATCTGTTTCACCTGTCTTTGTGCTTGTCTCCACCCCCCTCCAGGTGTCTCCCATTTGCCCCATTTTCCCTGTGTATTTCTATCTGTGTTCTGTTTGTCTGTTGCCAGTTTGCCTTGTCTCATTAAGCCTACCAGCAGTTTTCCTGTACTCCTGTAGTCGCACGGGTCCTTGGTTTCTTGTTTTCCCGGTTTTGACCATTCTGCTTTCCCTGAGCCTGCCTGCCGTTCTGTACCTTGTGACACTGCCCTGGATTACTGACGCCTGCCTGCCCGAGCCTGCCTGCCTGCCTGCCCCGCTGCCCGCCCCCGAGCCTGCCTGCCCGCCTCCTGCCCCGCTGCCTCCGTCCGCCCGCCCCCCGAGCCTGCCTGCCTGCCTGCCCGCCCGCCCGCCCGCCCCGAGCCTGCCTGCCTGCCCTGAGCCAACACTAAATTTGTTAGTGTTAATATTTGTATGAAAATAGCGTTGAACAGTTCGATAGCTTGATGCTAAACAAAGTTAGCTTGGCTAAGTGCTATAGTATTTAGCTCTAGCCTAGTTGGTTTTATTCAATGTCAGCTTAATGTGATTGTTGTAGCATTGCTTCGCATAGGTGTCCAGTAATTTAGAGGGTTTTTTCTCTCTAAATTGAGAAATAGTACAGTGAGTTGTATGTATGGTGACTTCACGTTTGGATGAACGGATCAGCGGGACTGCATGGGCAAGTCCCTTGACAGGTACCAGGAATGGTGGAAGGACAATCTGAAGGTAATTATCTTTGCACACAGCAGTGTCCAGGCCTCCCGAGTATTCACTCTAGCTGCTGCTAATGGGGATCCATAATAAATACAAATAGCCTAGATCACTTTATATAATCTGGACTGTTGTTTTTTCTAAGGCTAAGCAAACAAGGGGAAGCATGTGCTTTTTTGCCCGTCTCTAAATCAAATCAGGTTAGGCCTAAATCCTCACATAGCCCCTCAATTCAAGCCCTGCTTTTAACCATAAGACATCTCCACAGAAATGTATAGCCTAAGGATTGCATGGTGGCAGTGATTGTGTCTGTTAAACCAGTAAACTGGGAATTTGGGGAAAAACGTGTACATGTCACATGACATGCGCGTGACGTGAACACGTCGGCAGTTTGACGCTTTAAAAGAAACTTGTCTCCATTGACAGTTCATGTTAATTCATGACGGTATTTTATGGCAGGAAGACGTTAGGTGACTTGGTGAGAGGTATCAGTAGCTTCACTAGGCTGAATTCTGGCCTCAATCACTCCCCATAGAGCACTGCAGCAGAACAGCTTAATCCGCTATTGGCACAATCACATGAGTGAGAGTAGACAGACAGAGCTTCATAACACATTTTTACCCGTTGTAGGTAGGCTATTTAGATTGTATTAATGGAGGCAAAACATATTAGCACAGTAGAACTGATGAACATCAAGAAATAATGACAACAAAGCAATGGAAAACGACTTTGGGCGCACTAGAGGACATTAGATAAATTCGCTCGGAAGTGGTTTAAACCATGTCAACTTCGCTTATGGAAAACTGTTTTATGCATGCTCAGTTCTTGGGTCTCGCCGACTGCACAAGTGCCAATTTGTTGCACAAGTGCAAGGTTATGGAAGTGGAAGTCCCTCGCGTGCATCTTTTATGAGGAAAAGTCCTCAGTGAAACTGACGTTGAATATGGATAAGGATACATTTGCACCTGTTGGCCATTGAGTAGCCTATTAATTTATATGCCGTTGTAGGCTACCATTTGATACAATAAATATATTGAAATGAAGATATCACTGGAGTTATTGCAAATCAATTTGAGCCACTTGTGTAGCCTACCTAGAGCTGGCAAACTGATTTAATAAATAGCCTATAACATCAGTTTATTGTTGTTGTAGCTGGCTCCTTTGTAAGCTTGAAGTGAAGTTTCGTCAAATGAATGGCCATGTTTAGTTAAATAAATTGGAAGTTGCCAAAGCTCTATTGCAATTACCGATCAGGGAACAGTCCGTCAGATTAGGCTACAAAAGAAACACTGGCAGTTGTTGACAAGCATATTCAGTTCATATATCTATTATTAATATTTAATTCAGTGATTAAAATTACGACCTCATCCTCTGTAGACTATTCCAGCGTGATATTGGGAAACACAAGCAATTCTTACTACCTCAAAATAAATTAGAACTAAGCAAGCTGCTAAATCGGAAGTTATGAATGTAACTATGGTTCTAGGAATACCTGGAAGACAGTCAGTACGGTTGAAAGTATAGATTATATTCCTCGTGGTCCGAGCAGGTCGAGTAATAATGACGACAAAGTCACCCCGTTGATGTGAAACCTTGGGAGGACAAGCCCCTACAGTTCATATAAAACCATGCATCAAACCACGCACTGTCTCAGAGAATTTTCTCGCCCAAAGTTTCCAAGTGACAGGAAAGTACTGTCACTTCCAGGTATTTGTAGAACCATAGTTACATTCGTAACTTCCATTTTACTTCATACCTTATAGACCTTCAGGGGGACGCCTCTCCCAGGATGTGGTGACACTTCTGGTCGAGTGACATATCACACCTTCTAAGACAGGGAGCCTTACACCCTTGTAGGCCTGAGAGATGACATTCACAAACTAGCCTCTGTGTGGCCTTTTTACTTCCCACTGAAGCACAGAAACATCTGGTCTGACTTCCTGTAGTGCTCCAAATCTTGCATATAGCATTCAGCCACGGGGCAAAAAAGCAGTCCGGGGACCACTGGGAGCTTTCTCAGCATCCATTTGGAGTCATCGGACACTGGGGCTTGGGCGAGCCAGACCTGGCAACGAATCACAACTAGGGTTGACATGAGTATGACTAGCTCTAGGTCATGAACTCAAATGCTTGAAGAGATGCATCGTTCAAGTTGCAGAGGTCCAGGTCTGCGTGCTCTGGCTGGAGCACCCTCTTCTGTTCTAGCATGACAACTGAGAGAGTTCCCAATGCGGGCCGCTGTGTCGTAGGACCGTGACAGTAGCTCATCTGTGGCCCTGCACTGTCATCCTTCAGGGCTTCATCTGGGGAGAACATCAGCTCTGCTATGCATTCATCCACCTTAGGCATATGGTCCAGCTCATGTTGTTTTGTGTTGCGCATGGCAAATAGCATCATACTGTCCTTGCTGTGGTGGGCGAGAGCCAGCAGGTCGGCCCAGCATCTCTGAAACGAAGAAAAGTTGGTGAAAGTGCCTCACTGAACTGTGTAGCTGCCATGGCTGTGGCTTGAGGGTCATCAAGCAAGCTCTAGCCTAGCTAAGGCCACACAGGACAGAGTGTAGGGAAGCAGAGCGTTCTTTTGACTCTGTGTGATCAGACCCTCGGAATGACTCTTCTAACCCATCTTTAGCATAGAGACTGAATGTGTCCACAACACTGGTTAGCACCTCCTTCGCCATGTTGGGTGTGTCGCCATCCTGGTCACTAAAGTGCCGTTTGGATGCCCGAGTGGAGAGCAGGTCATCATCACGGCTATCTGAGTCCTCTGTTGCATCCCCCATGTCTGAAGGAAGTGCTATAGGGCCCCAACTCAGGGCTTGAAGGAGCGCAAAAGCGTTTTTTGCTGCTCTATCTCAGAGGATAAGGAATCGACCTTCCGTGTGAGGATCTTATTTTTGAAGTTTTTCACCGGGGAGGCACCATCGGTTTCGTGGGCATTCCCTCTTTTGGTGGCTCTAGGTGGGTCCTGGCGAATAATGCCGCACGCTGTTAAATTATCTGTGAAAACCAGGCCTTCAAATCTGTCTAGCCGCACTTCCCTCACCTTCATAGACAGGAGGGGTCAGTAAGGGCATCATGCAGGTGGCCAACAACTAGGCAGGCAGGGCACAGGTCATGACCATCTTCTGCTCATAGTTCAGCTCCACAAGAGGAGGAGCCGTGCATGCCTAGCATCATGTTGATGTGGGTTTCTCTCAGCTCAAAATTTGAAGATTTTTTGAAAATATATATTTCTTATGCAATATACTGATGAATCAAATGAACTAATATAATAGTAACCAGAGACTGTATTACAACAGCTACCACAATACACAGTAAAGGTAGAGAGCTACAATAATCTGATGGGAGTTGTACAGCACCCACCAAATAATTTTGGGTGAGTTATGACCACAGGGCTGGAGCGGGAGAGATATCAAATATGCGAAACATGCATGAATGGCTGTCATTTGATAAGCCAAGCTGACAACACACAGTGGCAGCTAGGTGGAGTTGGTAAGCTAGCTGACGCCACACAGTGGCAGCTAAGTTGAATTGGTAAACTAGCTAGATAGCTTGTAGCATGCTAGTATTACCAGGGAAGAGGGATGCCTAGGGGAGGTAATCCGAATCTCAGGTCTTATAGCTGGCTAGGCTAACAACCTTCCTAGACTCTGTTATCTAGGGAAGTGACCAGTTCCGAGTTTGTATTTATTATAGATCCCCATTAGCTGCAAGGTAACAGCTACTCTTCCTGGGGGTCCAGCAAAATCAAGGGAGTTTATAAGATTTTAAAAACATTACAATAAATTCACATATTTCATAACACACTGTGTGCCCTAAGGCCCTTACTCCACCACTACCACATATCTACAGTACTAAATCCATGTGTACGTGTGTGTATAGTGCGTATGTTGCTGTGTGTGTGTTTATGCATGTGTCTGTGCCTATGTTTGTGTTGCTTCACAGTCCCCGCTGTTCTATAAGGTGTTTTTATCTGTTTTTTATATCTAATATTATTTTATTGCGTCAGTTACTCTTCACAGTCCCCAAGTCAGTCAGTTGATGTGGAATAGAGTTCCATGTGGTCATGGCTCTATGCAGTACGGTGCGACTCCCATAGTCTGTTCTGGACTATGGGAAGACGACTGTGAAGAGACGTCTTGTGGCATGTCTTGTGGGGTATGCTTGGGTGTCGGAGCTGTGTGCCAGTAGTTTAGACAGGTGCATTCAACATGTCAATACCTTTCAGGATTACAAGTAGCAATGAAGTCAATCTTTCCTCCACTTTGAGCAAGGAGAGATTGACATGCATATTATTAATATTAGCTCTCTGTGTACATCCAAAGGCCGGCTGTGCACCTGACCACACGACTGAACAGCAGTTAAGGTGCAACAAAACTAGGGCCTGTAGGACCTGCCTTGTTGATAGCGTTGTTAAGAAGTGTCACGAAAATGTTCAATCCCAATGATGATAACAATCACTATAGCTTTGACCAATTCCCCCTAGGTTGTAAAGCTAGGGTTAATAAGAATTAGGCAAAGATTTCCCAGATTTCTGCAGAAGGTTGGTTCTTTATTCAGAGAACGTTCTAAAGTCAACCAAAATGTGAACAGTCTTTATAATCCCCCCACACACACACACACACACAAACAGTAGGTGGGTTGTATCTTTTTCCACAGTTCACATTCCTCGTTTATCACTATTCTACCATCCTGGCAGTTCCTCGCTGTTTCCTCCCTAGATTAGAGGGACCTTGGAAGGAGCCTCTTTCCCGTTGTCCTTTGTTCTCTCAACTCTCACATTGCTACATAGTAACACAATGGTCTAGTCACATATATTATGGAATTATGACTCTTAACACATTTCATACAATTATATGATTTCGGGGTGGAATCCTTTAGTCATCACTGTTATCAAGAAGGCCTCGATGATCAAGGCCTCGATGATCAAGGCCTCGATGAGAAGGCCTCGATGAGAAGGCCTCGATGAGAAGGCCTCGATGAGAAGGCCTCGATGATCAAGGTGGCCTTAATGATGAGCACAGCAGTGGGGGATCTTGACAAGGTTAGCACAGGAATGCAGTCTTAAGATCTTGCACATAACAATGGCGCAATTGCCAGAAAATAGCCTAACATTAGTTTGTTTTAAGTTCGTTCAAGTGTTTCTTGCTCAGAGATTGAGATCCTCTGTTCAACTTTCATCACTCAAACTATTCTCGGATTTATCTATAGTTATGCACGTGCAAAATAGATTTATTTACAATTATAAACCGTGTTTGAGCCCGGTATGCTGATTGGCTGAAAGCTGTGGTATACCAGGGGTATGACAAAAAAAACATTGTTACTGTTCTAATTACGTTGATAACCAATAGCAAGAAGGCACCCCGGGGATTTGTGGTATATGGACAGTATACCACAGCTAATGGCTGTATCCAGGCACTCCACTTTGCATCATGCTTAAAAACAACTCTTAGCCGTGGTATACTGGCCATATACCATACTCCCTCGCCCCATGCCTTATTGCTTAATCATTATCAGGAATCACATAAAATGTGTAATGTTTTAATATTCCAACAGGGGCAGGCAATAGACAAGTCAAGGCAGGCAGGGGTCAGTAAACCAAAGGTGGGGCAACGGTACCGGATGGCAGGCAGGGTCAGGGTAGGCAGAGGTCAACAATCCAGAGGTGGGGCAAAGGTACAGGTCGGCAGGCAGGCTCAGGGTCAGGGGCAGGCAGAGTGGTCAGGCAGGCAGGCTCAGAGTCAGTACAGGCAAGGGTCAAAACCAGGAGGGCGAGAAAAGAGAGATTAGAAAAATCAGGAGCTGGGAACAAAAACGCTGGTTGACCTGACAAAACAAGATGAATTGGCAGCGGACAAACTGAGAACACAGGTATAAATACACCGGGGATAATGGGGAACATGGGCGACACCTGGAGGGAGGTGGAGATAATCACAAGGACAGGTGAAACAGATCAGGGTGTGACAGTACCCCCCAACTCTAGGGGCACCAGCTGGCATCCTATCTGGGCACACACCTGGTTTACCAGGGTGTCGGAGTTGAAAATACGCGATGAGGCCTGGGTCCAGTATGTCCCTGGCGGGGACTCTGCACATTTCCTCTGGGCCATAACCCTCCCAGTCAACCAAGTACTGGAACCCCCTGCCCTGAGGTTGAACTTTCAGGAGACGCCTCACAGAGTAAGCTAGTTGGCTGTCAATGAGACAGGGGAGAGGGGTGGGCCTGGAAACAGGAGACAAAGGACTGTGAGACATAGGTTTGACTCTGAACACATGAAAGGTGGGATGTAAACAAAGGGTACGGGGCAACAGAAGACAAACAGCAGAGGGGCTAATCATCTTGGAGATGGAAAATGGACCTATAAACCGGGGGGAGAGTTAGCCGGATTCCACCTGGAGGGGCAGATCCCGGGTGGATAGTCATTCCTTTTACCCGAGACGATATCGGGAAGCCGGAGTCCGATAGCAATCCTCTTGTCGTCAATACCTGGAGGTAGTCTTAAGGAAGGCCGACTGGGCTCTCCTCCCGGTACGACGACAGCGGCAGACAAACATCTGGGCAGAAGGTACGCCGACCTCTTCTTCCTGCTCGGGGAAGAGCGGGGGCTGATACCCCAGGGAACACTCAAACGGAGATAGACACGTGGCAAATGGAGATAGGCATGGAGCAGGGAAGGGTGTTGGGGGCGTACTCGACCCACACCAGCTGCTGGCTCCAGGAGGTGGGGTTGGCAGAGACCAGGCAGCTGGTTGGCTTGCGCCGACTGGCCATTGGACTGGGGGTGGAACCCAGAGGACGGGCTGGCCGACGACCCAATGAGGGCACAGAATGCCTGCCAGAACCGGGACGAGAAATGAGGCCCCCGGTCAGACACCATGTCCACGGGCAGTCCATGGATCCAGAAGACATGCTGCACCTCTTTGGCCGAGGGTAGTTTGGGAGAGAGGAATGAAGTGAGCGGCCTTGGAAAACCGGTCGACCACAGTCAGGATGGCAGTGTTGCACTCAGACGGGGGGAGACCTGTGACAAATCCAGGAATATGTTGTTACCAGGGACGATGAGGGACAGGCAGTGGTTGCAGAAGACCAGCCAGAGCTTGCCGAGGAGTCTTATTCTGAGCACAGACCTTGAAGGTGGAGGCAAACATGGCGACATCCAGAACCATCATAGGCCACCAAAAGTATTGTCGCATGAAGGCCAGGGTCCGACGGGAGCCCGGGTGGCAGGCAAGCCTGGAGGAATGGGCCCACTCCAGGACCGCAGAGCGGACAGCGTCAGTGACAAACATCCGATTATCAGGGCCCCCTCCAGGGTTCGGCTGTGACCGCTGTGCCTCCCAGACCTGTTTCACTGTACCCCAGTTGAGTGCCATCACCAGGCACGAGGTAGGAAGGATGGTCTTGGGCTCCGGGGTTGTACCTGTGGGACTATAGTGGTGGGACAGTACATCCAGCTTGACATTCTCGGCACGAGAGGGAGAAGTTGAACAGTGTGAAAAGCATAGCCCATCTTGGTTGCCTGGAGTTGAGACGCTTGGCGGTGCAGAGATGCTCCAGGTTCTTGTGGTCGGTCTACATGATGAATGGGTGTTCCTCCCCCTCCAGCCAGTGCTGCCATTCCTCCAATGCCATCTTCACCGTGAGAAGCTCACGATTCCCCACATCGTAGATCCTTTCCGTGGCGTTGAGGCAGTGGGAGAAGAAGGTGCAGGTATGTAGCTTGAGGTCCAGGGCAGTACGCTGGGACACGACCGCCCCCATTCCGACATCAGAAGCATCAGCCTCCAGCACGAACTGACGGGAAGGGTCAGGATGAACCCAGATGGGAGCTGCGATGAAGCGATGTTTGAGGTCCTGGAACGCCCGGTCAGCAGCTGGAGACCATCTGAACGAAACCTTGGACGAGGCGCTACAAGTTACAGGGGACTCAAGCTACAGGGGGGAAGCTAGGGTGCTGTAACTCTGGATAAAGCGGCAATAGAAGTTGGCGAACCCCAAGAAGTGTTGCAGCTGCACCATAGAAGTAGGCTGGGGCCAATCCACCTTCCCGGGATCCATTTTCACACTCCCTGCGGTGATGTTGAAACCCAGAAAAGGGATGGTGGAACGATGGAACTCGCTGGTTCTCCAGGAGGCGTTGGACAACCTGTCAGATGTGTAGCACATGTTCTTGGGTGGAACAGGAGAAGATGAGGATGTAATCTAGGTAGATAGAGACAAACCGGTTCAACATGTCACGGTGAACATCATTGACCTGAGCCTGGAACACAGCAGGGGCGTTGGAAAGTCTAAATGGCATGACCAGATACTCGTAGTGACCACTGGCCATGTTGAAAGCGGTCTTCCACTCGTCCCCTTCTCTTATCCGCACCAGGTGGTAGGCGTTCTGTAGATTCTGCTTGGAATACACAGTGGCCCCCTGGAGCGGCTCGAAGGCAGAGAAGATGAGTGACAGCGGTTCTTCATTGTTATGTCGTTGAGACCCCGGTAGTCGATGCACGGGCGCAGGGTCATGTCCTTCTTCTCCACAAAGAAGAACCCTGCCCTGGCGGGAGAAGAAGAAGAACGGATGAATCCTGCAGCAAGGGAGTCCCCAATATAGGTCTCCATCGCCTTGGTCTCTGGTCCCGACAGAGAGTACAGTCATCCCCGGGCAGAGTCGTGCTGGGGAGAAGGTCAATCCCGCATTCAGAAGGTCGGTGCGGTGGGAGCGAAGTTTTCCGGGTCTTGCTGAACACCTCCCGGAGGTCCTGGTACTCCGCTGGAATGACGGAGAGGCCAGGGGCACCATCCGAGCCCCCAGGAAGATGTCCCAGGCAGGTTGTGCTGACTTCAGGCAATGGGCATGGTAGAACGGGCTCCAGCCCATGATGGCACCAGTAGAAAAGTTAATGAGGGGATTGTGTAGCTGGAGCCAGGAGAATCACAATACTACGGGAATCTGAGCGGATTTGATGAGTAGGAACTGGATAGCCTCGCTGTGGTTCGCTGACACACGTAGGTTGATGGGAGTGGTGTTGTGGGTGACTCGGCCTATAGAGCACCCATCCAGTGCTCTAACATCCATGGGAATGGAGAGGGGCTGAGTGGGGATGTTCAGCTCAGGCACCAGGGTAGCTTCCAAAAAGCTCTCGTGGGCCCCAGAGTCAATGAGAACCCAGAGAGATTTGGACTGGTCTCCCCACAGCAGAATGGCATGAGCAAGGGAAGCAGAAAAGTTCTCCATATAGCCCACCAGAGTACTCACTCCTACCGGTGAGCCTGTTTTTTTTAAACGACAAAAGGACATGAAATGACCAAGAGTCCCGCAATACAGACAACTCTTCATGTCAATACTGCGTTGCCATTCCGCTGGCGACAGCCCAGCTCTGCCTCGTGGCATAGGCTCAGGAAGCGATGACTCGGCCGTCTTCTGCAGCCCTCGGGGCAGGTCGGGAAGCCTCGGTTTCTCTCAGCAATGAGACCGTCGGTAGCTTTCGGGATGACTTGGAGGTAAGTTGGGATCCCTGGGCATGCGAGCGAAATCCAATTTCCTCTCCCTCCGTTGTTCCCGTAAACGCCCATCGATATGGATGGTCAAAGCAATGAGGGAATTGATCTCAGTAGGTAGCTCCTGGGCTGAAAGCTCATCCTTGACCTCCTTCAGTACACCGTGCAGGAACATATCAAACAGTGCCTCTTGATTCCAAGCACTCTCCATTGCCAATGTGCGGAAATCTGCCGCATAATCAGCTACACTGCGGGAGTCCTGCCGATGCGATACGAAAAGATGCATAAACTGCGTTTACGTGAGTGTACCCTCCACTACATCCCTGATTACATGTACTTTTTAGTTGATTACTTCTTTTGTGAATTTTACAATTGTCAAGTAACTGTTGCAAATGTTCTTCTTCCTATGAACAAAAATTGTGTGGTGGATATGGTAATATAAATAAAGTGGCACCAACAATGCAGCCTTGTTCTTGCAAGAACAACAACAACACAGGAGCTAGACAAAAAGTGGATCCAACATAGAGGAGGTAAACCCCCATGTTCTTCACCTGTCCCATAGATCCTAGATAATCTCTATCAGTGGAAATTCCATCTGGGCTCCTGACACAGCCGTAGATGGTAGATCTTGATCATCTCATCCCAGTGTGAACCAGGTATGTGGAGTATGCTCCAGGTATGAACAGCATTGGTACCGCTGATTCAACTGCTTTAAAAAATACTTGTTTGAAACAAACGATTCCCCACAGTTTTTATTCAACCAATGCCTATAGTGGTTTGCATTGTAGGTAGCACCCATACTTTACATGTTTACTTATTTGACTTGGGGGAATTCATTATTGTAGAAAGACTGTCATTTCTGGTTAAGCAGTCATTTTAAAATTGTGTCTGATTTGTAACATGATTCAGTGCCTTCAGAAAGTATTCATACCCCATGACTTCTTCCATTTTTTGTTGTCTTACAGCATGAGTTCAAAATGGTTTAAACATCTACACACAATACCCCATAATGACAAAGTGAAAATGTTTTCACATTTAATGAAAATGAAATACAAAACTATCTAATTTACATAAGAATTCACACGACTGAGTCAACACCTTGTCGAAACACCTATGGCAGCGAATAAAGCTGTGTCTTTTGGGGTAAGTCTCTTTGAGATTTGCACACCTGGATTGTACAATATTTTCTCATTATTATTTTTTAAATTCTTCAAGCTCTGTCAAGTTGATTGTTGATCATTGCTAGACAGGCATTATCAAGTCTTGCCATAGATTGTCAAGCCGATTTAAGTCAAAACTGTAATTATGCCACTCAGCAACATTGAATCTCATCTTGGTAAGCAACTCCAGTGTACATTTGGCCTTGTGTTTAGGTTATTGTCCTGCTGAAAGGTGAATTCATCTCCCAGTGTTTGTTGGAAAGCAGACTGAACCAGGTTTTCCTCTAGGATTTTGCCTGTGCTTATAGCTGTATTATGTCTCTTTTCATCCTAAAAAAAACTCCCTAGTCATTGCCAATGACAAGCATACCCATAACATGATGCAGCCACCACAATGCTTGAAAATATGAAGAGTGGTACTCAGTGATGTGTTGTGTTGGATTTGCCCCAAACATAATGCTTTGTATTCAGGACAAAGTTAATTTCTTTGTCACATTTTTTTGCAGTTTTACTTAAGTGCTTTGTTGCAAACAGATTGCATGTTTTGGAATATTTGGATTCTGTACAAGCTTCCTTCTTTTGGCTCTATCATTACATTACATTACATTATCATTACATTCGGAAAGTATTCAGACCCGTTCACTTTTTGTTACGTTACAGCTTTATTCTAAAATGGATACAATTATTTTTTACCCTCATCAATCTACACACAATACCCCATAATGATGAAGTGAAAACAGGTTTTTAGAAATGTTTTCAAATGTATTAAAAATGAAAAACAGGTACCTTATTTACATAAGTATTCCGACCCTTTGTTATGAGAATTGAGCTCAGGTGCATCCTATTTCCATTTTTTTTAAACCTTAAACCTTTAAATTAGGCAAGTCAGTTAAGAACAAATTCTTATTTACAATGTAGGCCTACCCCAGCCAAACCCTAACGACACTGGGCCAATTGTGCGCTGCCCTATGGGACTCCAATCACGGCCGGTTGTGATACAGCCTGGAATCAAACCAGGGTCTGTAGTGACGTCTCTAGCACTGAGATGCAGTGCCTTAGACAGCTGTGCCACTCGGAAGCCCATTGATCATCCTTGAGATGTTTCTACAACTTGATTGGAGTCCACCTGTGCTAAATTCAATTGATTGGGCATGATATGGAAAGGCACACACCTGTCTATATAAGGTCCCACAGTTGACATTGCATGTCAGAGCAAATACTAAGCCATGAGGTCGAAGGAATTGTCCGTAGAGCTCCGAGACGTGATTGTGTTGAGACACAGAGCTGGGGAAGGGTACCAAAAATGTCTGCAGCATTGAAGGTCCCCAAGAACACAGTGGCCTCCATCATTCTTAAATGGAAGAAGTGTGGAACCACCAAGACTCTTCCTAGAGCTGGTCGCCCGACCAAACTGAGCAATCGGGGGAGAAGGACCTTGGTTAGGGAGGTGACCAAGATCCCGGTGGTCACTCTGACAGAGCTCCAGAGTTCATCTGTAGAGATGGGAGTACCTTCTAGAAGGACAACCATCTCTGCAGGACTTCACCAATCAGACCTTTTACAGGAGAGTGGCCAGACGGAAGCCACTCCTCAATAAAAGGCACATGACAGCCTACTTGAAGTTTGACAAAAGGCACCTAAGGGACTCTCAGACCTCACCTGGCCAATACTATCCCTACGGTGAAGCATGGTGGTGGTTTGCTTTGGGGATGTTTTTCAGTAGCAGGGACTGGAAGACTAGTCAGGATCGAGGGAAAGATGAATGGAGCAAAGTACAGGGAGATCATTGATGAAAATCTGCTCCAGAGCACTCGGGACCTCAGACTGGGGTGAAGGTTCACCTTCCAACAGGACAATGACCCTAAGCACACAGCCAAGACAATGCCAGAGTGGCTTTGGGACAAGTCTGTGAATGTCATTGAGTGGCCCATTCAGAGCCAAGATCTTAAATCTCTCTGGAGAGATTTAAAAATAGCTGTGCAGCAACACTCCCCATCCAACCTGACAGAACTTGAGAGGATCTGCAGAGAAGAATGGGAGAATCTCCCCAAATACAGGTGTGCCAAATTTGTACCATCATAACCAAAAATACTCTAGGCTGTAATCGCTGCCAAAGGTGCTTCAACAAAGTATTGAATAAAGGGTCTGAATACTTATTTCAATTTTTTTTTTTTTTTTTTATAAATTAGCAAACATAAAAATAAAAAAAACTGTTTTTACTTGGTCATTATAGGTGTATTGTGTGTAGATTGATGAGGGGAAAAAACAATTGAGATTGAACTTCACTCAACTTTCTAGAGTTTTCCCCTTTAGTCGTCACTATTAAGGTTTCACTCTACTGTGGGAATTGTGCTAGAATCAACACAATATTAGCCATTTTCAATGTAACATACCAAAACAAAACAAACTATGCAAGACTTATTGTGCAAACCTAACTGTGCAAGAGATTTTCTTGTAAGCAGCGAACATTGGAGTAGGATTCTACTCTATTGACAGGCAGGATTCAGGCCTGTACACAGACCATTGTGCTGCACTGTTGGAGCTAGGAACACAAGCATTTCACAAAATCCACAATAAAATCAGCTAAATATGTGTATGTGATCAATAACATTTTATTTTATTTAATCAGAGCTGCAGTAGGCTTATATGCAAATAGCCATTGCCATATATCACTGTCTGGTACGGCAACTGCTCGGCCTCCGACCGCAAGGCACTACAGAGGGTTGTGTGTACGGCCCAGTACATCACTTGGGCTAAGCTGCCTGCCATCCAGGACCTCTACACCAGGCGGTGTCAGAGGAAGGCCCTAAAGATTGTCAAAGACCCCAGCCACCCCAGTCATAGACTGTTCTCTCTACTACCGCATGGCAAGCTGTACCGGAGCGCCAAGTCTAGGACCAAAAGGCTTCTCAACAGTTTTTACCCTCAAGCCATAAGACTCCTGAACAGGTAATCAAATGGCTACCCAGACTATTTGCATTGTGTGCCCCCAACCCCCCAACCCCTCTTTTTACGCTGCTGCTACTCTCTGCTTATTATATATGCATAGTCACTTTAACTATACATTCATGTACATACTACCCCAATTAGCCCGTCTAACCGGTTGACCCCACACATTGGCTACCTGGACTATCTGCATTGTGTCCCGCCACCCACCACCCGCCAACCCCTCTTTTACGCTACTGCTGCTCTCTGTTAATCATATATGCATAGTCACTTTAACTATACATTCATGTACACACTACCTCAATCATCCCGACTAACTGGTGCCTGTATATAGCCTCGCTACTGTTATAACCTCGCTACTGTATATAGCCTCGCTACTGTTATTTTTCACTGTCTTTTGTACTGTTTTTATTTATTTACTTATCTATTGTTCAACTAATACCTTTTTTTAACTTAAAAATTGCACTGTTTGTTAAAGCCTGCCTGTAAGTAAGCATTTCACTGTAAGGTCTACCTGTTGTATTCGGCGCACGTGACAAATACACTTTGACTTGATTTGATATGTGCTTCACTTTGAACTGGACTGTGTTTATAGCATGAGTGGGCACGATTAGATGCGCTTGTTTTGATATCAAATCAAAAGCTGCATTTAGCCAGCCGCCTCTACACATTTGTTCATATTCTTTGCTGGTTAGTGAATTATTGGCCCAGTTATGGCTAATTTCTAGTCAACGATGGGGGAGTGGTTGCTTCCTACAAGAGCACAGAATGTGTACATCTCTAGCCATATTTAAAAAGTGAGTCAGGTAAAGAGCTTTTTTATGTCTTAAAGGGGCAGTGTTGTATTTTGAGACGGTCTTAAATAAGCTAAGTAGTCAATAGGCAGAGGGTATCATCATTTGTCTGTTTTTTCTATAAAATTGGTATTAGAATAATAATGCATTTTATTTTGTGAAGTGGTATCTTGCATCAAATAACACAACATTTTCAGTCACCTCCTTGTCTGAAGGACACATGGACAAACAGGTTAATGTCAAGCCCTGCATATTTTTCATAAATCTCATGGAATGTAGGCCTACATTCAACACCACACATTTGCTGCTACTGACAGAACAGCTATTTCCATGTGAAAATGTTATGGGATGCCTTTTACTCCATTGTTTATGATGGTAAGCCACTCTGGTAGGCCTACATTATGACCAAAAAGCCACAGTAGCCTACTTGGCCACTGTTAAAACTGTCATTTAAAGTGGGTACAGCCTCAGTGTTCACAGTAAACACACAACGGAAGTTGCACGAACATTGTGAAAATTCGAAGTTTGAGCTTAGCAGAACTGACATTTGCTCAGTGCCGAAAACAATCAGACGGAACATTGGGTGTGAATACTTTCTGAAGGCACTGTACATAAAGAACCTGGTTAGATCTGAATGATGTGAAATGAAAGTGATTACAACTCTAACTTGATACCTATATGATGTGCTATAGATGTTAGAAACTGTGGTTTATTTCCTACAACAGTTTGATCATGCTTTCAAAAAACGTGTACTGTTTTCAAAGATATCATAAAATGTAAAATGGTGTTGCATAAAACGAATAAAAAAATCCACAATTTTAGTACAATAACTAACGCGTAGTAATCATATGATAGATTTTATTTTTGACTTGACATGACTCAGTAGAGTCAAGTGAGTGTTAGCACCAGAAGAAATAAGCAACATCCGTTGTTAGAACGTAGATATTTTCCAGAGAACTGTCCCTCCCCTTAGCCACCCCCTTTCTCTTTCCTTATGTGATGAGTTGTGATCTGTGTTTAAACTACAGGCACATGTGCAGACTGAGAGGAGTATCAAAACACTCTCACCATCTTAGAACTATACTCAACCTATTGTAGGTGTATGTACTATAGATTGCAGAGCATACGAAGAGCAACCTGTACAAGATGGTGAGGGAGATGGTCAGCAGAAACCTGGGTAAGGATGGCCTCTTATTGATGAATGATGACAACTGTGTTGTAATTGTTATAGGAGGAAAATGATAATGCTATATGTACATTTTCATAGATACAGACCTATCACTTATATTATAATGGTCTCATGTTGATTTTTATATCTACAAACATTAGTAGTACAATATATACACTACCGTTCAAACGTTTGGGGACACTTAGAAATGTCCTACGGCTGATTTTCAATGGAATATCTATATAGGCGTGCAGAGTCCCATTATCAGCAACCATGCCCTGTGTTCCAATGGCTTGTTGAGTTAGCTAATCCAAGTTGATCATTTTAAAAGGCTAATTGATCATTAGAAACCCCTTTTGCAATTATGTTAGCACAGCTGAAAACTGTTGTGCTGATTAATGACGCAAAAAGATGGTTGTGATCAAACAAAACTGACAAGGAATGTATGTCTGAAGTGACTGAGAATGAAACTGAAACTGCTTTACTGAAAGACATAAAGACACAAAAAAATGGCCTTCTTTAGACTAGTTGAGTATCAGAATTTGTGGGTTCGATTACAGGCTCACAATAACCAGAAACAAATACCTTTCTTCTGAAACTTGTCATTCTATTCTTGTCAGGCTATTCCATGAGATCTTCAGTTTCTTGGCAATTTCTCACATGGAATAGCCTTCATTTCGCAGAACAAGAATAGACTGATGAGTTTCAGAAGAAAGTAATTTGTTTCTGACCATGTTGAGCCTGTAATCAAACCCACAAATGCTGATGCTCCAGATACTCAACTAGTCTAAAGAATGCCAGTTTTATTGCTTCTTTAATCAGACTAACATGACTGCAAAAGGGTTTTTGAATAACCCTTACCCTAACCCTAACCCCTTTAAAATGATCAACTTGGATTAGCTAACACAACATGCCATTAGAACACAGGAGTGATGGTTGCTGATAATGGGCCTCTGTACGCCTACAGTATGTAGATGTTCCATAAAAGAATCTGCCGTTTCTTGCAACAATAGTTATTTACAACATTAACAATGTCTACATTGTATTTCTGATCAATCTGATGTTATTTTAATGGACAACAAAATGTGCTTTTCTTTCAAAAACAAGGACATTTCTAAGTGACCCAAAACTTTTGAACGGTAGTGTATATATGTATATATAAACTCATCAAAAAAAGAAACGGCCCTTTTTCAGGACCCTGTCTTTCAAAGATAATATGTAAAAATCCAAATAACTTCACAGATCTTCATTGTAAAGGGTTTAAACGCTGTTTCCCATGCTTGTTCAATGAACCATAAACAATTAATGAACATGCACCTGTGTAACGGTCATTAAGACACTAACAGCTTACAGACGGTAGGCAATTAAGGTCACAGTTATGAAAACTTAGGACACTAAAGAGGCCTTTCTACTGACTCTGAAAAACACCAAAAGAAAGATGCCCAGGGTCCCTGCTCATCTGCGTGAATGTGCCTTAGGCATGCTGCAAGGAGGCATGAGGACTGCAGATGTGGCCAGGGCAATAAATTGCAATGTCCGTATTGTGAGATGCCTAAGACAGCGCTACAGGGAGACAGGACAGACAGCTGATCGTCCTCTCAGTGGCAGACCACATGTAACAACACCTGCACTGGATTGGTACATCTGAACATCACACCTGTGGGACAGGTACAGGATGGCAACAACAACTGCCAGAGTTACACCAGGAACGCACAAACCCTCCTTCAGTGCTCAGACTGTCCGCAATAGGCTGAGAGAGGCTGGACTGAGGGCTTGTAGGCCTGTTGTAAGGCAGGTCCTCACCAGACATCACCGGCAACAACGTTGCCTATGGGCACAAACCCACCGTCGCTGGACCAGACAGGACTGGCAAAAAGTGCTCTTCACTGAATGAGTCACGGTTTTCCCTCAGCAGGGTTGATGGTTGGATTCGCATTTATCGTCGAATGAATGAGCGTTACACCGAGGCCTGTACTCTGGAGCGGGATCAATTTGGAAGTGGAGGGTCCGTCATGGTCACAGCATCATTGTACTGAGCTTGTTGTCATTGCAAGCAATCTCAATGCAGTGCGTTTAAGGGAAGACATCCTCCTCCCTCATGTGGTACCCTTCCTGCAGGCTCATCCTGACATGACCCTCCAGCATGACAATGCCACCAGCCATACTGCTCGTTCTGTGCATGATTTCCTGCAAGACAGGAATGTCAGTGTTCTGCCATGGTCAGCGAAGAGCCCGGATCTGAATCCCATTGAGCACGTCTGGGACCTGTTGGAACGGATGGTGAGGGCTAGGCCCATACCCCCCAGAAATGTCCGGGAACTTGCTGGTGCCTTGGTGGAAGAGTGGGGTAACATCTCACAGCAAGAACTGGCAAATCTGGTGCAGTCCATGAGGAGGAGATGCACTGCAGTACTTAATGCAGCTGGTGGCCACACAAGATACCGACTGTTACTTTTAATTTTGACCCCTCTTTGTTCAGGGACACATTATTCAATTTCTGTTAGTCACATGTCTGTGGAACTTGTTCAGTTTATGTCTCAGTTGTTGAATCTTCTTATGTTCATACAAATATTTACACGTTAAGTTTGCTGAAAATGAACACAGTTGACAGTGAGAGGACACTTCTTTTTTTGCTGAGTTTATTTCTAAGTAGATCAGAAAAGCTTTCTTCTGCAGTTCTGAAACCGCTCAAAGATTTTGTATTTTTCCTTCAATTAATCATACACATATTTGTCAAGGGATTCCGGTAGGCACAGATGACAGTACAGCCAGTAATTCACAGCACTGACATACTGTACATGGCCAGTTACATATGGCTGTGCAAATCTTTAACAGATTTGACTTCCTTTCCGAGAGGACAGTAGAATAAGAGATTGTGTGGCAACCAGTCATCTATTCAGTTGATTGGCTAAGTATTTTATTTTATTGCTTTTTTGGCATGACTAGCAATTTAATTTACTACTGACAAAAGATCTGCTTTCCAAAGGCTTGTCTGATCTGGGTTGAAAGGAGGGTTAGGTAATTATTAATGTGATATTCAATCACAACTTATGTTTTGTTGAATAATGACATTGAAACAAATTAAGACATGTGATGTAATGGGGGCCAAAATCAGATAACTTGCTGAGTGCATTGTAAACGAGTATGTGATGTGAACAAGCCTCTTCCTTAACCAGGTTACTCTCCTGTATTTATGTATCTATGTCTATACCTATAACAGCCTTTCCTGCTGGCAGTTTCAATGCAAAACTCAAAGGATCCACCCTGTACTAGTTAGCTAATAACACTGATCTAATTTTTTATTTTAGAAGTAACATTTAGTATTGATTATTGTTATCATGAGCCACTATACACTTTAGAATGGCACCAGATATCATTAGAGATTTAAAGTTACTGAATGCGAAACAAGTTGTCATTCAGATCCCTTGACTAGACTTCTTTATACTGATCTACTTTGTTGGCACAATTTTTATTTATTTCAGTGAAGCAGTTTCAGTTTCATTCTCAGTCACCTTCAGACATACATTCTTTGTTAGTTTTGTTTGATCACAACCATCTTTTTTTTTATCATGACTGAGGTACTGTAGCATTCCAATGATTAACTGTAGTTGCTCTTTTTTAATCTCCTTTAGAGTCTGAGCCAGCACACATTTGTGGACCCCACTGCCTGGGCCCCTTGACCTTCCATAAGGAAGTGATGGGTGCCTTGGTGAGCCTGAGCCAGGGGGCCAGGCGGGCAGACAGGACTGGGGTCACCTTCAGACACGGCCTGGTTTTCAGCAGCCGCCCGGTACGGCCCCAGGAGAGGGTGCGTCTGCGAGTGGAGTTGTGCAAGCTGACCTGGCTTGGAGCCATGCGTGTGGGCTTCACCAATGTGCTTCCTATTGCCAGAGCCCTGCCGCCCCTGGCCATCCCAGACCTCACAGACCTCCCTGGCCACTGGGCCGCTCCTGTGCCTGAAACTTGCTGCCTGCCAGGCTCAGAGCTGGAGTTTTGGGTCTCCCATGGTGGTAGAATGTATTTCAGGAATGGCAACAGACGAAAAAACAGCCGAAAACACAAACTGCTGAAGGGAGTGGACCTCAGCCGTCCCCTGTGGGCCATGATTGACGTTTATGGGCAGACCTGCTCTGTGCTCTTACTGGGTAAGTTCAGAAATCAATGGAACATGTATGAATGAACAGTGCAGTCTGACCTAATTTGATTTCTTGGTTTGAAATGATGTCCAGCTGTCAGTGTCAGTGACTAACCACAAATCTGGTTATTTCGTGTAGGGTCGGAGAAGAAAGAGTTTTTGGGGATTCAAAAGTCCTGTCCTGCTCCGCAACTGCGTTCCTCCTGTTCTGCTCTTCAGAGACACACCTCACTCAATATTGAAAACTATGTGAATGTGAGACAGATTTGTGATTACATTCATGACAGCCAACTTCTTCCCCGTCCAGCCAATAAGCAGACATCAGGTAAGCATCACAATTATACAATACATTCCTGCTATCTTGTTTTGGATATTTTTTATGAAAATGGTACTTCATTTGAGTATAATATCTTGATATTTGATCTAAGGTATTCTTGATTTTTTTAAATAAATATATATGTTTCTATTGTCACATGCTTGGCAAACCTAACATTTTTACAAGTTAACATTTTACACACGTACTACTTGTGTAGCTTAACATTTACAGAAACATCTAAGCCACATTTGTTCAAGGACATAGATACAGTATATGATAGCCTCACGTACTGTAGGACTCAGGGGCATCTATTGGGTATGGCAGAGTATGGCGGTTGCCATACCTTAGCTCTCAACACCAACAATTTCAATCCCCATTAAAAGGCAAATGCAGTTTAGTGGTATCAGTGGGCTGGCTTTAGGACCATGCAGATGGCTCAGAGCAGACTGGCGCGGTAGCAGAGAGCATGTTTTAGGCCCATATGGACACCTCGGAGCTGGCTGGTGGACAGCGAGACTTTTCTCTCAAAACAGTGCAGAGATGGAAGGTGGCTGTAGATGACTAGGACACTAGGTAACTGATGTTTGACTTGACATGAAACTAAACTAGTTTTTAATCCCCGTGCTGAGCTATGGTGGAGCAGCGAATTGCTGTATGACATGTGTTGAGGTGAATTAAGCCACAGCAGCTAAGGTGATAATGGCTGGAGACAGTTTAGCTTGTTTTTGCTGTTCTCCAAATAGTATTTTAGAGTTTTGAAATTGTGTAGAAGTGCAGTAAATGAGCTTTAACCTTTTTAATTTTTTAAAATACCTCCCCCCAGCCCTGTAACTTTGCCATATCCTAGGTTTAGCAGAAATGACACCCGGATCAACCTTATGGACACAACAACACTAGCCACCCTGAGCAAAGTCCCACTTGACCTTATAGGTCATGTAACTGAGCATATCTCATTTGATTGCAGACTGTGAGAGCGTGGAGGACTGTGCGGTGTGTATGAGCCAGAAGGCCTGTATCAGCCTGCAGTGTGGCCACCAGTGCCTGTGTCTCCAGTGTGCCATCAGAGTGATCCAGGAGTTTGGAAACTGCCCTCTGTGTCGCCAGAACATCAAGAGCTTCCTGCAAACTAAATGACCCAGTAGGACTGACCCCAATTACTCGATTGTTGGTCGACAGAGATTGTTTTAGTCGAGCACTATCAAATATATACATTTGTATATATTTGCGCCCATCTCAGTGACTTAATCCATTGACGAGGCCTAGACTAAAAGCCAATTTATGTTTGATTAGAAAATGTGGTCGGAGGCTCCACATGTAGGGTGTGACACAATTGTGGAGCCTCCAGAGGCATGCAGAGGCCATATCGAGCTCTGTAACGCATCGCCATGTGCCTCCCAAAAATGTTTAACAATGGTGAGGGCTCTGTATAATTCAGCATTGATATGATTGGTTGATGGTAGGTGGGGCGGTACATCCTGTATAAACACAAACTCACTTCCTTGACAACAGCTCTGCACTCCTCTGTGAAGGGCAATAAGTATTAATATAAGGTGAATGCACCAATTTGTAAGTCGCTCTGGATAAGAGCGTCTGCTAAATGACTTAAATGTAAATGTAATACCCTGACTTCTAATGAGGCCATTCCTGCCATGACTTTTGCTGAGGCCGTATCACCATAAATGCCGCATGGCCAACGCTGACGTCTGATTGACCATGCGCCCAGATGCACAATGCACTGCTCTCTTCAGAATGTGCTCTCCCTGACAATTTGTGCCAGTGGCCATTTTAGCATGTAAATCTTGGTGGGGCAAGCTCCCCCAAAACATATTGGGATGCATGCCAGCAAAGCCACTACACAACACTAAACAATACATTAATTGCACTACAACATTGACAAACGGTGCCCACAAACTGCTAGGGCCTACACAAAACTGTCCCCACAGCAGTCCCAACAGCAGTACCAACACCTGACCACAACACCACTGGCCATCAGCGGAGCCTTGTCTGGCAGCAAAACACTTCATTCAGACTCATTTACTGCCTTTAAAAAAACCATATCTATTATGGCTGATTTTCTTAAACAAATGTGTTTTTTACTAACAATTGAGATGTACAAACTATGGTATAAGGGGACGGCGAGCGGATAAGAAGCAATCCATAATTACGATTAAGACATGAATGAGCGAGCTAGGACGGACGTAGTCAATTTAACTATTTGTTCTGCACTTTCGAAATGTACAGCAACATAATTGAAAACATGGGCCGTTCTTACAGTATACTCCCTGTACACCTGTCAGTTGGCATGAAGGATTGGGAGGCAGATGCAGGAATGCGTAATCGTTTTTTTTTATTGTACCCAAATTACGGCGTGCCGTGTAAAGGCACGGGGACGAAGACCAAACAAACACTATACAAAAACACAGGGTTACATTTACATTTAACATTTAAGTCATTTAGCAGACGCTCTTATCAAACCCAAATAAAAGAGCGAGGAGTACTTCGAACAAATGCGCACAATGATTAACACACAGGATGAGAACTGTAATCATCTGTGCAATCCACAATGGCACGAAAGCCAAAACACACAGCACAGGTACTCACACGCACCAACGGGCATAGTAACAATAATCGACCCTCCAAATGGAAACCAAAGGACACATATACAAATGCTAATCAGTGGAAATAGGGGACAGGTGTTCCGGAGGGATCCGTGACAACACCAAGTCAGAACCGTAGGATAAATAAAGGGGGTATATAAGCAGACAATGAAACATCTTACAATATTATATGATTACATTTCTCTAAAACAGGCTATAGGCTACATGCACACCACCAAGTCAGAACAGTGGAAAAGGGACCAAATTATTAGGGTGAGGCACATTGGCTACTAACAGCTTACTACACAACATACAATCAGTATTACTTTCTTAACTACAGTATACATATCTCCCTGGCATATTAAGTCATTTATGCAGCAGCATACAATACATTTTTGGACTCACCTTGTTGTACTGTGCTCAATTGAACAGGAAGGTGGCACGGTGGTCCTTTGTGGGCAAATTTTGGTGGGGCTCAAAACAGCTGGGACTCTGTGTGAATTGTTTGCTTTCGATTGTTACTTATTTTATATCAATTCCCCATTACATATATCACCAGTAGTAAATGTACAGTTAATTCCTATCATTTCGACTCTACAATGTTTTTTACATTGGTTACGGTCATTCATTTTAATGCATTTAACATTATTATTCCAGTCTTCCCATTATCATTGTCAGAATGGACACATTGTTTGCAGAGTGCACAACGTATGCTACACTTGTGAGAAATAACTTTTGTTTTTTTTAATCCCATTTACAAGTTCTGTCAATTTAGTCATTGTATTTTGTTTGGAGCGCTCCTGTCAATGTTGAGTAAAGATGCATATGCATTGAAGTAGGCCTATATCTACTTGGCCTGTGCGCAAATGTAGGCATATAAATGTGCCCATTTAGGGATGAGATAGTATTTCTGATTGGCAAAATGTGAAGACTGTGCAAGGGACTGTCACTAGCGACTGTATGTTGCCATGCAGGTAATCACCCACATCTACCTAGTAACTCTGTGTTATCAGATGTCTTTGTAAAGAAATGTTATAATCAGAATTACAAACTCGGTGGGCCGAGCCCTGAAGGCTGACAGCTGTGGTATATCAGACCGTATACCACGGGTATTACAAAACATGTATTTTTACTGAGGCGCCTCGGGGGTTTATGGTATATGGCCAATATACCATGGCTAAAGGCTGTGTCCAAATTACTGAAAAGGGATTACAGGATTTTTTTCAGAAGGATCTACACAATCTACTCCACATTTTGAAAGTGAAAGGAAACTGTAGATTTTTTTAATTAAGAAAAAAGATCAAATGAAGATGTATTGATTGCGTATGTCTTCACACCCCAGAGCTAATACTTGGTGGAAGCATCTTTGTGTCACGTTGTTCGTAATAATGATGGTCGGACCAAGGCGCAGTGTATGTTGAGTTCCACATAATTTCAATGAATAAAGTGAAACTTAGCAATGACAAAAACAAATCAACAATAAACTAACAATGACCCGTGACTACAGAGATGTTATGTGCACTAACTCAAAACACATACATTCAAACAATATCCCATAACCCACAGGTGGAAAAATGCAACTTAAGTATGATCCCCAATTAAAGACAACGATTACCAGCTGCCTCTAATTGGGAATCATACACAAACCCCAACATAGAAAATGAAACCTAGAACCCCACATAGAAATAATAAACTAGACTAAACCTCCTAGTCACGCCCTGACCTACTCTACCATAGAAAATATAGGCTTTCTATGGTCAGGACATGACACTTTGGCAGCCATTACAACTGTGAATAATTCTGAAAACAATTCTACCAACCTTGCCCAACTCAGTTGAAGGCATTCAGTTGTACAACTGACTAGGTATCCCCCTTTCCCTTTCATAGGGAAAGTAGATTTGGTTGGGAACCATTGATGAACAACAATATTCAAACCGTGTCTCTGATTTTCAAGCAGATTTAAGGACTGATTCTGGGCCCTTCAGGAACACTCAATACCTAATGGAAAGCCATTCTGGTGTGTTTTTGGCATTGAAATCTATGTAATTGTCCTTCTGAAAAATAAAACTCTTTCCCAGTCTTAGATTTTCAGAAGACTACTGTAAGGACAGACGCTGGGAGATGAGAAGCAAGTACAGGGAGTGAACATTTAATAAACAACGGACATGAAACAGAACACGGACAGCGTCTGGACAGAGGAAACAAAACAACATTAATGCTGACACAGGGATGAAACTGAGGAATAGACAGGCAATAGACAGGCAATAGACAGGCAATCAAAAACGTGAAGGAGTCCAGGTGAGTCCAATGAAGTGCTGATGCGCGTAACGATGGTGACAGGTGTGCGTAACGATGGGCAGCCTGGTGCCCTCGAGCATCAGAGAGGGGGAGCGGGAGCAGGCGTGACAACTACAGAGGGTTTTTCTCTTGGGCTTTGCTCATTACATTTTTTTTATCCTGACAAACTCCCTAGTCCCTGCCGGTTATAAGCATACCCATAATATGATGCTGCCAGTGCCACCACAATACATGAAAATACAGAGGATCAACAGCATTGTATTCACCTCACATTACTGGCCTGTATGCCAAAGTTAAAAGGAGGAAGCCTGTGTTTAAAAAAAATCCACTCCAAATCATTCATTATTTTTGCAACAAGGCCTTTAACTAACACTGCAAGACAAATATTCTTACTTTTTGGCCAAAATGAAAAACGACCAGTTTGGGTCAAATCTAATACAACACAACACATATTGGAACCCTCTGTGTTTTCATGTATTATGGTGGCAGCATAATTTCTCTTCTAAAATAGGTTTTGAAAGAGTTATTTTCAATTGTGGGATAATAATAATCAAAGCAGATTAATGTCCATGGACATGTTTCTCTTTTGTAGGGTATGGGGGGCCCCTCAAAGGCATTTTGAAATGGGCCCAAAAATCGCTAACCCCAACCCTAATCTTAGCTTCATGTCAACACCCTGGCTCAACCTTAACCATAACCATAACCCTAAACCCTAACCCGTAACTCTTACTTTAGGCAACATGATGTTGGGTAAAATACTTAATCTGACCACTAAGTGGCAGTGTTACACTGTTAATGAAGAGCTAGGCTACACCTTCTAAATTCAAGAGGCAGATCACAGGCCACAAGTTTAACACGACCAGTTATGTGACTTGAGCCACATTGAAACCAATGCCATAACCCACTAAATATCAATTTCTTATACACCTTTCTTCTTAATTTATGGTTGGTGTGACTCAGCTGATGGTAAGGTGACATGATGCTGGAAGCCTGGAACAGTTGGTTTTCTCTCACGAGGAGATAATGTGGATGGAGGGGAACAGAGAGGGTTGTTGATCTCACAGCACAGCCAGGCTGTTAAATATTTATCTTGGATGGCAGAGCGGAGCTGGGTTGCAGTCAGGACAGAGAGAGATAGAGTGAGCCAGAGAGAGGAGGAATCCACTAGTCCACCATGGGCCTGAAGAATATCTGAGGACTGAGTCAGACGTTGGGTAAGACAGAGGGGCCAGCTAGCCTCTCTACCACAGGTTGTCAGGAATAACAACAAAACTAAGGAACTCTGTGAACCGAAACAGGAGGAATAACGTTGTACCTGTACTGTAAGTACACTTTCTGGACCAGATTATCTCTACTTCTGCACAGGTTGTTTATGTTGAGAAACAGGTTGTTTATACTGCTGTCATAACAGCTGTCATTACAACAGTTTAAAGGTCATTTCTCCAACCACTACCACATTCAATGAGTTTCTTGTTCTTCAGCATGTTTGATATTCTAAAGTAGAAAGCAGTTACCAATGTGTCCACTTTACACTGCTGTCCTGCTACATACTACAGTACTTTCCTCTGCAACACACTACTTCCCAAACTGGGTGGGCAAGAGAGGCCTGCCTTTGCAGCATGGGGATGGCTGTTTTTGGAGCAGACCATGGAAACACTGATTCTTCTCCTCCAGCTTTGGGCATGTGTATATAATGTAAATGTGTGACTAAGTGTGTTAGTGTGAGCCCAGGTCTGTATTTTGAATTTGTGTATTCGTGCAGAGATAGCAACCCTAGCATTGCATTGCTTTGTGTCAACTTACATTATGACTCAAGGTTTACTTTAGCAAATCTGCATCTCATTCTCACCAACCTTTCTCAGAGCATTTCTTTGAATTCTGTACGTAAATCCGAGACAGTCCATTTAGTATTATATGTTTAGTTTAGTATGGTATGTATTCATTTGTGGATGTCCATCACCCATTTTGTATGAAACAGTGGGGCAAAAAAGTATTTAGTAAGCCACCAATTGTGCAAGTTCTCCCACTTAAAAAGATGAGAGAGGCCTGTAATTTTCATCATAGGTACACTTCAACTATGACAGACAAAATGAGAAAACAAATCCAGAAAATCACATTGTAATGTGATGAAATGTGACATTTTAATGAATTTATTTGCAAATTATGGTGGAAAATAAGTATTTGGTCAATAACAAAAGTTTATCTCAATACTTTGTTATATACCCTTTGTTGGCAATGACAGAGGTCAAGCATTTTCTGTAAGTCTTCACAAGGTTTTCACACACTGTTGCTGGTATTTTGGCCCATTCCTCCATGCAGATCTCCTCTAGAGCAGTGATGTTTTGGGGCTGTTGCTGGGCAACACGGACTTTCAACTCCCTCCAGAGATTTCCTATGGGGTTGAGATCTGGAGAGTGGCTAGGCCACTCCAGGCCCTTGAAATGCTTCTTACGAAGCCACTCCTTCGTTGCCCGGGCGGTGTGTTTGGGATCATTGGCATGCTGAAAGACCCAGCCACGTTTCATCTTCAATGCCCTTGCTGATGGAAGGAGGTTTTCACTCAAAATCTCACGATACATGGCCCCATTCATTCTTTCCTTTACACGGATCAGTCGTCCTGGTCCCTTTGCAGAAAAACAGCCCCAAAGCATGATGTTTCCACCCCCATGCTTCACAGTAGGTATGATGTTCTTTGGCTGCAACTCAGCATTCTTTGTCCTCCAAACACGACGAGTTGAGTTTTTACCAAAAAGTTATATTTTGGTTTCATCTGACCATATGACATTCTCCCAATCTTCTTCTGGATCATCCAAATGCTCTCTAGCAAACTTCAGACGGGCCTGGACATGTACTGGCTTAAGCAGGGGGACACTACTGGCACTGCAGGATTTGAGTCACTGGCGGCGTAGTGTGTTACTGATGGTAGGCTTTGTTACTTTGGTCCCAGCTCTCTGCAGGTCATTCACTAGGTCCCCCCGTGTGGTTCTGGGATTTTTGCTCACCGTTCTTGTGATCATTTTGACCCCACGGGGTGAGATCTTGCGTGGAGCCCCAGATCGAGGGAGATTATCAGTGGTCTTGTATGTCTTCCATTTCCTAATAATTGCTCCCAAGGTTGATTTCTTCAAACCAAGCTGCTTACCTATTGCAGATTCAGTCTTCCCAGCCTGGTGCAGGTCTACAATTTTGTTTCTGGTGTCCTTTGACAGCTTTTTGGTCTTGGCCATAGTGGAGTTTGGAGTGTGACTGTTTGAGGTTGTGGACAGGTGTATTTTATACTGATAACAAGTTCAAACAGGTGCCATTAATCAGGTAACGAGTGGAGGACAGAGGAGCCTCTTAAAGAAGAAGTTACAGGTCTGTGAGAGACAGAAATCTTGCTTGTTTGTAGGTGACCAAATATTTATTTTCCACCATAATTTGCAAATCACTAAAAATCCTACAATGTGATTTTCTGGAGAAAAAAAATTCTCATTTTGTCTGTCATAGTTGAAGTGTACCTATGATGAAAATTACAGGCCTCTCTCATCTTTTTAAGTGGGAGAACTTGCACAATTGGTGGCTGACTAAATACTTTTTTGCCCCACTGTATGATAACAATTACAATTCGTATTGTATGCTACAAATTTGCAAAACGTATGATATTTTACGAATTCTAGCTAGGTGGCTAACGTTAGCTAGGCTAGGGCTTAGGTTGGGGTTAAGTTAGGAGTTGGGGGAAGGGTTAGCTAAAAAGGTTAAGGTCAAGGTTAGGGGAAGGGTTAGCTAAAAGGGTTGTAAGGGTTAGGATTAGGGTTAGGGGAAGAGTTAGCTAACATGCTAAGTAGTTGCAAAGTAACTCAAAAGTAGTAAGTAGTTGAAAAGTTGCTGATTAGCAAAAATGCTAAAGTAGTCCATGACGAGATTCAAACTCTCAACATTTGGGTTGCTAGACGCTCGCGCTATACTCCCACCCATCCACCCCTACCAAGTAACGTTCTGTCTTTTGTAACCACACCAAACGTAACATATCATACTAATGCAAGTCAGATTTACATTTACTATGTCAAGTCTAGTTTATGAGACCAGGCTGCTCACACAGGCCTTAGACTGTGAATGGAGCACCATACTATTACTGGATCTATCTCAAAGAAAAGTCTGTTTATTTAGATGGCTATGGAAATGGCCTCCTCGGTTCCTGCTCATGGAACACAAAAGGTCGGTGCCACTGAGGCTGTGCCTGCATGGGGATTTCTATTATTTCCAGCTGCAGATGGAAACTATTACAAAGTCGCTGTATAGTGGAGGGGGGGTGCATGCTCAAACACACACCCACACACACACATACATACACACATACAGTCACTCACTGACACAAAAAAAACATTCAAACTCAAGCTCGCAGAAGATAAAAGACCCTGTTGGCTGGAGAGAGTGAGAAAGAGCAGCAGTGGTTCTCTCCCTCCCTCCTTCTTTTTCTTTCTCTAGAACACCTCTCTACTCAGCCTGCACTGCTCTGTAAGTACAACTCTCTCTCTCTCTCTCTCTGTCTGTCTCTGGTGCTCCACACCAAGACTAAAAAACTGTTATTGTGAGACTCCTGCTCTCTCTCTTCTGCTCTGTCACTTAGAGGACTGAAGAGATCAGGAGCATAATGACAGGATTATACACTTGAACTGTGGGAACTGGAACTCTGTTTATCTTTAGGTCTCCATGTGTGTCAATTACTTTTTGTCTGAATATGGTTAAACAGTAACAGCATAGTAGTTCTGGTAGAGTTCTAACATTGTGTTAGGGAGGAGCTATCTTTCACTGTCTATGGTTGAGCAGATAGGAATCAGAACTCCACGGAAAAACAGGTTTCTGCTGTTTCCATGGCTGTTGTTTTGGGCTAAGAGCTATGCTGAATGAAACCACTTCAGTGTTGCACTTCTGGTTATGCTGTGCATGTTCATGTACACATAATGTATACGTTAATTTGTTCATTCGTTCATTCAACATGCCAGTGTTTTATCATGATCATTTTGTTACCATCCCATATGTGAATGGCTTACTAGTAATTTAACTATCATTTCCACTTCTATGGTTTTGGTGCTTGTTCTCTGTTTAGCTTGTTTAAAAAAAAATGTACCCCCTCTTTTCTCCACAATTTTGATTTTGTCTCTTCACGGCAACTCTCCAACTGGCTCGGGAGAGGCGAAGGTCGAGTCATGCGTCCTCAGAAACATGACCCGCCAAACCGCGCTTCTTAACACTGGCCCGCTTAACTCGGAATCCAGCCTCACCAAAGTGTCGGAGGAAACACTGTTCAACTGACAACCGAAGTCAGCCGGCAGGCGCCCGGCCCACCACAAGTAGTCGCTAGAGCACGATGAGCCAAGTAAAGCCCCCCCAGCCAAACCCTCCCTTAACCCGGACAACGCTGGGCCAATTGTGCGCCGTCCTATGGTCACGGCTGGTTGTGATCCCAGCCTGGGATCAAACCTGGGTCTGTAATGACGCATCAAGCACTGTGATGCAGTGCCTTAGACTGCTGCGCCACTCAGGAAGCCCTAGCTGGGTTGTTTTATCCTAGTAGTAGATAACCTTGAGAGCTCCAAATGGATAATGATTATTCAGATTCTTCTTTGGGCAAACCACCACAGGCATATCTTCTTGTGTTCATTCCTCTACTCTTATACTCAGAATAAGTGCTGTGCATCTTAGTGCTGATAGAGAGAATGAAATAGAGGTTTCTTATCATAGGTTAACTCTCAGAAGAGCATTCCTCTAAGGAGAGTCTAAGCAGAGGTATGCATGGGAATGGTTGGCTTCACCATCAGTCAGCATTATGGCTCATAGGGTTGGGAGATGGACCGACCGCTGTCACCAAAGGTTTGTGTACAAGCAAAACAAACCAAAAACTCCCATGGTGCTGTTGTGTCCTTCTGAAAGGCATTGTAAGAACACTGTCACATTGTACACTGAGTGTACAAAATATTCTCTTTCCATGACATAGACTGACTTGGTGAATCCAGATTTAAGCTATGATCTCTTATTGATGTCACCTGTTAAATCCACTTCAATCAGTGTAGATGAAGTGGATAAGATGAGTCAAAGAAGGCTTTTTAAGCCTTGAGACGATTAAGACATGGATTGTGTGTGTGTGTGCCATTCAGAGGGCGAATGGGCAAGACAAAATATTTAAGTGCCTTTGAACGGAGTATGACTGTGTCGAGAACTGCAACGCTGCTGGGTTTTCACCTTCAAGTTTCCCGTGTGTATCAAGAATGGTCCACCACCCAAACAACATCCAGCCAACTTGACACAACTGTGGAAAGCATTGGAGTTACAATATGCCAGCATCCCTGTGGAACACTTTCAACACCTTGTAGAGTCCATGCCCAACGAATTGAGGCTGTTCTGAGGGGAAAAGGGGGTGCAACTCAATATCAGGAAGGTGTTCCTATTGTCTTATTCACTCAGTGTGTGTCCGGCTGTATGGGAGACGGTGATGATCATTTAGGCTGTATGGGAGACGGTGATGATCATTTAGGCTGTATGGGAGACAGTGGTGATCATTTAGGCTGTATGGGAGACATTGGTGATCATTTAGGCTGTATGGGAGACAGTGATGATCATTTAGGCTGTATGGGAGACAGTGGTGATCATTTAGGCTGTATGGGAGACATTGGTGATCATTTAGGCTGTATGGGAGACAGTGGTGATCATTTAGGCTGTATGGGAGACAGTGGTGATCATTTAGGCTGTATGGGAGACAGTGGTGATCATTTAGGCTGTATGGGAGACAGTGGTGATCATTTAGGCTGTATGGGAGACAGTGGTGATCATTTAGGCTGTATGGGAGACAGTGGTGATCATTTAGGCTGTATGGGAGACAGTGGTGATCATTTAGGCTGTATGGGAGACAGTGGTGATCATTTAGGCTGTATGGGAGACAGTGGTGATCATTTAGGCTGTATGGGAGACAGTGGTGATCATTTAGGCTGTATGGGAGACAGTGGTGATCATTTAGGCTGTATGGGAGACAGTGGTGATCATTTAGGCTGTATGGGAGACAGTGGTGATCATTTAGGCTGTATGGGAGACAGTGGTGATCATTTAGGCTGTATGGGAGACAGTGGTGATCATTTAGGCAAAGGTCACCTAAGGATAAACCAGCTGAACTGACAGTTTTTATATTAAACGTCTTTCAGTGTTCAGCAATACTTTGTAATAGGATTGTACTACTATGTATTAAATCTTAAAGGCTTGATGGAAACCAAATAGTTCCTTTTATGGGCAGTTTTTATTGTTTAATTCCAAATGCATGATTCTATTTTGCTATAAATTCAGATACTGTAGTCTAGTACTTTACTAGAGTTTTTCCTAAGCAGTAGTAAAAGTATGCAGCCTATAGCCATCATCAAGTGAGGTAGTTCACTGGTATGTGACAGAGATTTATATCATGATGTATTTACTCACTTGGCTTGGCATTTGGGATTTTAATGACCCACACGATTGTTTCATAGAAACATCCTGGAACATCCAGGAAAATACCACTGAGGTTGGTCAGCGTTTGATAGAAACATACTGGAACATAGTGACATACCACTGAGACAGGACAGGATTGAATGTGTTTTGCTGTAGTTGAAAGTTGCTAGGTGGGATTTACCAGTCTGGTACAGAGCTTGAGAGTTGCTAGGGTTAAGTTATTAGGATCCCATCACTGTTACAAAAACCATGCTATGAACTCAGTGGGATAGTGAAACAAGCTACAGTTCCCACCTCTCCAAATATAGTATTTCTCATTGGAGGGAGGTACAGGCAAGATGGCAGTGAGAGAGAAATATATGTATGTGTATAGGGGAGAGAGAAGGAGAGAAGAGTTAGGGGGAGTGTTTGTGAGAGAGGTGCTGGGTCCTCGGCCAAAGCAGCGATCCCCTCTTGCACCTCATTGAGCCACAGAGTGACAGGGTGCAGGATTGGGTCACAGCGGGGGACTGTGCCTGCCTGACTTCCCTAAACTCGGACCTATAGCCTACTCCACTACAGGCCAAACTATCCAGGACCATTTCTTCTCCTAGGGCTAAAAAACTCTGCTTTCCTTCAGCAAAAACAACCTCCAGAGAAGGGGTGAAGACTCAGTAAGTGGATACTGCCTGGAGTTTCACTGTCCCAAGCCAGACCACTGACTTATTAAAAAAGAGTTGACTCTTTCAATTCCAACCTGGAACTGGCCAAGGAGAGGGGCTTCCACACACGCACGTGCACACACACGCATCCGCGCACACACGCATCCGCACACAGCTTATCAAATCATTTGTAGTTTATAGCTGGTCTGTCTGGAAAGTGCAATAAAGGTGAGTGGACTACCACCTGCAACGAGGGACGTGTAAAGGTTAACTCAGTACCTGAGAAACATGTGACAGTGGACTACCACCTGCAACGAGGGACGTGTAAAGGTTAACTCAGTACCTGAGAAACATGTGACAGTGGACTACCACCTGCAACGAGAGACGTGTAAAGGTTAACTCAGTACCTGAGAAACATGTGACAGTGGACTACCACCTGCAACGAGGGACGTGTAAAGGTTCACTCAGTACCTGAGAAACATGTGACAGTGGACTACCACCTGCAACGAGGGACGTGTAAAGGTTCACTCAGTACCTGAGAAACATGTGACAGTGGACTACCACCTGCAACGAGGGACGTGTAAAGGTTAACTCAGTACCTGAGAAACATGTGACAGTGGACTACCACCTGCAACGAGGGACGTGTAAAGGTTCACTCAGTACCTGAGAAACATGTGACAGTGGACTACCACCTGCAACGAGGACGTGTAAAGGTTAACTCAGTACCTGAGAAACATGTGACAGTGGACTACCACCTGCAACGAGGGACGTGTAAAGGTTCACTCAGTACCAGAGAAACATGTGACAGTGGACTACCACCTGCAACGAGGGACGTGTAAAGGTTCACTCAGTACCTGAGAAACATGTGACAGTGGACTACCACCTGCAACGAGGGACGTGTAAAGGTTAACTCAGTACCTGAGAAACATGTGACAGTGGACTACCACCTGCAACGAGGGACGTGTAAAGGTTCACTCAGTACCTGAGAAACATGTGACAGTGGACTACCACCTGCAACGAGGGACGTGTAAAGGTTCACTCAGTACCTGAGAAACATGTGACAGTGGACTACCACCTGCAACGAGGGACGTGTAAAGGTTAACTCAGTACCTGAGAAACATGTGACAGTGGACTACCACCTGCAACGAGGGACGTGTAAAGGTTAACTCAGTACCTGAGAAACATGTGACAGTGGACTACCACCTGCAACGAGGGACGTGTAAAGGTTAACTCAGTACCTGAGAAACATGTGACAGTGGACTACCACCTGCAACGAGGGACGTGTAAAGGTTAACTCAGTACCTGAGAAACATGTGACAGAAACATTTATGTCAGCATACAACACTTCAGGGTTTAATCCAGTTTCTCTCCATTGGCAAAACACTGCATACAAACTGTAGAACCCAGTTCTAATGTTCCATGTATGGTAGAGAGAACAACTAAGGAATATGAGTGTGCTGCTCTCTTCACTTTAACACAGTATAGTGCCATGTACTGTAATATCTCATGCACTTGATGTATGGCCTGTGTGCCCCAAGGGCTAAATATTATGAAAGGCAAATTAGATGTTTGAAAACAGAATCTCTGGATTGCTATCAGTGGCTGAAGCATATTAAAATTGATTCACCTGCCCTCACATATAGTTTCTCTTTAGTTATCGTACTAACGTGCTGTAGTTGGATATCAGTGATGTGTGAAAGGGCAGGGGATGTGAGAGAGACCAGCTTTGTCTGTCTGTCTAGGGTCTAGTGGTGGCTCCAGTGTCAGTATGATACATGGGGTGGACCCCCCAAAAGACGAATGATGCCAGAGGATGATGCCAGAGGATCATCAGAGAACCCCCCTGGACCTCCCCTCCTCTCTACTCCCATCCCTTTGACTGGACAGAGACCTGGCCTGTATATGCCCGCAGAACAGACACAAACAAACAGCAGCACAAAAGAGAGGGAGTCATGGGAGAGAAATTGACTGAGAGAGAGGTGTGTGATAGGGTGGGGTGTTGGAGAGGTGGAGGTGATGAACTATTTGCATTCCCCTTTGGTTAACCCTGCGCTGTGAAATATCACCTCATTACAACAATGGGCCCTCTTCATTGAAGGAGCCCCACACTGACAAGCAAAGAGGAGGGTGCCTTTTGAACACGGCCCAGGGGTTGCCATGGCTATGCCTGTCAACCGGGAAGTCCTTCACAGGCGGAGCAAGTCCAGGGAGAGAGAGAGAGAGAGAGAGGGAGAGAGGGAGAGAGGGAGGGAGGGAGGGCGGGCAGGCGGGAAAGAGAGAGCGCGAGTAGAGAGTGACTGCCCACAACATATTGGGCTTACATGCACCACAGAGCAGACAGGACTTTGAGAGGTGTGTTGTTCTCTGGGATTCTGCATCAGAGGTGAGTAGCCTACATTTTTCCTATGATGAGGCAGTACTGTAGGATGACATAGCATTAGATACACTTGTCAGATATAGCCAGACAGATATTTTGCACTAACTATGTAACTATGTAATCACGTGGTTGTGCTTTGCTCTGTTTTTATTGAAAAGTTTATTAGCCTGCCCGTCGGCCTGTCTGCTCCTTGCTTACTTGCTTCACAGGATTGGTGAGGTAGACAGGAATTTGTCTGTGGTTTCTTTTAGAGACTCTCAGTAAACTGAGAGGATGGCCATACAGTGAGACCCAGTACAATATAAATATACTTACGTTAAGGCTGTCTCATTCTGACAAAAGAGGCTGATTTATTCTGCTACCCTCAGTGATGGCGTCAATGCTGTGATTTAGGAACTGTCCTAGAGTAGCAGTCTGAGTTGTGGCATGTGGATGATTGAGTGGAGGAGAGGAGAGGAGAGGGCAGCTCTGAGGCACCCCCTGTCACATTACAGGAACACAGAGGGTGGGCATGAGGAGGGGGCTGTGTTATTATGGTCCTTACTCACTGCTCTGCCCACGGGTTTGGAAATACTGTACTGTAATCATGGGGGCTTTCTTATTAACTCTGTATAGAGGTGTGATTCCCATGATGTGACATGTGGAAATAAACATCCCTGTCAGGGACACTGCCCCTAACACAGGGCCCACTGGCTCCAGACATGTTCTCCCTTTACCTTGGGGGTTATTATGGATGTCAGGAGGATTTCTACACCCTGCACTGATCCTCTTTGAGCTCTTCTGAGATCTCTCTTGCTCCATCACCACAGCCTATACTCACTGAAAAGAAATAATCATATCAATCATAATTACAAAAATAAAGGAGTGTAAAGGCTGAACTACCTTTCATAGCACTGCATGAGCCCTAATGTGAGTACAGTAACCTCTCTGAAAACTCCAAACACTCTCTGGTTCAGCCGTCATATTATTAGCGGCCCCCTCAAAGTGAGGCTATGGTATGTCTGATGAAGAGCATCTAATCTAGCAGGGAACATGTAGTATCTCCATTGACAAGTAACACTGAAGCCATGTCTCCCCCAAGCAGCAGGCTGAGGGGAGGGATCACCATACAAGGAGGCAGAATAGTTTCCTTCTGATAAATGTGTGTATCGCTCAATAAACGCATGTCATAAACAGGCCGGGTCCAGGTCCTTGTATGGTCTACGGCTGTGTGTTCACATGGGCCAAGTTGCAGTCTGGAGACAAGGCAGGAGTGTGTGATTAACCTTGTAGGATACTTTCGAGAACATCTTTATAATAACAACCTGATGATGAGTCACCCCTCAGGTCTTTGAAAAGGATTTGCGATGATCTTACATCCTGTTCAAGCAAAAAGATATTGACGGTCTTTTCAGGTTTATTGCTTTCATACGAAACTTATCCCCTGGAATTTACTACATTGTGTGAGATTATTTGATAAGGCATTACCTGCCTCCTACTCATCCGGAGAGTAGTTGTGCGAGACCAGACATGGCCCACTGGGCACAGACGTCAGTTTTGATTTACATTTGATTGAGTTTTCAACTAACTGGAATTCATTGTGAAATCAACAAAACATTTCATGTTATTGGATTTAGGTTAAAAGTTGGGTGAAAAAAAGACAAAATGCCCTTACGATGATGATTTGTTGAAAATCCAATCAGTTTTCCACTTTGATTCAATGTCATCACATAGAGTTTTGGGGTTGAAATGACGTGGAAGCATAGTTGATTCAATCAGTTTTTGCCCAAATGTTTAAAAAATAAATATATATATATTAAAGGATACATGCAGATGAAGGGATGTTTATGCTGTCTGATATTAAATAAAACCAAGATGTTTTCAGGACCTGTATTGCATTACACTACAGGAACACACAAACAAACAAAATGACCACTTTAAGCAGACATGTCGGTGTTTTGGTCTGTCCTTATTAGTCTAACTCTGAGCAGGACTTAGATCCGTTCTCATGGCTGGGAACAACATTATGGAGTCAATGATTAACCTGCTCCTTCTGCCAAACACAGCCCCTCACACAGAGGCCAATGGAGGAGGTCAGTCATAGAAATACAATGAATAGAGAGGATGTCGCTAGTTTGATTAGTTGCAGGGACTTTTTTAGGTGTCAAATCGAGTTGTCCATAAAGTGATTTTGCACACCAATTTCACTATACTCAAGCTATGATACTAGTGATGGGGGAAAATTGATATATTGCGATATTATAAAAATGTTTTGCTAGATAGTGTTAAATCGGGCTTGTCAGATGTACCTACAACAAACTCCTGTATTTGCGTATAGCTTGTTCTCTATCTTCTTTTAAATAGTGAGCCAACATGTTTTCAGCACTTTTATTTCCATGACTGATCAAAACTAATTTTCTCATGCTCTCTCATCTCTCTCATACTCTCTCTTTTCTCTCATACTCTCTCTTGACCCTCATGCGCTCTCTTCAGAACATCAAATTGCAGTATTGAATTGCAATACATATGGAATTGTGAGAATTGCACTACATATCGTATCAGCACCTCAGTATCGTGATAATATTGTATTGTGAGGTCCCTGGCAATTCCCAGCCCTATATGATACTACCATGAACTGCACTTTTTGGTTTATGTCAAATAACATGAAAAATGTCTAAATTGTGTGAATCAATGCTTCAATTCAATTGTTGAGTTTCGTCCATTCTCTTTCAAGCTGAAAAATGTTTCCATGATGTTTGGCATGAAGACAAGTTTTTCTATTGTTATTCCAACTGACTGTAAACTCTCCCTCTACCCTGCTGAGGCTCTGGCAGGCTGCCTGTTGTGGTGATACAGTTGGTAGAAGAAGTTCAGGGGTCGCCACCACGACAACCAGAACAACAACTCATGAGGTGTATTTTGTCGCTGTCCTGACAACCATACTCCCTGGGAGAACAATGCAATGGATGAGGAGTTGGTGGAGGTGATGTGGAAGAGGTCAGAGCTGGGCCGAGTCACAGGAAAACCCCCACTGAGCACAGATGTCATTTCAACGTCAACGTTACATTTGGTTGAGTTGTCAACTGACATGAATTCAATGTGAACTCAACAATACATTTCACCATGGATGTAGGTTAATATTTGGGTGAAAAAAAATAACATTGCCTTTTTATTTCACTAGGCAAGTCAGTTAAGAATACATTTTTATTTACAATGACGGCCTACATGTAAAGCCCCCGCAGCCAAACCCTCACCTAACTCGGACAACGCTGGGCCAATTGTACACCGCACTATGGGACTCCCGATCACGGCCAGTTGCGATACAGCCTGGAATCAAACCCGGGTCTGTAGTGACGGCTCTAGCACTGCGATGCAGTGCCTTATAACACTGCACCACTCGGGAACTTGCACCACCTTTACACTGATGACTTTTTCCAAATCCAATCAGTTTTTCACATTGATTCAATGTCATCATATTGAAAGTTGTTGTTGAAATGATGTGGAAACAAAGTTGATTCAACCAGTTTTTGCCCAGTGGCCTCCTACAGCAGAGCAGAGGAGGAGAGGAGCAGAGGAGGAATATGGGTGACAGAGAAACAGAGTGCCAACTCATTTTTCATGAGATCATCCTATTGCAACATTTGACCATAAAAAAATACTGGTGCTTAGAGAAATCATGTTGTGAAACACCTTCTTGTAATAAAAGGTATTTATGGGATTGAAGATTAAAGCAAATATATGAAAAATGTCCCTGTACGTTATTGGCTACGATGAAAGCTAATATAGTTTGGTTTTTGCCCTAGCACTACACAGCTGATTCAAATAATCAACTAATCATCAAGCTTTGATCATTTGAATCAGCCGTGTAGTGTTAGGGCTAAAATCTGTACCCTTTGGGGTCCCGAGAACTGAGCTTGGGAAACGCTGCACTAGCTATTATCAAAGACAGATTTACTCACAAATAAACCAAGATGAACCATACGACAGATCGCTCCAACAGCCTGAGTGACATAGGCTATTAACTGAGATTGACAAACAATTTTCACCAAATGTGAATACCAATGAAGCAAAGATACTGTACACAAGCAATAGCCTATTTTTTTTTTTTTAAAACCTTTATTTAACCAGGCAAGTCAGTTAAGAACAAATTCTTATTTTCAATGACAGCGGGTTAACTGCCTGTTCAGGGGCAGAACGACAGATTTGTACCTTGTCAGCTCGGGGATTTGAACTTGCAACCTTTCGGTTACTAGTCCAACACTCTAACCACTAGGCTACCCTGCCACCGCTGCCTATGATGGCATCATATTTTATATCATCCGACGAAATGAAACACTGCTTAACTCAGCTCAGCCATAGACCGATGTAGCATCCACAGTTACAACCAAACAACTAATAGGTGTCACTAAAAAAACAATATATGGACACATTTAATCAGTATAATTTACAACACAAACTCCATAGCCTTTCACAATAGATTTACATACTTCCAACGCACTGCATAATAATATTATTATTATGTGAAATATTATTACACACACATATATAATAAGATTCTAACGAAATGTCCAACAATCAAAATGACTGAACATCAAAACATCAAAAAAGTGTCTCATCAAAACTAAATTTGAGCTTGATTAATCAAATGCATCAAAGGATGTTGTCAAATCAAAGCAAATTTTATTTGTCATGTGCGCTGAATACAACAAGTGTAGACCTTACCGTGAAATGCTTACTTAAAAGCCCCTAACCAACAATGCAGTTCTAAGAAAATAGAGTTTAGAAAATATTTACTAAATAAACTAAAGTATAAAATTAAATTAAAAAAAAACATAACACAAAAAAATAACAGTAATGAGGCTACATTCAGGGGGTACAGGTACCGAACAAATGTGCGGGGGTAAAGGTTAGTCGAGGTCATTTGTACATGGTGGTAGGGGCAAAGTGACTATGCATAGATAGTAAACTGCGAGTAACAGCAGTGTAAACAGGGAGTACAGTCGTGGGTGAACAGGGAGTACAGGAAAGGACTAAGCACACACCCCTGAGGGGCCCCCCTGTTGAGGATTAGGGTGGCAGATGTGTCGTTGCCTACCCTTACCACCTGGGGGCAGCCCGTCAGGAAGTCCAGGATCCAGTTGCAGAGGGAGGTGTTTAGTCCCAGGGTCCTTAGCTTTGTGGGCACTAGTGAACAGGCAACTCCGGGATGCTGGTCTTCTAGGCAGAGTTGCAAAGAAAAAGCCATATCTCAGACTGGCCAATAAAAATAAAAGATTAATATGGGCAAAAGAACACAGAACTCTGCCTAGAAGGTGCAGTATAGTGTCCATTCGTCAGACTGTTTTTACTTGCTCGCTACCTTTGTTCAGTTCAAGGGATGCAAGCGCCAAATTAGTCAGGAACGACCACGCCCGTCAACAATTTGAATGGATTTGAATGGAAAGCATGCATACCTTGACACCTTTCCTATGGTTGTAGCATTCTTACCATATTTTTTTATTTTGAGCCTAAAAACCACCAGAATCATTGGGAAAAAACATTAGATAACAAAAAATTATTATTAAAAAATATACAATTATATTTTCTATTTGGCTTTTCATAACAGCTTTTTCATTTGATTATCACAGCATTGCTGACCCTGCCTACCCTGACCCTGCCTACCCTGACCCTGCCTACCCTGACCCTGCCTACCCTGACCCTGCCTACCCCTACCCTGCCTACCCTGACCCTGCCTACCCCTACCCTGCCTACCCCGACCCTGCCTACCCTGACCCTGCCTACCCCTACCCTGCCTACCATGACCCTACGTCACTGATATAGTCATACAGCAGCTTTGCTGTTAGTTATCGAGTCGGTTCCTTGACCTATGTAACTGTGCGTCTCCATTCTACTCAGTTACACGGTTGCTATTCTGGGCCGTGAGGGAAACGTCCCATAGATTTCCTGGGAATCAGCAGCAGGGAGTGGTGAAGTTCAGTGACCCCATGCTGACTAACACTTTTCTGTCTCACTGCATCATAGTGCACTGTTACTGTTACTAACACCACCTCCTACTTCCTCTCTCTGCAAAGTACAGTAGTCTGTTGTCTCAATCGAATTAGTCTACTGGTCTCTACTGATCTCTGTATCTATATCTAACATCTGAGTTTGTGAACCATTATCTCATTAAATGGGAGGCAACTGCTTATGTATTAAAGGTAAAGTCACATTTATTGACAACCCCATTCTCTTGAAATGTGAGTCTATTGCAAAGCATCTGGCAAAGTTCAAAGGGATGAAATGAGTTCTGTTGAGCAGAGATGTGTGAGGCCATGTGAGAGGGATTACTACACAGACATCCTCCCTGTCTCCTATTGTCATATTTCTTCAATTATCTATCCTCTTTCCACATAAGGCCACAAGGCAGATGCTGGAAGACATGGTGAGGGCATTACACAAGGCACACTGCAGCTCTAACAATCTGACATAAGATATTGCATGTGTGAGAAATGTTCAAAATTACTAGAGCATTCCAAATTATACCTGTGTGACTTAATCATGGTATCCAGAGTACAAGAAACATCTTGGACATCAAAGTCAAGTTGACAGACTCTGACATTCCTCACTAGTAGTAAACCAGCCCTGATCTTGGATTTTCAACCCTATATGGTATACCAGACATTATGAGCTTTGCAGGTGTTTTTTATTCATATGTACAGTATATTGCATTTAGATGAGTAGAATTGTCTCTGACTTTGTTTAATACTGTTGGAGGAATCTGCTCCATGTGAATGAGATAGTCATGGTATTTGAACGTTACTAATCAGATAAGAATGTGTGGGGTGTTCAAAGTAAACATATCCCAGGGAGAAGCAAGGTTCTGGAGCACGATTTGTTGCCAGATATCACAGCTGATTTTGCCTTATTAGGCTGGATCATGTTTGGTGCTCTATGAGTGGTAATATGCGTAGCTCTGGCTGATAGAGTTAGACCTACATCCTCCATCCAGACTCATTTTGGTAAGGAGAATGGTGGAGGCCAAATGCACAGACAAAAGGAGAAGCATTTTTTGTGTGCTTCTAATGCATACTGATGGAGATACTTCTAACTATGATTTTATATTTTAAAGGCCCAGCGCAGTCAAAAACGTGATATTCCTGTGTTTTATATATATTTCAACATGAGGCTGGGGTAATACTGTAAAATTGTGAAAATGATGATGATGCCCTTTTAGTTTGAAAAGACTGCCTGAAATTTCAGCCTGTTTTGGGATGGAGTTTTGGTCTGCCTGGTGACATCATAAGTTAATAAAGTTATTGCTTGAGAAATTGCTCTTAGCTAAGAAGCTGTTTTATTTATTTTTGACCATTTTAATTTGAAAACAATCACAATACGGTACTTGTGATTTGATATTGAGATTTTTAAAAAACACTGCATTGGATCTTAAAGATGTTTTTGTTGTGATGCCAAAGATACTAAAAGTACCTAGGCTGGAATTCTTTCAAACCTGCAGTAAGGAAGTGATATTGTTACTGCCATAATTGGAAGTGCATTTGAAGTAATTTGGTGAATCAGAAAATGCTAAAGGATACTATTCTAATAAACACATTAATTTTTGCAGTGCATACGTTATGTATGTCTATGCAGTATGCAGTATGGGTGGTGTGCCACAGTGGCTGTTTCACTGAATCCCACCCTCAGAGCAGATATTGTAATGGTGTTCTGTTGTGAACTGAGAGGACGTTTGTCTGCAGCTGATCCCCCCTCTTCATGTATCATGATTAGATATGTCTCTCCAGTAATAACACAATTTATAATATTGATACATGAAAAGAAGAAATAAGAGACAGCCCTATTGCTGCAGTGATTGACATTGAGACATGAATGGCAGCAGTGTTAGGAACAAAAAGGAGCTCAATTGTTTGCCCTTTTGGAGTATTGGATTGAACAGTCCTCCTATGTGGAAATATTATTTGTCCAAAATGCCAATGAATTACACGTCTAGTTATCCATCAGTGAGATGGGATCTCAGAGTGAATGTCAGCCCAGAGAGCATTACATACAGCCAGACCTGAGGGTTGTAATGGCCACAGAATCAAAAGAAACCAACATGATGTCAAACATCTATAATGCTGCCTGCCCTAAAGGCCATTGGAAGTGTGAATATTTATGTTGAAATACCACAATGAAAACAACCAGAAAGCCTAACTGATTAACACTGTTGGCAAGTGTGATATACTGTTAAAGTGTCCCTCACATAAACATGATTACTTTTAGTGCAGTCTTAACATCTGTGTTGTATCTGAGTTGTAATGGTATTATTGTAGACAATGAGCCCCCATTTCCCATATTTCCCCTCTTACGTAACCTGATTTATTCGGAGGTGATGAGTCAGAAAGAGTGACATCATTGTCTGGAACCAGAAACACTGATTGGATTTCTCTGCTACATTTTGTCTTGTTGTTGTTGTACTGTACACAGACAGAGTGCATATATCTGTCTCTAAGCACTGACCATAATGACCACAGTCAGTAAAGTTGCGGGCCACATGGAAAACCCATCAACCCAAATACTCTTGGACAGCCAAGGCACAAGTCGGAGAAAGTTGATCTCAAATGGAAAGTCTTAATAATCACGTATCAATTCTCAAGTCCCATGGTAGCAGTTGTAGATCTTTTCAGGTCTTGCGTTTCCATGCCAACCCTGTTATTATGGCCTTTTGGAGCCACTGTAGAGGAGAGGAAATGACCTCCCTTTGAGTCCCCAAAGGCCTTTGATGTAGAAACAGCTAATCTGATTTTCCAAGGTGCTGGTGATTAGGACCTGACTTCAGCCTGACATGGCTCACTCTCGCCACGGTGGCCATTCCCACAGCTCTCTTTCACTGTATGTTATGGAAGCGTTTAGGGAGAGTTATGACTCATGTTTTGAATGGCCTCTGCTGTGGTAACAGGGATAGGAGGATAACAAACGTTCTCCTTTCAGAATGCCTTGACAGTGGGTTAATAGAACCCCAGTCAACTCAACTCATGACTTAGTTTTGATTTATGGACGAAAAGGTTGTTTGGCAGACAGACTAATGACTCAGAGATTAAATGTTAAATGTTCCATTGAAAAGAATGGTCTGTGGCATAGGATGAATCAATCAATCCCACAGAGACCCAACAAAGGACGTTACACATTAACATGTAATATAGACGTGCAACGTTTTCTAGACAGTAATGCTATTTTGATCTGGAATGCGTTCACTCGTCTTTAGAGAACACACAATTCAGTCTTGAATGCCTGCCTGCTCTTCTGCCGGGAATTGCATCAAAGTTCAGATCTCTGGGAGTGATGTTCGGCATTTATAAAAAATGATCCAATAACTGAAGAAGCACAGTTTGTTGCATTGTAAGTGACTTTTATCAGTGCAGGCAGCTCCTGAGCTCATTGGTCAGTCCCTTCCCACTAGGCACAGACGTCAACTCAATGTGTATTCCAGATTGGTTCACAACAACGTTGATTCAACCAGTGTGGGTTATTTGCCTTCAAAACTTGGACGTGACCCAACTAAAAGACATAATGCAATTGTCTCTGGAATAAGAGGTAATTGACCATAAATCTGTTTGTCTCCTTTTAGGGTGTTGTGTAAGAGAATATGCTACCGTGGTGTTCTCTGCATGTGAGTGACTTGATATCAATTATTTGCTCACCATCTAACCAGTATGTGTGTTTTGTTTATCACAGGTGAATACTTTGGCGGCTGCACGAAGACTTTGGCGTCATAGACCAGCCAGGCTCATAACACGAAGACTTTGGCGTCATAGACCAGCCAGGCTCATAACACGAAGACTTTGGCGTCAGACCCCAGCCAGGATCATAACAAATGAAATGCAGTCTCAGGTACAGGCATTTTGGCTCACAAATTTCATTTAGGATTTGAGAGTAAAATTGACATCTTTCTCTAACTCCACATGAAGAGAGCTAGATTCTTAGTAGAACTGAATTCTATGAAAGAACATATTCAGGCAGATCCAAAGTATTGAAGATTTCATAGAGATATTAAAAACAAATCGAATTTGCTGTGTCAGAGAAAATATCTTTGAAGTCTGCCTTGGCAGAGTTGGCATGAACAGCATACAGAGAGGTGCCTTTTAAATATGCTATACAACAAGGCAAAACAACAACACATAAGTTAGAATGAAAATAACAGCTATTTACTGTATTTATAGGCTACAATTTCCATGACAATGCCCCAGTCCTAGCTCCATAATGGTATCTCTCGGAATAGCTAGATACAGTTTCATCCTGTGTGAGAGGCACAAGAGCTTCCCATGACCCCCAGAGTTCACACAGAGAGAGCTGAAACGCCCCTTGTGGACTCAAACACGCAGGAGTAGGATAAGAGGGGCAGTGTTGGGCAGCAAGGAGGGAGGCTGACCAGTTGACACGGAAACTTAGAGAGCAGGGGAGGGCTTTGGGAGAATCACTAATGCTGGTGCACTTTCACTGCGGTCAACATCAGCGACCCCTTTTCGACCCCCTCGGCCTGGGCCACTCCCCCTAGTTGGAGAACACAAGGCCCAGCTGAATGGACGGTTAATGGGCTTATAATGGGCCTCTCCTGTTTCAGCCCCCTGATCTAGGTCCTGAATGGGCCCTTTCTACAGCCTCTGCAAGGGAGATGATGAAGTGGGTGGAACAGCACATCCTTCTGCTGCTCTGCTTTAAATAAATGAGAGGCCTTTTCACCAGGAGCCCCACTGTTAGGGTGAATTAATGTCCACATAACAACAATGTCGTTAACAAGCACACCCGACCTCCCTCAGAGAGAGAGAGCGAGAGAGAGAGAGAGAGAGAGAGAGAGAGAGAGAGAGAGAGAGAGCATTAACAACATGACATGGCTGTGTTTAGATGTAGTGTTCAACTGCCTCTCTCCTGTAGCAACGTGTGGACATCCTGGACCATCTGAACGGCTCTCGTATCGTCTTCTCTGACGATGGCCCTCCCTCCAGCCAGCAGCATCACCTGTCCCCTCCAGACCTGACCCAGGAGGTGGTGGTCATCTCCCCGGGGCTCCCCACCCCCCTTCTCAGCCCCTTCCATTCCACAAGACTGCCACCCGTGGAGCTCATTAAGGCAAACAAAACTGTTACGGTGATACACATGGTTATTGTACAGATGTAGAATCTTAATTCGGGCCAATTTGCTACAGCAGGAAAATAATCCTGCAGCAATAGGAAATGTGAATTATTATATGAATTATAATTAATGTACATTTATGTAGGGGTTGATACATTTTTCTTAAGGGAAAATCAAGTCTGACATTTCTAAGTGGAAATTGCAAACTTCAGAGGCCTTGTTCAACCTCAAATACACTAAAGGTTTTAAATGTCCTGCATTGCAGGAAAGTTCTCCTGAAACAGGGTGATCAAATTAAGACCTTTGGATGACCTTTGGGTGGTGGACCATTCTTGATACACACAGGAAACTGTTGAGTGTGAAAGCCCAACAGCACTTAAATATTTTGTCTTGCCAATTCACCCTCTGAATGGCACACATACACAATCCATGTCTCAATTGTCTCAAGGCCTAAAAATCCTTTAACGTGTCTTCCTCCCATTCTAATACACTGATTGAATTGGATTTAACAGGTGACATCAATAAGGATCATAGCTTTCACCTGGATTCACCTGGTCAGTCTGTCATGGAAAGAGCAGGGTTCCTAACGCTTTGTACACTCTGTGTAGATCACACGTTATATTGAGAGACAACGGCTCCTTTCTGTGGAATTGTCTAGTATCACAGGTTCAGTCTTATGCCACTGGATTGGAATATACTGGATATTGATAGAGGACCTGAATTTGTGTTGGTTAATCCAATATATGATAATGTGTCCTGCACTACAGACTATTTCCACAGTTTAGTTTAGTTTATTAAGATCCCCATTAGCTCCTGCACATGCAGCAGCTACTCTTCCTGGGGTCCACATAGAACGTACAAGTACACGACGAAGTACAGAACAGTAATAGACAAGAACAACATAAGATAATACTTTTTAAAAATAAATAAAGAGTTATATATAGTAAAGACACCAAGAGACAACAAAAATACTATTTACACAAAATTCATATATACAATCACATGCTCTCCAACTGTTAATATTTATATCAGACTAATTGATTTTCCATCTTAGGTTTCAGAGGTCAATGGGAGTGACCCTCTTACCGACCCTCTTCGTTTTGGATCATACTATGGCCCTGCTCAATCAAATGGTAGGATTATAGTTTTCTTGAAATTATCATATAGAGCATTATAGTTTGAGTTTTATGTTTAAGTCATGAATGTGCAAAGTATTATGGGATCGTTGGTGGGAGAGAAGACAGAACACTCTGGAATACTCTCAATGGAGACATGAATGACTGATATGTGCTGCGGTCGCAGTCTGCAATCTTCTGCTAAAAGATTCTCAGAACTCTGTGTTTCAAATGTCAAGGCTTAATGTATATATAATATATTTTTTATCATCAGCTTTAACAAAGCCTTCACAATCATATTATTATCACCCTAAAATGTATTATACGATGCAGGGTATTAACCACACAATTGCTTCATAAATGAAAACAACCTCCATTTCACAGTGGCACTCTGTGGCCACCCAGTGGCACTCTGTGGCCACCCAGTCGCACTCTGTGGCCACCCAGTGGCACTCTGTGGCCACCCAGTGGCAATAGTGGTGAAGAAGGCTTCATACTGCTACTCAGCTGAAATGTAATAGAAAAATGAGGACAGTTAGAATTGCTTTTGATAACAGGTCTGTCCTGTCTTTCTGTAACAGGGGGTCTTTCTAATGGAGTCCAGAACAGGGGCTCTTCCACTCTGCCACGCAGGGTTGCTACAAGGGAGGAGCGCCTCATCAAGTTCTCTGGGATCGGCCCAGTGGATGAAACAGGGATGCCCATCGCCTCAAGATCAGTAAGATGAACACAGACAGATAGCAGCTTGCATAACCATACATAAAAACATCTGCTACGTAGCATATATTATTGTTATATTTATATTATATTATAACCGTATATCGCCCTACGGCCCAGACTTTTTCTTAATCTGGTCACGCAGATAATAAAAACTCCTTGGTACACTCAAACAGGTGTAGGATCTTAATTTGACCAGTGTTGTCGCAGCAAAATAATCCTGCAGAAACAGGATTTAAACGTTTAGTCTATAATGGTGCTTGATCGATGGTTAGGCTATTAGCTGTCCAAAATGAGGCTACATGAAAAGTGCAATACTGTTAATATAATCAAGGCTGTATCACATTCGGCCGTGATTGGGAGTCCCATAGGGCGGCGCACAATTGGCCCAGCGTTGTCCGAGTTTTGCCAGGGTAGGCCGTCATTGTAAATAAGAATGTGTTCTTAACTGACTTGACTAGTTAAATTAAGGATACATCCAAAAATACATTTAAAAAATAAATTATTATTGAATTTATGTAACACATGAAGCTCATCTGCATTTCCTGCGGTACAGCAAAATTCTCAGCAACAAAAGAGTGGTCAAATTAAAATCCAACATCTGTAGTTGTCATTTACCTGGAGCCAAAATGTCCTCATTCATGTACTCTGAAACTTCTGAAAGCTTTTTCTCATATGTCTAACAAGGTGTTTTTGTCATGTTTCCTTCTTTTCTCACACCAGAGCGTGAACAAGCCCAAAGACTGGTACAGAAGCATGTTCAGGCAGATCCACAAGAAGCCAGAAGGTATGACTTCTCCTCCCTCTCACCTTCTCTCACACACACTCACTCACACCAGCCCAGACAGAGAATTCCTTTCTATCAATGTCAGCCTCCAGAGAGCTGATCCAGAAGGCAGATTATTCCAGGGACAGGAGAACTCTCAAGATGTTATGATATCTATACCAAATCATTCCAACTTATCTACAGTATCTCCACATATCTAGCACCATCCTAAATGTATTCCTTCATACCAGTCCTTATATCCAGTTGTATATCAGTAGTCTATTTCTGGTTATGTGTCTGCTTGGTGGTATTGACAGGCAGCACTCAGGTCCTCAGAGTGACAGGACAGGAATGACCAGGATGGAGTTTATTAAAACTGTTTCTCAGGTGTCACCACTCTCCAGGCAGTTGGCTTTTAACCCACTACAGGTTTCACAGCCACTGATCCCTCCTGAGAGCAGTGTCTACTGCGCTGGTTCATTGTGCCATAGGCACCAACCTGATTACTGTGCAGGTGATGGATTCCTTTGGCAGAGTACAGAAAATATTTGCATTAGTCACATATCAGAATTGCATTGGAATGTCACTAGGGCCCGATTCTGACTTAGGAAATTACGCCTTTCGTAGGCACGCCTTTCAGCCCTTCGCAGTCGTTGATATTCAGACATACCTTATGAAGGTGCGTAACGGGCTTTGCAGGTGTGGTTACCTTGCGCCGCTGAATAAATGTAATTGAACCGGTGAGACCCCTCCCACTAGCTGGCCAACAGATTTTCTCATTGAGTTTTCATTCAATTGGGTTTTCAGTGCATTTTAAGCCATCCCTTTAAATACGGTGTACATTTAATTAGAATTTTGTCAACAGACTAGAATACATCGAGAGAACGGGTTCAGAAAATGGGGGTCAATGAAAGAAATCCAAATTTATGCATATTCGTCTCCGTTTCAACACCAACTGTTAGATAAAAAAATATCTGATCTTGTAGATTATATAGGCACATTTTGGGGTTAGGAAAGTATGGAATAATTTTAAAAAATGGTTTGGAGAGCCTTTACACACAAAATATATTGATGAATCAAATATACAGTGGTTTGATTCCTTCTGAAAATTGCCATATTCCATTCTTTGACCCATGGTAATGTTAGAAGATTTTTATTTTATTTTGTATTTATTTCACCTTTATTTAACCAGGTAGACTAGTTGAGAACAAGTTCTCATTTAAAATGGTGACCTGGCCCAGATAAAGCAAAGTAGTGTGACACAGACAACAACACAGAGTTTCACATGGAATAAACAATAAACAATAAACAAGCCAATAACACAATAAACAAGTCAATGACACAGTAGAAAAAAAAGTCTATATACAGTGTGTGCAAAAGGCATGAGGAGGTAGGCAAAAAATAGGCCATAGGAGCGAATAATTACAATTTAGCAGATTAACACTGGAGTGATAAATGAGCAGATGATGATGTGCAAGTAGAGAAACTGGTGTGCAAAAGAGCAGAAAAGTACATAAAAACAGTATGGGGGTGAAGTAGGTAGATTGGGTGGGCTATTTACAGATGGACTAAGTGGACTAAGCGATCGGTTAGCTGCTCAGATAGCAGATGGTTGAAGTTGGCGAGGGAAATAAAAGTCTCGAACTTCAGCGATTTTTGCAATTCGCTCCATTCACTGGCAGCAGAGAACTGGAAGGAAAGGCGGCCAAATGAGGTGTTGGCTTTGGGGATGATCAGTGAGATATACCTTCTGGAACGTGTGCTACAGGTGGGTGTTTGTTATCGTGACCAGTGAACTGAGATTTACCTAGCATAGACTTATAGATGACCTGGAGCCAGTGGGTCTGGCGACAAATATGTAGCGAGGGCCAGCCGACTAGAGCATACAGGTTTCAGTGGTGGGTGGTATAAGGTGATTTGTTGACAAAACGGATGGCACTGTGATAGACTGCATCCAGTTTGCTGAGTAGAGTATTGGAAGCTATTATGTAGATGACATCGCCGAAGTCGAGGATCGGTAGGATAGTTTGATGAGTTTGGTGGCGTGAGTGAAGGAGGCTTTGTTGCAAAATGGGAACCGATTCTAGATTTGATTTTGGATTGGAGATGTTTAATATGAGTCTGGAAGGAGAGTTTACAGTCTAACCAGACACCTAGGTATTTATAGTTGTCCACATATTCTAGGTCGGAACCATCCAGGGTGGTGATGCTAGTCGGGTGGGCAGGTGTGGGCAGATTGAATAACAATTCAATTAGCATATATATATATATATATTTATATATTTATATATATATATAGAGAAAAGTGCATAAAAAGGGAATAACGTTCCATTTACGTGAGCTTAACTTGAGACGGAATTCGGAATCAGGGCCCTACTGAATAGAATATTCACTATATATACAAAAGTACATGAACATGCCTTAACATTTGTGGATTTGGCAATTCCAGCACACAGCCATGCAGACAAACATTGGCAGTAGAACGGCCTTACTGAAGAGCTCAGTGACTTTCATTGTGGCACTGTCATAGGATGCCACCTTTCCAACAAGTCAGTTCGTCAAATTTCTGCCCTGCTAGAGCTGCCCCGGTCAAATGTACATGCTGTTATTGTGAAATGGAAACATCTAGGTGCAACAACAGCTCAGCCGTGAAGTGGTAGGCCACACAAGCTCACAGATTGGGACCGCTGAGTGCTGAAGCGTGTAGCGCATAAAATTGTTTGCAACACAGTTGCAACACTCACTCATGCTACCTCAAATGTCAGCACATGAACTGATCGTCGGGAGCTTCATGAAATGGGTTTCCATGGCCGAGCAGCCGCATGCAAGCCTAAGATCACCATGCGCAATGCCAAGCATCGGCTGGAGCTGTGTAAAGTCAACATTGGACTCTGGAGCAGTGGAAACGTGTTCTCTGGAGTGATGAATCACGCTTTACCATCTGGCAGTCTGACAGACGAATCTGGGTTTGACGGATGTCAGGAGAACGGCCCGAATGCATAGTGCCAACTGTAAAGTTTGGTGGAGGAGGAATAATGGTCTGGGGCTGTTTGTCATGGTTCAGGCTAGGCCCCTTAGTTGGGGTGAGTGTACTATTTATGATTAATGTTCTCTAAATCCCTCTAACTCTGCTATCTTTACCCGTTTGTTAGAAACTGACGAGGACTCTGAGCGATGGTCTGCTGAACGTGAGTAAAGTGGAAATAACATAGCCATGTTCTGGGGTGTAACTTATCTACTCTGTCAGATGGCCAGTCTTTGCTAACACTAATTTTTACTGATCCTCAGGGAGCCGGGCCCTTGCTGCTGACTCAGCCGGTGGGCAGCAGACTCAGACCCATATGGACAATTACGGAGCCCTCCCTGACTGGTGAGACTGGGAGAGACTGATGGGACTGAATAGGACTGGGAGATTCCACGTTCAACCTCCTCATTTAAACCAACAGTAGAGCTCATGTTGAGAATGTTAGAACGTATTTGTTTCTGTTACTGTATAACCATGACCAAGTTCACAGCATATCAGAAGCATGTGGTCAGTCATTGTGAAACACCCAGTTCGTGCTACTTCACTCAACATGGTAATTGGGTGAATGGTATAAGTGTGAATTCCAAACCCCGACCCAAGACAAGGAGTGTGGGGAGAGACAAAAACAAGTGCCAGGTAGACACGTTTGGATCTGTTCCTACAGGCATTGACAATGAAACCATGATTAAGTTGTGTTGTGTGTGTGTGTGTGTGTGTGTGTGTGTGTGTGTGTGTGTGTGTGTGTGTGTGTGTGTGTGTGTGTGTGTGTGTGTGTGTGTGTGCGTGCGTGCATGTGTGTTCGTGCATGCATGTTGTTGGGGATTGTGTTTCAGGAGTGAGCTGGGGGTTGAAGATAAGCTTTCAGACCGATGGGGGGAGCCACCACAACCCAGGAGCATATTTGATTTTGAGCCTGGACAGAGCACCACCTCAGAGGTCCACAGCCAGGTTAGGCCTTACCCTCCTTTACCAGGGTGCTTAACATTTAGCAATACCACACATTTTAATATAGGTGGTACTTGGATTGAACATATTTGTTTGTATTTAAAGGTTGCACTGTGGCAAATAATTCCTGATTTTAAAGCAACGTGTTTTTCATTGAGGTTTTCAAAAGATTTGTGGCTTAGCTTCAGAACTATTTTTGAGAGTTTTTCTTTGTACTGTATTTGTTAGTGTGGAGTGGGCTGCCTACAATAGCTGCCCGTGGTGGCAAACACCCTATCCCTTTCTTATTAGGATTAGTTTGTGTCAATACCCTGGAATGCTTCTCAGCTAAAAGCATCTCACGCCAGGTAATCAGGAAGTTGTTAATGCGATCATTGCTACAATGGCAAACCCACACCAGCTGTGTTCTGGCTTTCTTCTTCATTTCGAGATCATAATTTGTAGAACAAACAAAAGAACATGAATACAGTGTTTGTTAACCATGAACTGCCATAAACTACTGGATGGTCAACAGTGTATGTATTGCTGTCTCTGATGCATGTGTTCCCTTGGAAATGTATCTAACATTTCTGCCCTTACTAAAATGAGTAAGTGACTCGGAACTACCCATGAGTGTGTGTGTGTGTGTGTGTGTGTGTGTGTGTGTGTGTGCGTGCGCATGCATGAGGCCCTTTGAATACTGTATGTCTGTCTGTTAAAATACTCTGAGTGATTTAGAGAGGAGTGTGTTTGTCTCTGGGCTGACGTTTTGAATGGCTCCAGATCTGGTGCAAATTGAGCCTGGCGTCTCACAGCGGGAAGAAAACAAATACAGGGCCCAGGCGTCTTGTGATACTGATTATGCCTGTTAACCTCTTGTGGTGCGTAATGTTTCACAGTATAAAGGCATATTTCATTTACTCTGAGGGTCATCACCAGACTTGCTCTAGAATAGGTAGAAGTTGTCCCTCGCCAACTGATACAGGGTCAGATGTGTTTAATACCCCTAATGGTTAAGGATTGGAGGTATTGTAATATGATCCTAGATCTGTGGTTAGGTACAGCTTCTATCTCCAGCAACTCCTCTCCTCAGTTCAGGCCAGCCTGTGTACAGAGAATCACACATTTACAGAGGACAGACCAAATCAAGTGCTGAACTCCTGAGTAGTGATATCATTGCCTGTGATTGTAGTGATGACTACTGACTGAGAGAATACTTTGGCTTTCACAGGAACTCACTCTGCCAAGGTATTTCAAGGAACATGAAAAAGGGGTTGGGAGTTGAAGGTTTCTTAAGTTTATACCCTTTTAAAGTAGTGTAGCAATTATTTCTAGTGTAAGGTACTGGAACATATGTCTTCTTAAAGGCCCAGTGCAGTCAAAATCCAGTTTGCCTGTGTTTTGCATTGGCTGATGACACTGAATTTTTGGGGAAAAAAATGTGATCTATGTTATTTCCTGATAGTTGCTGGTACAATCTACACAGGACCTTCTAATCAGCAGGTTTGGGCTGGAGTTTCTGGCTTGCCTGGTAAATTGGTAAATAAACCAATAACAAAGACAGTTACAAACCTGCCAATAACAGGTAGTTTTTAGTTTTCATTCCCCACTCCCAGACAGTCCTAGCAAAATTATTGCTTGAGAAATAGCTTTTTGTCAATTTTATTGGAAAACTAGTATGGTAAGGTATTTAAAAACCCAGTGCAGTCAATAATGTGATTTTCCTGTGTTTTATATATATTTCCACCATTTAAGGTTGGAATAATACTGTGAAATTGTGAAAATAATGATCATGTATTTTTAGTGTAAGAGCTGTTTGAAAAGACCACCTGAAATTTCAGCCTGTTTCCATTGGAGTTTTGGCCTGCCTGGTGACATGGACCTTTAATTGTTACCCCAAAATGATTTGATATTGATATAAAAATGTCTGCATTGAGCCTTTAATGAGGGAATGAGTTCGGTTTCATCTGACTGTTGAATTATTTATGTGGATGTAGAGTTAATGAAGTGAATCAGATTGACTGACTATAAAGTAGTCTACAGGAACGCACTTCTGTGTTTGGCTGGATTACATAAAAAACACAGGTTTTGTATGTATCCCAAACTATGATCATGCTTTACTGTAAATCAAACTGCGGGGTTTTTTAAGTGGGAGAACTTGAACAATTGGAGGCTGACTAAATACTTTTTTGCCCCACTGTATATGACCAACTCTCAGGTCTCCCTGTCTGACTGTGTGCTCAGAGTCTATATGTTTGTGTTTCCCAGCCTCAGAGTCAGCCAGCCCAGAAGCCCCAGCAGCCTCCCATACAGCTGGCCCAGCAGCCTCCGATACAGCTGGCCCAGCACAGACCCACAGAGAAACCCTGGTCCCCCATAGAGAAGCCGTCTAAGCCATCCGCTTTCGAGGTGAGTGCTCACAGTGATATGATAGTTGTCATAACCTCCACCATGATGGCCAAAGGCAGTGATTGTTTTAATGAGCTAGCAAAGAAAAAGGAAAAGTTAGCATGGACAGATTGAATCATGCCAGGAGCATGAAAGTATGGGGCCACCATGAGTTACTGTATTTAGTTGGATATTTGATTGATTGATTCCTTCCAACCACCATGCTGCGTTGACCAGGAGTCTCTGCTCTCTGAGCTGAGCTGTTTTGAGGCTGAGCTGGACTCGGACATCCAGGGCCTGGAGAGGAGGCTTTCCCAGAAGAAGCAGACGCGGCGAGGCCGGGGTGAGGTACTGAGGCCCCCCTTGTGACTCTGCTGAAGCAACCCTCCTCCCTGCTACCCTGCCTGTAACCCTCTCCTCACTCTCACACTCCTCTAGAAATACACTGAGAGGAGGTCAGGTTGCTTGCATGGATAATGTCAATACCATACCTCCCTGTTATCTCCCCATCTCCCCCTCCTGTGAGGACTGTTTGAAAGACAGACAGGCCTGCATGCCAACCCCGACACTGCCCTGTGACCCTGCTACCCCCAGGACCTGCTTGCCTTGCACTTGGATGTGTCTGCCTCAAATCACACGCCCACAAATCTAAACCCCCCACAAATCTAAATCAGACTGCAAATCCAACACGCATTTGTTATATTTTTCGCTTCCTCGCGCTTTCTGTAGAAAAAGAGGTTCAATTCAATGAAGGACTTAACTGTTTGCAACACTGTATGCCTTGTATGCTTTTAATGCTGAATTGAAGGATTTCATTTCACTCTTCAAAAGTTGATGCTGATTCTCTTCACAACCTTAATTTGCACCTCGTCTAATCAGCTGTATGTGGTTGTATGCTGCCAGTCCTCAATCAAAGATGCCACAGAAAGATACTGTTACCAACTTTGTCATTGTATTCAATGGAGTGTAGGACCCAGGGGAGTTCTCTCTCCCTCTGGCTCATTTGGGAGTGGTCACCACCTCTGCTCTGTCTGAGTAGCTGGGAGATTTCCTCCAAAAGAGAACAGCCTTCAATGTGATCTCTGCTTCCAGGGTGCCAGGAATGCTGATCCAGGAACTTCTGCAGGGACAGGGACAACACAGGACAACAGGTGAGTAATGGGACAGCGTTGTTGCTTTGTCTGTTGGTGTGATTGTACATACAATGGTTTTATCCCTTCAGTAAAACTATGTCTCAAGTTGTACAGGGTAGGTCATTGGGTGTAGCTGTATCACTTTTCTGATGTTGAGAAATATGTACAGGAATTGTTGTCGATACAGGAAACAGTTATTATACTGTTCATTGTTGTATCCTGCTACTATAGTTGCGTCCCCAAAACCATGTCAACGTCAACTGATTCACGCGCCATTATTTAATTTGCTCTGACAAATCTGTTCATGACAGGGGATTTACTCAGCAAATCTTTAGCATTTTTTCAAATCATTGGGGCTTCCTTATCCAGACAATATTTTGTTTTGGACAAAGATCAAATCTGGCAGTTGGTCTCACTGACATGAATTGTGCTTTGTTTTTAGACCATAAAGTTTTTTTTTACAACTTTATTGTCCCACAGAGGCTACAGATGCACTATTGACCCGTGTGCATCATTTCTGACTCAATATACCACTTGAGTAGAAAATCCACATGTTGTTTCTACAAGATTCATGTATGTCAATGGTATTGAGACTATTGCTCCCCAGGCATGTGTCTGTGCACTGGCAGGTTGGTCATTGAAGAGTCTAGCTAGACTGCGGCTTGATGACCAGTGCAGAGAGATGAAGCAAGTCTAAGCCATAATTCAAATTATTACAGTCAATGCATTTGTGCAGGCATGTGAAATAACCGCCCGACAGTAACAATGTAACATGTTTTTTAAAAGATAATGCAATTCAAAAGCTTGTGACTTTCTAAAGATATTCTCCAAAATGATCCCAGATTGTGCGGTTAGTGTGCAGCATGAAGCCAGTGTGAACTGCAGAGGGAGGTAACACTAGGACATGCCAGGTTAATGGTTGAGCCCCAGTCTGGCTGGGGGCCACATACCAGACCTCCTCTGAGCCCAACTCCCACGTTCTTAATCCAGTTACACATTTCTTCATCCACTATGGATACATGCACCTGTCCATCACACTACTCTTGCAATAAGTTACAGTCTTTACAGTCGTTGGTTCCCTATCAGTTAGAAATGAGAACGTAGCAAAGTAAAGTTAGTCTTGCTGCCTAGTAGACACTCTTATAGAATACTTAATAGTTGAGCTATATACATTTTTAACAAATTGAAGTTCAGTTAATTTCTTGCCTACTGTGTAATACATTCTTGGACAGATCTCTCCTAGTTGTTGTTTGCTAAACTGAGCTCGTGTTTTGGCCAAGCGACCTTCTTCCTACCTCGAGACCTCAGAGTCCGGTTACTGAGCAGGTTGCTAAGGAGATGTAAAATGGAAACATACAACAGTAAGAATATGGCAGGTTTTTACGGCTTCCTGTTGTCCAGGCCTCCTGTTTGGCTGCAGGCGGACACAGCCAGCTGCCAGACTCTGACTGGATCAACAGGCAGGTGTGATGCCTTTCTGTGACTGTGTTTATCTGGTTCAGACACAGCCAGCTGCCAGACTCTGACTGGATCAACAGGCAGGTGTGATGCCTTTCTGTGACTGTGTTTATCTGGTTCAGACACAGCCAGCTGCCAGACTCTGACTGGATCAACAGGCAGGTGTGATGCCTTTCTGTGACTGTGTTTATCTGGTTCAGACACAGCCAGCTGCCAGACTCTGACTGGATCAACAGGCAGGTGTGATACCTTTCTGTGACTGTGTTTATCTGGTTCAGACACAGCCAGCTGCCAGACTCTGACTGGATCAACAGGCAGGTGTGATGCCTTTCTGTGACTGTGTTTATCTGGTTCAGACAGCCAGCCAGCTGCCAGACTCTGACTGGATCAGACAGGCAGGTGTGATGCCTTTCTGTGACTGTGTTTATCTGGTTCAGACACAGCCAGCTGCCAGACTCTGACTGGATCAACAGGCAGGTGTGATGCCTTTCTGTGACTGTGTTTATCTGGTTCAGACACAGCCAGCTGCCACTCTGCTGCAGGCAGGTGTGACTCTGACTGGATCAAGCCAGCTGCCAGACTCTGTGTCAACAGGATGCCTTTCTGTGACTGTGTTTATCTGGTTCAGACACAGCCAGCTGCCAGACTCTGACTGGATCAACAGGCAGGTGTGATGCCTTTCTGTGACTGTGTTTATCTGGTTCAGACACAGCCAGCTGCCAGACACTGACTGGATCAACAGGCAGGTGTGATGCCTTTCTGTGACTGTGTTTATCTGGTTCAGACAGTGGACAGCTGTTTACTGATCCAATGCACTTTCTCAGATACATGTTTGTTTAATAATGATACTGATTTGCTCATGCTGCTATGTCTTTTAACTTCACATTTATTGGAGAACCCTGCATGATGTTTCCCTGTCATTTCCACACGGTAATAAAGTCAGTGACTATGATGATGACTATAAGTTCTCCAAAGGCAGAAGGTCCCCAGAGTAATTTCCTCTCTCTCCTGTCTCCTCTCTCTCAATTTTGTCATCTGTTTCAACTTTGTTTATAACTTTATATGCAAACCAGCAGCTGTGGCCAGAGGCCAAATCTGCATGACAAATGTATATACTACTGCACACAGTACCCTGTCCTTATACAGTGTGGCGCTCCACCATGTGGGCTGTTAATGTTGGGAAACATCTAATTGACTGGAGTTTGTGGGAGCATACAGTCATATAGTAAACCTGTTCTCTTTTCCTGTCATTTTTTCCAGCTCTTTGACTGGAGCAAAGCAACCTCTCCATCCTCCCATTGTCCCCACAACAGCTGTTTCTCAGAGGGCAGACCCTAGTCCCACACATGGTAAGGCTATGTAGGAGTTGATCCTGGATCCAATCCATACATGAAAACCTTTATTCAGAAAGAGTGGTGCTAAGGCTAGGCCACTCAACATGCAGTCTCCGTAAAATGGCCCAGTAAAGACTAGTAACAGTAGGTTATGTATAATACTGCTGTGTACTTGAATGCTGTATTTGGAATTGATTCATTTTAATAGTGACTAATGTTTCAAATCTAATCTGTGATACTTCCATGGAAAAACAGCCTCTACTAATGGAATACAGTAATTCAATATGGGACTACTGTTGAAGTCTGTGATTCCTTGTCATTTCCTGCAGACTTTCCTGATCTGTCTGAATGAATTTGATATAAAACTGATCTGGATTAGTGAGAGGAGAGGTTTCTTACTTTTAGCATGGAAAGAGCTGTAGTGTATGGGTGGGGAGGTAGCACAGAAAATAGGGACTGCTGGCCGGAAACCTTGATTATAGATCAGCTTTATCCAACTGTTTTTCTTGGAGATGAGTCTGAGAACCAGCCCAAAGGTTTGGCTTCTTTAGAAGAACATACATTGAACTGGAGAGGGTTCATTCAATGTTTACATACCTTCCCACCGACTTGATATAATTACTCTTAAAGCATCAAAAGCTGGATTGGGGGGCTATACAATTTCCTGATGAACCTTGTGATTCTGCTCCACTCTTTTGACCCGTGTCTTGTTTCCTCACTCATCTGTTGCTGTCCACGTCTCCATGCTGTTCTACAATAGAACGCCTCTCCCCTGCACCTGAAGTCATGGAGTTCCCACCCAAAAGACAGGAGAAGCAGGTAGATGTCTTTATCCTTCTTGGTGTTGGGATATGCAATTACTATACATATCTTTGTATACTGTACACAATGTGAAAACATTTAGAAAATGTATCTATGCTCTTTGAGGAGTGAGGTTCATCGGAAGGTTTTGGTGCTTTATGTATTGTGGTCTGAAAATAATCTGTATATATGAACATATTGTTTTGTTTTCTTTTAGCTGCCCTGATTAAGATCTTGCTATAACTATCAACAACTGCAAGCTGGAACAGGCCTGTGCCCTTGTGAGAAGCAGACTTTCACATCTCGCCAATAAACTTTTTTTGTGTTTGTTTGTGCAGATGAAAGCAGCAAGAGCCAAGTTCAATTTCCAGGCTCAGTCCCCCAAGTGAGTTATAATTCCTGCTGATCGGCTGCAAACCATTCCCTCTCACATGTCCGTTTAACTGTATTGTCAGTGAAAAGAAACACACTCAATGTAATTATATCACATTTAGGCCAGTCAAACCTAATTTGACCAAACCGGTTTTCTCAGAAAGCCCAATAATGTTAATATCGAGTTAGTAAAGCTGAGCTCTTCAATTAATCTAATGCATGTCCCTCGAGCCACAGTCTGACTTTTATCCTCCTCTTCCTAGGGAACTGTCTCTACAGAAGGGAGACATTGTTTACATCCTCAGGCAGGTAGACGCCAACTGGTTTGAAGGAGAGCATCATGGGAGAGCCGGTATCTTCCCCACAACCTATGTGGAGGTGGGTGTGCATCCAACTAACCTCTGAGTGTCGATTTATGTGATGCGCTCCACATGTCATTCTGAACCTCACTCATTTCCGCCCCAGATTGTCCCTCCTACAGAGAAGCCCACACCCATCAAGTCTCCCACCATCCAGGTGCTGGATTACGGACAGGCAGTGGCTCTGTTCACCTTCAATGCAGACCTGCCTGTTGAGCTGTCCTTCCGTAAAGTGAGCATCCTACTATGTAGTCTATCTTTAACACCCTAATACCTGCATTAAATCCTGAAGAAAGCCAGCCTGGAATCAATGCAGGACATGTTCATAAAAAGGCTGCAAGTAAAAACACAGGGACAGGACAATGACACACCCCCTCCACAGCACAGTACTGCAACACATTACTGCCTTTCAGTGTTTTGTTTTTTATCATGTGTTGGTCATTGTTGCGTGTCCTGTCATTGTCTGTCATTGATGATGCATGTTGTGATAAAACAATTTCCCAAATTGGGATTAATAATGTATTACTCATCTTTAGCTTTAGGATGTTGACTGTCCTTTTAGAATATTTTAATCATTCAAAGTATTCCTTCTCTACTGTGTCTCTCTCACACTGCCTGTGTTTCCTTCTTTATGGTTGATACACGGCTGTATTCAGAATTACATAGATAGTGACAATTACCTGAGGTTTGAATGTATTACGTGAGTTATGGAACTTTTGTCCTGAACCATGATGTCCCTGCTCCTCTATCTCAGGGCGAGGTGATCAGTGTAACCAGGCGTGTGGATGACAGGTGGTTGGAGGGCCGGGTACCAGGGACTACCAGGAGTGGCATCTTCCCCACCAACTATGTCCAGGTTAACAAGTTGCCCCGCACCAAATCATCCTCTGACGACTACCCAGTTTGCCCCATGTCACCCACATCCCCAGAGCCAATGAGTCCAGGGCGTCCTCTACACTCACCCTGCTCTCCTTTGACCCGCTCGCCTCGGAGTCTGACCCCCTCCTCCCGCAGCCCTGAACCAGGATTTTCCCCCCTGAAGCCGTCCTCACCCATATCCCATGGGACAGTAGCTTCCCATTCACGTTCATCCCTCCAGCCCTCACTATCTAAAGAAGCACCCAATCACTGGCCACACCCCACTTCTGGGCCTGCCTCCCCCACCCCCCAGAGCAACCACTGGGGAGGAGCACAACCGGCTTTGCACAACTCCATTGGCAGAGCTGATTCACCGTCCAATCAGATGTCCCCATCTGCCCACAGGGGAGGAGCAGCCCCGAACAACATCCCCAAAACAAAAACAACCAACAATGCTGGCTCAACAGTAGTGCACCGCCAACCGTGAGTCAAATGTTTTTGCCAATGAAAATGTGATTTTATGTAATGTAATTGAGGTACTGTTTATCTAATTTTTCACTGCCACAGTCTACTCACCTTGCCAAAAATCAAATCCCACACCCTGGTCTGTGCTCTCACTCAGATACAAAGCAGTTTACAACTACAACCCACAGAACAGAGATGAGCTGGAACTGAGAGAGGGGGACATCGTACAAGTGATGGAGAAGTGTGATGATGGCTGGTTTGTAGGTAAGACATTTACACAAGACTTGAAAGGGGCAATCTGCAGTAGCTACATCTATTTTTGGACTTTAAATTAATGATATGTACCCATTGATTCTTGAAGAATGTAACTTATAAATGCCTCATGAGCTTAGTTCAACTATCATACCCATCAGCACCCAAAATATAAGCTTGTTTCACACAAATGTTTGTAAACAAACTAACATGTAAACAAACACTATATAGCCTCAAAACATGGTTAAAACGATGTTTATTTCATGGATGGTCTGTCCTTGCATCCATAGCTCTGTCTATGAATTTTAGAGTGCTTACATTTCTCCAGCCCCGCCCCTCAGCTTTTTAGCGGAATGTGGTGGGGAGGACACTTTGTTATTGTTTCGGCAGCGGATTGCCACTTTTAAATTAAGTCAAATTAAATACAAGTGTGCCCCCTATCTGGCAGCAAATGCTATTACAAGTATTACTTATGTAGTCAGATGAACGGACCAGGGTTGTATGGTTGGCTGTATGATGTAAAGTAGGAGAGAACAGTCTTTTGGTTTACAATGTGCTCTGCTCTTTCCTTAGGTACGTCAGAAAGGACACATGCCTTTGGGACTTTCCCAGGGAACTATGTCACACCAGTGTAACTGCTTCACTCTACCTGTCCACTCCACAACCACATGGACTGTAGTGGACACATGACTATTAGATCAACCAGCACATCAGATCATTCCAGCAGCCATATGACCAACCCCTTACCCCAACACCCACTGTCACCAACCTGGTTTAGTCAGGTCTGCATGTTCACATCAGCCAGTGACCACAGCTGTTGACCAGTGTGCAGCTAGTCTGGAGGTAGGAACACTGTGTGGTTTGACACCTCACCCCCAGCATGTGGTCCATCACTGAATAGTCTTGGAGTGATTTTCACACACTGCTTGAATGGATATAATGAATGCTGATTATACTGTTCCAGGTACAGTATAAAGAAATAACTTTGTCCTCATTGACCAAAACTCAAATTACATTCCTCCAGTACAGTTCAGCTACTTCTATGGAGTGTTCGGCTTAGCATGCACCTGCTGCACTTTGTCACTCAAGTGCCATCACAGACACAAATGCCTGAGAATGTTATGGTCTCTATAAAGTAGACAGAATGAATGTTGCCTTTTAAATGTCTTCCTACACTTTGATTTCAGATCAATAAATGCGTCCTGGGTGTGTCCGAGGCTACAGCAATGATATGACCGTCCAATATACACGAATGGATCACTTACTTTATTATTCGAAACAATGGCATAAAATATTTGTTGCTTGGTTACAAAATAGTTCTGCTGACTCTCCATTTGTTCAAGATTGTTTGCTCTGCTGCATAGAGTACTAATACAATCAAGGCAACGTCTTCATGTCCTTCAGTGTGTTATTGTTCGCTACTTACATCTTTAATTAATCTCACATGTAATGATTCAGCCAGCCCTTTGTGCAGCTTGTATTTCTGTTGGGAACAGAGGTGTTGAGTGTTAGTGGAAGTTGAATGTGATGGTGGAGAAGAGGAATGTTGACGTTAACCCCCAAGTGAATGCAATACAGAATGTCTTGACAGAGCAGAAGTGGAGCTACACCAATTGTATCAATTCAGTGGAACTACTGACATTTTTAGACCATGACCTAAGGGATAGCAAAGAAATGCCATTGCTTCACTTTGGAGCACAGATCTTTTCTGAAACGAATCCTGCTTGTCAACTACAACATCAAAACCCACAATGGTGTTCAAACATTTCAGAAAGAAAGGCGTGAACAGTAAAATGGACCAGGAGATTGATTCCTTAGGCTACTGTACATTTGATTTGGTAGCTCAATTCTACTGCAAACTGTGTTTGTTTACTACTGTTTCTATTAATCTGTCGCTTAAAAAAAATGAACCAATTTGCTTTGACATACAGTATACATTAAAACAGCGAATCGGAGGTCTGCATACAAGTGTAACCAATGGCAAATATAAGTTTAAGTCAATACGAAGCAACTAAACCCCAAACCCCTATCATGATGTTGCCAAATGAAATGTTTCTCTGCTTTGTTCATTAACGGTATTGTCAAAATGCAACATACATTTTCTAGCCACAACATATGATTGTACAGGGTTTTAACCATGTCAGATTAAACGTAATATATTTCATTTAATACCAACCAATGTTCTTCAATATCTATGATACACATACATTATGTAATTCAAATAAACCATATAAAGTGATAAAACGGTTTTGATGTTTGACTCGAATTGATTCCCGAGCGGTTTGACGTTTGTGAAGTAGCTTGGCCAGTGCTCTCCGGTCCTGTCACTGGAGAACTACACTCTTGAAGCTGTTCACTCCAACCTGATTCGTTTTATCAACCAGCTAATTATTAGATTCAGCTGCACTAGATTAGGGTTGGAGTGAAAACCAATAGAACAGTAGCTCTACAGGAACAGGGTTGGAGAGCCCTGAGCTAGGCCTACCTTTAGCCTACCTCTATTTCCTTCATAAATATGAGTTTACAGTTTGTTTCTGCTCTCTGAAAAGACAGATTTCACACAAATGTGTAGGCCTGTTCTAGGATGATTATTTTATTCCAAAATGTGATCATGAGCACCGAGACAACCATCAGCACACGTGACTATAGCTAGCGCTCCATTTCCTCTTCTTACAAAGTGGTCGTGTTCCCTGCTCAGGAGTTACGTGCGTCAACCAATGGGTGCCACGTCATCGACAGTGCTGCCGGGCACCAGATTGTTATAACATACGATGTGATGAACTGATACCTAAAATTCCTATCAAGGCGTTGTAAGATCTGGCATGGGTCAGCAATGTCTGATGAGAGAAACACGACCATCACGTGCTTAGCTGATACGTAAAATGCCTACCCAGGTGTTATTAGATCCGGCATCCATAAGCAATGGCTGGGTGAAGGAACGAGACTGCTATCTCATGTTGCTAAATACAGTTGGACATGATCTAGTTTTTTGCAGCGTTTATTTCCGTTAATGTGTATGCAGTTGATTTCATGTTGCATTGATTTTGCAATTGCAAATGGCCGTTAAGAAAAGCAAATGCTTGGACAGGGACTCATGTCTGAGCAGACTGCGTTTTGGCAACATATTCATGTCTCAGCCATGTCGCCTAGCTCGTTAGTCCTACAGAAAATTGCTAGAGATAATTTCCCTGCCAAAATGAATTGGCAGTGTCTGCGGATACGACTTTTCTGAACCCTTCTTCCAGACAGTTTAAGGTCCCGAAGCTTCTGCGCATGTGCGGGACTTTCTACTTTAAACACAGTCTCAGTTCCATGGGGATATGCATTTAGATCTTCTTGAGTCATAGTGTTGTTTCAAGTAGCCTACAGTGTTGTTTTGAATATGTGTTATTGGTCACATACACATGGTTAGCAGATGTTATTGTGAGTGTAGTGAAATGCAGTGCAGCAATATCTAACAAGTAATATCTAAAAAAATCCACAACAAATACGTAATACACACAAATCTAAGTAAGGAATGGAATAAGAATATATAAATATGTGGATGAGCAATGTCAGAGAGGCATAGGCTAAGATGCAATAGATAGTATAGAATACAGTGTATACATATGAGATGAGTAATGCAAGATATGTAAACATTATTAATGTGGCATTATTAAAGTGACTAGTGTTCTATTTATTAAAGTGGCCAATGATTTCAAGTCAGTATTCAGGCAGCAGCCTCTCTGTGCTAGTGAGGGCTGTTTAACAGTCTGATGCCTTGAGATAGAAGCTGCTTTTCAGTCTCTCAGTCCCAGCTTTGATGCATCTGTACTGACCTCGCCTCCTGGATGGTAGCGGGGTGAACAGGTAGTGGCTCGGGTGGTTGTTGTCCTTGATCTTTTTGGCCTTCCTGTGACATCGGGTGCTGTAGGTGTCCTGGAGGGCAGGTAATTTGCCCACGGTGATGTATTGTGCAGACCGCACCACCCTCTGGAGAGCCCTGCGGTTGTGGGTGGTGTAGTTGCAGTACCAGGCAGTTTGTGAGGGTTTTAGGTGCCAAGCCAAATTTCACTGTTGCACCTTCTTCACCACACTGTCTGTGTGGGTGGACCTGACAATTTGTCAGTGATATGTACGCCGAAGATCTTAAAACTTTCCCCCTTCTCCACTGCTGTCCTGTCGATGTGGATAGGGGGGTGCTCCCTCTGCTGTTTCCTGAAGTCCATGATCATCTCCTTTGTTTCGTTGAGTGAGAGGTTATTTTCATGACACCACACTCCGAGAGCCTTCACCTCCTCCCTGTAGGCTGTCTCGTCGTTGTTGGTAATCAAGCCTACTACTGTTTGGTCGTCTGCAAACTTGATGATTGAGTTGGAGGTGTGCATGGTCATGCAGTCAAAGGTGAACAGGGAGTACAGGAGGGGGCTGAGCACACACTTGTGGGGCCCCAGTGATGAGCATCGGCAAAGTGGAGATGTTGTTTCCTACCTTCACCACCAGGGGTGGCTCGTCAAGAAGTCCAGGATCCCCATTGCACAGGGCGGGGTTGAGACCCAGGGGCTCAAGCTAAATGATGAGCTTGGAGGGTACTATGGTGTTGAATGTTGAGCTATTGTCAATGAACAGCATTCTTACATAGGTATTCCTCTTGTCCAGATGGGATAGGGCAGTGTGCAGTGTGATGGCGATTGCATCATTTGTGGACCTATTGGGGCGGTAAGCAACTTGAAGTGGGTCTAGGGTGACAGGTAAGGTGGAGGTGACATGATCCTTGACTAGTCTCTCAAAGCACTTCATGATGACAGAAGTGAGTGCTACAGGGCGATAGTAATTTAGTTCAGTTACCTTTGCGTTCTTGGGTACAGGAACAACGGTGGCCAACTTTGGCCAGCAGACTGGGATATGCAGAGACTGAATACACCAGTCAGCTGGTCTGCGCATGCTCTGAGGACGTGGCTAGGGATGCCATCTGGGCCTGCAGCCTTGCGAGGGTTAACACGTTTAAATGTCTTACTCACGTTGGCCACGGAGAGGGAGAGCCCGCAGTCCTTGGTGGCGGGTCACAAACATCCTAAAATCTCATAATATTTTTTTCCCCTTCATACAGTGACGTTATACTATGCTATTATATTCAGTTCTGTTATGTAGAATAGGCTTACTATCATTATGGGAACTTGTAGACATTGATTAATTTTTCATCTAACTTTATTAAATTATGCACCAATCACCAGAGTAGACTGTAAACTAAAGTAGAGAATCCTGCACATGAGCAGTAGCTTCGGGACCTTTAGCTGTTGGGAAGAGGGGTCCAGAAAAGTGGGATCTGCAACCACTCTGAAAGTAATTTCATTAACCATTACAGTAGGCGGCTCAAGAAAAGCGTTCAAGACACAGTAGAATGGGACCTTAAGTACTTACACAAATTAGTAACATATTGTACAAATGCACTTACAAATTCTAAACATATTGTACAAATTGGAATTCGTAACATGTCATGCAAATTACTTTTACTCTTATTTTTATTTTTATGACACACTCAAGAACCTCCAGACGCTAACCAGCTAACTAGCTACAAGCTAGTTAGTCATTGTTAGTTTTTTAAAAACCTGGATAACACTCGCCAGCCCAGCCCCCCTGCCCATCCACCGCTGCCTGGACACTGATCTCTTGGCTACATAGCTGACGCACGCTGGACTGTCCATTAATCACGGTACTCCTTTCTGCTTGTTTGTCTTACCTGTCGGCCCCGTTGCCTAGTCAACGCCATTTTACCTGCTGTTTGTTGTGCTAGCGGATTAGCCTCGCCTACTGTTTTTAGCTAGCTTTCCAAATTCAACACCTGTGATTACTGTATGCCTCGCTGTATGTCTCTCTCAGATGTCAATATGCCTTGTATACTGTTGTTCAGGTTAGTTATCATTGTTTTAGTTCACAATGGAGCTCCTAGACCCACTCTGCATACCCCTGTTACCTCCTTTGTCCCACCTCCCACACATGCGGTGACCTCACCCATTACAACCAGCATGTCCAGAGATACAACCTCTCTCATCATCACCCAGTGCCTGGGCCTACCTCCGCTGTACCCGCACCCCACCATACCCCTGTCTGCGCATTATGCCCTGAATATATTCTACCATGCCCAGAAACCTGCTCCTCTTATCCTCTGCCCCCAACGCTCTAGGCGACCAGTTTTGATAGCCTTTAGCCGCACCCTCATACTACTCCTTCTCTGTTCCGCGGGTGATGTGGAGGTAAACCCAGGCCCTGCATGTCCCCAGGTACCCTCATTTGTTGACTTCTGTGATCGAAAAAGCCTTGGTTTTATGCATGTCAACATCAGAAGCCTCCTCCCTAAGTTTGTTTTACTCACTGCTTTAGCACACTCTGCTAACCCTGATGTCCTTGCCGTGTCTGAATCCTGGCTCAGGAAGGCCACCAAAAATTCAGAGATTTCCATACCCAACTATAACATCTTCCGTCAAGATAGAACTACCAAAGGGGCGGAGTTGCAGTCTACTGCAGAGATAGCCTGCAAAGTAATGTCATACTTTCCAGGTCCATACCCAAACAGTTCGAACTACTAATTTTGAAAATTACCCTCTCCAGAAATAAGTCTCCCACTGTTGCCGCCTGCTACCGACCACCCTCAGCTCCCAGCTGTGCCCTGGACACCATTTGTGAATTGATCGCCCCCATCTAGCTTCAGAGTTTGTTCTGTTAGGTGACCTAAACTGGGATATGCTTAACACCCCGGCAGTCCTACAATGTAAGCTAGATGCCCTCAATCTCACTCAAATCATCAAGGAACCCACCAGGTACAACCCTAACTCTGTAAACAAGGGCACCCTCATAGACGTCATCCTGACCAACTGGCCCTCCAAATACACCTCCGCTGTCTTCAACCAGGATCTCAGCGATCACTGCCTCATTGCCTGTATCCGCCACGGAGCCGCAGTCAAACGACCACCCTCATCACTGTCAAACGCTCCCTAAAACACTTCTGTGAGCAGGCCTTTCTAATCGACCTGGCCCGGGTATCCTGGAAGGACATTGACCTCATCCCGTCAGTTGAGGATGCCTGGTCATTCTTTAAAAGTAACTTCCTCACCATTTTAGATAAGCATGCTCCGTTCAAAAAATGCAGAACCAAGAACAGATACAGCCCTTGGTTCACTCCAGACCTGACTGACCTCGACCAGCACAAAAACATCCTGTGGCGGACTGCAATAGCATCGAATAGCCCCGTGATATGCAACTGTTCAGGGAAGTCAGGAACCAATACACGCAGTCAGTCAGGAAAGCTAAGGCCAGCTTCTTCAGGCAGAAGTTTGCATCCTGTAGCTCCAACTCCAAAAGTTCTGGGACACTGTGAAGTCCATGGAGAACAAGAGCACCTCCTCCCAGCTGCCCACTGCACTGAGGCTAGGTAACACGGTCTCCACCGATAAATCCACGATTATCGAAAGCTTCAATAAGCACTTCTCAACGGCTGGCCATGCCTTCCGCCTGGCTACTCCAACCTCGGCCAACAGCTCCGCCCCCCGCAGCTCCTCGCCCAAGCCTCTCCAGGTTCTCCTTTACCCAAATCCAGATAGCAGATGTTCTGAAAGAGCTGCAAAACCTAGACCCGTACAAATCAGCTGGGCTTGACAATCTGGACCCTCTATTTCTGAAACTATCTGCCGCCATTGTCGCAACCCCTATTACCAGCCTGTTCAACCTCTCTTTCATATCGTCTGAGATCCCCAAGGATTGAAAGCTGCCGCAGTCATCCCCCTCTTCAAAGGGGAGACACCCTGGACCCAAACTGCTATAGACCTATATCCATCCTGCCCTGCCTATCTAAGGTCTTGAAAGCCAAGTCAACAAACAGGTCACTGACCATCTCGAATCCCACCGTACCTTCTCCGCTGTGCAATCTGGTTTCCGAGCCGGTCACGGGTGCACCTCAGCCACGCTCAAGGTACTAAACGATATCATAACCGCCATCGATAAAAGACAGTACTGTGCAGCCGTCTTCATCGACCTCGCCAAGGCTTTCGACTCTGTCAATCACCATATTCTTATCGGCAGACTCAATAGCCTCGGTTTCTCGGATGACTGCCTTGCCTGGTTCACCAATTACTTTGCAGACAGAGTTCAGTGTGTCAAATCGGAGGGCATGCTGTCCGGTCCTCTGGCAGTCTCTATGGGGGTGCCACAGGGTTCAATTCTCGGGCCGACTCTTTTCTCTGTATATATCAATGATGTTGCTCTTGCTGCGGGCGATTCCCTGATCCACCTCTACGCAGACGACACCATTCTATATACTTTCGGCCCGTCATTGGACACTGTGCTATCTAACCTCCAAACGAGCTTCAATGCCATACAGCACTCCTTCCGTGGCCTCCAACTGCTCTTAAACGCGAGTAAAACCAAATGCATGCTTTTCAACCGATCGCTGCCTGCACCCGCATGCCCGACTAGCATCACCACCCTGGATGGTTCCGACCTTGAATATGTGGACATCTATAAGTACCTAGGTGTCTGGCTAGACTGCAAACTCTCCTTCAGACTCACATCAAACATCTCCAATCGAAAATCAAATCAAGAGTCGGCTTTCTATTCCGCAACAAAGCCTCCTTCACTCACGCCGCCAAGCTTACCCTAGTAAAACTGACTATCCTACCGATCCTCGATTTCGGCGATGTCATCTACAAAATGGCTTCCAACACTCTACTCAGCAAACTGGATGCAGTCTATCACAGTGCCATCCGTTTTGTCACCAAAGCACCTTATACCACCCACCACTGCGACTTGTATGCTCTAGTCGGCTGGCCCTCGCTACATATTCGTCGCCAGACCCACTGGCTACAGGTCATCTACAAGTCCATGCTAGGTAAAGCTCCGCCTTATCTCAGTTCACTGGTCACGATGGCAACACCCATCCGTAGCACACGCTCCAGCAGGTGTATCTCACTGATCATCCCTAAAGCCAACACCTCATTTGGCCGCCTTTCGTTCCAGTACTCTGCTGCCTGTGACTGGAACGAACTGCAAAAATCGCTGAAGTTGGAGACTTTTATCTCCCTCACCAACTTCAAACATCAGCTATCCGAGCAGCTAACCGATCGCTGCAGCTGTACATAGTCTATTGGTAAATAGCCCACCCATTTTCACCTACCTCATTCCCATACTGTTTTTATACTGTTTATTTATTTATTTATTTACTTTTCTGCTCTTTTGCACACCAATATCTCTACCTGTACATGACCATCTGATCATTTATCACCCCAGTGTTAATCTGCAAAATTGTATTATTCGCCTACCTCCTCATGCCTTTTGCACACATTGTATATAGACTGCCCATTTTTTTCTACTGTGTTATTGACTTGTTAATTGTTTACTCCATGTGTAACTCTGTGTTGTCTGTTCACACTGCTATGCTTTATCTTGGCCAGGTCGCAGTTGCAAATGAGAACTTGTTCTCAACTAGCCTACCTGGTTAAATAAAGGTGAAATAAAAAAAAATAAAAAAATTGCACACACAAAAAAAGCAGAATGTAACATATCATACAAAATGGATGACGTTATACACAATTGTGCACAATTGTTCAGGGGCCTGTATTGCCTCGTGTGCCGTACTTTCAGAACTAATGGCTAAAAGTCAAACTAACCTCGATCTGGAACGCATCTTTAATTACCTAGTGGCCAATCACTTTGGACATTCTTTGTTCTCCAGGAGATTGCCTGTATGCACTTGCTCAGCACTTGCTCAGCAAGAGCTGTTTGGGAATGAATTGTCCCTGCAGCCAAGGGGGAGGTTAGTTTTGAGAAAAGTTTGCAATTCTCATGATAGTGTTTATTGTCATGTTTTGCTTTCCTACACTCTTAAAAGGGTTCCAAAAGGGTTATTTGGCTGTCCCCATAGGATAACCATTTTTGGTTCCTCTGTGGAAAGGGTTCTACCTGGAACCAAAAAGGGTTCTTCAAAAGGTTATCCTATGGGGACAGCCGAAAAGAGTGTACTTGTTGTCATTTTTCAATCACTCATCCATGTATTGAGTCTTTTTGTGCCAACATGGTAATGTAAGGGGCCAGTAGGGATAACATACTTAGGCCAACCTGACGGGAAATGTTATGGAGATAGTAGGCCTATATTAATAGCACATGCTTCCTGACACAGAGACTCAGTTGGTTTCAGATTTTCAGCTTGGATGGAGTGGAACAGATGGCATGGTACTTTATGTCAAGTTTGGGCTGACTTAAGACAATTTATTTAGCTACAAGTTAAGTGTGAAGTGACATTAAGCCGAAGTGTATTTTCTTGTTAGTACATGAATGCAGTTGTCACTACTTTCTGCACCTTTAGGCTATTCAATAAATCCCGTACCAATTGCAAATCTTGCATTCTATGCATACCTACAGTATCACCTACCTCTCTTGGCTGGATGGCATTTGTAGGCATAGGCATATTTAGGCCTATTGTATTTTGGGATCCCTATGGATCAGTTGAATTTTGTAATGCTAAATATTATCTGCAGATGGCGCACTAAGACACATGTGCAAGGCCCAATGGCCTGGTCATCGCTAGAATGATCCAGTTTTTGTCAAATTAAAGTCAGATTTTAATTTTCGTAGCAGATTAGACGAATTTACGCAGCAGGTTAGGATAATTGGGTTAAGGTTAGAAAAATAGTTAGGGTTAGCTAAAACTTTTTAAAAAATGCCCCTTTTGGCATTCATTTGACAAAAGCTGGATCTCTTCTAGCCATTACCCTATGTAACATCTCAATTATCACCCACCCTTCCAGTATCCCCGACACGCCCAGCGCACTCATATGCCTTTATTTTCACAACAGCACGTGGCACTATGAGCCATTATATGGGTGATCACATGTGGTTTCATATCACTTCTGTATCCAATACCCAACAATAGAAGTACATTTCAGAAGTCTTCTTTTCAGACCCAGATGCTTTTCATCACACTGACAACATAGTAGCGCGAATTGCTCTCAGAGAAGGCTGCGATACCTGTGAGCAGGAAGAACGGACATTGAAAACCTAATTTTTCTGCATTTTTGGAGGCGATTTGCGCGCAAGCGGTGGAGTGTTTCTGGTCCTGCGCTCTTTTAGCACTGTCTGTGAGTTTAGTGCTGTTTGTCTACGCGTTTTTGACTTGTGATAGGCTATTCATCGGGAGAGCCCCGGTGTTGGATCTGCCGGTGTACGGACACAATTCGACTATCACTGATTTATTGACCAACTGCATTGATTTAGGTAAGTGTAATAGGCTACTTTCTGTATGTCTCCCATTACCGGTCAATTCACACTAGTCTATAGGCTATGAATCATTTGATTCAATTAGGCCTCAATTCACTTTATATAGAGAAACGATAAGAAATCATGTATCCGAATGTATGCTGGTCTATACCTATAAACATTAGATACAAGTGTTCTTGTTGACGCTGTCAAATTGTCCGTAATCCTTGGTTTGTGTAATTATTCACTTGATTGTTAATTTAAGGCTCCGTTAACACAGGCAGCCCATTTCTGATATTTTGTCCAATCAATGTTCCGATTGGTCAAAAGACCAATTGGTGAAAAAAGATCAGAATTGGCCTGTCTGTGTTAATGTAGCCACAGTGCCCCAATGTTTTGTGTATCTTGGATTTATACCCAAACTCACAACAGGCTTGACTGTGCCTATCTCAGACCTCCACCTGTTGGTTTGACCGAGTTTTCTTAACTGTCACTGAAAAGAAGGAATAGTTGCCACCAACATCATTTTGGATTTCATTGGCTGTGTTTACACAGGTGGCCTAATTGAGATGTTGCCAATTCTTTGGTATATCTGATACCAATCTGATCGCTTTCCTAATGTGTAAACAGCAAAACACAAATGCAATCTAATATTTTGAGTTAAGATTTATACCCTACCATGTATACTTCCACTGCTAAATACTTCCCACACACACACATTTTTGGGACCAAAAAATGCTTCAGTGCAAACTTAAATGCCTTAACCCAGACTGAAAGTGTGTATAACAATATAGTTGGCATATAATCTTTTTAAGAACTAGAAAACACCAAAATAAAATCTAGACAGTCGAGATATGAAAATTCCCTAATGATGAATTTAGGAGTATTTTTGACAGGGCATGCAGGGTACATGCCCAGGGGCCCCCATTGGAGTCCCCATTGGTTTTGTTATGTTTGAGCATAAGAACACAGAAATAGCCATGACAAAATATGTAGAGTTGCAGGAAATTTGCTGAAAAACAGCCAATTCTTCTCTCTGCTGGACTGATTTAAAAAATATTAAATAAAGAAAAAAAAAAGCCAAACTCGCATCCCCCTTCCCGTCTGCGACCATTGCCACGATTGTAAATGTAAAAAACACCACGCTAACACTGGTAGATTCAATTATTGGGCATTTTGAATAGGTGGGAAAAAGCTGGAAGTGTTTCCCAGGACTGTTGCTCTCAACCCAAGCCCCACTCAAACCCCCTGCCCCATTTCCCCCTCCCTGCTGTTTGCACTGTACCTGTAACTCTCCATTGTGTTTGTTCTCTGCAACCTTTCATGTGCTTGCTGCACCCAACTCCCCTCCTCTTGTTTTCAATTGTGTCTATTTCCTGATGGTTCTGCTGTTCTTAGTGTGCAGGGCCATGGCACAAACAGTCCAGGGACAAAACAGACCACAGTAATTTTGGACAAGTAGTAGCCTACATTTTTGGAGAATGTAGGACAGTAGCCATCTCATTTAGCTGCTGTGGAAACATATATATATATATATATATATATATATATATATATATATATATTTATTTATTTGGCCATTTCTCTTGTTTTTCTTTATATGAACAACACGAATGATGTTTGCTATAGCCTCTATTGTGTAGAGCTTTTCTCCTGAATCACAAGAAGCAACATGCATGAAGTTGCAATTCTGGAGGAAGTTACACACAGATGCAATCTGGTGGAGTTTGTATGATGAAAGCTTCACTGTTGCTTGTTCTCTTGTTTCGAGCGTTGTGGTTTTCTCAGAGTGTCACTGGGTGACTGACTGGCACATGTTGACATCCTTTAAATACTTAGACATTTCTATTGAATTGAAACCTCAATTGCCATGTCTTTCGGTCTGTTTCTCTTTCCTTAGCATTTTCTTGTGCGTGTGTGTGTGAAACCACTGCCTGAGATGGCTTTAGACTTTGAATGAGCTGTGGAGACTTGTCGTTGCAACAGGATATTAAAAAAACAAATGTGCATGTGATGAACTTGACTAAGCAGTGGTAAACTTTCCTGTGACTTCCTCAGTGGTTCAGAAGTCTTAAAATCAAAGTTTATTGGTCTCGTACACAGATTTGCAGACGTTATTGCAGGTGCAGCGAAATGCTGATGTTTCTAGCTCCAACAGTGCAGTAATATCTAGAAACGCATTAACAATACACACAGACCAATAAGAAATGTGAAAATGAGGATTGTCAGAATGAGCATTGTCAGAGTCTGGGATAGCGTTTTATCTTTATACATACATACATACATACATACATACATACAGTTGAAGTTGACATACACCTTAGCCAAATGCATTAAACTCAGTTTTTAATACTAGTAAAAATTCCCTGTCTTAGGGCAGTTAGGATCACCACTTTATTTTAAGAATGTAAAATGTCAGAATAATAGTAGAGTGATTGCTTTTATTTCTTTCATCAGTTCCCCAGTGGGTCAGAAGTTTACATGCTCTCAATTATTATTTGGTAGCATTGCCAAATAACTTGGGTCAAACGTTTCTGTTAGGCCCATTCCTCCTGACAGAGCTGGTGTAACTGAGTCAGGTTTGAAGGCCTCCTTGCTCGCACACACTTTTTCTGTTCTGCCCACACATTTCTATAGGACTGAGGTCAGGGCTTTGTGATGGCCACTTCAATACCTTGACATTGTTGTCCTTAAGCCATTTTGCCACAACTTTGGAAGTATGCTTGGGGTCATTACCCATTTGCAACCAAGCTTTAACTTCCTGACTGATGTCTTGAGTTGTTGCTTCAATATATCCACATAATTTTCCTATTTTGTGAAGTGCACTAGTCCCTCCTACAGCAAAGCACCTCCACAACATGATGCTGCCACCCCATGCTTCATGGTTGGGATGGTGTTCTTTGGCTTGCAAGTATCACCATTTTTCCTCCAAACGTAACAATGGTCGTTATGGCCAAACAGTTCTATTTTTGTTTCATCCCAGAGGACATTTCTCCAAAAAGCACGATCTTTGTCCCCATGTGCAGTTGCAAACTGTTGTCTGGTTTATTTTGTGGCGGTTTTGGAGCAGTGGCTTCTTCCTTGCTGAGCGGTTTTTCAGGTTTTGTCGATGTAGGACTCGTTTTACTGTGGATATAGATACTTTTGTACGTGTCTCCTCCAGCATCTTCACAAGGTCCTTTGCTTTTGTTCTGTGATTGATTTTCACTTTTCACACGATTCCCATGGTGTTTATACTTGCGTACTAGTGTTTGTACAGATAAACGTGGTACCTTCAGGCATTTGGAAATTGCTCCCAAGGATGAAGCAGGCTTGTGGTGGTCTTGGCTGATTTATTTTGAGTTTCCCATGATGTCAAGCAAAGAGGCACTGAGCTTGAAGGTAGGCCTTGAAATGCATCCACAGATATACCTCCAATTGACTCAAATGATGTCAGTTAGCCTATCAGAAGCTTCTGAAGCCATGACATCATTTTCTGGAATTTTCCAAGCTGTTTAAAGGCAGTCAACTTAGTGTATGTGTAACGGATGTGAAACGGCTAGCTTAGTTAGCGGTGCGCGCTAAGTAGCGTTTCAATCAGTGACGTCACTTGCTCTGAGACCTTGAAGTAGTAGTTCCCCTTGCTCTGCAAGGGCCGCGGCTTTTGTGGAGCGATGGGTAACGATGCTTCGTGGGTGACTTGTTGATGTGTGCAGAGGGTCCCTGGTTCGCGCCCGGGTATGGGCGAGGGGACGGTTTAAAGTTATACTGTTACATATGTGAACTTCTCAACCACTGGAATTGTGATTACATTGAATTATAAGTCTGTCTGTCTGTAAACAATTGTTGGGAACATGACTTGTGTCATGCACAAAGTAGATGTCCTAACCAACTTGCCAAAACTATAGTTTGTTAACAAGACATTTTTGGAGTGGTTGAAAAATAAGTTTTAATGGCTCCAACCTAAGTGTATGTATTCTTCCGACTTCAACTGTACATACATACTACCGTTCAAAAGTTTGGGGTCCCTTATAAATGTCCTTGTTTTTGAAAGAAAAGCACCTTTTTTGTCCATTTTCAAAATAACATCAAATTGATCAGAAATACATGTAATACAATGTATTCACTGTTAATGTTATAAATGACTTTTGTAGCTGGAAACACGTACAGAGGCCCATTAGGCGACTCCGAGATGCTGGCCTTCTAGGCAGAGTTCCTTTGTCCAGTGTCTGTCTTCTTTTGCCCATCTTAATCTCTTTTTTTTTTGGCCAGTCTGAGTTACGGCTTTTACTTTGCATCTCTGCCTTGGCCGCCTCTTCACTGTTGACGTTGAGACCAGTGTTTTGCGGGTACTATTTAATGAAGCTGCCAGGTGAGGCGTCTGTTTCTCAAACTAGACACTATAATGTACTAGTCCTCCTGCTCAATTGTGCACAAGAACCTCCCACTCTTTCTATTCTGGTTTATGCTGTTTTATGAAGGGTGTAGTACACAGCGTCGTACGAGATCTTCAGTTTCTTGCCAATTTCTCACATGGAATAGCCTTCATTTCTCAGAACAAGAATAGCTGACGAGTTTCAGAAGAAATGTATTTGTTTCTGACCATTCTGAGCCTGTAATCGAACCTACAAATGCAGAAGCTCCATATACTCAACTTTTCTAAAGAAGGCCAGTTTTATTGCTTTTTTAATCAGAACAATAGTTTTCAGCTATGCTACCAATTGCAAAATTGTTTTCGAATGATCAATTAGCCTTTTAAAATGATCAACTTGGATTAGCTAACAACGTGCCATTGGAACACAGGAGTGATGGTTGCTGACAATGGGCCTATGTAGATTTCCCAGAATAAATCAGCCTTTTCCAGCTACAGTAGTCATTTACAACAGTCTACACTGTATTTCTGATCAATTTGATGTTAATTTAATGGACAAAAGCACTTTTTTTCATTTTTTTTTCTTTCAAAAACGAGTACATTTCTAAGCTGAATTCCATGGTCATGGATTCGATTATTTCAGCAACATCCGTTGCTGACTGGTGTATTAAAATCGAACACACAGCCATGCAATCTCCATAGTAAAACATTGGCAGTAGAATGGCCTGCACTGATGTGCTCAGTGATGCAACGTGGCACTGTCATAGGGTGCAAACTTTCCAACAAGTCAGTTTGTCAATTTTCTGCCATACTCGAGCTCCTCTGGTCAAACTGTAAGTGCTGTTATTGTGAAATGTCTTGGGGCAACAATGGCTCAGCCGCAAAGTGGTAGGCCACACAAGCACACAGAACAGAACCGCTGAAGCACGTACCGCGTAAAAAATAGTGACAACTGTAAAGTTTGGTGGAGGTGGAATAATGGTCTGGGGCTGTTTTTCATTGTTCGGGCTATGCCCCTTAGTTCCAGTGAAGGGAAATCTTAATGCTACAGCATACAATGGTGTTTCTGTGCTTCTAACTTTGTGGCAACAGTTTGGGGAAGGCCCTTTCCTGTTTCAGCATGACAATGCCACCATGCATAAAGTGAGGTCCATACAGAAATGGGTTATCAAGATCGGTGTGGAAGAACTTCACTGGCCTGCACATAGCCCTGACCTCAACCCCATCGAACACCTTTGGGCTGAATTGGAACTCTGACTGTGAGCCAGGCCTGGTCGCCCGACCTCATTAATGCTGTTGTGGCTGAATGGAAGCAAGTCCCCCCCCCCCCCCCCCCTACAATGTGATTTTCTGGATTTATTTTCTTCTCATTTTGTCTGTCATAGTTGAAGTGTACCTATGATGAAAATTACAGGCCTCTCATCTTTTTAAGTGGGAGAACTTAAACAATTGGTGGCTGACTAAATACTTTTTTGCCCCACTGTATAAGTAAATACATTTGGTCCCTTTAGTTTCTAAACGGTTCACCTGATATGGATGAAAATATCCTCAAATGAAGGCTGACAGTCTGCACTTTAACTCCTTAGTCGCTGTATAACTTCAAAGCTCTGGAGTACAGACTCAAATTATTATTTTTTTAAATGCCGTTCTAATAATTACTGAGAGCACTGTGTATGGACAGTATAAACATAGAAAAGGTGTGTACAGCAGTAGTTAATATGATCCGTGAGGGGGGGTCTGATTGCTGTAGGGAGTCAAATCTGTATAGTGATAACACCAGTAACATGATGCTGTTGAGAGGGAGTGCGAAGTGGAGCCAGTGCACTCTGAAGCCACACAACTGACACAACCATGGCTACTGTACCAAGTACAGTAGTAACAATAGCTGCCAGATATGTGGCATGGTCGTTTTTAGGATAGTATATAAAGAACCTTGATACAATAATGATGTCCCTTGCGTGGAAGGTTAAATTCATAATGATATTGAAATTCCAGAGATGTATTGGAGATATGTTAGGTTAAATATAAACGCTGTCAAGTTTTCCTTTTAAGAGGGAGTAACCTGCAGCTCACTATTAGATGGTAATAAGTCTCACACAACATAGGAAGATCTTAGTCACTCATCTCCCTTCAGCAACACCCCATTCTTTTCTTATCTATTCTGTTATTGTTTGATATGTCCTCATCACCTTAGTGATGGCAATTTTACTTGATGAAGTCACTGCGTGTGATTAGTGTTAGAATGTTGAGAATGTAATTCCTTTTTGACACAGGGAGAGGCTTTCCATGGCATTCCTCTCTCTATTCAATGGGTGTGTGTCAGGGCAGGCGGCAGGACGGGTGTCCATCAGCCACAGTCCTCCTCACGAAAGGGAGTATGCTTGAAAACATTACAGGGCATCAGCAAGACAAGAACACTCACGAAGGCTATGGAAAGTTCAGAGCTAAATTGCCACAAGCGAGAGATTTTCATGTGTGAATCATACCCAGACCATTCTGCTACAACCACAGCAGTGGATGTGTGTTTCTCTGCATTAAAGTTCAGCCCGAAGCAAGTTGAGATGAAGTACATCTGCAGATTGAATCATGCCATTCCCTCTGCATTAGCACAATGTTCTGCTCCAATGAATTTTGTCGCTGACTTCCAGGAAAAAGGCCTGTGTAAAACCTAGTTCTGTAGTAACCAGGGGGAAAGGTGAGGAGTGTGAGCTGAGCATGGTGCATAAACAGACATGTTCACATCCAGGCCTGGCATCTTCCCTGTGCTAGCCAACAAGACTCCTCTTTAAAGAACATCAATCAGAATAGAGAAACCCTGGCATAATTGTTTAGTGACGTGCACATGAAACCAAAGACTCACCCAAAGGTGTGTTAGCATTATCTTGCTATACTTAGTTCTGCTAAACTGTAGATGATATCACAGACCTGTTTTAGCAGGACCCACACCCACTTTCACAATTACGTAGTTTTGAATGACGGTAAACAAAGAATTCACAGGGAGGGAGTACTTTAGACAAGTTGCATTGTGTCATAGGTATGGCACTTGTGGTGGTGAATTGGCCTCCAGGTTACTCCCATCCCAAGACCAAGCCCCAGACTCAGTGCCACCAGTGGACACTCCTGTATCTCTCTCTACCAAGTCGACAGCAGTGACCCTCTCCTGCCCCTGTGTGTTATGTTGTGTACTAGGAAGCGTTTCCATGTTGTGTATAGAAGAGGCTAGTCACTGAGTGTACAGTCAGTAACCCAGGCTTACCAGTGGCTAAAGCTAATTGATTTTAATCTGCCTGTCTGTTGAACACTGCTGGCAACATGCAGTGAGGAACAGTCTGAAGGCCAACACCAAGATACTTGAGCTGTTCTACTCTGTCCTGTGTGTGTGTGTCTACTACCTTTTACCCTTAGGGGCTGCTCACTCAAAAACATGACAAGGGCCTTTTCATTTGAGTATGACCGTTTTTAACTCTCCTCAGATGGATCATTCCCCACTTGGAAACTGAATGCAGCCTTCAAGTCTGTCTGTGCAGTTGATTTCCACAGCCTTTATCAAACTCATTATTGCTTCATTCACCTTTGACTCCAGATTTCACAACTGAAACTCTGGATGATACTGCATATAAAGTGCTGATAAAATGTCCCAGGTATTTAGTAGGCAGGTGTAGCACAGCGGAACTGAGAGGTAATTTGACTCGCTGGACCTACCAGTTTCTATTTCCTACTGTAAGTACATTTACATTTGAGTCATTTAGCAGATTCTCTTATCCAGAGTGACTTACAGGACACACCGACAGATTTTTCACCTAGTCTGCTCAGGGATTCTAACTACCTTTCTCAGCGACCTGTTACTGGACCAACACTCTGCCACCAATTAATCATGAACTTCTGTTTACCTGATGAGTGAAGACATGTGAGCCAGATGTATTACTTCGTTACTTTAATTCCTCCCTGTAGTGTGGGTGCTTTTTATTGCACCGCCAATGCAGGGAGATGGCACCAGAATAAAATAAGCCACATAGTTTTTTAACCCTCTTAAAGCTGGTGTGATTTGGACTACTAACCTGTTAGACATTGTTTTAGAGCTAGACTTCTGGGTTGTACCATTTGGATTTGTCTATTCCTTCGATATAAGTCTGTGATTAACAGGGGCTGAGCTAGAGTGGTGTTTGTGAGACTTGGGCAGATCCCGAAGGGGCCTGGGTTCAGGTCTATTTACCAAAACGTCTGTAGAGTAGGCTTGGGCGGCATACTAGGGTATTTGGAAATAGCCACAGTATGGTTTAATCTGTCATATTTATTTTTACTGAACAAAATATAAGCACAACATGCAACAATTTCAAATTTGACTGAGTTACAGTTCATAAGGGAATTGGTCAATTTAAATAGATTCATTAGGCCCTTATCTATGGCTTTAACATGATTGGGAATACAGATCTGCATCTGTTGGTCATGTATACCTTAAAAAAAGGTAGGGGCGTGGATCAGAAAACTAGTCAGTATCTGGTGTGACCACCACTTGCCTCATGCAGCGTGACAAATCTCCTTCACATAGAGTTGATCAGGCTGTTTGTGGCCTGTGGAATGTTGTCCCTTTCCTCTTTAATGGCTGTGCGAAGTTGCTAGATATTGGTGGGAACTGGAACACGCTGTTATACATGTCAATCCAGAGCATCCTAAACATGCTCAATGGGTGACATGTCTGGTGAGAATGCAGGCCATGGAAGAACTGGGACAGTCTCAGCATCCAGGAATTGTGTACAAATCCTTGCGTCATGCTGAAACATGAGGTGATGGCACAATATTTATATCTCTGTGCATTCAAAATGCAATTGTGTTCATTGTCCGTAGCTTATGCCTGTCCATACTATAACCCCACTGCCATCACGAGGCACTCTGTTCACAACGTTGACATCAGCAAACTACATTTAGTAATATGATGGCCATGCATAATTTTTTTCAAAAAACACCATGGTTTTTCATTGTAAGCTCCTTTACCTGTGTGGCTCCCAGCGAAGTAACGTTGTACCTCTGTCATCTGATGAAAATTAAGTTATTTTCTGCCGAATTTATTTTCTTTGATGGTGACTATAGTCACTCAATTGACGCAACAACAAAACGACTTTCAATATAAAACGCGACCCCTGTCAATGCTCCTGCTTTCTCCCATTGTGCTATTTAAAAAAACAAACACGTGACTGGTTCAACTGTTCTGGGGGACTACGGTCAACTTCATAATGTACGCTGAACAAAAATATAAACGTAACATAAAGTGTTGGTCCCATATTTCATGAGCATAAATAAGATTCCAAAAATGTTCCATATGCACAAAAAGCTTATTTCTCTCAAATGTTGTGCACACTTTTTAAATGTATTTTTTTTTACATCCCTGTTATAATTTCTACTTTGCCAAGATAACCCATCCTCCTGACAGGTTTAGCATATCAAGAAATGTATTAAACAGCATGATCATTACACAGGTTCACCTTGTGCTGGGGACAATAAAATGCTATGTCTCAAGTTGAGGGAGTGTGCAATTGGCATGCTGACTGAAGGAATGTCTGCCAGAGTGTTGCCAGAGAATTGAATGTTAATTTCTTTACTATAAGCCGTCTCAAACGTCATTTCAGATAATTTGGCAGTACGTTCAACCGGCCTCCCCATCACAGACCACGTGTTTCCACACCAGCTTAGGACCTCCACATCCAGCTTCTACACCTGCGGGATTGTCTGAGACCAGCCACCCGGACAGCTGATGGAACTGTGGGTTTGCACAACGAAATAATTTCTGCAGAAACTGTCTCGGGAAGCTTTATCATGGAAAGAATGTAGCCAGCTACATTTTCTAATGTTTTGCTAAAAGTTCATCTTGCATTTTACTGGAGAAAAATAGGCTGGCTACAATGAGAAAAGTAGCTACACTGATCACTACCGTCTGCTGATAGAATGCCCCTTCTTGAATTCTCATCTGAGTGAAGTGCAACACAAGCACAACATTAGTCTGATGCAGAACAAAAATTACAATAAGAAGCATTTTAGAGCTGCATTTACAGAACGCAGCAAGGTATTGCTTATGTGTTTAAAAAAAAAAAATCCTTCATGAAAAACAAATGATTCTGTATTAACGCGACCCCTACATTTAACATGCTACTTATCCGAGTAAGTAGCTTATTTTAATTAGGTGAAGAATATTGTACACTTTTTGCAGTGTTTGAGAAGTCAAAGCCCTTTGCAGTGGCAGCAGTACAGATAACTCTGGTTTTGTCCCTGTCTCTGCTTCTCCCCTTTCTTGTCTGAGCAGAGCAGGGATGCCTGTTGCCCTAGCGACGCCAGACGCAACAGACACCGCGTTTACACATGCTGCTCCAGAGCCAGTACTGTTCTTCCTTCAGTCCTGAGCAGAGCAGGGATGCCTGTTGCCCTAGCAACGCCAGACGCAACAGACACCGCGTTTACACATGCTGCTCCAGAGCCAGTACTGTTCTTCCTTCAGTCCTGAGCAGAGCAGGGATGCCTGTTGCCCAGGGCAACAGATGCACATGCTGCTCCAGAGCCAGTACTGTTCTTCCTTCAGTCCTGAGCAGAGCAGGGATGCCTGTTGCCCTAGCAACGCCAGACGCAACAGACACCGCGTTTACACATGCTGCTCCAGAGCCAGTACTGTTCTTCCTTCAGTCCTGAGCAGAGCAGGGATGCCTGTTGCCCTAGCGACGCCAGACGCAATGTTTACACATGCTTCCAGAGCCAGTAATGTTCTTCCTTCAGTCCTGAGCAGAGCAGGGATGCCTGTTGCCCTAGCGACGCCAGACGCAACAGACACCGCGTTTACACATGCTGCTCCAGAGCCAGTACTGTTCTTCCTTCAGTCCTGAGCAGAGCAGGGATGCCTGTTGCCCTAGCGACGCCAGACGCAACAGACACAGCGTTTACACATGCTGCTCCAGAGCCAGTACTGTTCTTCCTTCAGTCCTGAGCAGAGCAGGGATGCCTGTTGCCCTAGCGATGCCAGACGCAACAGACACAGCGTTTACACATGCTGCTCCAGAGCCAGTACTGTTCTTCCTTCAGTCATGTCTATTTTGTCAATTTTCACAATGTCTCTCGTTTACATTCGCTTGTAAATGTCCAACCTCGCCAAAAATCACATTACGGTACACACCGTAACTCTCGGAATGAGAGGACAGTATGAAAGTCTGAATACAGCCCAGTTAAGTGAAGTTGTATTCATTGAGCCCTCCACTGGTGATTTTGGCATTGTAGGTCTTGGTGTGGCAAGCTACTTATGGAAAGCTTATGGATATTCATTTCCCATTCAGCAAACAATATCTGTACTACAGCATTCCTATACATTCCTTTTTATCAGGTTTTTGCTTTGGCAGCCCTTATTTGTTTTGACATTTGTCAATAAACCTCTTGAAAGCACCTGTTTTTATAGCCTTTTGTTTTCTACTTGTAGCCCTGGTTGTCCTAAACATTTAAATGGTAAAACACTTCATTGTGTGACTAAATATAAGGGCTGGACATGCAGATAAATTAAAAGCTGGTTTTATTTAAAAAATATACTGTATATTCTTGGGTCTCTGGACTGATGGGGTTAACACCTGAAGTGTAACTATATTACTGTAATGATCTATTTACCAACAACAGAATTTCAGGTCAATAGCTCACGTTCACCTCAACTGATCTAACTGACAGACTATACCAATAGCAAACAGCTATGACCAATAGCAAGCAGTTATCACCCTTACGCTGCCAATAGCAAGCAGTTTTACAGAGAAGTCGGTCCATTAACACTGAATTAGCGCTGTGCCCTGTTGATAATGGCTCCAGTGGGAGAGCTGCTGATCCTGGTCCATTGGACTAATTCAACAGCCCAGAGGCTGGGAACATTAGTGTCGGTCCCCAGGGACTACAGCAGGAACAACAGCAGGGGCCTCGGCTGTTCCTCATGGCCACAGCAATTAAGGCCTGTAAATGATGGCGAGCCTGGTAACCCCACTAACTGCCTGACTGTGCTAATGACTGGGTTGGTTAGTGCTGCTTGTCCCAAAACCTTGTGGAATGTACAGACAGCTGTAGATGGCTGAAATGGGCCAGTTTAAGGAGGGAGAGATGTCCCAGATCCTGACTGACTGGGTTCACTGTCTGCTATGCTTCTTCCTGGGTGACTGTGGAACCAGCCTTGGCTCCTAAAGATAGACGACCACCTCAATTGTAACACTATGGTATATGGAACTAGACAGATCATATTTCCAGGAAGATTTAAGACCAGGGACGACATCCATGTGCGTTCTCCACCGATCAGTTGTTCCTTCAGTCCTGCTAGACATAAGATTAGGAAGGTTGCCACATGTTGTGCCAAGGTTCAGATGTTGATATGTCCAAGTATGTTTCATTTCAAATTCCTACATACACAGTAATGCTATATAGTTGCATAACGACTTCTGAATCCAGAATTGGGAAACGTCAGCCTTTTGATGTAGGATTTGTCCGCATTTTGTTTCTGGGTCAAACATGTTTAGTCACAAGTCCACTCCAACTCTCTGTGGCTGTATACGGAACAGATTTCAACAGGGACTTGAACACAATAACTTCCTAATTACACAAGACAAGTATTTGCGAGACTGAGCATGCTTTCTTTTCTATATTTAACTCGATGTTATGCAATTTAGGTTGCTTTCAGCTAAGTGAAGTTGTATTCATTGAGCCCGTTTTGAATCATGGTGTGGCAAGCCCCCCCAAAAAAAATGTTGATGCATGCCAGCAAAGGCACTGCACAACAATACATTAATTGCACTATAATGGTGACAAATGGTGCCCACAAACTGTAAGGGCCTACAGCTTTCTTTTCAGCACCATGGAGTGACTCCTTAAAACCGCTACACCTGGCTGTCAGCGGAGTCTTGTCTGGGAGCGAAACATTTACTGCCTTTTACGATGGATGCAGTCTATATAACTATTTGTTATTTTTAAATGTACAGCGACAGAATTCAGAACATGGGCCATTCTTACAGTACTCTCCCTGTACACAAAGTTCGAACCGCAGGATAAATAAAGGGGACATATAAGGAGACAATGAATGCTCTTAGAATATCCAATGATTACATTTCTCTAAAACAGGCTATAGGCTACATGTGCACCACCAAGTCAAAACAGTAGGCCAAGTTATGAGGGGGGACAAATTTATTAGGGGGAGAGACATGGGCTACTAACAGCTTACGACACAACATACACTTAGTATTACTTTCTTAGCTACCGTATACATATCCCCCTGGTATAATACATCATTTATGCAGCAGCATACAAGACATGTTTGGACTCCCCTTGTTGTGTTGTGCTCAACTTACCAGGTAGGTGGCACGGCGGTCCTTCTTGCCGGCACATTTTGTCATCAAAGTCTGGCGTTCTCTGGATTCATGGTGCTTTCAAGACTACTTGGAACCTGGGGGAAAAAACACTTTGTTCAATCAAGACATCAGTGTTCTTCAGGTCGACGGTGTAGAATGAGGCCCGAGTTCCCAACTTGGAATTCCGAGTTGGATGACCGTCCAAAGCATATTTTCCCAGACGGGGCTCGCCGTTCTGGTTAAGTGTGCCTTGAATTCTAAATAAATCACTGACTGTTACCAGCAAAGCACCCCACACCATCACACCACCTCCATACTTGACGGTGGGAACCACATATGCGGAGATATGTGCACCTACTCTGCGACTCACAAAGACAAGGTGGTTGAAACCAAAAATCTCACATTTGAACTCATCAGACCAAAGGACAGATCTCCACCGGTCTAATGTCCATTGTTTGTTTCTTGGCCCAAGCAAGTCTTCTTATTATTGGTGTCCTTTTAGTTGTTTCTTTGCAGCAATTCAACCATTAAGGCTGGATTCATGCAGTCTCCTATGAACAGTTGAGATGTGTCTGTTACTTGAACTGTTACTTGACGCATTTATTTGGGCTGCAATTTCTGAGGTGCAGTTAACACTAATGAACTTATCCTCTGCAGCAGACTAGGTCTTCCTTTCCTCTGGTGGTCCTCAGAGCCCATTTCATCATAGCGCCTGATGGTTTTTGCAACTGCGCTTGAAGAAATCTTCAAAGTTCTTTACATTTTCCGTATTGACTGATCTTCATGTCTTAAAATAATGATGGACTGCCGTTTCTCTTTGCTTATTTGAGCTGTTCTTGCCATTAATATGGACTTGGTCTTTTACCAAATAGGGCTATCTTCTGTATACCACGCCTACCTTGTCACAACACAACCTGATTTGCTCAAACGCATTAAGAAGGAAAGAAATTCCACAAATGAACTTTTAACCTCTATGGGATCTATGTCCTTCCACCGGGAAAGTTGAGCAAACGTGCACTAATGTAATTAGCATGACGTTGTAAATGACAAACTTTATCAGGATATAGACATGTCTTATGGGCAGAAAGATCAACAAGAATTTAAGCTAACTGCACTGTCCAATTTACAGTAGCTATTACGGTGAAAAAAATACCATGCTATTGTTTGAGTGCATAACAACAAACTTATCATGGCAGCTGGTTTGATACATTCACTTATATTCAATGTACTTGATATTGCTCTGATTTGTCATCCTGAGGGTCCCAGAGATAAAATGTAGCCTAGTTTTGATAAAATACATTTTTTATATGAAAATGTAGGAACTGGGTTCTAAAATTTGAACCCCTGCCGTTTCTCAACACAGCATGAATCACAAAGGAGAGGGAGCTGTCACTGTCTCAACATAAACACATGTGCAAATGATAAACACTACAGTAATGTTGTGCATGAGAAGGGCATGGAGTTATGGGGGCCAATTGTATACTGTACCCATTAGATGCATTGACATACCGTAAACCACACTTCCTAAGGGAAAGGGCAGCATCCTGTGCTATGATCCCTTTTAAAATAAGATGGAAATAAGTCCATGGTGAAACGTAAATTAGATATCTGTGGATCTACTGAACAGAAATGTTTGACTTGATTTGTATCCTGTGGTAAGATACCACATTATGCTATGTTATTATAATTTTTTTTTATAAGGATATTTTACAGATTTATTGAAACTGTTGGTTTGCAGGAACTTGAACAATGTCAGTCATGTGCCTTTTGGGTTTCAGATTCCTTCCATTCCTTTTAGATGTGGTTACACAATGTTATGTTAAGTGGAAGTCAGGTGACAGCAGTTCTCACGTCTCCTTTCTCTCTCTCGGGTTGGAACAGGCAGTAGGTGGCAACCTCAGGTCACGTGATGGCGCTGACAGTGAACCTGATTGGTCCGTCTCCATGGGGGTTTAGAATATACGGAGGAAGGGACTTCAAGAAGGCGATAACCATTTCCAAGGTAATTGCTAATGACCTTACTGCTAGTCTGTCACACCCTATCCTCTGTAAAGCAAAACATGGCATGCCAACTCCACTTCCTCAGTCTCTGCTGTACTTCTCTGCTCCTCTCATTGTTTATCTTCATTGGCTGCTTTCTACCTGTTTCCTTGACTACTGTATTTAGTCAGATTGGAATGAAGGCTACATCAGGAGGAAACCGGGGGGGGTGCTGCTGCTGAGTGTCAGACCATTGTGAAGCAACAGGAAGTAGGAGCTGTAAAAGGGAGGACATTAGCATATCGTTCTCCTCTGAAAACAAATCAGAAAATCCAGGGCAGACTCTATGCCACAGCCACTCAAACCCAGGGCAGACTGCTCCCTGCCTGCCACAGCCACTCTGAAACCCAGGGCAGACTGCTCCCTGCCTGCCACAGCCACTCTGAAACCCAGGGCGGACTGCTCCCTGCCTGCCACAGCCACTCTGAAACCCAGGGCGGACTGGCGCCACAGCCACTCTGAAACCCAGGGCGGACCCTGCCTGCCACAGCCACTCTGAAACCCAGGGCGGACTGCTCCCTGCCTGCCACAGCCACTCTGAAACCCAGGGCGGACTGCTCCCTGCCTGCCACAGCCACTCTGAAACCCAGGGCGGACTGCTCCCTGCCTGCCACAGCCACTCTGAAACCCAGGGCGGACTGCTCCCTGCCTGCCACAGCCACTCTGAAACCCAGGGCGGACTGCTCCCTGCCTGCCACAGCCACTCTGAAACCCAGGGCGGACTGCTCCCTGCCTGCCACAGCCACTCTGAAACCCAGGGCGGACTGCTCCCTGCCTGCCACAGCCACTCTGAAACCCAGGGCGGACTGCTCCCTGCCTGCCACAGCCACTCTACCCACTGCACATCCTGATTCCTCACTACCACGGAATTCTCTATCATTCCTCAAACCTTTTAATGCAAGTGGATCGTTGTGTTTTTGGGGTACTGTTGTTGACTTCAAAGGCATCATTTATTGTCAGCCCATTTAATAGCTACTTTCTTGTGACGATGGGCATTCCTTCTAATTTCCTCGCTCTAGTCAAACATGTAGTCAACAACACCAGCATGCAGGAAACACAGGGAATTGTCTCAACTATCAAACAGTCACTTAAAAGAAACTGCGACCCATGCTGAGGAGGGAGACCTCATCAGTGAAAGTGGTTGTCAAACCTATTGGAGAAGCAGGATCCCCCCCCCCTCCCTCTCTGGTTATGCAGCTATGGCTTTGGTCTGTCTGAAGTGGTTGCGTCTTGGCACTGAAACAACATGGAAGGCCCCTCCTTTTCCCGTCCTGTTGGCCTGACTAGAGAGCTTGCCCCTTTTTCTGTCGGGCATAGCCCCTGAGAAAGCTGCATCTTTAGTTTATGTGAATTGAAGCGTGCCCTGATCCGAAAAGGCAGGCACCATTGTGGGTTGCCACAGCAACGCGTAATTGCCACTCGAGTGGACCCACAGACATGGCATCTCTACCCTCTTGCTTTGCAAAATGGACAAACACCCTGTTGCCTGTCATTCTCTCTGCAGTCTTCCATGTTTCTGCTGGAGATTTATGAAGGCGGCCTCTTCTCTTCACTGATTGGTTTTCTTTTCTCCCCTATTTCTGTCTTTAATTGTGCGCCAACCTTGTCGATCGCAAAAGTTGGGCTGCTCTCCGTTGTTCACAAGTGCTCAATACTCCCGAGTTAATCTCCTCATTTGGGTTTTGTATGGTTGAGTGTTTGCTGGTGTGTTTTTGTTCCTGGTAAATCCATTTGAATTCAATCCATTTTTGATAGCGCCCCTTTTGATTTTAACAAACATTCCCATTCATATATTTGCCTGTTGTGGAAGTGCTCAGAAAGTGACTTTTTGGACCTGAATGCCAAAACATTCAAGCGATAAAGTTGACCTATTTTTGCATACCCATACCCTGTGACATAAACAGTTCAGATTGATATAGAACTTTTACAAGCTTACAAACAGTTGTTAAACTATTTAATAATTTCTATAATATTTGTTAAATTCTCTAAACACGTAAACTTTTTTTTCTTCATATGTTGTAGCTTAGGCCCTATTTTCCATCATCTGATGTGTTTGTTGTGCCCGCCATCGGTTGAAACACAACACGCTCTTGAATACAGGGTGGGTGTCATGTTTTGGCTGGTGAATACAATTTAGATTTACTACAAAGAAGATGGGAGATCCACACATCAGAGAATGTTGACTTGAATGGGTATGTCTGTTCTTAAATTACACTGTCAATCTTCCATGGGGAAACATATTGAAAGTAATTAGAATTGAACATTTCAATGGTGTACCAGCAAAATGTGTATGTCTTGTGTTAAATGTAGTTATTTATTACTGCATTGTTGGGTTTAGAACTTTAAAGGTATTTCACTGTACGTTAAAACATCATCTGAAGGGATAGGTCCATTCTGTTAATAATATTTACATTGTTGAAATGACACACCCCCTGTATTCAAGAACATGTATCTCAACCAATGGTGGGCACAACACAAAAATCTCACATGATGAGGGTCTAAGTTAAAACAAATGGGCCTTCTTCTTTTCTAAACTAGTGAACAACTGTTTGGATCTGTTACAAAGTCATTCATAATATTTAAGTCTTTTTTTTTTTTTTTCATGAGTACAAGATCTATAGTTTTGATTCAAATAATTTCTCGTGCTTCGAGTCTTCACAGATTTGGCAAAATTCGTATGTTATAAAACACTACATTTCTTTCCTTACATATATTATACTGTTTTATCATACAGTGCATTCAGAAAATATTCAGACCCCTTGACTTTTTCCACATTTTGTTATTTTACAGCCTTATTATAACATTGATAAAATATATTTTCTTCCTCATCAATCTACACACACTACCCAATGACATATCGAAAACAGGCTTTTAGAATTGTTTGCAAATGTATTAAAATAGAACAACAGAATACCTTCTATAAATATTCAGACCCTTTGCTATGAGACTCAAAATTGAGCTCTGGTGCATCCGGTTTCCATTGAGCATCCTTGCGATGTTACACCAACTTGACTAGAGTCCACCTGTGGTAAATTCAATTGTTGGACATGATTTGGAAAGTCGCACACCTGTCTATATAAGGTCCCACAGTTGACAGTGCATGTCAGATAAAAAGAAACGAGCTATGAGGTCAAAGGAATTGCCCATAGAGCTCCCAGACAGAATTGTGTCAAGGCACAGATCTGGAGAAGGCTACTTAAACATTTCTGCAGCATTGAAGGTCCCTGAGAACACAGTGGCCTCCATGCTTCCTAAATGGAAGAAGTTTGGAACAACCAAGACTCTTTATAGAAGGAAAAGAAGCCAACAAGTGCTTAGCATATGTGGGAACTCCTTCAAGACTGTTGAACGCATTCCAGGTGACTACTTCATGAAGCTGGTTGAGAGAATGCTAAGAGTGTGCAAAGCTGCCATCAAGGCAAAGGGTGGCTACTTTGAAGAATCTCAAATATATTTTGATTTGATTAACACTTAAAAAAAATATATATATATAATTTTCTTTTAGTTACTACATGATTCCATATGTGTGTTCCCCCCCCCCCCTAGTTTTTATGTCTTCACTATTATTCTACAATGTAGTAAAAGTAAAGAAAACTCTTGAATGAGTAGGTGTGTCCAAACTTTTGACCGGTACTTTGATTGGTACTGTGTGTATTTATTTATTTATTTATTTATTTATTTATATATATATATATATATATATGAGATTGATTAATGGCTGCCCAACCAGTGCCAAGATGAGGGCAGATTTCTCAATTTCTGCATACAATTGAGTGTGTATTGACTTATTAATGAACTGTTACTGTAAATGTTTAGCTGACTGATATATCCCAGCTATCTAGCTAACCATGGGTAATCTTATTAAATGATGCTATACAGCCCAAACAGTGTATATATTGCTAGACTAGAGATATGCCCTAGCTTATAGTTTGTTAGTGAGTTGCAGATCTAACTAGCTGGAATGAAGCAAAGGTGTGAATAGTAGCCATGTAAATGTAGCCTTGCACTGTTTACAGTAGGTCCTCAGCTAGCCAGACCTGTCTGATCGGGTGCCATGGGTGTGTCCAGCATACACCTGTGTGTGTGTGTGTGTGTGTGTGTGTGTGTGTGTGTGTATCAAAGGAATTAAACATCCAACCAATGCCTCAAGTGTAGTGCTGTAGGTTCACCACACACCTGGAGGTTGTGGGGTCCTGTCCAGACAACCCCTAGACACTTGTAGAAATATGAGAGAATTGAACCGGTTTAAGCAATACTGCCAAAATTGCACCAAGCCTGGACCTCTCACCATGTCACCACCTATCAATTCCTCTGGGTAGTAGACTAGGGGTTGTTTCTGGACAGGCAGTGGATATTCTGTTAGCTCAGTAATTCATTGTCTGGCACTGTCCCCAAAACATAGCTGTCAAATACTTGCTTCCTCTGTCCTCAATTGCATTTCCTTGATTCATTGCATCCTCTCTCCTCATCCTTCTCAAAACCCATTTGGATAAGAAGGTCAGAGGTCCCTCCCCCTCTCGCCTTCTTATCCAATGGGTTTTGAGAAGTGAGGAATGAAGGAAATGAAATTGAGATTCTCCCCTTGTTTCCTCCAATCCTCAACTCTCTCAAAGCACATTTGGGGGAGAGGAGTGAAGGTTTCTCCCCTCAGGCTCCAATGCACTTTTTAAGGAGAGGCAAGGAGTACAGAAAGCAAGAATGTGATGTCTAGTTTACACGCAAACACACACTGCTTGAAGAGTTGACTGATTTTATGTTTTGGCATTCAGGTCCAACAAGTCACTTTCTGGCCACTTCATGAGCAGACATGTATGGGAAATTTTTGTTTAAATCAAGAGATGCTGTCAAAGGTATTGAATTCAAATGGATGTACCCTTCCATTAGGCTGGAATTCCCCCTAATGCAGGCAGTAGACCCCATTGGCCTTGACATGGGGGGGGGGGCTGGCTGGCATCAAAGGTTAGGCCAGAGTAGTCAACCCCACATCTCCAGTACTGTCCCAATGATTACTTTTCCCTCCGGGTGTCATAAATCCTCAATGTTGAGGTGTTCCAGGTGCATGATGGGCCGTGGTGTCTTACATTTTGGTTGCAATAAACATTAATCACTTGCTAGAGTCCTGCAAGACCTGATTGACACCTGAAAGGCAAACTGAGAAACAGCCCATCTCTCCACAACAGCCACATAACCTGGCTGGGCCTCATGTTATTACAGTCATGACCGTTCACATCTGTCAGCCCTTGACAAATAGTCCAACACTCGTAAGATATGCAGCCTTTCGTTCAGGCATGCTGGTTATTTACGTTGCTGATAGCACCATGTCTGCACCAAGTCCACAGGCAGTAGTGTGAGTCTGACTGCAGCTCTTACTTCTGGCCCACAGGTCAACGGGGGCAGCAAAGCCGAGCTGGCTGCCCTGCAGCCTGGTGATGTCATCCTGGAGATCAATGGAGAGAACACAGTGGACATGCTCAATGTGGAGGCCCAGAACAAGATCAAAAACTCCAAGACTCAACTGCAGCTGCTGGTGGAGAGGTAGGGTTCACTACATTGCACAGCTCAGGAGCATAATGTATCCTCATGTACGGTATCTAAGAGTGTCAAGATGTTTTCATATCTTGGCGTAGATTTACATTTTTGCCATTTAGTAGACTCTTATCCAGAGCCTTTCTCAAGGGAATATTGACAGATTTGTCACCAAGTTTGCTTGGGGATTCGAACCAGTGACCTTTTTGCTACTGGCCCAACGCTCTTAATTGCTAGGCTAGCTGCCTAGATTATTTTTATTCTGTAGGAAGTCCTTACATTAACAGCTTGGCCATGGAAACACTCATCCAAACATCAGATGGGGTCACCACAACGTGGCATCGAGACCACATCTGTGCCTTCTGGTCAGCTTAGATCTGCTGATTGCTTGTATATGTGCCAGTTCCACAGTCGCCACATCCTCTTTCCCAGTTTCCACTTGTCTGCTGTTTTTGTTTTTTAATGTCTTAAGATGTCCCAGCTCTCTCTCCCTACAAAGGACCAGTGGTTTCATTCTGGGGGAATACCAGAATGGGTCAGAATTATGTTGCCAAAATGTACTGTCTGTTACATTTTCCATGTTAATAAACTTTGTTTGGATGTTAGCTGAGACCTTGTTAGGGTGGCAGAGAATTGGCTCCACATTGGACCTTTTCCTGTGTAGTGAGACCATTCTTGGCTGGTGTTTTGATTATGGCTCAGTCTGTTTTTTTTCCTGTCTCTCTCTCTCTCTCCCACCAACTTCTACCTACCTACACTACTGTTCAAAAGTTTGGGGTCACTTAGAAATGTCCTGGTTTTTTAAATAATGTTTTTTTTGTCCATAAAAATATAAAATTCATCAAATACAGTGTAGACACTGTTAATGTTGTAAATGACTATTGTAGCTGGAAACGGCTGATTTTTGTTTTATGGAATATCTACATTGGTGTACAGAGGCCCATTATCAGCAACCATCACTCCTGTGTTCCAATTGTACGTTGTATTATCTAATCCAAGTTTATCATTTTTAAAAGGCTTATTGATCATTAGAAAACCCTTTTCCCTCAAGTCCTCAATTGGCAGCTTCATTAAAGAGTACCCGCAAAACACCAGTCTCAACGTGAAGAGGCGAGACTCTGGGATGCTGGCCTTCAATGCAGAGTTGCAAAGAAAAAGCCATTTCTCAGACTGGCCAATAAAAAAAAAGATTAAGATGGGTAAAGGAACACCGACACTGGACAGAGGAACTCTGCCTAGAAGGCCATCCCAGAGTCGCCTGTTGACATTGAGACTGGTGTTTTGCAGGTACTATTTAATGACGCTGCCAGTTAAGGACTTGTGAGGCTTCTGTTTATCAAACTAGACATTATAATGTACTTGTCCTCTTGCTCAGTTCTGCACCGGGCCCTCACTCCTTTCTATTCTGGTTAGAGCCAGTTTGCGCTGTTCTGTGAAGGGAGTAGTACACAGCGTTGTACGAGATCTTCAGTTTCTTGCCAGGAATAACCTTTCATTTCTCAGAACACAAATGTGTCTTTGTTTCTGGCCATTTTGACCCTGTAATCGAACCCAGATACTCAACTAGTCTAAAGAAGGCCAGTTTCATTGCTTCTTTAATCAGAACAACAGTTTTCAGCTGTGCTAACATAATTGCAAAAGGGATTTCTAATGATCAATTAGCCTTTTTAAATTTTTATTATCAGCTTTGATTAGCTAACACAATGTGCCATTGGAACACAGGAGTGATGGTTGCTGACAATGGACCTATGTACGCCTATGTAGATATTCAATAAAAAAATCTGCTGTTTCCAGCTACAATAGTCATTTACAACATTAACAATGTCTATTCTGTATTTCTGATCAATTTGATATTTTAATGGACAAAAAAAGGACATTTCTAAGTGACCCCAAACTTTTGAACGTGTATTTTTTAAATGTATATCTCACACACCCCGTGAGATACAGACAGACGTGCACACACTTCCTCTTTGCGTGTCCTGGGCCCATGTGAGTGGATTTTTCCCTGCTGACCCCATTCCTCCTTCTGAGCCAGAAACAGCACACACACCGTGACTCGCTAGCTGCCCAGGACAATGGCACTCTGTAGCTCTGCCAGCCACTCTGACCCATCTGCTCCAAGTCCCACTGGTCTACTGGCAGAGGCAGACAGGATGGGCAAGGCGGTGAAGGGTGGTCTGCACGATCAAGGCCCTACCGTCTTTAGATGGTAGGGAGTACCATGTCTCTCTTACCCATCCTAGTCCAGCACCTCTCTAGCCACCTCTAATCAATTACAATATGTGGCCCCATATAGGGTCAACCTGCAGCATTATGCAATGTGTTGTTCTTAAAGGGAAGTTTACTCCCAGAAGGCATCATTCAAAGCACACACACACTGCAGTACAATGCCTGATAATCTGAAGTGTAAACCGAGAGGACCCTGGTAAATGGGTTTATAGCCCTGCTGAACACAGCAGCTGGGTTTGCCCATGGGCAGAGGTTGGCATCAGCCCACCCTTAGAATAGGAGTGTTGGTTAAGGGCGTGACTGTCTTAAACTGAGGAACTGCTCCATTGCAGATACACTTGCCAGTGTTCAACCCATCAAACAACCCGTTGTGCAATAACCAGACTTGTGGACTCTTTGATGTACTTCTTGATTTCAGTTTGAAATCTGCAGCTCAGTGGAGATTTTACTGTGATGCTCAATAGAAAATCACCAGCAGTATATTGTCATTTAGCCTCCATTGCCCTCAGCAGTCTCTTAATGAATCAATTGATCACTGTCCCTGTGTGCATGTCTTGTACCTCTGATCCTATTGGTCCTTGTAATGTGATGTTACTGAGCAACTGCAGATGGGCATCGGAAATTGTCTAACAGCTGTTCTATAGGCTACTATAGAGGCAGCCCTCATCATTTTTCTTTAAAAAAAGAATTGCGCCAAAGTCTCACGTCTGTGACTAGTTTTACAAGTGAGGTTATTTTATTTAACCAGGTAGGCCAGTTGAGAACAAGTTCTCATTTACAACTGCGACCTGAGCAAGCAAAGCAGTGCAACAAAAACAACAGTTACACATGGGATAAACAAACATGCAGTCCATAACAATAGAAAATTCTTTATACAGTGTGTGCAAATGAAGTTAGGAGGTAAGGCAATAAATAGGCTAATAGTGGTGAAGTAATTACAATTTAGCAATTTACACTGGAGTGATATATGTGCAGATGAGGATGTGCAAGTAGAAATACTGGTGTGCAAAAGAGCAGAAAAACATATGGGGATGAGGTACAGTTGAAGTCGGAAGTTTACATACACCAAATACATTTAAACTCAGTTTTTCACAATTCCTGACGTTTAATCCTAGTAAAAATTCCCTTTTTTAGGTCAGTTAGGATCACCACTTTATTTTAAGAATGTGAAATGTCAGAATAATAGTAGAGTGATTGATTTTATTTCAGCTTTTATTTCTTTCATCACATCCCCAGTGGGTCAGAAGTTTACATGCACTCAATTAGTATTTGGTAGCATTGCCTTAATTGTTTAACTTGGGTCAAATGTTTCGGGTATCCTTCCACAAGCTTCCCAACAATAAGTGGTTGTATTTTGGCCCATTCCTTCTGACCGAGCTGGTGTAACGGAGTCAGGTTTGTAGGCCTCCTTGCTCGCACACGCTTTTTCAGTTCTGCCCACAAATTTCTATAGGCCCGGTGCAGAACTGAGCAAGGTCAGGGCTTTGTGATGGCCACTCCAATACCTTGACTTTGTCGTCCTTAAGCCATTTTGCCACAACTTTGGAAGTATGCTTTGGGTTAATGTCCATTTGGAAGACCCATTTGGAGGTATGCTTGGGGTCATTGTCCATTTGGAAAACCCATTTGCTACCAAGCTTTAACTTCCTGACTGATGTTGCTTCAATATATCCACATTTTCTGTCCTCATGATGCTATCTATTTTGAAGTGCAACAGTCCCTCCTGCGGTAAAGCACCCCCACAACATGATGCTGCCACCATTGTTCTTCACGGTTGGGATGGTGTTCTTCAACTTGTAAGCCTCCACCTTTTTCTTTCAAACATAACGATGGTCATTATTGCCAAACAGTTCTATTTTTGTTTCATCAGACCAGAGGACATTTCTCCAAAAAGTACAGTCTTTGTCCCCATGTGCAGTTGCAAACCGTAGTCTGGCAGTACGCTCATCTCTAGGAGACAGAATGCGTCTCCATTCCGAGCGGTATGGCGGTTGCTTGGTCCCATGGTGTTTACACTTGGGAGCAATTTCCAATAGTACGCGAGTTTGAAGCAAAGAGGCACCGATTTGGAAGGTAGGCCTTGAAATACATCCACAGGTACACCTCCAATTGACTCAAATGATGTCAATTAGCCTATCAGATGCTTCTAAAGCCATGACATCATTTTCTGGAATTTTCCAAGCTGTTTAAAGGCCCAGTCAACTTAGTGCATGTGTTCTGACCCACTGGAATTATGATACAGTGAAATAATCTGTCTGTAAACAATTGTTGGACTTTGTCATACACAAAGTAGACGTCCTAACCGACTTGCCAAAACTATAGTTTGAACAAGAACTTTGGAGTGGTTGAAAAATGAGTTTTAATGACTCCAACCTAAGTGTATGTATTCTTCCGACTTCAACTGTAGGTAGTTGGTTGTATCGTCTATTTACAGATTCGCTGTGTACAGCTGCAGCGATCGATGCTTAAAGTTAGATACAAGTCTCCAACTTCAGTGATTTAAAAAAAATTATATATATATATTTTTTTGCTATTTGTTCCAGTCATTCACCTCAGAGATCTTGATGGAAAGGCGGCCAAAAAAGCTGTTGGCTTTGGGGATGACCAGTGAAATATACCTGCGTGCTACGGGTGGGTGTTGCTATGGTGACCAGTGAGCTGAGATTAGGCAGCGCTTTATGGGTGACCTGGAGCCAGTGGGTTTGGTGACGAATATGTAGCGAGGACCAGCCAACGAGAGCATACAGGTCGCAGTGGTTTGTAGTGTATGGGGCTTTGGTGACAAAATGGATGGCACTGTGATGGACTACATCCAGTTTGCTGAGTAGAGTGTTGGAGGCTATTTTGTAAATGACATCAACGAAGTCAGATAGGTGGGATAGTCAGTTTTACCACAGTATGTTTGGCAGCATGAGTGAAATGATGCTTTGTTGCGAAATAGGAAGCCAATTCTAGATTTAATTTTGGATTGGAGATGCTTAATGTGTGTCTGGAAGGAGAGTTTACAGTCTAGCCAGACACCTAGGTATTTGTAGTTGTCCACATTCTAAGTCAGAACCGTCCAGAGTAGTGGCATGCAATGGTCTATGTGAACAGTGTTCGAATGGAATTCAAGATGTCTATAAGACAAGACATTGGTATGTACTGTATATTAGTTCACTGGATTGTCGCCATTCTTCCTGTTTCCATTATTGTGAAGTTGAGAAGGCAGGCACAATAGACAGATAGGAGTCTATGGAAACTGAAGAATGCATGACAGGCAAACTACCAAGTCTCCTATATAACAAAGATCAACATACTGTTCCATTTTGGATCACAATACAAGTCCCTGTTCTGTGCAGGGATCAGATCTCTAGAGGTGAGACGATCATCTTCACCTCAGACAGCCACTGCTCTCAGCCCATGCTCATCCACCCATCTGCTGTACATGAGGCCTGTGGTAGAGGGCAAAGGTCATATTACATAAGGCCCAGCTGTTAACCTTGGATGCCTCTCATTGTCTGAAGGACATCAGTTAAATGTATCCTCGTCTCTCTCAACCACAGGATCTTTCTTCTGTGAACTGTTGGCATTCCAAGTGAACACAGGCATTTCCTTACAGGGAACTTATTTTGAACTCTAATTAACCATCCATTATGTCCCATTTTTAGCCTGTAAGTGTAATATCTTCCGACTGCTGTAGCATGAGGAGCCTGTTTTCCTATTTCAGCTGTTCCTCTGGTTGGATGTGTGCCTGCACATGTGGAGTATTCAGATACAGCCCAGACCCTGTTTCTGCTGTTAGAGGTGTGTTTCTGGGCGATTTACCACAGGCATCCAGGGTCTTCCTGTGTGCCTCATTACCCTGGGCTGAGGCTCAGCTGAGAGGAGAGGCAGGCAGCCCTACAGTGGGGGGTCACTAGTTGTTTACATTGGCTCGTACAGTCCCTACATATTTCCCTTCCGAACTCAATGATAGAACTGCGCATATGTTTTATTAAAGCGAGCACAGTGAAAGAGCTGGAAAGATGAGACTCTGCTAGGAGCGTCATGTTAAAGAGCATCAGAATCTTCAAAACAATTCTCTACTACCTGTCGACTGCAGGCATTTTTAATCAAAACGACATACCAGTGGTTGTACTGACAGCACTTTGGCATAGGGGAAACCAAAACAAGGTGTCTGATTCAAAGATCCGCTTTTGATTTTTGCAGCTGCGCACTTGCACATTGGTGCATACTTGCTGTTAGTCTTCAGTTTCGCACTCTGATCTCTTGTGACATATACGCACTTCGGAGGCGGTAATCAGATTTTCATACCCACATACCGTTTCTATACCATATCGGTGTATACGGTATTACAGGAAGTGCACACATGGGGCGCTATTTCAAAAAACATACAGTACCAGTCAAAAGTTTGGACACCTACTCATTCAAGGGTTTTAATTCATTTTTACATTGTAGAACAATAGTGAAGACATCAAAACTATGAAATGACACATGGAATCATGTAGTAACCAAAAAAGTGTTCAACAAATATTTTGAGATTCTTCAAAGTAGCCACCCTTTGCCTTGATGACAGCTTTGCACGCTCTTCGCAGTCTCTCAACCAGATACACCTGGAATGCTTTTCCAACAGTCTTGAAGGAGTTCCCACATGCTGAGCACTTGTTGACTGCTTTTCCTTCACACTGCGGTCCAACTCATCCCAAACCATCTCAATTGGGTTGAGGTCGGGTGATTGTGGAGGCCAGGTCATCTGATACAGCTCTCCATCACTCTCCTTCTTAGTCAAATAGCCCTTACACAGCCTGGAGGTGTGTTGGGTCATTGTCCTGTTGGCAAAAAAAATGTAGTCCCACTAAGCGCAAACGGGATGGGATGGTGTATCGCTGCAGAATGCTGTGGTACAGTAGCCATGCTGTGTGCTGTGAATTCTAAATAAATCACTGACTGTGTCACCAGCAAAGCACCATCACACCACCTCCATGCTTAACGGTGGGAACCACACATTCGGAGATCATCCGTTCACCTACTCTGCGTCTCACAAATACGCACGGTGGTTGGAACCAAAAATCTAAAAATTTGGACTCATCAGACCAAAGAACAGATTTCCACCGGTCTAGTGTCCATTGCTTGTGTTTCTTGGCCCAAGCAAGTCTCTTCTTATTGATGTCCTTTTAGTGGTTTCTTTGCAGCAATTCAACAATGAAGGCCTGATTCACACAGTCTCCTCTGAACAGTTGATGTTGATGTCTGTTACTTGAATTCTGAAGCATTTATTTGGGCTGCAATCTGAGGCTGTTAACTCTAATCAACTTATCCTCTGAACTATAGCCATTGACTTCTACTGTGCAAATATACTGTGCGTTATAGGCAAATAATGCACATTCTGGAACGCCCTTCAAGCCAATCAGAAACAAGTGTTCAACACCGCTGTCGGTATTTTGAAATACCCCGGTATATGGTATAAATGGTATATTGCCTAATATGCACGCAAGTACACACACACACAAGTCCTCCGGCGCTCACAAAATATCTGAAATGAACCTTTTGTGTAATTTATCTAACCACATCAAATCAGACCATTCTACTTAACATGTTGATGAATAATATGAGACATTACATTAGATGATGTTATCAGAGCTTCCAGTCTATCATTGTAGGGAATACTTTGACATGGCTCAAGTCATCTAACAGACCTGATTTAAATCATTAGTGTGAGAATTACTGTAGTTGACCTTGGGTCCATGTCTTTGAAGTAAAACTCATGTGGGGGTTTTGGCTTGTATCCTGTAATGCATTGACGTATGCAAGCTTCCTCACTCATTATCCTTTAACAACTAATTTTAAGCAATCATGGTTTTGGGTACTTGTTTAGGGCTTGACATGGGTGAATTATGTGGTACTGAAGACGGTGTTACTCTACTGGGCCAGTGTTGCACTCTCCTGGGATGTGGATACCATTCTCCTGATTTATTACAGGTTAGGTTGTGTGTGTGTGTGTGTGGTCCATTGATCTCCAGTGTCTTCCTACAGGCCTGAGCCCCCCAGCCCTGAACAGACCAATGGAACTACCACCCCAGAAAAGCTCACTGGACGCTTCCAGGTCAGTCAATCATGTCTTCTATCTCCTTATGCAGGGGCTTCTATCTTTGGTCTGCAAATTCCCTTTAGGACAGCTATCACCCTAAACCGTCTCACTGTAAAGTATTTCAACACTATCTGTGAATCAGTACTTTTGTTGCTGGGCATATGATGGATGTAAGGCCTATTAAAACGCCGTAGGCCATCACTTTATGACCCATCGAGACATTCTTTCCTACGGTGTTTATCCCACTATCTTCCAGTATCTGGTTACATCAGCAGCATATCTCTACATGATGAATCCTGTCCTAATGGTTTGTGTAATGGCTGATGCCCGAAAGCCATGTAGATGCTGTGTCTGCTTCATATTTACATATCACTTATCAATGATGTATTGGAGGTCCAGATGAGCCGGCAGCAGACATCCTCGTGTGACTGTAGAGATATTCCATAACTCTGTGGCCCTGGGACAGAGAAACATGGGAGAGTAACCAGAGAATGCTGTAAATCAGCAGAGGTTTCTGTTTTTAATATGGTAAGAGAACTACTGCTGGGTCTCCGTGGTAACAATGGCCGAATACGAGCCCATGCAGGGCACAAGGCTGAAGTCTTGGACCGAACACTCACTGTCATTATTTTCACATGGCGATATTACTTATCTGATTCCCACAAACCTGGTTTCACTTACCTCCGGATGTGCAGCTCTAACATGACTGTACATTATACCTCAACGTGTACTGAGTGTATTTCTGTCTTTTTGAAGACTTTTATGAAGCATATATCTCAGTACAGTGCCTACTTGTCAACAGCGTCTGAGCACCATCTAAAAGTTCAAGGAGACAAATGTTTTAGTTACAGTTGAAGTCGAAGTTTACATACACCTACGCCAAATACATTAAACTCAGTTTTTCACAATTCCTGACATTTAATCCTAGTAAAAATCTCCTGTCTTAGGTCAGTTAGGCTCACCACTTTATTTTAAGAATGTGAAATGTCAGAATAATAGTAGAGTGATTGATTTTATTTCAGCTTTTATTTATTTCATCACATTCCCAGTGGATCAGAAGTTTACATACACTCAATTAGTATATGGTAGCATTGCCTTCAACAATTTAAACTTTAAACTTCCACAAGCTTCCCACAATAAGTTGGGTGCATTTTGGCCCATTCCTCCTGACAGAGCTGGTGTAACTGAGTCAGGTTTGTAGGCCTCCTTGCTCACACATGCTTTTTCAGTTCTGCCCACACATTTTCTATAGGCTTGAGGTCAGGGCTTTGTTATGGCCACTCCAGTACCTTGACTGTTGTCGTCCTTAAGCCATTTTGCCACAACTTTGGAAGTATGCTTGGGGTCATTGTCCATTTAGAAGACCCATTTGCGACCAAGCTTTAACTTCCTGACTGCTGTCTTGAGATGTTGCTTCAATATATCCACATCATTTTCCATACTCATGATGCTGTCTATTTTGTGAAGTGCACCAGTCCCTCCTGCAGCAAAACACCCCCACAACATGATGCTGTCACCCCTGTGCTTCATGGTTGGGATGGTGTTCTTCGACTTGCAAGCCTCCCCCTTTTTCCTCCAAACGTAACGATGGTCATTATTGCCAAACAGTTCTATTTTTGTTTCATCAGACCAGAGGACATTTCTCCAAAAAGTATGATCTTTGTCCCCATGTGCAGTTGCAAACCGTAGTCTGGCTTTTTTATGGCGGTTTTGGAGCAGTGGCTTCTTCCTTGCTGAGCGGCCTTTCATGTTATGTTGACATAGGACTCGTTTTACTGTGGATATCAGGTACCTTTTGTACCCGTTTCCTCCCTCCAGCATCTTCACAAGATCCTTTGCTGTTGTTCTGGGATTGATTTGCACTTTTCGCACCAAGGTACGTTAATCTCTAGACAGAACTCATCTCCTTCCTGAGCAGTATGACGGCTGCGTGGTCCCATGGTGTTTAAACTTTCATACTATTGTTTGTACAGATGAACGTGGTAACTTCAGGCGTTGGGAAATTACTCCCAAGGATGAACCAGACTTGTGGAGGTCTACAATAATTTTTTCTGAGGTCTTGGCTGATTATCTTTTAATTTCCCCATGATGTCAAGCGAAGAGGCACAAGTTAGCTTCTAAAGCCATGACATTATTTTCTGGAATTTTCCAAGCTGTTTATAGGCACAGTCAACTTAGTGTAATGAAACTTCACGCACTGGAATTGTGATACAGTGAAATAATTTGTCTGTAAACAATTGTTGGAAAAATGACTTGTGTCATACACAAAGTAGATGTCCTAACCAACTTGCCAAAACTATAGCTTGTTAGAAATGTGTGGAGTGGTTGTAAAACGAGTTTTATACACTTAGGTTGGAGTGAATGTAAACATCCGACTTCAACTGTACATTGTGAATACATTTTTTTTTTTAAACATCCTTGCAATTAAAGTTATTTTAGGAATACGGATAAGCAGTTTCACATTTTTGTGTGTGGATTTTGTGTGTTTTGATTATGCGGACTGTGTCATGCCCTGTTCTGTTGTAGGAAGCGGTGCTGGTGAGTCGAGATGAGAACCAGAACTACAGAGAGTACTCCATCTCCAGCCCAGCCTCCCTGTCACCTGGACCCTACTCACCTGAGCCCCCTTCCAGCCCCGAGGGGAAAAGAGAGAGCACCAAGAGGTACACTACAGCATCCACCATCACGTCAAATGGACTTCCCTCTAAATCACCAGGACAATAATGCGTTGCATGAGTATGAAAAGTGGATAGATGGTGATAGGTTACAACTTTTATCCAGGTGTTTTAGTTAAAGGTCCACTGCAATCTTTTTTTACTTCAATATCAAATAATTTATGGGTAACAATTAATTTTTCTATTAAAATGGGCAAAAAGAAACCTATCGCTTCTTAGCGAAGAGTAATTTCTCAAGCACACATTTGCTAGGACTATCTGGGAGTAGTTTGAGTTGTGAGTGGAAAACTAGCTGTTATTGTCAGTGGTTTGGTACTCTCTTTTTGGTCTATTAACTAATTTAATACCTGGTGATGTCACCAGGCAGGCCAGAACTCCATCCCACCAAAATAGGCTGACATTTCAGGCGGTACTTTCAAACAGGTCTTACACTTAAAGGGTATTATCATAATTTTTATGTGGAAATGTGTATTTAGAAAAAATACAGGTAAATCCCGTTTTTGACTGTGCTGGGCCTTGAAGTTGGGGATGGTTGTAGGGTAGACTACTAGAGCATCCACTTACTGTAAGTGCTCCTTTGAGTCCTACACTGGACCAGAGGAAATTGGTACAATAGTAACTGGCAGAAAATGGAGCCATGGAATTGTGTGGTAGTAACAAAGGATGTGCACAGCATATCACATTCCACCCTGTTCATTGACGGCATCAATGGGCCAGGCCGTGGAACATTCGCTACTCTGCACTGCTCTGTCTGTAAAGCCTAGCTGCTATTCACCTGGATCATTTTGTAGGTCACAGTTCAAACCTTATATTGCCCCGGGTGAATTGAATGCCTGTCTAGTGCTGCGAAACTATGCTTATTTATTCCTGTCCTAGTAATCTGCAGAGCTAGTAAAAATATGATCCCATGACCTTGAACACACACATTTCATAAATTAATATGAACGGTAATGAGAAGTGTTTATTTATGATATTTTGTCAAGTATTTCCATTAAGACCATTATGGTTCTTTTCTATGAGATGGCACACACCATTATCAGTGTAATCTTTCTCTGCCGTTTCATAGCATCCAGCTGTGTTCGTGGTCTCCAGAAGAGAAGACGTCTAGTTACAAGCTGTCCAGACCACTGTCACAGGTAGGTCTTCCTCATACTCTCATTGCACAGGCCCTTTACTTCCTATGTGATTTCAACATGCGTAACCAATCAGTATAAACATAGACCTCCAAAGATTTGCACAACTTGACTATGTAAGTTTCCAAGGCCTTTACAGTGAGAAAGACAGGATGCAGACAGCATTTGATATTTTCATTGCCGGGGAACTGAAAGGTCACTTTTTTTTAAAGATCTGACATTAAGTTGGAACACAATCTGGAAGCGGTTTGTTTAAAGATCACTAAGGAGGAGAGTGATTTAGTTCTCCATAAAACAATAGACTTGACCTTTTTTAGTGGTCTACTATATGAAACTCATTAGTGTAATCTCCACTGGTTGTCTCATTTGCAGTAAATAAATTATGTGGTTGGGGTTATCTGCAGATTTCTGCTTGAATTCACTTCGCTTATTTACTGTTCCAGCAACAAGCGCGGAAGGTGTATGGAAAGAATTCAATAAGCTAGAGGACAGAGAATGTTGTGGGAAAATTCTTCATGAGATATTCCAGCTATGTCTTACAGCCCCAGTCCCAAGTATTGGTCCCACAGAAGACACACCATGGGAGATGACCGCAGGAAAAAAAAACATGCAGGACCCTAATGTCCGGGGGACAGGGAATGGAATTCCATTCATTTTCTAAGTTGTGTGAACATTACATGGTGTTAGATAAATACGGCCACTCTGGCCTGGAGAATGAAGATTTAAACTCTTCATCTAAGGAGCCGATGACTTGATCAGAGGCTAGTATAAAAGTCTTGTCTAATATGGAATATTTTCATGGTGAGGGTGGTCCCGCCAGCCAAGCAGCTCCTACTGTTCAGTGTATTTTAATGATCTCAGAGCTCGTAGCTGATAGATGTTACAGGTATGTATCATCAGTATCAAGCTGTCTATCAACACTCCTTTGGGGGCCTGGTCAATCATTTTCCTTTTTCGGGTTGTCTGTCCTGTTTCTAGAACAGGACGGTTGTCTGGAGGAGGGGAGGGTTGTCTGGAGGAGGGAGGGTTGTCTGGAGGTGGGGAGGGTGCCTGGTTGGATCTCTGTGCAGACAGACAGTTCATAAGGACACTGTTGTGTTATGAGATGTTCATTTTCTGTGGAGAGCTTTGAAGCTATGTACCTCAGGCAGACTGGAGTGGAGACTATTAGGAGCTGTGCTAGTTGGCTGAGACCTTTTATCAGCAGCTTTTTAGGAATGCACTGACTTACATGCTCCTCCATCATGCGTGGCTGTCTGGGATGACCATACATGTTTGTGGTATTTATGAAGGCAGGTGGGCCAAACGGGGGTTGTTATTTAAAAAAAACTTTTTCTGACATTTTGGAGATCAGCTCTCCCTTGTTCTTCATCTCAAGTTTTGGAATCCATATCCCCTCTCTCACTCCCTCTGGGAGCCATCACATTCCTTCTGTCTCACTCCACTGAACATGGTTTTTCTTTTTTCTCCTGTTTAACCCAATTCTTTAGGAGTCACACACTACTGTGTTTCTTTACTGAAGAGACATGAAATTCTAGAGGCCAGATGTTTAATTGTTTGTCAGACCTGTGCATCTAACACATGTTAACAGTATTGCTGGCCTCCCCTTGCTGTGGTTTAACAGGGCTGACCTACTGTCTAAAGACATTATCTTGGGAGCCCTCGGTCACCACTTCACTCACCACCTCCACTGCGGTTTTGCTGGAGCCTGTCTTGGAGAGCTCTCTCTGTCCTGTCCTCCTAAGCCTGAAAACGTTCAAATTACTGAGATTTTGGCGGGACTCTTCCTCCATTGGCTGTATCTCTGGTTCTGAAGAGGAGACGAGCCTCCCACCCTGTATCTGCAATTAGTGAGTGGAGCCCTTCGGTGTGCTCGGCGGGTAAACTGCTGGGAAGAGGCCTGACCTGTTGGCATGGACATACTGCTCTGTAGTGTTGTGCTGCTCCGGACTGACTGGCAGCAACACTGCAGCCTAGTGACCAGCGGGGCCTCTGCTCCCCTGACAAGGCTCTCTGTCATGCCTGAGAGGTGCAGAGTACTGCTGTATCAGGTGATCAGTCCCACTGTAAAGCATCATAGTGTTTTCCAAACCTCGTTTGACTCCACGTGAGGAGAGTGGAATGTGTGACTGGATCCCCCATTTAGCGGGATGTTAGATGTACAGGTCATTTTGTCAGTGATGGTAGGGGTTCTGGGAGGCTAATGTTGGCTTACCCCAGCCTTACAAGGCCTGGCATTGTGAATGGGTGCTTGGGGAGCTGTAGGAGATGGGCAAGGGGGGGGAGAAGGGTAGAGGGACACTTGGGACATGGGAGGGCCTCCACCATTCCCAAACAAACAATGAAGGACTGTCCATTTTTTTTTTGTATATTTGAGCTGTTCTGGCTATAATAGTCTATTACCAAATATGTCTAAGTCCCTATCTTCTGTGTACCACCCCTACCTTGTCACAACACAGCTGATTTGCTCAAATTCCACAAATGTTCTTTTAACATGGCACACCTGTTAATTGAAATGCATTCCAGGTGACTACCTCATGAAGCTGGTTGAGAGAATTCTAAGAGTGTGCAAAGCTGTCAAGGCAAATGGTGGCTACTTTAAAGAAATCTCAAATATCTATATTTTAATTATCACTTTTTTGGTTCCTACATGATTCTATATGTTTTATTTCATAGCTTTGATTATTCTACAATGTAGAAAATAGTAACAAATACAGAAAAACCCTTGAATGAGTAGGTGTGTCCAAACTTTTGACTGGTGCTGTACATGCATACATTCAGTGTCTTCGGAAAGTATTCACACCCCTTGACTTTTTCCACATTTTGTTACGTTACAGCATTATTCTAATATTGATTGATGAAGAACCATTCATTTCAATCTACACACAATACCCCATAATGACAAAGCGAAAACAGGTTTTCAGACATTTTTGCAAATCTATTCAAAATGTTTAAAAAAAATAGAAATACCTTATTTACGTAAGTAATTCCGACCCTTTGCTATGAGACTCGATTGTGTCGGCAAAGATCTGGAGAAGGTTACTAAAACATTTCTGCAGCATTGAAGAACCTTCCAGAAGGACAGCCATCTCTGCAGCACTCCACCATTCAGGTCTTTATGGTAGAGTGGCCAGACTGAAGCCACTCTTCAGTAAAGGCACATGACAGCCCGCTTGGAGTTTGCCAAAAGGCACCGAAACGAGACTCCGACCATAAGAAACAAGATTCTCGGTCTGATGAAACCAAGATTGAACACTTTGGATTGAATGCCAAGCCATCACATCTGGAGGAAACCTGGCACCATCCCTATTGTGAAGCATAGTAGTAGCCTCACAGCATGATGTTGCCGTTTTTCAGTGGCAGGGACTGGGACACTACTCAGGATTGAGGTGAGCCGGGACTTCAACCTGATCGGACATCTCTGGAGATACCTGAAAATAGCTTTGCAGTGATGCTCCCCATCCAACCTGACAGAACGTGAGAGGATCTGCAAGGAATGGGAGAAGCTCCCCAAATATCGGTGTGCCAAGCTTGTAGCGTCATACCCAAGAAGACTTGATGCTGTAAGATGCTGCAACTAAGATGCTGCAACTAAGTACTGAGTAAAGGGTATGAATACTTATGTAAATGTAAGATTTCTGTTTTTATATTTTTAATACATTTTGCAAACATTTGCTGTCATTATGGGGTATTGTGTGCAGTTTTTTGGGGGAAGAGAACAATTGAATCAATTATAGAGCAAGGCTTTAACATAACAACATTTGGAAAAAGTCAAGGTGTCTGAATACTTGGAGCAGTGATATTCTACATACAGTACACATGAAGGTCAACACAAGCAATCATTTATGATGAAAAAAACACATTTGAAAAAATGGTGTGTGTGTGGTGTGTGTGTGTATATATATATATATAGCGTTTTGGAATAAAACTATTCAAATATACTGTAATGTTAATGCACAAAAAAAGCTTAATTCTTGTTATTTGTTTTGGGTTGGATGGTTCAATAGCCTTACTCCCAACTTGATGGATGGAGATCATTTTCATGTGCTTAACTACAGTACATTGAAAGTTGTTAGTGCAATCTTACCCAGTGAACGCACACACTGATTGAATCGATGTTGTTTCCACGTCATTTCAACAGAACTGTGTTGAACCAACTTTGAATAGACATTGAATTGAGTAGTGGGCTTAGTATTATCTTCTGTTGCCTCATTTCACCATGGAACAACATGACTCCATTGTGTCCTGTGCTAGCTACTAGCTAGCCTATCTGCTGTCCCGGCACACCACCATGACAAGAGGAAGAGGCCAGCCTACTAAAGAGGGCAAATTTGGATCTGGTACCACATTCCTCCCATGATACCCTGAGTCAAGCCTGGAGCTGTAGATGAGCTGGCCCCGCGGCTTGCCACCTCCAGGAATCAGAAAGAAGCACTGCATCTGTTTATATCGTCAGGAAGTGACCACAACAGGATCCCTGTTGAGATGAGTGGGGCCAAAACCAAGCTGCTTTTTCAGAATGCATGGCTTGTCATTAGGCCATTAGGGACAGGATCACCAGTCTGGGTTTCCAGTTGTACACTCTGAGGTTCCTGAGGGTAGCCTTGGTGGGCTGCCTCATCCTGTGTAGGGGATGGGACAGTTACTGTATAGATGTCCATCCTCCAGTATCATGGTTAACATCACTGTGAAACTCACCATGGGCCCCACACTGACCACACTAGGCAGTATGACCTTGGGCAAATGATATGCATCACTAAGCTCTTTATCCAGGGGAGGAAAACCCATCCCTCAATATATCCATTCAACCCATACTGTTCGTCCTGATGGGCAGGCAGGCTCGCAGCAGGCCAGCCTGCACATAAGCCGCTGGTTTTACCCCAGTCTATTTTGGGGGGGTGTGGCGGGTTGGAGTGCAAAACTGTGGTTGTTGCTGTGGAGCAGAGATGGAGGCTTGGCATGCAGCGGTAGGAATATCACTAGATGTTGTTCAAGTAGAGTCAAAAAAATGTACTTGAAATTGCTCTCTCTGCTTTCTTTAGCCCGAGAAAATAATATTCAGAAAGCGTTTCATATCCAAACAGATTGAGAAGATGTCGTCTGACATGAGCTGAGCTGCTGTTTGGCTTGGCAGGCCTGGGGTGTGCTCTCTGACAGGGGCATGTTCTAGACAGTGTGGAGGACTGGTGGTGGAGGGAGTCAAGGGGAAGGGGGGATGTTTTCTCTTCTCCACAGAGTGAGGGCTGTGAAGACAGAGCCTGGCCTTTTCACGTGGGCCCTAGACATTAAGCTGGTGTCCATTGTGGCAACTTGTCAGACAGCATGCCTCTCCTCATCCCCACTGATTGATCAGCACTGTTTTTCTTTTCCCTGAAGTGGAAAAACAATTCTGTAAGTAGTTGTCAAGGTAATCGTGTGGGTAACTGCACCTTCATATATTCGGTCCAGCAGAAACTGACACGTAAGCATGTATTCTCCAGTTTACATTTAGTATGTTTTATCATCTTAAGATAGCTAGGTGGGAAAACCACATCTCAGTCATAGTAAGTACATTTTTCGTCAAACTAGCTATCAGCAAAGTCAGTCCTAGGTGGTTGTTTTTTATGCGGGAAATCAACTTGAGTTTCGTTTAGTGGTTGCCATGGCTCCATTTTGTTTGTCGTAGATCATAATTGTTAGGCTGGTAGACGTTAGGCTGGTACAAATCTAGAGCTGCTCAGTCATAAACTGTAAATGTCCATCCAGTTAAATACTAGCCATGGGATTAATGAGAGAGGGAGCGAGAGCTCTCTAATTAGGGGTCACTAACGATTAGCTTAGTTTAGATAACATTATCACCTCTGACGAGGTGTCCAGAGAAATGAATAATTATTCAACCGACCTAACACACGATTCCCAAATCTTAAATGGTTAGGTTTGCAACTTGGCTGCTGTTTTTCTTCCATGGTGCCTCTCATTGTTATGCAGTGTAAATGAAAGGGTGGATTCTGCCAATAATAAATTAAATGTATCGTGAAGTCCAGCGATTTAACAAAACCATAATGAACTCCAGATGTTTAATGAGTTTGATATGCAGCTCCAGTTGGAGACTTGTGGGGAATTTAATAGGGATGAAAAATGTGTTGCTCATAGCTCCCTCTAAGGATAAATAAACTCTCTCTCGGCCTGGCATCGGTTTCTCACTGTATCTGTGCCTGTTGGCCGACTGCTGGCTGGATGGGTGGGTGGACTGCCCCCCTTATGAGACCACCTATGATCTCACCATCACATGAGTAGGCTTTGCCTTGACACAGGAGTTTGAAGGGAGCTCAAGTTCGGTGTGTGCGAAGCTAGCCACAAAGTTTGGGGGCAATATTAAAGTAATCATCCCCATAAAGACTGATTTATGATCAGAAAGGCCCCTTGTCATCAGGGAGTGTAATGATACTACCTTGATGATGGTAGTAGAACAAACGTGCAAAGTACTATAGCTACCACACAGACAGTTTGTTGGCTGAAAAGATTGCAGTGCCTCACTCAGGTGGGTGTCAGGCTTTCAAGTCCAGCAGCCCTTTAAACATGTTCTCATTGTGACTAAGAAGGGTTCTGCCAGAACTGATATACTGCAACAGCACATGAAGTGGATCTGAAGTCAGCTCACAGACATCTCATTGTCTCGAATGTTCATTTGGCCCCTTAATCTCCTCCATCTGGTTCCTATTCAGAGCTGTCTGCCAGGCTGTGTGGCCCTGACAAGTGGCAGTGTCGCTGTGTCTGTGGGCCGGGGCCCAGCCCGGCTTGGGGTGGGGTGGCTTCCGGGCAGGCCTGTAATTAGTGCTGACGTAATAGAGATCTACTGTAGGGATCTCTGGCACTTGTAAGCTGTGTTATTAATCACTAATGTATAGCCCCTTCCATATTTATCTGTGGGTAGCATGTATGAATGTGTAGCTTATGAATTCTTAACGTACTGTGTATGAACTGTATATGGAGGCCGCTCTGTGGGAGTTCAGCGTGGTTGTATTCTGTCAGTGCAACGTCTGTAGCAGTGCTGATATGGAGGTTCAGTGTGTTTCGACATAGTGGAGGCCCTATGGTTGCTGTGTTATTGGGAATTCACACCCTGCAGTGTCCGAGCACAGCCAGAGTCCACATCCTTCTGAAACGTTCAATCCACCAGCAGTCAGCACTGGTCCTGCCATTATCACTAAGGAAACGTTGATCCTTAATATATGTTGTGTGTAAACATTGGGAATAACTTTCTCTCAAATACTTAGCATGATCATATATCTTATTTACAGTGGTTCCACTCTGAATACTGTAAAGGTGAAGTAGGGGAAGCAGTGACTGAGGATAAAGTATCTCAGGTCTTTACAAGAGTCCTCCATGCATGTACACTGCTGGAGAGGAAATAGGATACAGATCTCTCTCTGCTCCTTCCCAGGACTCCTGCTTCCCCTGGATGATTGTCCCATATTTATGTTCATGTAAAGTATTTTCATACAGCAGTCCCCAAAATAAAGTGATGTGTGCGTCAGCCTGCCTCTGTCTGCTGGCCCATGCCCTGTAATTGAAGCTGCAGGGTGGTAATGATGATGAAGATAATGCACAGTGGCTGCGACTGGAGCCAGACGGAGAGCTCCTCCGCTCCCAGAATGTAAAAGAGATGCCAATGCCCCCGCTTCTCCCATTGGCCCTGTCTGAAACACCTGCCCCCGCTTTATTTCTCCATTTCCTGTTTATTTGCGTCTCCAATCCTAGACTGAGGTGTGTTTTGTCCTTTGTGCTCCCTCTTGCTTGTTCTCTCGCTTGTTTTCACTCACTCCATCCTCCTTCCATGCCCTGGAATTGAGATGCACTATAGCTTGGGTAAGCCTGACAGCATATTTCGGTGGCAAAATAGTAGCAAGGCGAGTGGCATGTGGATTAAATGTTAAGGCCCAATGCAGCCATGTTTCTCTCAAATCATTTCTGGGTAACAAAGTGCCTGAAGCAAGATTTTTGCTCTGAGTGGTCTGAGTGGGGAGGGGAAAATGGAAAACTAGCTGTTATTGGCAGAGGTTGTTGCTCTAACTAATTTACCACCTGGTGATATCACCAGGCAGGCCAAAACTCCTACCAAAACAGGCTGACATTTCAAACCTCACTTATGCTAAAAGGGCATTGTTACAATAACAATTTCACAGTATCATTCCAACCTCAGTGTGTAAATGTATATAAAACACAGGAAAATCACATTGTTGACTGCACTGGGCCTTTAACTTCAGAGTTGGCTTTGAAGTGTTATTTGTCCTGTGCACACCCAGGCTTTGTGCAACAGGCAGACAGCGGTGGTCTCTGGTGATCCGGGGCCAGGCCTGGGAAGGCCTCCTCCCCTGCCAGCCAGTCAACCAGCCAGTCAGAGGAACCAATACTAATTGCCTGTTGATTCTATGTTCCCCTCCTTCTCAACATTCCCAACACCATTCACCTTCTCCAAGACACAGCCATTGTGCCCGGCTGGCGGTGCCCCTCTGCCAGTGAGTGGCCTCCCCTGGGGGCATCCACAGGGGGCATCGCTGCCATTCGAGATGCCATGGCTGCTTTTGTTAAAGGTCAGGAGCACAGAGGATAATAGAAACGTGTTGATGCCCAAACTCCACTGCTTCTCCCGACCAAGCTGCTGAGCCCATCTAAGGTCAACTCAATCACAGCTGTCTGTTTGTTGCTTTTGTTGAACTTTTTTTCATAATTCCTTTAATTCCCCTCTGGCCTCAGATCACAGCTGTGATTAAAGCACTCAATCACTGGGCTGGCTAAAACGTGTCTCTGAAAACATGCCTTCAGTTGTTTGCTGATGCTGACAGAAGACTTCATTGGTGTTCAGATGTTCTGAAAGATGCAACCATCTTAGATTTGGACTCTTACTACTTCATTAGCAAGGTTTATAAAAAGTTGTCCTGAGATGACATGTAGCCATTAGAAAGTATTTCCATAGGAAATGTTTGTCACAAGACTGACATCTTGACTTCTGTAGCTAATAGCAGGAGAAGGGAGAGGGTTTCTGCACTTATTCAAAGATGATATGGAGGGAGTGAACACTGATCGTTGCTGGTAAAAGCTTCCTGGCATTGAGCAGTGATCTACCCAAGCCCTGGAAAAGGAAAAGCTGGACCGTTTGAGAGCAGAGCCATTGTTCAAAGAGCTGCTGAATTGGAAGCGGGTGCTGTTGGTTATGGAGACAGTTCCTGGCTCCACCAGTGCCCATGCCTCAGTCAGCCCCAGGCCTTTTCTGGGGCTGGGAGGTGGGGTGGTTTGGAGTGGGGTGGAGACGCAGCTTTTCCTGGGATTGGCTTCTGAGGGCATTGATGCCAGCTGATGACGAATCTGGACAGGGAGTCGCATCATAAAACTACAGATAATACTGGTTAGGAAAGTTTTTGTAAAGCCATCTTATTCATACCTGCTGTTCACTCCAACTGTATACAATACAGTAGTCATTGAACCACAATAACATCAGCCGTGTGTTTTGTAATGACTTCAGTCTGTTGAAGTATCTCTTTTTTTTCTTCATTCAGCTGCCTTTCTAAACTGCTATTTCTTTTAATGCTCAATCTTTTTTTGTAGCTTATGCTTTTCAATCTTCATTTCACTCTTTTTATTTAGCTAAATACCCCATAGAAAATAAATATTTTGTGTGTTTCTGAAAGCTGCTTAGAATAGGATCTCAGGTGGTCATAGTTAGATGCAGTGCATAGCTTTATAATAAAGTATATTAGTTTGTTGGGATTCCTGACAGTAAAAGTGTCTGGGCTGAGTTATGAGTTGCTCAGAAGTGGACCAGGTGTGCCCTGTGTTCTGCGTGCCCCATGTCCCTGGGGTCAAATTCACTACGAACACACACCGACACCACACAGGAAACCCTTAAACTTGCGTACATGTGCATACCAAACACACGCACAAACGCATGCATGCACACACACACACTGCGTGTACAAAACATAAGGAATACCTTCCTAATATTGAGTTGCACTCCTATTTTGCCTTCAGTACAGCCTCAATTCATCTGGGCATGGACTCTACAAGGTGTCAAGCATTCTACAGGGATGCTGGCCATTGTTGACTCCAGTGCTTCACATGGTTGTGTCAAGTTGGGAGGATGTCCTTTGGGTGGTGGACCATTTTTGATACACACAGGAAACTGTTGAGCGTGAAACCCAGCAGCGTTGCAGTTCTTGACACTCAAACCAGTGCGCCTGGCCCCTACTACCATACTCTGTTCCAAGGCACTTAAATATTTTGTTTTGCCCATTCCTTCTCTGAATGGCACACACACACAATCCGTGTATCAATTGTCTCAAGACTTAAAAATCCTTCAACCTGTCTCCTCCCCTTCATCTACACTGATTTTGAAGTGGATTTAACAAGTGACATCAATAACGGCGCATAGCTTTCACGTGGCCAGTCTGTTATGGAAAAAGCAGGCGTTTCTAATGTTGTTTTTTACCAATGTTGTTTTTTAATATATTTTTTATATATCCAATCAGTCCCATGGCGTCAGGATCTCTAGGGCTCTACTGCTTGGCTGTCACCAATGTTACTCTAGCTCCCTCTTGGGGTCAAATAGAAGCAGTAGCTTCTCATGTGAGCAGTTAGGTAATTCAAGTAGGAAGCATTGTCAGTAAACCATTGACTCCCAGGTAAATAAAGGTGATGAAGTTTGGCATTTTCTCTTTCCCGTCCGAATATAATGGTTCATAACTGCCATGCCTAATTGTGTGAACTGTCGGACATCTGGGGTCCATGATGGAAGTATATGTTGGCTCTCCCCTTCTCTTCAAACGAACAAGGGAGCCAAAGCCAAACATCTGCTCCCATGCAAACAGCATCTCTGTCATCAGGCCTGGGGGCTGAGTCCCAGCTGAGATATAAATAGCAATCAAGAGCTAACAAGGTTGACGCAGGCAGCCTACACATGGAGTTAGGGCTGGGAGATAAATGTGATATTGATTAGGAGGGAGCAGTTAGTAAGAGGACAGGAATGCTGGGTGTGTCTCATGATCACTCCATAGAAACCTGCAATATGGGAGGAGCAGGATTAAAACCATGACAAATCAGAGCATGTATTAGCACCAGTCATGATGACTGGGACAAGCCTTTGCTATGGGCACCAGAATCATAGTGGAGGGGAAAAACACACTCCTGCTGTTGGGAGATGTTTGAGTTTGTACGGTCGTAACTCTACATATTTAGGAAGTGAAGGCTTATAGGTGTGTGTTTTCTATTCTCAACATCTGGGATGTGTATTCAGTAGAGTGAAACATTAGATACTGTAGAACAAAATGAATAGAGCTAATATAAATCCCAGTTCTGCAACTAAAGCGTCAACGTCCTTGACGGCAACAGTGCCTCTTCATCCTCAGGAGGCTGAAGAAATTTGTCTTTGCCTCTAAGACCGTCATGAACTTCTATAGCTGCACCATTGAGAGCATCCTGTCGGGCTGTAGCACCACCTGGTATGGCAATTGCACCGTCCGCAACCACAGGGCTCTCCAGAGGGTGACGCGGTCAGCCCAACGCTTCACTGGGATCACACTGCCTGCCCTCCAGGACCTCTACAGCTCCCGGTGTCACAAGGACCTCAGCCACCCGAGCCACATCCTGTTGCCATCTAGGAGGTGGAGACGGTACAGGTGCAACAAAGCTGGGACAGAGAGACCGATAGAGGCCGTTTATCTCCAGGCCATCAGACTGTTAAACATTCACCACTAGCTGGCCTTCACCCAATATCCTGCCTTGAACCATAGACACTGTCACTAGCCAGCTACTCCCCGATACTCTACTCTGCACCTTAGAGACTGCTGCCCTATCTACAGTGCAATTCCACATTTTGTTACGTTACAGCCTTATTCTAAAATGGATTCAATAGTTTTTCCCCCTTATCAATCTACACACAATACCCCATAATGGCAAAGTAAAAAATGCTTTTTTTCATTTACATAAGTATTCAGACCCTTTACTCAGTACTTTTTTGAAGCACCTTTGGCAGCGATCACAGCCTTGAGTCTACAAGCTGCAAGCTTGGCACACCTGTATTTTGGGAGTTTCTCCCATTCTTCTCTACAGATCCTCTTAAGCTCTTAGGTTGGACAGGGAGCATCGCTGCACAGCTATTTTCAGGTCTCTCGAGATGTTCGATTGGGTTCAAGTCCGGGCTCTGGCTGGGCCACTCATGGACGTTTAGAGACTTGTCCTGAAGCCACTCCTGCGTCATCTTGGCTGTGTGCTTAGGGTCATTGTCCTGTTAGGTGAACCTTTGCCCCAGTCTGAGAACCTGCTCGAGAGCACTCAGGACTTCATCAAGGATCTCTCTGTACTTTGCTCTGTTCATCTTTTCCGACTAGTCTCCCAGTCCCTGCCGCTGAAAAACATCCCCACAGGATGACGCTGCCACCACCATGATTCACCATAGGGATGGTGCCAGGTTTCATCCAGATCTGACGTTTGGCATTCAGGCCTAATAGTTCAATCTTGGTTTCATGGGCTAAGAGACCTTTTACGTGCCTTTTTGTCAAACTACAAGTGGGCTGTCATGTGCTTTTTATTGAGGATTGGCTTCCATCCGACCACTCTACCGTTAAGGCCTGATTGGTGGAGTGCTGCAGAGATGGTTGTTCTTCTGGAAGTTTCTCCCATCTCCACAGAGGAACTCTGGAGCTCTGTCAGAGTGACCATTGGGTTCTTTGTCACCTCCCTGACCTCTGCCCTTCTTCCCTGATTGCTCAGTTTGGCCGGGCGGCCAGCTCTAGGGAGAGTCTTGGTAGTTCCATACTTCTTCCATTTAAGAATGATGGAGGGCACTATGTTCTTGGGTACCTTCAATGCTGCAGAATTGTTTTGCTACCCTTCCCCAGATCTGTGCCGCGACACAATCCTGTCTAAGCTCTACGGACAGTTCTTCGACCTCATGGCTTGGTTTTTGCTCTGACATGCACTTTCAACTGTGTGACCTTATACAGACAGGTGTGTGCCTTTCCAAATCATGTCCAATCAATTTTAATTTACCACAGGTGGACTCCAATCAAGTTGTAGAATCAGCTCAAGGATGATCAATGGAAACAGGATGCACCTGAACTCAATTTCCAGTCTCGTAGCAAAGGGTCTGAATACTTATGTAAATAAGGTATTTCTGCAAACATTTCTAGAAACCTGTTTTTGCATCTCATTATGGGGTATTGTGTGTAGATTGAGGGGTGGGGGGCACAATTTAATCCATTTTAGAATAAGGCTGTAACGTAACAACGTGGAACAAGTCGAGGGGTCTGAATACTTTCCGAATGCACCGTACATAGTCATTAAACACTGGTAACTTTACATACTGTTTTGCCCACTTATGTATATACTGTATTCTAGTCATGGCTTATCCTTCCTATATAACTACTGCTGTACACCTTTTCTTTACACACCATTTTTTATATATATATATATATATACACACACAGTGGGGCAAAAAAGTATTTAGTCAGCCACCAATTGTGCAAGTTCTCCCACTTAAAAAGATGAGAGGCCTGTAATTTTCATCATAGGTACACTTCAACTATGACAGACAAAATGAGGGGAAAAAATCCAGAAAATCACATTGTAGGATTTTTAATGAATTTATTTGCAAATTATGGTGGAAAATAAGTATTTGGTCACCTACGAACAAGCAAGATTTCTGGCTCTCACAGACCTGTAACTTCTTCTTTAAGAGGCTCCTCTGTCCTCCACTCGTTACCTGTATTAATGGCACCTGATTGAACTTGTTATCAGTATTAATGGCACCTGATTGAACTTGTTATCAGTATTAATGGCACCGGTTTGAACTTGTTATCAGTATAAAATAGACCTGTCCACAACCTCAAACAGTCACACTCCAAACTCCACTATGGCCAAGACCAAAGAGCTGTCAAAGGACACCAGAAACAAAATGGTAGACCTGCACCAGGCTGGGAAGACTGAATCTGCAATAGGTAAGCAGCTTGGTTTGAAGAAATCAACTGTGGGAGCAATTATTAGGAAATGGAAGACAAATAAGACCACGGGGCTCCACGCAAGATCTTACCCCGTGGGGTCAAAATGATCACAAGAATGGTGAGCAAAAATCCCAGAACCACACGAGGGGACCTAGTGAATGACCTGCAGAGAGCTGGAACCAAAGTAACAAAGCCTACCATCAGTAACACACTACGCCGCCAGGGACTCAAATCCTGCAGTGCCAGACGTGACCCCCTGCTTAAGCCAGTACATGTCCAGGCTCGTCTGAAGTTTGCTAGAGAGCATTTGGATGATCCAGAAGAAGATTGGGAGAATGTCATATGTTCAGATGTTCTTTTTGGTAAAAACTCAACTCGTTGTGATTGGAGGACAAAGAATGCTGAGTTGCATCCAAAGAACACCATACCTACTGTGAAGCATGGGGGTGGAAGCATCATGCTTTGGGGCTGTTTTTCTGCAAAGGGACCAGGACAACTGATCCTTGTGTAGGAAAGAATGAATGGGACCATGTATCGTGAGATTTTGAGTGAAAACCTTCTTCCATCAGCAAGGGCATTGAACATGAAACGTGGCTGGGTCTTTCAGCATGACAATGATCCCAAACACACCACCCGGGCAACGAAGGAGTGGCTTCGTAAGAAGCATTTCAAGGTCCTGGAGTGGCCTAGCCAGTCTCCAGATCTCAACCCCATAGAAAACCAAAATACCAGCAACAGTGTGTGAAATGAAAACCTTGTGAAGACTTACAGAAAACGTTTGACCTCTGTCATTGCCAACAAAGGGTATATAACAAAGTATTGAGAAACTTTTATTATTGACCAAATACTTATTTTCCACTATAATTTGCAAAAAAATTCATTAAAAATCCAACAATGTGATTTTCTGGATTTTTTTCCTCATTTTTGTCTGTCATAGTTGAAGTGTACCTATGATGAAAATTACAGGCCTCATCTTTTTAAGTGGGAGAACTTGCACAATTGGTGGCTGACTAAATACTTTTTTTGCCCCACTGTGTGTGTGTGCACATACATACACACATACATGCATACATGCATGCATACATACATACATACATACATACATACATACATACATACATACATACATACATACATACATACATACATACATACATACATACATACATACATACAGTGCCCTCCATAATTATTACTCCAAGTTTGGATTTGAAATTTTAAAAAATGACTATGGGGTTAAGTGCAGACTGACCGCTTTTCATTTGAGGGTGTTTTCATCTATATCGGGTGAACCGTTTAGAAATCAAACTTTGACTACAAATTTGTTGGATGCATTTGCTCATTGTTTTGGTTGTTTCAGAATATTTTGTGAATAATGCATGTCATTTTGGAGTCACTTTTATTGTAAATAAGAATATAATTTGTGTTAAACACTTCTACATTGTGGATGCTACCTTGATTACGGATAATCCTGAATGAATTGGGAATAACGAGTGAGAAAGTTAGACACAAATCACACCCCCAAGACATGGTAACCTCTCACCTTTTTAATAACAGCAGAGGTTAACCTTTTGGAGGGGGGTATGATACGTGTGTGTTTAACTTTCTCACTCAATATTATTCACGATTCATTCAGGATTATTTGTGATCATGGTAGCATCAACATTCATGTAGAGATGTTTACGATTTAAAGTGACTCCAAAATAACACATGATTTACCATTTAATTTCTATTGGGCAGAAAATAATCTGAAACACAAGTTTATAGAGTCACAAACTTGATGTGGTCCTTGTGTGCTGTGAATATGTGACCAAATACTAAACGTTTGACTACTTTAATACACATGTATGTGAATTTGTCCCAATACTTTTGCTCGTCTAAAATGTGGGGGACTACTGTATGTTTCACTTGATATGGATGAAAATACCATCCAATTAAAGCTGACAGTCTGCACTTTAACGTCATAGTCATTGTTTGATTTCAAATCCACATTTTTGATGGGCAGAACCAAAAGAAGAAAAAATGCTTTACTGTCCCAATAATTAGAGGGGACTGTATATTCCGGACTCTTGCTCATTCTGATATTTCCTTCTTTTTACTTTTTGGATAATGTGTTTTTTGTTTTGCTAGGTATTATTGTAATACTGCGATAACATCTGCTAATCTGTGTACGCAATCAATAAATGTTCATTTGATTTGACTGTTCCACACAAGACATTTCTTTCTGAATGCTCTTAGGGTGCCCACCTGAAAAGGTAGTTTCTGTCACCTGTTCATATAGAGCTCTCCGTATGTGACCTTGACTGGCCCTATTCATGTGTCCAGCTCTTTTTTTTCTCTCTCTCTTTTGAGTTATGCTGGTGCTTTCTCAGTTTACAACATTCTCTTCAATGCCCTTGATGACGCAAACATTAATACAATTCCTGGCATTCGAATGAACATAGCTCTTTTTTTTTATCTGACTGCTTTATGGCGATATTCCATCACATGGTTCTTTCTCATGGTCTCGTCAGATTGCACAACTCTGTAAACTCATTCTACTCTATAAAGTACACTGCTCAAAAAAATAAAGGGAACACTAAAATAACACATCCAAGATCTGAATGAATGAAATATTCTTATTAAATACTTTTATCTTTACATAGTTGAATGTGCTGACAACATAATCACACAAATTATCAATGGAAATCAAATTTGTCAACCCATGGAGGTCTGGATTTGGAGTCCCACTCAAAATTAAAGTGGAAAACCACACTACAGGCTGATCCAACTTTGATGTAATGTCCTTAAAACAAGTCAAAATGAGGCTCAGTAGTGTGTGTGGCCTCTACGTGCCTGTATGACCTCCCTGCAACGCCTGGGCATGCTCCTGATGAGGTGGCGGATGGTCTCCTGAGGGATCTCCTCCCAGACCTGGACTAAAGCATCCGCCAACACCTGGACAGTCTGGTAAACCTTGCGTTGGTGGATGGAGCGAGACATGATGTCCCAGATGTGCTCAATTGGATTCAGGTCTGGGGAACGGGCGGGCCAGTCCATAGCATCAATGCCTTCCTCTTGAAGGAACTGCTCACACACCCCAGCCACATGAGGTCTAGCATTGTCTTGCATTAGGAGGAACCCAGGGCCAACCGCACCAGCATATGGTCTCACAAGGGGTCTAAGGATCTCGTCTCGGTACCTAATGGCAGTCAGGCTACCTCTGGCGAGCACATGGAGGGCTGTGCGGCCCCCCTCCCCCAAAGAAATGCCACCCCACACCATGACTGACCCACCACCAAAACCGGTCATGCTGGAGGATGTTGCAGGCAGAAGAACGTTCTCCACGGCGTCTCCAGACTGTCACGTCTGTCACATGTGCTCAGTGTGAACCTGCTTTCATCTGTGAAGAGCACAGGGCGCCAGTGGCGAATTTGCCAATCTTGGTGTTTTCTGGCAAATGCCAAACGTCCTGCACAGTGTTGGGCTGTAAAGCACAACCCCCACCTGTGGACGTTGGGCCCTCATACCACCCCCATGGAGTCTGTTTCTGACCGTTTGAGCAGACACATGCACATTTGTGGCCTGCTGGAGGTCATTTTGCAGTGCTCTGGCAGTGCTCCTCCTGCTTCTCCTTGCACAAAGGCGGAGGTAGCGGTCCTGCCGCTGGGTTGTTGCCCTCCTAAGGCCTCCTCCACGTCTCCTGATGTACTGGCCTGTCTCCTGGTAGCGCCTCCATGCTCTGGACACTACGCTGACACACAGCAAATCTTCTTGCCACAGCTCGCATTGATCCTGGTTGAGCTGCACTACCTGAGCCACCTGTGTGGGTTGTAGACTCAGTCTCATGCTACCACTAGAGTGAAAGCACCCCCAGAATTCAAAAGTGACCAAAACATCAGTCAGGAAGCATAGGAACTGAGAAGTGGTCTGTGGTCACCACCTGCAGAACCACTCCTTTATTGGGGGTGTCTTGCTAATTGCCTATAATTTCCACCTGTTGTCTATTCCATTTGCACAACAGCATGTGAAATTTATTGTCAATCAGTGTTGCTTCCTAAGTGGACAGTTTGATTTCACAGAAGTGTGATTGACTTGGAGTTACATTGTTGTTTAAGTGTTCCCTTTATTTTTTTGAGCAGTGTATATGTCTGGGTTTCAGCATCTACAGGTGGTTTGGCTGAACATCGGACCAGTCTGACATCCTATTAATCTCGCTCTGTCTCCCCAGGAGTTCTCCTCTTCAGACTTCAGGAGTAACTCTGTGTCCAGTCGAACGCCCACCCCTCCAGGATGCTACTCGCCCAACAGCCCTGTCGACTGCGAGCTGTCTGTCTCCCCCAGGCGCAGGTAAGGACCGTCTCTCACCCATCCGCTCCTAGCGATCTACCATGGGGTACACTACACATTTAACAACTCTGTCGAACTAGAAATAATTACGGCTACGGGTAAATCAAACTCCTATAGCAATTCAGTGGAACATGTAAAAAAAAACGTAAGACTGCACTTAGTGAGGGCAAAAAAGTGTTTGATCCTCTGCTGATTTTGTACGTTTGCCCACTGACAAAGAAATGATAAGTCTATATTTTAATGGTAGGTTTATTTGAACAGTGAGAGACAGAATAACAACAAAAAAATACAGAAAAACGCATGTCAAAAATGCGCTGCAGGATTTGTCCTTCACGGCGTAGTGTGTTACCAATTGTTTTCTTGGTGACTTTGGTCCCAGCTGCCTTGAGATCATTGACAAGATCCTCCTGTGTAGTTCTGGGCTGATTTCCTCACCGTTCTCATGATCATTGCAACTCCACGAGGTGAGATCTTGCATGGAGCCCCAGAGCCCCAGGCTAATCGCACCAACTGTTGCCACCTTCTCACCAAGCTGCTTGGTGATGGTTTTGTTGCCCATTCCAGCCTTGTGTAGGTCTACAATCTTGTCCCTGACATCCTTGGAGAGCTCTTTGGTCTTGGCCATGGTTGAGAGTTTGGATTCTGATTGATTGCTTCTCTGGACAGGTGTCTTTTGTACAGGTAACAAGCTGAGATTAGGAGCACTCCCTTTAAGAGTGTGCTCCTAATCTCATTTTGTTACCTGTATAAAAGACACCTGGGAGCCAGAAATCTTTCTGATTGAGATGTGGTCAAATACTTATTTCCCTCATTAAAATGCTAATCAATTTATAACATTATTGACATGCGTTTATCTGGATTTTTGTTGTTGTTTTTCTGTCTCACTGTTCAAATAAACCTACCATTTTAAAATTATAGATTGATAATTTCTTTGTCAGTTGGAAAATGTACAAAAATCAGCAGGGGATCAAATATTTTTTCCCTCACTGTAGCAAACCACAAAAGATGTGGCTGATATTTGCAGCAAATGCTGTCTTGGCACTACAAGTCGGACTCTTTCAATGTGTGTTGGAGGATTCATCTGTGAAATAACCCTGACTTTATCATATTCAGGTTTAGATTGTACCTTACGCTGAGAGTCATTGCTCCCACAGTGCTATTTACTCAACAGTGAAGAAGACCAGCTAGAGGAAAGTAGAGATTCTTCAAACCGGTTCAACTGTTCCTAAGAACCTCTCAGGTCATCTGTTTTAGCCATACTCATTGTTCCCTACTCCTGGAGAGGTTGGAGCGTGTCTGTGTGCAGTTCTTTAGGAACCTTTCTATTCTGCTAGGGTTTACTTTGGCTTATTTCCTCTGGCTACTCCGGCAGGCCCTGTAATGTGACAGGATATCAATCAAATCAAACTATTTGTCACATGCGCCGAATACCACAAGTGTAGACTTTACTGTGAAATGCTTACTTTACAAGCCCTTAACAAACAGTGCAGTTCAAGAAGAAGAAAAGATTTACCAACTAGACTCAAATAAAAAGAAACAATAACGTGGCTATACACAGGGGGCACCGGTACCGAGTCAGCGTGCGGGGGTACAGGCTAGTTGAGGTAATCTGGACATGTAGGTGGGGGTGAAGTGACTATGCATAGGTAACAAACACAGCGAGTAGCAGTAGTGTACCAAGGGGGGGGGGGTCAATGTAAATTGTTCAGTGGTGATTTTTATGAATTGTTCAGCAGTCTTATGGCTTGGGGGTAGAAGCTGGTGAGGAGCCTTTTGGTCCTAGACTTGGCACTCCGGTACTGCTTGCTGTGCGGTAGCAGTGAAAACCGTCTAACTTGGGTGGCTGGAGTCTCTGACAATTTTATGAGCTTTCCTCTGACACCGCCTATTATATAGGTCCTGGATAGCAGGGAGCTTGGCCCCAGTGATATACTGGGCCATTCGCACTACCCTCTGTAGCGCCTTACGGTCAGATGTTGAGCAGTTGCCATACCAGGCAGTGATGCAACCGGTAAGGATGCTCTCGATGGTGCACCTGTAGAACCTTTTGACAATCTGGGGACCCATGCCAAATCTTTTCAGTCACCTGAGGGGGAAAAGGTTTTGTTGTGACCTATTCACGACTGTCTTGGTATGTTTGGACCATGATAGTTTGTTGGTGATGTGGACACCAAGGAACCTAACTCTCGACCCGCTCCACTACAGTCCCGTCGATGATAATGGGGGCCTGTTCGGCACGCCTTTTCCTGTAGTCCACGATCAGCTCCTTTTTGTCTTGCTCACATTGATGGAGAGGTTGTTGTCCTGGCACCACACTGCCAGTTCTCTGTACTCCTCCCTATAGGCCATCTTATCGTTGTCGGTGATCAGGCCTACCAATGTTGTGTCGTCACCAAACTTAATGATGGTGTTGGAGTCGTGTTTGGCCTCGCATTCGTGGGTGAACAGGGAGGACAGCAGGGGACTATGTACACACCCCTGAGGAGCCCCAGTGTTAAGGATCAGTGTGGCAGATGTGTTGTTGCCTACTCTTACCACCTGGGGGCAGCCTGTCAGGAAGTCCAGGATCCAGTTGCAGAGGAAGGTGTTTAGTCCCAGAATCCTTCGCTTAGTGATGAGCTTCGTGGGCACTATGGTGTTGACTACAGCTCAGCGTTCAATGAGCAGCATTCTCACATAGGTGTTCCTTTTGTCCAGGTGAGAAAGGGCAGTGTGGAGAGCGATTGAGATTGCGTCATCTGTGGATCTTTTGGGGTGGTATGCGAATTGGAGTGGGTCTAGGGTGTCCGGGAGGATGCTGTTGATGTGAGCCATGACCAGCCTTTCAAAGCACTTCATGGCTACGGACGTGAGTGCCACGGGTCGGTAATCATTTAGGCAGGTTACCTTCGCTTCCTTGGGCACAGGGACTATGGTGGTCTGCTTGAAACATGTAGGTATTACAGACTCTGCCAGGGAGAGGTTGAAAATGTCTGAAGACACTTGACAGTTTGTCCACACATGCTTTGAGTACACGTCCTGGTAATCCGTCTGGCCCAGCGGCTTTGTGAACGTTGACCCGTTTAAAGATTTTGTTCACAATGGTTACCAAGAGCGTTTTCACACAGTCATCCAGAACAGCTGGTGCTCTCGTGCGTACTTCAGTGTTGCTTGTCTCGACGCGAGCATAAGGTATTTAGCTCGTCTGGTAGGCTTGCGACACTGGCCAACTCGCGTCTGGGTTTCCCTTTTGTAGTCAGTAATAGTTTTCAAGCCCTACCACATCTGACTGACGTCAGAGCCGGTATAGTAGGATTCAATCTTAATCCTGTATTGACACTTTGCTTGTTTGATGGTTCGTCTGAGGGAATAGTGGGATTTCTTATAAGCGTCCGGATTAGTCTCCGGCTCCTTGAAGGCGGCAGCTCTAGCCTTTAGCTCTATGCGGATATTGTCTGTAATCCATGGCTTCTGGTTGGGATATGTACTTACAGTCACTGGGGACGACGTCATCGATGCACTTATTGATGAAGCCGATGACTGAGGTGGTGTCATCTTCAATGCCATTGGATGAATCCCGGAACATATTCCAGTCTGTGCTAGCAAAACAGTCCTGTAGTGTAGCATCTGCATCATCTGACCACTTCCGTATTGAGCTAGTCACTGGTACTTCCTGCTTTAGTTTTTGCTTGTAAGCAGGAATCAGGAGGATATAATGGTCAGATTTGCTAAATGGAGGGTGGGGGAGAGCTTTGTATACATCTGTGTGTGGAGTAAAGGTGGTCTAGGATTTATTTTTATTTTTTTCCTGGTTGCACATGTGACAAGCTGGTAAAAAATTGGGTAAAACTGATTTAAGCATCAGACCCAGCTCTTACTATTATCCCCCCAAATGTCTTATTTCACTTCCTCCCCTAATTGGCCCCCCACTCTGTAGTCCCCAGCCTACACACCAAGCCTCCCCCCACCCCCTCCCACTCAGCCAATCACAGGCTTAGAGACACCCCCTGAAACGACTCTTTTTTTTCTCTCCAGTCCAATGAGTGGCAGTCAAAAGGCACAGCTTTTAGTCCGAAACTCGCTCTTCTCCTGTGTCTGGTCTGATGTAGATAAAGATGTGTGCCTTTGCTTGCTGGGTTACCACAGCTTAGGATAGATAGGCGTGCAGCCAGGAACAACTGTTTATCCGAAAGCAAAGATTGGCTAGCTGTAAAGGAATTCTCCTCTCTTTGTTCCCTCATTGTTTCTGAGGTGAGTTGTCTGACTTTTATTGTATTTGGTCATGAGTTTAGGGAACACTGGCTTTGATTTAGTATGTGTTTTTAAATGATAGGAAGCAATGGTAAACAACACCAACGCTCTTATTGTTCTCACTTTGGAGAATGCTGTTGGAGCTGACAGCATCTGTTTTGACTGAGGATTCTTTACCAGCCTGTAATCAGGATATCTCTGTGGCTGTGGAAACATGAAAAGGTGGCTTTTTCCATGAACCCATTTCTAGAGCGGTTTCTTAAATACATTCAAACTGTTGTGAAAACTTGCAGTACTACATGAAAGCTAGCTGACAAAATTATTTTCAGGAGTATCAGTATGCATACATAAATTATGATATAGATTAGGCATGTTTCCACTTTCCTCAAGTTATGGCTATTTATGTAACTGATCTCCCTCTATATTGTATTTTGCCATTCGCTGTTCGGACGTGCTATTCATTTGTGCTCTTAGTACATTTGACCCAGTATTTCCATTGGTTTGAAGATGTGATGTCAATAATAAGTGAAATGGTTTGAGCAGGGTGGAGTGTAGCATGAGTTGGACTTGGAGGGTGTGTTTTGGGAGTCTGTTTTAAATTTGAACCATGTTCTGTGATGTAAAAGGTCTGAGCATTGGGTTCACTTGGAGATTTATTGTCTCGTTGTTTTGCCTTCTCCTGTTTCAGCCATGTTACGTCACTGGGACCTAAGTTCCAAATGCTGATGAAAGGCAGGCACAAACTGCAGTCCACACACGTACATTAAATGCTATGAAATAATCTCTCAATCTTGATAGTGCCCCAAACAGTCTTAGCCATGGAAAAAAATTATCATTCACATGGTATTTTCATAGATTTGACCAGCATAGGAGAAAGTTATATGGTCAATATTTTGGCAGACACACTGTAACCTGGCATATGAGAACAGAGTGCTAGATCCAGCTGATGTGTGTTGGTTGACATCTACTGACAGCTTAGCAGGGATGTTCTGCTCAATTGGCTGCAGGTGAATGGCAACACACCGCACCTGGGGACTTGAAGGTCTGTCTGACCGGTTTTCACTTTTCACACAACCTGACTGACTGAAAGGCTCCCTCCAGGCAAACAATGTTGACTAGAGCATTGTATGGGGGTGGGTGTGTGTGTGTGTGTGTGTGTGTGTGTGTGTGTGTGTCCGTGTTTACATTTTACTGTCATCTTTCGTACCATTTCTTTTTTTTTCTCAGTTGACAGGCGGCGACAAAGATAACAATTGCAACCACACACAGTTACTATGGCATGAATAATAAAGTGAACCACTTTTCCGTTCCACCACCCCAGTAGCTAAGAATGTGCTGCTCATAAACCTGTAAGTGCAGTGCTACTGTGCTGCTGCTAATCTGCTAATTAGCTAGGCATCAGAGAAACTACCCTGAGGTGTCAACTCTCTGTAGGCTATTTCCCACCACAAGCACTCTTATTGGTCCAAAGTAGTCACACCATGAATTGTTCTCTTGCTTCAAATCTAAAAGGTGGTCCATTTGGCTCTAGTGGCTTATAAATATAGTGATTGTGTGAGAGGGAGGGATAGTGGTACATGATAGAAATATCACATCTCTGTGATTAAAAAAAAATATATATATATTATTTTTTCATCCAGAAATGTCTGCAGTCAAACAGCAGGATTCCCCACTTTTATTTGGCCAAACATGGCTGCTGTGGTGGTGGGTATCAGGAAAGGTTTAGCCACAGTGCTACTTTACTTGAAATAACATTGGCTTTCTAAAGTCAGCCATTCGCTGGAATGCCCTCACCTCAATACCCAAACACTGCACCAATAATGTATGCTAGTTAGTTGATATCATGGCATCTTCTAAATTATTATGTCTTCAGCAGGTCGTGCTGTACGCAGATAGGAAGGTGATACAGCTCCGTTGTGAGTGTGTAGGGTGAGATTAGAGGCTGGTTTGGCAACTTGCCTGCAGTATGCAATGTAGACTTTTGGCTTGAAGGTCAGTCACAAAGCTGACTGCTGCCACTGGCTTAATTTCCTCTGGGGTTGTTCCAACTCAAAAAGCACAAGAAAGAGGATTTCGACATCCACCAGCTCAGATTGTTCTGAAATCATTTATTTTAAAAACAAATAAGATTAGCATTCCTGCAACTTTTTTAAAAATATATAATTGGATCTCTGAAGTTAAGCTTATTGAGTGCATCCAAATGTGCTATTTTTAATAATAGGATTCATATTCAGTAAATATAGTACCTAACATCTGATTTGGACCGAACTTTTTATTTCTAACACTGAGTAAGACATGAGTCCAAGGGAGTGGTCAAAAGCCACCCACACACTCAACAATGAGTATATAGTATCAGTTCTCTGTCTGCCAAGTTGTATGTAGCAGCTGCTGGCAGTATTGTTTCTTAATCCTATGCTATGTCCCCCCCCCCCCCCGTTCAGAGAAATTAGTCATTGAAGTTGTTAGGTGTATGTCCCATCCTACATCCAGGTGCTAACGATGGCGGGTGTCCATGGCTTGCTGAAATGACATGGAACAACCCTCTGGATTATCTCAAACCAACCACACATACATCCTCCACAATGTACCTTAAACATATACACGGAATGTACATATGTAGCTACATAGATGTGACAGATTGTACATGGAGCGTACATAGATATGGATTGGCTGAATAATCTATTGGAGTGGTTACGTAATCGGTAATGGCTACATCCCCTCTTTCTCTCCCACAGCAGTTCCAGCTCTGACTTTACCATGCAGAGGTTTGACCGGGATTCAGAAGTCTACAAGATGATCCAGGAGAACAAGGAGTCTCGCACGGCTCCTCGACAGTCCAACACCTTCCGCATGCTGCAGGAGGTTCTGGAGGCCGATGAGAAGGGTGAGCAGAGCTTCCCATAAACGCACTCGTCATCACTCGGCCTCTGTGTCAGGCTGCATTTCTGTTGTAATAAACAGCTGTGTGGGACGGACTGGAGCCATAAGTGTTTTGCTTTCATCTCCGTCCCGTTTGAGACCAATTTGATGGGTCTACGGGATGTCAACTCTGAGGTGGATAGAGGTCATTTACTGAATTGTTTCATCAAACTTTTATTCTGTCTGGCTACTAAGACGGTTATTTGATATCGATAGATATATCTGGCCATAACCTGGCCCAGAGCTGACTTAGCGAATTGTTTTTGATGGAGAGCAGTGTGAGTGTTGTTTTTACTTTGCTTAGAGGACTGGCAAAGAAAACAAGCGAGCTGGTAATAAGAGTTTTATGAAGCGATAACGACCAGTGTGTGGACACTGTTCACACCGGGTCATAAAGTGGTGTTCAGACAAGCAGTGTCTCCTACCGGATGCACAGACCTGACACAAGGCAGTAAAGAAGAAAAAGTGATGTGATAACCAGGCTGACAGAGGCATAACTCTGCCTTGATTCCCTGTGTGTGTGTGTGTGTGTGTGTGTGTGTGTGTGTGTGTGTGTGTGTGTGTGAATCCATCTGCTATTTGCTCTGACTGACTGTGCTCTACTTTGTTGTTTTATGCAGAGGCAGCTGTGCGGTTCCCAGGGCTCTCCCCCAAAACCACCCCCCCAAAACCAACATCTCCCGGGGGTGGAGTCCCCAAGTACCACACCTGTGAGAAGTGTGGCATCAGCATTGTGTAAGTCCATAATGACACGACACCTGTTGTGATATGTTTTCTCTGTCCACAGGAGTAACTAGAAGTGTCATTGCGTAACAGATTAATAAGCAACTGACGAATACAAGCTCTGACAATGATAACTTGCCCTACGGTGCAGGATGTTCCTCATAAACACAGAGGAGCTGAATTAACGAGCCTTACCGTAGTGTTTGTGTACATAATGTAGAAAGATTAAAAGGTTCCGAAACAATGTTTTCGTTTATGACTGTGTCCATCTGTCTGCAGTACACAGGCGGTGCGCATCATGGACGACCGCTTCCGCCACCCAGAGTGCTACACCTGTTCTACACCAGAGTGCGGTCTCAACCTGAAGATGCGAGGTCACTTCTGGGTGGGAGAGGAGATGTTCTGTGAGAAGCATGCCCACGAGAATTACCAGGGCCTGGGCACTACCCCACGTGCCACCATCTCGCCCCGCCACTGAGGCTCCGTGACACCAAGCTTCCCCTCCCCTGGACCTCTGAGGGCTGGCACCCCACCTCTTACTGACTCACAGCGATAGACCATGGGCTAGGGAACAGGAGTGGGAGCTTCAGATGTTACAGCATTTCTATAGCATTTAACTATACTCTGCAGTTCTAGCATTCAGCTACTTACCTTTCCTGTAATTGGATGAGATTTGGATGGAACATTGTTTTCCCAGGCCCTCCTGGTTTAGGGTCATTGTTAGCTCTAATGTACAGCTGTATCTTATTCAGACCACTTAGTAGGTTACGCCTGCCACATTCACACCAACCTATTACACAACAGGACTGGTTTCCTGCTGTTGTATGGATCAGATCAATGATGGAGCGTAACATTTAATCCTTTAAATCACATTGAATCTCCTGCTGACCCATTCAGAAGAATGGAAACCAACTCTTCATTTGAATTACATGGTGTCTGAAAAACAAGACAAACTACAAAGGGGGTCATTTCATCTACATCAAAGTTTGTGTGTGTTCAACTTGAGCAAGAGTTCTGATAATTCCTTTTGAAGTGATGGTTTAATAAGTGCCTGAATTGCTGCCATTTCCCCTGCTACTGGTTTCACTATTGAAATGTTTTAGTGGATTCATCTCTCCAGCCAGAAGCCTGTTTGTTTTCCTTTTGCAATTTAGTTGGAATGATAAAATACTTACTTGCTTTCTTATTGCTTTTTGTTGGATAGGGGAATATAAAGATACATGTGATATATAATTAAAATGTTTTGTAAATGTTTCTTTGATAGAACAATATACAGTACCATATTATAGGACGTCTGAAGGCATGCGTGGGCACAGGGTTGCATGACTTGTATATCTTTTTTAGTGTGAAGAGGTTTGCTGATGCTATTACTGTATATTCTGTTTCTTCACAGCAGCACCCAGAGAGCAACACTAGAATGTTATTTTCATGTCACAGTTAATAAAAACACATCAAATTACGGTTGCTCTTTTTTTTTTATACATATATATATAATGCATACACTGAGTATACAAACATTAAGAACACCTAGAGCAGGCATGGCATAGACTAACCTGTTGAATCCAGGTGAAAGCTATGATCCCTTATTGATGTCACTTGTTAAATCCACTTCAATCAGATGAAGGGGAGGAAACTGGTTAAAGAAGGATGTTGAAGCCTTGACAGTTGAGACCGTATGTGTGCCATTCAGAGAGTGAATGGGAAATACAAAAGATTTAAGTGTCTTTGAACGGGGCATGGTAGTAGGGGCCAGGCCCACCGATTTGTGTGTGTCAAGAACTGCAACACTGCTGGGATTTTCATGCTCAGTTTCCCATGTGTATCAAGAATGGTCCACCACCCAAAGGACATCAAGCCCACTTGACACACCTGTGAAAAGCACATGAGTCAACATGTCCCAGCATCCCTTTTCACACCTTTGAGTCCATGCCCTGACGAATTGGGGCTGTTCTGAGAGTAAATGGGGGGGGGGGGGGGGGCTGCAACTCAATATTAGGAATGTGTCCTAATGTTTGGTATAGTGTGTGTGTGTGTGTGTATGTATATATATATATATATATATATATATATATATATATATACACACAAAAGTTTGGGCACCTACTCCAAGGGTTTTTCATTTTAAAGACATCAACTATGAAATAACACATACAGAATCATGTAGTAACCAAAAAAGTGTTAAACAAATCCAAATATATTTTGAGATTCTTCAAAGTAGCCACCCTTTGCCTTGATGACAGCTTTGTGCACTCTTGGCATTCTCTCAACCAGCTTCACATGGAATGCTTTTCCAACAATCTTGAAGGAGTTCCCATATATGTTGAGCACTTGTTGGCTGCTTTCCTTCACACTGCGGTCCAACTCATCCCAAACCATCTCAATTGGGTTGAGGTCGGGTGAATGTGGAGGCCAGGTCATCTGATACAGCACTCCATCACTCTCCTTCTTGGTCAAATAGCCTTGGAGGTGTGTTTTGGGTCATTGTCCTGTTTAAATAAATGATAGTTGCACTAAGTGCAAATCAGACGGGATGGCTTTTCGCTGCGGTGGTAGACATGCTGGTTAAGTGTGCCTTGAATTCCAAATAAATCACAGGCAGTGTCACCAGCAAAGCACCATCACTCAACCACCTCCATGCTTCACGGTGGGAACCACACACGTGGAGATCATCCATTCACCTACTCTGCGTCTCACAAAGACACGGCGGTTGGAACCAAATATCTAAAAAATGTATTCATCAGACCAAAGAACAGATCTCCACCGGTCTAATGTCCATTGGTCATGTTTATTGGCACAAGCAAGACGCTTCTTCTTATTGGTGGCCTTTAGTAGTGTTTTTTTTTGAGTGCTCATCATGAAGGCTTGATTCACGCAGTCTCCCCTGAACAGTTTATGTTGAGATGTCTGTCACTTGAACTCTGTGAAGAATTTATTTGGGCTGCAATTTCTGAGGCTGGTAACTCTAATGAACTTATCCTCTGCAGCAGAGGTAATTCTGGGTCTTCCAGAGTTCAGTTTGAAGGCTATAGATCATCCTATAGGTGGGGACATCTGGCCTACTGGTGCTACCTCCCGTGTCTCTGATGCTTTTAAAAAGTGTATGGAGTTGAATTGGTAATTTTGTGTTACCTACAGATCCTAAAATGGAGCTCAAGCTTGTAAGTAAATATGTAAGGTATGTAGGCTAAAATATCCTTAGACCTTTTGCATGAACCATGTGGCCAAGTAACCATGACTATATATGACCTACAGTACATGGATGAACAGTGATGCCAGGTCTGTGAGAGCCAGAAATCTTCCTTGTTTGTAGGTGACCAAATACTTATTTTCCACCATAATTTGCAAATAAATGAATTAAAAATCCTACAATGTGATTCTCTGGATTTGTTTTCTCATTTTGTCTGCCATAGTTGAGTGTACCTATGATGAAAATTACAGGCCTCATCTTTTTAAGTGGGAGAACTTGCACAATTGGTGGCTGACTAAATACTTTTATGCCCCACTGTACATGGATGAACAGGGATGCAAATCTAATGGAAATGCACATTATCTTACCTCCAAATAAAAACTTGAATCTCAATGAGTCAAATAACATATCTGATTGTATGATCCCACACATAAAATGGCTGTGACTTGAGGGCACTAAGTTTTAAAGGACTACTTTGGGCACGACAAGCACAGAGTCTGCTCAGTCTGTCATTTATGCTTACGACTGTTTTTCACAGGTTCTGCTGTTTTATTTTTCTTCCAGAAGGGGGCCACATTGTCACACAAGTCTGCACTGTACTGAGGCTGTCCAAGTATCATCCATGGTATGTAATCCTACGGGAGTTGATAACATAGTATCGTAATTCCGTGTTGTAGGTGTTATTAAAAAAACGCTTAAGTAAATCATTTTAAAAGAACAACTACTTCACAAAAGTGGATACAATCCAATACATTAAAATATTGTAAGCTATCGTACTTTTTACTGATTTCTCTCCCTGTGGGTTTGGCAAGGAAGTCAGTCCTCAGCAGCCTCAATGCTGACTCTACCACTAGATGTCGTTGCTTCCTCAAGAAAGGAACAACATCAGACTTCATGATGATACAGTACAGGAGTAGTCTAGTAGTTTGTGTTTCGTATTACTTACACTGTAATGTTTTCCTCACTATTGGAGTTTTGCCTCCACTGATAGTAACGATAAGATGATTGGTACCTTATTTTTTGAATATACTGTAACTAATGCACTTGTTTCATTACGTCCTTACAAACCTGTGATTGTATTCACCTCTTTGAAGATGGCGGTGCTCATTGTATTGTTGTAATGTGAGGTTGGGAAGTGCCAGTGGAAATGCCCAAGAGGGATCATCACATTCCTCCTCCAACCTGACCTCACTTCCACCCAATCTCTTTCAAAACTGAATCTCTCTTCTTCTCTCCTCAGATCAATAGCTTCTCAGCCAGTCCCTCCACCTTTCCTTTCCTCCATTCCCCCTCTCACCATATTCAACCTGGAATGGAGTCCAGACGTGGAACAGAGAGAGAGATTGCTTGCACCGCTATACGAGCTAGGGAGAAAATAAAGCGAGGGGAAAGGGTTATGCAGAGAGAATGTTGGAACAACATTAAAGTTAGTCTGGATGCCATTAAATACAATTTGATGTAATGTGCAGTTTGGGACGTGACATTTTAAATGGAAACTGTGCTCTCCAGATGAGAGAGATTTGGGGGCTGGGGAGTGGGAGTTGGAAGGGGGGTGTTGTAGTTGAAGCCTTATTTAATGGCTTGGATAAACAGCCCTCTGTTTCATCGCTGAGCAGGCGCCCAACCACTCTTTCTGATTTCCTTAAGCAATCATGCTGGCTCTCTGAGCCTGCTCCAGTGTACAGTATCACATACAGGAATAACAAACCAGGGGTCTGAAGGGTGGGTCAGAGCACACTACACCATTGTACGACGGGACATGCTAGCACGACTTGAGGTGCCTGCGTTTTGGATATGTCTGTGAGTACATGTCACCCCCAATTGCACCAAGACCCATTTCAAATAATCTTCTGGTTCACCTTTTCATATTTCAAAATGCACTCCAGATTTGAAACGCTAAGGTTTCATTCCTCCACTGCCTCTCATATATCAGAAAGTATTTTTAAACATAAATCTGTGGAGTGCAGCACTATTGGGATTATTTCATAGACAAGGACAGACTTGTTGAAATTGAGGCCTGTACTGTAGGGATTTTACAGTCAAATGTATTTTTTGGAGTGTTCAAAATTGTTTTCGGATACAAAAAGTCTTACCAGGCGGTATCTAATTTTATTCTTTCTTTCAGGAAAAAAATAACATTTTCGAGTAGGCGGAATTGTAATGACACTGCCATGGAATTTTGATGTCAACACATGAGGATCAATACGCATCACTGCACAGCTTGATAGTCAACCTTGAAAGCAACAGGAAAAAATGTATTATCGGCATTTAGCTGTACTTAACTGTACTTCTTCCACCTGCATCAGAGTGATGCATCTGTCTTTAGATAAGCGATTGCTATAGTTGTGCTTACACTGATTTGGATAATGAGCTAAAGCAGGCACTTTCATTAACAATGGGCACAAGCATTACTTGGGGCTGTAATGTTATGAAAACCATGCCATGAACTAAATCACAACTACTCACTGAAAGTAAAAGTGTCCATCTATTGCAATGACCAGTGGTGTAGTAAGTATCACTGCTTGTTCGTTGCCTTTCTTTCTTTTTGGTTGTTTACAGTATACAGTGGCCAATGGATAAGGACCCATAATATTGCTTGCTATAGCAACAGGCAATTGGCGGTAGCAGTACAGTCATTAACATGTAGCTTCCTCGTTAAAACTCTCTAAACACATTTCAAAACGATTCACTTAGAGAATATGTGAACAACAGTTTGCCATAAAAGCAATGTTATTTCAGTTGCAAAAATGCAGTCATGTATAGACCTCTGAATCAAATTAGACAGTGACCCTGGCCCCTGCACTAAACAGGCCAGGGTCCGGGTGCAACAGTGACCCTGCTGAGCTGACTTATCTAGACAGGCTGATCTAGACTCCTCTGGCCCTGACCTCAGCTTCTAACATGATAGCTTCAGCGTGGTTCTCTCATAACATTATGGCCTCACTACATTCTTCCTAAAGCTGGGAGAAGTTGATTTATGTGAATCTGATCTCTCATGATGGGTAAATAGTTCAGTAAATCCTCTTGTGATGTTAGAAACAAATCATCTGTCAACAAGAAACTCTCAAAGGTTCACCGAATTTCTTTGCTCTAACAACTGATGTGCTCATTGAAGCCAACACCTTTTCCAGTCTATAACCTGCTTGCATGCAAGATCTTTGGTGGATTGAAGTCAACAGCAAACTTGCCAATGTTTTCTAGTTCCCAAAGTGTGGTCAGTGGAAGATATGAATGGTCAACTTCTTCTAACTGCTTGTGTTACTGCTCCAGCAGCAAGGCAAATCCCTGTATGTTGGCCTATACAGTGTATACACTGAGTGTACAAAACATTAGGAACATCTTCTTAATATATATCTTCTTGATACAAGGTATCAAAAGCGTTCTACAGGGATACTGGCCCATGTTGACGCCAATGCTTCCAACATTTGTGTGGTTGGCTGGATGTCCTTTGGGTGGTGGACATTCTTGATACACACGGGAAACTGTTGAGCGTGAAAAACCCAGCAGTGTTGCAGTTCTTGACACACTCAAGCCGGTGCGCCTGGCACCTACCTACTACTACCCTGTTCAAAGGCACTTAAATATGTTGTCTCAATTGTCTCAGGGCTTAAAAATCATTTAACCTGTCTCCCCCCCTTCATCTACATTGATTGAAGTGAATTTAGCAAGTTACATCAATAAAGCATCATAGTTTCACCTGGATTCACTATGTCAGGTGTTTCTAATGTTTTGTACACACAGTGTAGATATGAGATCTACTGGCAAGAATATGCCAGCAACAGGGGATCATGCATAATCAAATTCATTTCATCAAAATGCTGTGGTCAGTCAAGAGCCACTTCTAAGTTTAGGCAAGTTTCTGTTATCGATTCATCCTCTGATGATCTTGATAAACATAACAATACCATACATTTAAAGACAAAATATTGCATTTAAACTGTACTTTAGAGTAGGAAACACTGCAGTATATTAATTAGCTATTTGAAGTAACCTAAAAAGTGATGTGTGAATACTGTATTAATTCAAATGAAAATATAAATTGTAATTGTTAAATACATGAACAAAGGCTTGTCTATGACTATTGATATAATATTGATGTTTCAGTTCTCATTTAAATCCTAGGACCTTATTTCTTTACAAATGGACAGTTTTGGCACCCGAAAATATCCTTCAATTGCAGATCCACTTTCAGACCGTCAGCTGGCTGACTGCCTGTTATTCTAAAAATTGATAGCAACCCAGTGAAACTGCCAAAGTTAAAGCTGCGCTAGGACCCCGAGGATCATCGCATAGCCGGCGACGGAATGGCCGCACTTGCTGTAGTAAGTACATTTGAGTGTGACAGAGTGGCAAGAAAAACCGCTAGATTTTGGGAATTACCAAGGAGCCGACCAGGACGCGCTTTGTCGTTTTCCAAATGAACTAATTTACTTTCAGATAAAGTTTCATTTAAATTGACACATGGAGAACTTAAATCTTGAAGATCCGGAATGGCAAACTTTGTTGAATGCCTTGAGTACATCGTGCCAAACGAATTTCTAAATCTATGAATTAAACTAAAGCTGTGGAGGGCAGCAGATTTTATTCAACTGAGCTAAGGATTTGATCAAAACCACTGGAATAACGGAGTTTGGATATAGCCTAGGTTTGGACATGTAAAGGTAGGCTAATCAAATTCTAATTGTGACAATCCGACCCAGAGTTGGAGGAATGCATCAAGGAGGTACAAACTTACGGAGATTTGGACAAATACGTAATTTTTTTTTATCGCGAAACATCAACTTTCAAGTAGAGTTTTAGTTCAGGACAACTCGATTACAGTGAGTTTTACCGTGATTTCTCAAGCCACATCTACAGTAGGACTGTGAATATTGGGAGTGCAAAATACTGGGAATGCCTTTTTACCAGTAAGTTTCGAGCATCTTTTAATAGGAACTAAACGGATATTAGCAACTTGTTACACATTTGTACAAATACATTTGTTCTTCCTGTCATCGCCCCAGGAACATTCGTGGTGGAGAAATGGGATGACAAGGGGACAGCTGAGGTGAGACTGATAAGGACAATGGTTGTGCCCGGCGTTGGCATCCCGCTCCTGGGGCGTCTGTTGCTGATGCTGGTCCTGTTGTCTGCCTCTGAGTCGAGGCTCACTCAAGCTTGTTCTGGGCTCATCATTGCGGGCTGCAGCTGTACAGATGAACGTTCCAAAGCCCACGCCACTACGCCGTACCGGAAAAGAGTCAGCTGCGACAGCGAAGAACTTTCTGAAACTCCAGATCCGGGTCTGCTCCCTAACGGGACCGTTACTTTGTAAGTCATCTTTTTTTTTTTTTTACCGATTAAAACTGAGTTTAAAATACAGTAGGCCAGTGGGCAATACAAATGTAGTTAATCAAAACTGTGACCGAGGAGGTAGGGACTGGGCCTCATGATTGTCCAAACACTGTAGACGGCTCATGATGAAAATATCAAACAATGTTGATATTCTGCATGTTCATTGAGAAACTATTTTGGTCTTTATTAGATCCCAGAACTGAGTAAGAGAAAAACATATCAATGGACACTCTTCTCTCAATATGAGGAAATCATTCTCGAGGATGACAGAAGGGCGAAGTGCAAATATTTAAATGAGTTATGGGAAACTCTCTTCCTTGGGCTTGGGGTATAGATTAAATTGTGGCACCCAATACATCTTAACAGTTCTATACACTGACTATAATTGAATATAGGAGGCGGGTAGTCTAGCAGTTATGAGCATTGGGCCAGTAACCAAAGGTTTGCTGGTTCAAATCCCAGAGGCAACTATGTGGGGGAAAACTGCCGATGTGCCTCTGAGCAAGGCACTTAACCTTAATTTCTCCTGTAAGTTGCTCTGGATAAGAATGTCTGCTAAATGACTAACATTTAAATATACACATGGAGAAAATACATTACACCTTTGTGTTGTATGCTGATAAACCCTCCAAAACTGACCTTGTATTCTTAGTTCTACTGGTATTTAATGACTGGTTGAGGTAATGGACATGTTTTTGGCCCATGAACGCCAGAAGTTTATACACTGGCATAGTAACAGACTACAATGTGAGCTGAAAGCTCAAACCCAGAGTCAGTTGTGTCTGAAAAGCACAGTGCAGGGAGTCTGGACCTGTGTCGATCCTGACGGCAGACTTTGTGAAGTAAAGCTGTCATCTGCCCCTGCCCCTTTGACACAACTCTGTCGCTTTAAATCTGATTCTGACCCAAGGAAACACACTGGGTTTCAGTGTCCCCCTCCCTCCCCGCTCCCCACACCCACCCCACAATCCAGCTGACTTTGCCTTGCTAAACTAGGATAAACAGAAACACATTTCTACTCTTTTTATCCTCCCTCTCTGTGCTTTAATGGCAGCTTGGCTCCTACCTTTAATACCATAACATTCCAGCAATCTCAGGCAGCCACCTCACTTCTCTTCAGGAAGGAAGGCTGACCGACCGCTGTCCAGCTAATGGTGAGACCTAGCACTGTTGTCTGACATTTCCAACATCCTGTAGCACTGTTAGTCTGATAGACCATTCATGTGTGGCTGACAATCTGAATTCATATGATTGATGTGTTTATTCACCAATAAATCAAGGGAAATGTAGTCATGGCTTACACTACCTCACTCCATTCCAGAGAAGAATGGCTCTTAATAGGAGGTAAAGAGATTGTAGTTGCTGTAAGATAAGATACACCTACACAGTCTTCTGAGCTGCTGTATATATGCACATGTGAAGCTGCTACCAAAAAGCCCAGCCCTTCACAGAACACTCAAAGGTTCAAGCTGATTCAACCATTTTCCAAGGTACCCTGCTTCTCCACAATCCCACAATGCTCCTCCTCTCTGACCCAGTGGGAGCAGCACTCGCCTGCACATGGGCGTAGTAAAACCCCAAACTGGCCCATCGGCGCAATGCAAAGGAGGCACAACCCGAGGGAGCCCAAGGCGGCCCGCCGTCCATTTATAGGCCTTGTGTTTCTGCTTAATAAAGGCAGCATAAACATCTGGAGAACACATTTCTCAGAACTAGAAGAGAGGAAAGAATAACAAAAATAGCCTGGGTGGCAGCGGTGGAGGTGATTGAAGAGAATCTCACATCCCTGTACCTACCGTACTTATTTCACTTTATTTGTTTTCCTACACATGTTTAGCATACTGTGACACTTTTATGAGGCTGTGTACTAGGAGCAAACAATTACGTCCCAATCCCCTGTGAAAAACTGTCATAAGCCATCCTTACCATTTCTGTACTGAAATACGATGTGACTGGTAAGGTCATTTGCCAGAGAGCTTTCAATGAATTGCTCCATAGGCTTATACTCTCATCGTCGCTCATGACATTAGAGCCAGATGTGGAATGTGAGAAGTTGTGTTGTTATTCCTGGCATTCCGAAGTCTTTACAAACTGTATCCCAGGTACAGTAGGGGGGCTCAACTTCAGCTCAGCTTGCTCTGCATCATCCCTTCCCCAGATCGGGTGCCCTGTCACGCAGTTCTGCTGCCCCTCTTACTTACTTACTTACTTACTGACTGACTTTATTGTCCCCATGGGGAACTTTTGTTGCAGTGTCATGTCACGTTTAAAGTGGCGTTTAAATACAAAACAAAATTGACAATACAACTTTCATAACAGTTACATACCAATAAAACATTTGGAAAAACATTACTGAGTTGATAGGAACATTAGCCCGAGCTATTTAGGAGGGATATCACACCTGGCACAAATGATTGTCTAGTTCTGTTTTTCCTGCTGAGGGGTGCCCTATACCTGCGCCCAGAGGGAAGTAGTTCAAAGTCCGGGTACAGGAGGTGGCTTGGGGCTAAAATGATTTTGTGAGCCTTAAAGACCTTAAAGATCTCATCCAGGCCTGTCTGTTTGACTCCAAGTACCTTGCTTGCTGTGGTGATAATCCTTCTCAGCATATTCCTCTGGCTGACGGTGGCATTGCCAAACCAACAAACAATACAAAAAGTTGAAATACTGTCAATGAAGGATTTGTAAAACAGAGTCAGTATAGTACAGTCAACATTAAAATATTGCAGCTTTTTGAGGAAGTACAGTCTCTGTTGACTCTTTTTGTAGATCAGGTCTGCACATTTACTCCACTGAAGCTTATTGTCCAAGAGGACACCCAGGTATTTGTATTCCTCTACGATCTCTATGTTCTGACCTCTGATAGATGTTGCAGAGGTAGGTGTTGTACACTTCCTGAAGTCTATGCACATCTTTTTGGACTTGTTGGTATTGAGGACCAAGTGTGATTCCTCACACCACTCTACAAAGTCATGTAGGACCGGGCCATGATGTTCCTCGTCATCATGCAACAGGATGATCAAGGCAGTGTCATCAGCGAACTTAACGAGGTGTCTGTCAGGATGGGAACTAGTACAACTATTAGTGTACAGGAGTGGCGACAAAACACATCCCTGAGGAGAGCCTGTGTTAGTATTGCGTATGGCCGACACGTGGGGACCTATTTTGACTCGCTGTGAGCATTGGCTCAGGAAGTCCAACAGCCACAAAACCAGCCCCCCGTCTAAGGAGAAGTCCCAAATGAGTCTCTGTGCCAGAATGTAGGGCTGGATTGCATTGAAGGCAGAGGAAAAGTCAACAAACATAACCCTAACATGGGATTTGGCACCCTCTAGATGTCTATAGACCATGTTAAGGAGGGTAAGAATGGCATCATCAACTCCTCTGCTTGGCTGATAGGCCAACTGAAATGGGTCGAGAAGCTTCTGGGTGACGCTGAGAATATGACTTTTCACAAGTTTCTCAAGGCATTTGATTACTAAGGATGTCAAGGCGACATCTGACCCTCTCCTGGGTCAGGTTAGATTCATGTTCTCCTCCATGGCTCCATGCAGCCAGTTGTGGGCAGGGCTAGGGGTCTTGGGGACACCAGGCCTGGCTGCTACATGTAATACACAACAGCTGGCCCCCATGAACATTCCAGCTGAGGCCCCTCAGCCCATGGGAAATCCCAACAGGGGTTTGTTTATTAAAAGTATTAGTTGGATGTTTGTTGTTCCTGTGGACCATAAAGGAACAAACAGTTAGCCTAACACTGCCACCTCCTCCTCTGACTCCCCATACCTTGTGGGCTTTGGATTGGTTTAATAATGTGTAGGCAATTGAGACCAATTTGATTAAAGTATATCAGACAGCGTTGGATATCCTCCATTATGTTAAAAGATTTTAGAAGGCTGCACTTTGGTAGATGTTTTAGTGACTTTCAACTTGTCAGCAGTGCACAGTTACACAATTGTATTCGAAGGCTTTCTCCATGAGTTAGTCATCTTTCCCCCTTTTCCCTCATTCTATCTATCTATCCCTCCCTCCACACCCCTCTATCTTGAGTTCATCCACACGCAGTAACTCTCAACATAAATATTTAGCTGTATTGGTAGGACACTGCCATGTCTAAAAGCCTTCCAGATGTGGGCCTGCGCAGGGCTGTGTTTATGGCTAATTACGCATGGCTGATAGCAGGGTGAGAGAGAGGGAAAGGGAAAGGGAGAGAAGAGGTAGGACAAAGGGAGAAAATAGAGAGAGGGAGAATAGAGGGAGAGGCTGAGGCTGAGTCTATAGGCTTGGCAGGCTGTTCAGAGGGATGTGGCCCAGGAGGCTGACTGCTCCCCAGTCTCTTTTTCTCTCTCTGCCTACCAGACCTCAGGCACGGTGGGAAGAGCCAGAGAAGAGACTGAATCTATAGTATAGTTTGATACAGTAGCATTTCATTAAAGGTACTTTGATGTTAACCATCCTCCCCTACACTGTAATAATGTTTAAATGGTATTTATTTCTTTATTTTGCTAAATAGTAGGACTGAATGTTGAATACATTTTTTGTGTGCGTGTGTATGTGCGTGTGTATGTGCGTGTGTGTGTGTGTTAGTATTGCTATCTAGTTTAGTACTTTGTAAAGGATACAGAGAAGCTGAGGTTACACATCCCATTTCCTTTAGCAAGGTCTGGAGAACCATGAAGCCTCTGTCTCTAATGGTTAACAACAATGTAGCACTGAGGTGGGGAAACCACTTCTTTAGTGGGAGGGAGTGTGCTGTCTATAAGTCTGGGTGGTTATAATTTATGCTTTCATAAAAGTCAAAACCTCTCCCCTCTTTTGACATTTGTTTTCACTGTTGCCTGTTACTGATGACCTTGGTCCAGCAATTGCCAACCCTAAGGAGTGGGCGCAGATGCGAGGGGTTGGCAGGCTGGGCGGCACCAGTGCCTGTCTTTGGCCGTCAGCAGGCACTGAGAGGAATGTGGAGCAGCAGGACAACCCCTCAGACAGCTGCAGAGTGGCTGCTCTCTGCCTGCGTGGGCGCAGTAGGGCCTGGGTCCTGTCCATACACCACTGTCTATATAGATTCTTATGGGAGTGTTAGAGTGTCTCCCATCCATTCATCAGAAAAAAGCTCTGTCTGTGGCCTCATCAGCAAAAAGCCCTAGCACAAACAGACAGGTGACCAGTAGGTATATCTTGGATGGCATACTCAACCAATCGTCTTGATGGATCACTGAGAACTCAGATGTATCAGTAAATACATACTGAATGGTAAACTATCTAGACATAAGAGTTTTGTTTAATTCATCTGGCTTCTAAGCGGAGACCTTTAATTGACTTTGTCACAGCAGGCCTATATATAGCAATATGATATGCCTGTCTTTTATAGTTTATAGCCATCTTGTCCTCTCCCACATTGGGATCTTGGGAGTGGGGTGGGCCGTGTGTGGTTATCAAAAGAGCTAACAGATGTGCCATTGGTTTGTGTTGGGTCTGTGAGTCAGTATGTGTTGAGATGGGAGTATGTCGATGAAATGTCCCAACAGCCATCTTATCAGCAGTGAGAATTCCAATAGCTTTGAGTTGTGGAGCGCTCGGAGCACACAGGCATTCCTGCTGAGAGAGGGTTTATTTATGTGGGGAAAGGTGTTGAAAGGAGGGGGAGTGGGCTCTCTTCTGTTCGCAGATGTTAGGTGGGGCACTGGTCAGCAATGAGTAAAAAACAAAAACAAAGGCCTGACACTGGATGCCCAGGGCACTATGAACAGCCTCAGCACCTGTCAATGCCACACATACCCAGGACCCCCTGCCTGCCTGAGAGGTCAAGTTAAAAGTCACAGATGAAACAAATATTATTTGATATCTAATGTGTGTCCATTCAACTTTGGTTTTAGAAGTGTGGGGGACATAACCTGTCAGGGGGGTCCTCCCTCAGAATTTTTTGGGGCATCTAAAGCTCATTTCCTGCATTTCTGCTAGGGCTGTTCCCGACTTAAACAAATCTTGGTCCACCATGAATAGTCTTTTCTTTCAACCAATCAAATTTTAAAATGTGTATTTTTCTATATATAGACCCTATGTGTTTTAATAAAATCAACTATATGTACTGAACTTTTCTGATGCTTTAAGCACCCTGTTTTATTAAATAAATAATGAAGACACACAAAGGACTCAAGATTGGGCCTGAGATCAAGATAGCCTAACCAGAAGAGAAAAACCTGTTTCCAACCCTCCTTCTCCCGCTGCTGTTGGCTTACGCAGATTCTGCCATTATGCTCCTGAAGTTGCCGGTAATAGGCTACACCAGCGGTCGGCCACCTTTTCCATTTGGAGTGCCAATTTATCTTACCATTTCTACCCTTACAAAAATGTAACATGGTACTACAATGGTACTTTCATTCATACCATGGTGCCACTATGGTACTTTCACCATGGTTTTAGCTTTGAAGTATGATGGTACTGCCATGCACCTAAATATTACCATGGTATTGCATTATTTATACCATGGCATACATCTGAATCATGGACATGTACCATGGTTTTAGCTTTGAAATATGATGGTACTGCCATGCACCTAAATAATACCATGGTATTGCATAATTTATACCATGGCAAATGTGGATCATGGAAATACCATGGTTTTAACCTGCACTATACATTACATTGCATCCCACTTCTGACACCAATGTAGTGAAACAGGCAGGGAGCAGGTCTCGATCCCTCAACCTTCTGTGCCCCAAAAGCATGCTCGAGCGGCGGAGTTGATATCCACGCTTATAAACCCAGGGTCGTTACACTATGTAAATGACTGGGCATTCAAACACATCTGTATCCATTCATAATCATCAATATTGTGTTGTGCAGTGACTGTGCACCATGACAGTGTAGTCTGTAGAGCTGCTAATACCATATCAGTGTGACAAGTAGGGAATTAGCTAGGGAAACTGACAGATCAATAACATTACATTGCTGTACTGACTCTAATAAAAACTAACATTACGCTGCCAAAAAATGTCATAATATCGGTCTTCAATTGTTTGGTCACTGGTTTCATAGTTTGATTCAGGTTTAGTGTGATTGAGGTAAAAAAAATTCTACCAAAAGTTAGTGAGCTACCTATCTAACGTTAGCCAGCTCTAATGGTACATCAAATAGTGAAAACTAGTCAATTTACTTCTGTTGAAATGGGACAAAACATTTCCATACACACAAAAGCTGTTAGATACTGCTATCTAACATATAGTAGCTAAAGGCTAGAACTGGACTGGCTGTGGTAGCTATTGCTAGCTAGTTCATTCTCTTCAGTCAGAACTTCAGCGAGAGGAGATAAAACAGCTAACATTACATGCCAGTTACACTACTAGCTCAGCACTGGGAATATATATATTTTTCTGTTAAGTTAAACAGCAGTTACCTTGCCAGCTACAGCAGTCAAATAAAGCGTAGCCAGTTTCTGCTCTGCTTGCTTTTACAAATCTGAGAAAAAGCGCAACACACATAGACAGCAGCACCATGCTGGTCAGAAGCTTTGCCTTCACACAGCCTGTCTGCACGCTCTGTGGTGTCCGTGGTCCTAAATCCAGCTGGCTGAAACCGCCAAACAGCCTACCCGACCACTCTGAGGCGTCTGCATTGTCCTAAAGCATGATGCATCAGTATGCTGCTTTTTTGTATCACAGTGCAATGATAAAACTGGTGAATACATAGTCCATTTATCATTTTAGATTGTTGCTCAAAATGCCATGACCTTTAAATTTGGCAAAAGCAGAGAAATAGCAACATTATACCCCTGAGTGAATTTTTTCTTATTATAGTTTTTCATTTCAGACAGATCCTTCTAATCTTACTCCAAAAGATTCATAACTTTCTGGTTATTCTTCTCCAGATATACCCCCCACCCTTCTGTCTCTCTTCCTCTTCCCCTCTCTCTTCCCGGTGCTGAACCACATAAATGGCCCCCAGAGTTTCTGCTTTGGGAGCAGACTGCAGACCCACAGAGGGCGGCGGTGTGTCTGTGGTGAGAATGCTTTTGGTCTTTGTGTGTGTTTGTGTGTGTTTGTGTGTGTGTTTAATTCTGTGTTTGTGTGATACCGAGTATTGATATCTGAAGAGTAAATCTACCGTACGTTTAGTGTTGAACATATTTCAGATCTACTTTATCAAATGTCTATAATGTTGCAAAATGGGCACTTGTCTGTGCTGATATACTGCTTGAAATTAATCATTGAATTACTGGAAAAGAAAATTATTCATTTGCTCACTTTGTAACTAAAACATAATTATGTTTGATAAATGGGTCAAATGTGTCAGAAACAGATTTTCGACTATAATGATTCAAATTGAGATGTCATCACTGTAAAAGCTTGTGGTTCTATCTCAGTTTAAATGTGTCACTCTAAATGAGATGTAATTTACACTAGATAAATCTTTCTGGTGAAGTGTATGAGAACCATTTGCATGGTGTGAAGAAACATTCCCACTGGGCAATAACTGTTTGAATCAACGTTGTTTCCACGTCATTTCAACCCCAAAAAATCAATGTGATGATGTTGAATCAATGTGGAAAACTGTTTGGATTCACAAAAAGTCATCAACGTAAGGGCATTTAGTCTTTTTTCCACTCACATTTGAACCTAAATCCAATGACATGGTTATATTTTATGTTGATTTCACATTGAATTCATGTTAGAAACTAACCTCTGTGTCCAATGGGATGGCTTTACATTCGCTAGTTACCCATTAATTGGAGTGGAGTTGTTCATTCTATTCCATTTCACTGAGCATTACAGAGCCACTCAATAACACAACGCACATTTCTACTGTACATACATTTGAAGTCGGACGTTTACATACACCTTAGCCAAATACATTTAAACTCAGTTTTTCACAATTCCTGACATTTAATCATAGTAAAAATTGTCTTAGGTAATTTAGGATCACCATTTTATTTTAAGAATGTGAAATGTCAGAATAATATTAGAGAGAATGATTTTTTTCATATTTGATTTCTTTCATCACATACCCAGTGGGTAAGACGTTTACATACACTCAGTTAGTATCGGGAAGATTTGCTTATAAATTGTTTAGCATTGGGTCAAATGTTTCGGGTAGCCTTCCACAAGCTTCCCACAATAAGTTGCGTGAATGTTGGCCCATTCTTCCTGACAGAGCTGGTGTAACTGAGTCAGGTTTGTACGCCTCCTTGCTCGCACGCGCTTTTTCAGTTCTGCCCACACATTTTCTATAGAATTGAGGTCAGGGATTTGTGATGGCCACTCCAATACCATGACTTTGTTGTCCTTAAGCCATTTTGCCACAACTTTGGAGGTATGCTTGGGGTCATTGTCCATTTTGGAAGACCCATTTGTGACCAAGCCTTAACTTCATGACTGATGTCTTGAGATGTTGCTTCAATATATCCAGATTATTTTCCATCTTCGTGATGCCATCTATTTTGTGAAGTGCACCAGTCCCTCCTGCAGCAAAGCACCCCCACCACTTGATGCTGCCACCCCTGTGCCTCATGGTTGGGATGGTGTTCTTCAGCTTGCAAGCCTCTACCTTTTTCCTCCAAACATGACAATGGTCATTATGGGCAAACAGTTATATTTTTGTTTCATCAGACCAGAGGACATTTCTCCAAAAAGTATGATCTTTGTCCCCATGTGCAGTTGCAAACCATAGTCTGGCTTTTTTTATGGTGGTTTTGGAGCAGTGGCTTCTTCCTTGCTGAGGGGACGTTCAGGTTATGTTGATATAGGACTCGTTTTACTGTGAATATAGATACTTTTGTACCTGTTTCCTCCAGCATCTTCACAAGGTCCTCTGCTGTTGTTCTGGGATTGATTTGCACTTTTGCACCAAAGTATGTTAATCTCTAGGAGACAGAACGCATCTTCTTCCTGAGCGTGGTCCCCTGGTGTTTATACTTGCGTACTATTTTTTGTACAGATGAACGTGGTACCTTCAGGCGTTTGGAAATTGCTCCCAAGGATGAACCAGACTTGTGGAGGTCTACAATTTATTTTGGCTGATTTCTTGGCTGATTTCTTTTAATTTTCCCATGATTTCAAGCAAAGATGCGCCGAGTTTGAAGGTAGACCTTAAAACATTAGCCAATCATTAGCCGATCATTAGCCGGTCATTTAGCCGATCAGAAGCTTCTAAAGCCATGACATAATTTTCAAGCTGTTTAAAGGCACAGTCAACTTAGTGTATGTAAACTTCTGACCCACTGGAATTGTGATACAGTGAATTATAAGTGAAATAATCTGTCTGTGAACAATTGTTGGAAAAAATTACTTGTGTCATGCACAAAGTAGATGTCCTAACCGACTTGCCAAAACTATAGTTTGTTTACAAGAAATTTGTGGAGTGGTTGAAAAATGTGTTTTAATGACTCCAACCTAAGTGTATGTAAACTTCCGACTTCAGCTGTATGTAATGCATTTAACTAACAACATCAAACTTCCTACATAGTCAAGCAGCGTTGTTAGTGGAAACACTGCAACTGTCCACCCCACGGCCGCTGTTATTGTTTTTGTTTTGTTGACAAAGCGGAGGTGAGGAGTATCCTGCAACATGGTAAAAAAAATCTGCTTTTCTATCACATGTGCAATGATATCTGTGGGAGATAGTAGTGTTTGTTGTTTTAAGTAACTTCTTTGTTGTATTAATATCGCGAATGGACGTGGCAGTTTCACCAATTAACAATTCCAGCTTTAAGTTATTTGGGTCAGAATGATTTTGTCCCTATCCTTTGTAAAAAGCAAACCAATTTCCCAGCAGTCTTTGCATTGGAGCAGAAAACAGAGCTTAGTTATGAGACAGAACAATGAGACCATGTTAGTCAGGCATGGACCACATTCCACTTGATTGAAAAGGCTAGATTCACTAAATTGCCTCATTAAAATAACAAACTTTAGACACTGATGGAGTTGCTGACTAGGTTGGACTGCCGTTTTGAACCTTTTCTTGTGTTGGTTGGTAAGGATGTTGACAGTGAACTATGGGAATCTTAGTTGTACTTTTAACATTGACTTGCCGTGTTTTACTTTGGTTGTTAGGATTCTAGGCAGCCACTTGCTTACATCTTTCATCTTTCATTCTTTGTTGGTTGCCCAGGTTTAGGAAATTGTGTTGCACAACTAAAAGGAAACCCTGAATAAAAGAGAAGTAGAATGCATAACCCGCATGTCATGGAAGTTGCTTTCTCATGAATTCAATTGTCCTGAGACTGTTTCCATCTCTGCACACAGGAGCACTGTGTGTGTGTGTGCACAAGTGTGCATGTGCGTGTGTGTGCACACATGTGGGAAGGGCGTGCACGGCCACTGAGCCTAAAATAGGATTCCATCCTCCCCTCTCTAATTAGAGACTGTTTATAAAACCCAGATTTAAATTTTAGACTAAGGAATCACTGAAGGACTGCTTGCCATTTTACACTCAAACATATGCATGTGCTGGTGGATGGATAAATCTGAATGTCACACACACACACACACACACACACACACACACACACACACACACACACACACACACACACACACACACACACACACACACACACACACACACACACACACACACACACACACACACACACACACGGACACACACACACACACACACACACACACACACACACACACACACACACACACACACACGCAACCACAAACCACATAGACTTACTCACTAGCCCAGCCTGGTTACCCAAGCACAATGCAGTATACTCTATAATAAGCAGTTCTATGTATCAGATGCAAGAACTCACTCCCACATCCAGCTTCAGCTTCAGGGCAGGACACATTGCACTCAGCTGCCAAATGATAGTTTGAATTTGATATTAATCGTATGTAGTTCTTACTTTGAGTTGACCTTCTTTTAGTTTGGTAAACAAATATTGTCCATAGCATCTTACACCCTTTGGAAGTACACTGTATGACTTTCTGGTTTTCACAGCCTTTAACTGCACAGTAAGAATGACCCCTCACAGCTCTGAGAACAAACAAACTCATCAAGGAGATTCTGCTCGCTTTTCCATAATGCTCGTATAACTCCATCAGTGCTTGTGATATGATTTTACTAAACCATTTGATGTGCAATTACATGGATACTCCTTTACATGACGGGAGATAAATAGGACTTGTAGTTTGGCACAGCTCCCTGTTCCCTGCTGGAAGCACACTGGTGGCTCAGGGACAATGGACACATTCATGTCTCGAGACACATTTACTGCTTAAGTGCTCGTTGTGCTCAAGGGCGTTCAGTGGCCGCTGTATTCACTGTGGTGACCCAAGCCTCAGAGGACAGAGCCGGTGTCCCTGTGCCAAACAGAACTGCTGCCTGTCAGAGGTGGCTAACTACCACTGAGTGGCTGTGGAGGCTCCCTGGTCCACCTGATTCCACCTGTTATGGGTCTGGGACGTGACCAGGGCACTGAATGGTGAGGAAAGGCCCCTCAACTGGCCTTCAGGACAGAGACACCAGTCCAATGCAGAGGCACTGTAAGACCTTCCTTTTATTATAAATCAGGTCTACCATAAACACACATTCTCTCCATCTTTCTCCTTCTCTCTTTCTCCCTCTTTTTCTGTCTCTTTCTTACCCTCTCTCACACACGCCCGCACGCACACACACACACACACACACACACACACACACACACACACACACACACACACACACACACACACACACACACACACACACACACACACACACACACACACACACACACACACACACACACACACACATGCTCCTGCTGAGATGGGGCTCCTGTGGCTTGCAGCAGTAATTGGTCTGGGCCTTCATTAGTAGCAGGACTGAGGGCTGTGACATGTCACAATGAAAGTGTGTGTGTTCAAGTGACTAGACTCCCTCCCTCAGTAGCCAGCTAACAAGTGAACACACCCCTTAACCCTATAATAACCAGCTCCATGTGTCTGTGAAGCAGACCTGCTCCTCGTCCACGACTTGTTTACCAACAGTGATATCACAGGATTGTCAATGAAAACCAGGCGCTAAGCTTTTCAAATGCTCACCAGCTATTCAAAAAGTTACACTCACATCCAAAGGCTTCATCTCTCTACCACCCTGTGATCAAACGTTATGTTGAATAGTCTGTGAGTGGCGCCGTACTACTATGGCTGACCCTGTAAAACGACACATTTCACTGCACCTATCCAGTGTATGTGACAATAAAACATATATTTCAAAAATATACACACACACCTTGCAGTAGTTTTTGTTGAAGTAGTGGAGAGGGGAGGACAGCCTTGAGCTAAATGGCTAACGTTTTGGCTGGGGCTAGTCTGTTAGAGGCCAACTCTAGGCCATTCCATGTGTATGAGGTGAGTGTGAGGAAGGTGCTATGTAATGTGCTGTAGTTTGGAAATTGCTTTTGATGAATTAGACGTGGCACTTCGAAAGACTAAGAGGCCTTGAGAAGCTTGTTAACAGCCAAGTGAAGTAATGGAGCTTTTAATAAAACTGTGGGTTCACCCGCAATATTCACAGACCCAATCTGTCTGTCCTCTTCAGTCCAATTTCCAACCTCGTCATGCCTTTATTGGAAAAGAGTCTGCCATGTCGCTGCTTTACAGTAACTGCTCTCCTACGCACTGCCAGGACACTTCTAAAGCTGTCAATAAAAATTGCTCAAACTCAAGGAGATTGTTTTGAATGACTTTAAGCTATGCATGGGATTCTAGTGGAAGTATCCAGACTGAGAAGGTATACAAAGGTGCATTTTGTCTGCTTTAGCATTAAGAGACACGAAGTCACTTCTTCCACGTTTAAAAGCCTCATTCAAGTTCCTCTATAAATCACTTTCAATGGGTTATTGGATTTAAATGGCTATATTTTGCTGTGAAATAATCCAATGCTTTCAGTATAAAATCACAGTGCAGATTAAACTGGATTGAATTGTGATGCACAAACTCTCCTTGAACAGCTTTCTTATTGACGGCTCCTATTAGTCTTTTAATCTCTGAGCCAGGGCTTTATGTCGTGTGCTGAGTTTGTGGCGCGTTACCAAACTCTTTCAAGGGTTCTTGTCTTTCACCTTGTGTGTGGTCCTTTAGCAAAGAGGTCTTTCCAAAGTAAAATGATGTTTACACGGTGGCACATTAGTTGTCTTGACTCTTTATTACATTGAACCTGCACCTCTCTTTGTTTGCTTTGGGGACAGGGCCCATGGTCAGGGCTCATGTTGTTCCATTTGATTGTGTTTCCAGGGTGTTTAGTAGCACGGGCCACAGCCGTGGCTGATCTTTGAACCCCAATCCCCAATCCCCGTCTCCTGCAGCCTTGGGTGTTTGTTTCTGGGCGACTCTGTAGATGATCAGTGTTATGATAGAGAGGTAGATTGTTGATGTTGTTGTAATGAGATGCTGGGTTGCCAGGATAAAGATGGTTAATGAGCGCGGAGAGCTTAGCCTGCAGAGGGATTCTTATTAAATAGAAATCCCTCCTTAAGACTGTTATCCTACTTGTGGTCGGCTGTAGAAGCCTGCAGCTAAAGTCCCTTCTGGAGTGGAGACAGGGAGAGAGGGGCTCCAAGAAGCCAGGGCATTTGGGAAAGCAGCAGGAAAATGGTAACATGGGACTCTTCATTCATACAGTCATCTAACTATCATCTAGTTAGTCTATTATGTTTTGTTTGTTTCTTTGTAACAACACTTATTTTATTTACTTTTGATTTGTTTGCAAGTCATAATGATCAAATGTAAGATTGTTAGCACAGTTATTTTATTTATTGATGTATTTTATTTAACATTTATTTAACTAGGCAAGTCAGTTAAGAACAAATTCTTATTTACAATGACGGCCAACCAAAAGGCAAATGAATGAGAGAGAAGGGCTAGAAACAAGGACATGATTAGAAAGGGAATGAGACCCGTGCTAGAGACACAGTGGAGCAGAATGAAAGTTTATTTTTACAACAATGTTTATTGGGAACAGATATGTGCGATTTGAAAGAGAGGATATCCTGTCTTGTTTGAGAAGAATTTTATAAAGTGGAGATTTGTCCTAAACCTGTTTTTTCCCCTCAGCTGTCATTTGAATAGCTGTACATACTGTAGCATGCCTTCAGATTACCACCAGAGGAACACATATTCACACAAAAAATAATACTAACAGAGGATGACCTGAAACTCAGTGCGGCTGTAGGAAAGCATGCACAAACACACAGAGAGGCACACAGAGAGGCACACAGAAAGGCACACAGAGAGAGTCACACAGAGAGGCACACAGAAACACACAGAGGCAAGCACATACAAACACACAGAGCGACACACAGAGAGACACACAGAGAGACACAGAGAGAGAGACACAGAGAGAGAGACACAGAGAGAGAGACACACAGAGAGAGACACACAGAAAGAGACACACAGAAAGAGACAAGCACGTAGAGAGACACCGAGAGAGAGACGCAGAGAGACACAGAGAGACACACAGAGAAACACAGATGAACAGAGGCAAGCACATACATACACACAGAGACACTCACAGACATAGTGACAGACATAGACACTCCCTCCCACACACAAACTCCATCTACCCAATCCTTCACACCTGTGTGAGTGTGTGGTAACATTGGAGCTGATCAGAGCTATGATCCACCCAGCTGATAAGGTTTAGTCTGAGACAAACAGTAGCCTGGAGTCACCATTTCTCCTCTCCTCTTTCCAGAGAGGAAGGAGCAAAAATAAATCAGTGAATGAATACAATATCGGACATGGTGACATGGTGACATGCCCTCATGTCTCCCTCAAAGGCATTGTGGGTTAAGGAAGCAAATTGAGCAAACCAACAAATTGAGTGGCACGGCCTAGGGAGGGGTTGCTGTGGTTTGTACTGCTGGGACAGGGCCCTTTGTTTGGCAGTCAGTGTGCATCTCACTGACTTACTGTCTCAGCCATGCACAAGGAGGGAGGGCTAAGGTATAGCATACCAGCAGTTTCTATAGAAACAGAGCTCAAGGATGGGATGTCTTTCTGTTTTTACAGTATGCTCTCCATCTCTCTGAGGTGACTATTTCCGGTTGAGTAATCATGTCATGGTACCGTATCCCCATTAGGAGAGACATGAGAGGAGTATGTGTGCCTGTCATCAGGGCTGTGACCTGTACACGCTCAACCTCTAGCAACAACATCAGACCTACTGCTCCAACAGCTGAATCATCTTGGAAGACATGTCTCTTATCATTGGCCCTGCTGGTGTTTGATCTTCACTGAATGGCCTTAGATGAAGTGTCTTTATATGTCCCCCAAGGCTGACCTGCAGCCCAGGGTTTACACACCGATGTTAGATTCAATTACTGACTCTGATCTCTGATAGGCCGCTGGTCTATAAAGGGCCAAATGAATGAGGCTAATGCAGCTCTGCTGTACCTTAGAGAATGTCTGGATTGAGTTAGTGCACTTTTCATATCGTGCACCATAGTGCTGCAATTGCATTTGGAGGCAGACTAACTCAATGTGCCGTCTGTCAAGGGGGCCGTCAGTGTGGAGACGCAGCAGCCCATTCAAAAAACACAGGCCACTCTATCAAGTTCCCCTCCTCCTCCTCACTTCAGTGATGAATAGTGTATGTGACCCATGCTTTTTCAATCAAGCACAGATCTCGCTCATTGCTAGTGCTTCTAAAAATACTCTATACAGCCTTTGTGTATTTCGATGTAGCAGTGAATGTTTCTCATATTCTTTGCTTGTTCTCTGTTCCGGTCACTCCTGTCTTCCACCTGCTCATGGACAGCGCTCTGCCCTGTGCGTCTCCTTGCTGTCCAGGAAGTTCTCTCCACCTGACCTCTAACCTCTGTCTGCCGCGTCCTGAACAAACAGCTAATTGTCTGGTTTCCTGTTTAGCCTAATGGGAGGGAGCAAAAAGCCTATTTCAGGCTGTTTACAGAGCTCTGTCTCACCCTCGTTCTTTCTCGGTGTCTTACTCACTATTGTTTGTGTTGATCCTGTGGAAGAACAATTTGCACTCTGCTACAGACATCAGAGATACACCGGTGTACTAGACTAGGAAAATGATATGCTAAAGTCCTGAATCGCCAGACCCTTTATTTTCCTGGAAATGTACGTCTTGTTTCCACAATGTACTTGATGCTACATGTTTGTGTATTTACTTTCAAGTTCTTCTGTGCAATGTAGAAAATACTGTAGGTTTCATTATATTCTGTTGAAATTGATGCGCTTAAGGCTAATAGTTTTAGATACTGAGCTGATTGGCTCAGATGACCCTATTTTGTCTATCACAAGCACCCACTACACAATCATGCAAAAATATGAACATGAACACACACATACATGCACACACACGTGCACGCACTCAAGAACGCGAGCACACATACACACAGCACTCAGACTAATCGACCTCTCTCTGAATAATACGCTTAGTCAAAAAGGAACTCTCAATATCTAAACTTCTGTGTTGAATTAAATGGCTTGTTGCTTTGCCAGATGTGACTGTCTGCTCTGCTATCTGATTTGAATTATTCAGGCCGTTCCGGATCTTCTGTAGCTTTCATCTCAGGCCTGCATCGAGTTATATGAGAGATACTGTGCCTAACTGAAGCGTGAGACCATAGGTCTGGAAGTCACAGGTTCAATTTCAGGCTACGCCCTAGGACGACAACGATACACATGAGTCTGCGTTTTCTGCACATTTATTTGCATACGGATTTGAATATATTTAGTTTCAGGGGAAAAAGGGAAGGGAAAGCAGTAGCCTAGTTGAAGTAGACGGATAGATAGCTACACATATAGACACTGTCAGTATACCAATGTTATAGTTGATTTCTTACAGTGCTGACAAAGTGACTAATGACCAATGTATTCATTATCAACCCCTTAGTTGACAAAGTCACTGGTGCTGCACAAGGGGCGTGGTGATTAAATCTGTTCATTAAGTCAACAAAAAGGCGAGGAGATGAGGGCTGTGTTTTTATTGATGTGGCAGGAAGTTTGGGGACTGCCTGATTCTGCTGCATCTGTAAATCTCACAGGCTGTTCACAGTCAGCTTCCTCTTTTAAAACACACACACTCGTGCTCCTCTCTGTTCCTCAGCATCGATTAAAAACACACTTCATCTCACTAACAGCCTATTAAGTGCCCCGGGGAATGAGGAGAGGGCGTAGTGAGTCGGGGGTGGGGGTGTTAATGACGGCGAGCTGTCGCCTGAGCCTGGCCCCTGCTTTACTCTGCTTCCCCGCTGAGGATCACAGACACACAGTCAACCTGACAGGACCCATGACACACAGCCAACCTGACAGGACCCATGACACACAGCCAACCTGACAGGACCCATGACACACAGCCAACCTGACAGGACCCATGACACACAGCCAACCTGACAGGACCCATGACACACAGCCAACCTGACAGGACCCATGACACACAGCCAACCTGACAGGACCCATGACACACAGCCAACCTGACAGGACCCATGACACACAGCCAACCTGACAGGACCCATGACACACAGCCAACCTGACAGGACCCATGACACACAGCCAACCTGACAGGACCCATGACACACAGCCAACCTGACAGGACCCATGACACACAGCCGCCCTGACAGGGACCATGACACACAGTCGACCTGACAGGACCCACGTCACACAGCCGACCTGACAGGACCCACGACACACAGCCGACCTGACAGTGGCCACGACACACAGCCGACCTGACAGGCCACGACACACAGCCGACCGGACAGGCCACGACACACAGTCGACCTGACAGGCCACCTCACACAGCCATCCTGACAGGGACCATGACACACAGTCGACCTGACAGGACCCACGACACACAGCCGACCAGACAGGACCCACGACACACAGCCAACCTGACACGACACACAGTCGACCTGACAGGCCACCTCACACAGCCATCCTGACAGGGACCATGACACACAGCCGACCTGACGGGACCCACGACACACAGCCGACCTGACGGGACCCACGACACACAGCCGACCTGACGGGACCCACGACACACAGCCGACCTGACAGGACCCACGACACACAGTCGACCTGACAGGCCACCTCACACAGCCATCCTGACAGGGACCATGACACACAGTCGACCTGACAGGACCCACGACACACAGCCGACCAGACAGGACCCACGACACACAGCTGACCGGACGGGACCCACGACACACAGTCGACCTGACAGGACCCACGACACACAGCCGACCAGACAGGACCCACGACACACAGTCGACCTGACAGGACCCACGACACACAGTCGACCTGACAGGACCCACGACACACAGTTGACCTGACAGGACCCACGACACAGTTGACCGGACGGGACCCACGACACACAGCCGACCTGACAGGACCCACGACACACAGCCGACCTGACAGGACCCACGACACACAGCTGACCAGCCGGGACCTGACAGGACCTGACACGACACACAGCCGACCGGACAGGACCCACGACACACAGCCGACCTGACAGGACCCACGACACACAGCCGACCGGACAGGACCCACGACACACAGCCGACCTGACAGGACCCACGACACACAGCCGACCGGACAGGACCCACAACACACAGGCTTCAGGACCAGAGACTGTGTGTCTCCTGAGCAGTTTACACTGAAAGGGAATGTCACCGTGGACACTGTAGGACCCCGTGGAGGCCTGGCTGTGTCTGGGGCAGGTCAGAGGGTTAGAGCTGGCGGGATTCTGTAGTGGTGTGAAATTTAAAGATAGCCTCTCTGTCAGTCTGAGCTGACTTAGACTGCACTGGGTCCCTATGGGCTGGCATGCCTGATTTACTTTAAATACTGTTTCCCATGATGCCCTCTGAGCCAAAGTGGATCGCCTGCTCTGATCAGTGCATGCTGGTCCTAGAAAGCGCCTCACCCTCTTTTCTGATAAGGGCCCTATAAGCCAAATGATTTGCCAATAGGGAGAAGAGTAATTGTCTTGTCGATCGCAGACTTTCCTTTGATGTGGATGCTGTTGGCTTCTGATGTAAAAATGTATCCAGGATGATTATCATGATTACAGCTACCTACCGCCCACTCCCACCCCCCAATCTCAATTTCCTATTTAGTCTTTAGGATTAATTGGAAACAGCTTAGTGTAATGTCTCTGGCCAGGGTAATCATGTGTGCGACTGCTGCTCGGGAAATCAACATGCAATTTGTTTATCCTCTCATAAAGATTCGGACCCTCTTAGAGGAATCCTACTTTTATCTGAAACCCATTCTCTGGGCAATTGAGTTGTTGGTCATCTATTTCTCTGCTTTTGCACTTACTCCTTTCATATCCTAATTAGGGGTCTGACAAATAGATCTCGTAGGCTACTGTATGAGTTGTATGTGTGTGTTTGTGCAACATTTTTGATGAAGCACAACTAATGATATCTTGGTTTTTCATTTTTCTTTACAGAATTTTGAGCAACAATCGGATCAGGGTTCTGAGAAATGGATCCTTTCTTGGACTAAACGCCTTGGAGAAACTGTGAGTACGCTTGTCATTTTCACATCATCTGATTCTGTCCTGGGGTCTCACTCATAAGTTCAACATTGGCAGGTTTAAAGACAACAGGTTAGCTGCTGTGTGCTTGGAGCTCATATGGCCCCACAGAGACAGGGGGTCAGGGAGATCTATGCATCTCGCAGCTCGGCTATCCAGTGGGCTGGCTTCAGCAGGGAAGATGAAATACTGAGAGTGGTTATTTATGTGAAAAGATTGCATAATTACACCACCATCCGTCATTATCAGGGAAGCCCTGCTCTACAGGACAAGATAAGGGGATCCATGGGAGGAGCAGGCTGTTGGCGCTGCCTGCACTGCCTGCTGCTCAGACTGAGGCAGGCAGCTGGCTGGCTGACTGGTTTATGCTATGGAGGTAGGGTCTCAGTGCCTAGCTAGTCCACTGGCTGTTTATTATCGATCCTTACAGTTTAGATGACAGTTGAGTCCTCTGAGGATTTGATCTTCATCAGTGGCACAAAATGTCCCTGCTGTTGTCAACATAAGAACACAAATATAAAGGCTGAGTGACACTGATGAAGGGAGTTTTACATTGTGTCAACAAAATGAGAGTATACAGTGTTGTAGTGTACAGTATGTATGAAATGGGGCCAACAACTGTGCATGTCTAGGAGGCAGCAGTTTTGGGGGAGGGTCGGGGGGAGGAGGTGCTTAAGCAATATTAGTTCCACATGTCAGTGAGCTGCCACACATGAAGTTAACAAGCTTTTCCAAAATGTTGAAAGAAAGACAAATATGGTAATTCACTGCAGTTGTTAGCTTGTTAGTACCTACCTACTGGATCTCAAACCAGACATGCCAGGTCTGGAAAAAAGAGCTACATTTGCAGAAACTGCTAGACCCTCTGTTATTGTCTGCCATGTGAGCTACGCCAGGCAAGAAAACCTGTGACCGTGTTCTTACCTTCTTCTTAGGCTCTCTATTACCCAGAGGAGAAATCCGAGTTAGATCCTCACCCATTTCAAGCTTCGTTTGCTCACCTTTATGACCTGTGTTGTTAGACCCTTTAGCTGAGATTTGATTAGTGGTATGGGGCTTTGGCAAACTAGAGGCTTGAGCAGAACTGTTTGTTTGATGTAAAATGAGATGATATGACTTGTTTTTGCAAGTGCAGAAAAGACTCCCCAGAGTGCCCTGGGCTAGTGGGGTGAGTAACCTGAGCTTGCTCTTTAACAGGCCCTTGTACCTGGGACAGTGGTAAAACTAGCAGGGGGTAAGGGACTGAGCAGGCCTGCAGGGCTACAGTACAACTATGACCCAGTGAGAGAGACACAGAACCCAGAACAAACACACACACACACCATTAATGAAAATGGTACAATTTTCACGTGGAAAAACACATGTGAAAACGTATTTTTTTGGAACACTTCATGTCATCACATGTTTTCACATGTATTTTCATGTTTCACATGTGTAGTGACATGTTGTCACGTTATCACATGAAAACATGTCAAATGTATGTGGTTTTTCTGTAAGGGTGCACACACAACCAGACACACACACTCAGCAGGAGCTGTGGGCGTCTGCCGCAAAAGATGACATGATGTAAATCACACAGGGCTCGTTTCACTCCTCTGCTCAGACCTCTGACCTTCACCGGCCCTCTGACACACTGCACTGGAGGTCTGCTCACTCATCTTGAGCTTCACACTCTGTAATTCAGCATTTCATGACTTTCACTTAAAATTGTCTTCATATTAATATATCCCACCTTGACATAATTCTAAATCCAACCGGGCGCAGATGGATAGGAACGGATTCATGTGAAGTTAAAAAGCAAAATGTATTTAGCTTGTTGTCCACTTACTGTGCTCCTACCCCTGCGAGCTGCTGGGTTGTTTTGTTTTGTCTCTATCTTGGTCACCATTCAGGTCTGCTCATTATTTCCAGCCTGTTGTCTACATGTGCTTGTCATTTGGTCCAGTGGCTAGCAGTTACTCATATACTGTATGTGGTCAGCGGTGTAATCAGAGGCCAGCCCACGAGGGCCGGGTAACACACACTAGGGAATAACACCACAGCAGTCCTTCCCTAAATTCAGGAGGGCAACCAGACAGTCAAATGCACCCAGATTTCCGTGTATCTCAGTCTCAACTTCAGTGTCTGTCTACCTCCTGTGTGTGTGTCCTATTATGGTCATCCCGAACTCCCCCATGCATAATTTCCAGAAGTCGATGTCTAAACAGACCTGCTGTCCCTCTCAGCCTACTCAGCCATGTTTGAAACAGAAGTCCAAGCAGAGGCAGAGCTGAGTATAATCAGAGCTGTGCTGTTATGAGTATGAAAGCACAGCTACAGGGCAGGAACCCCTCCTCCATTCAGAGCAGCGCAGGTCTTTCCTAAGGCCAAACATCCTCAAAGCTGCTATTGCCTTCATAAACTTCCAACTTGCCAAGCCACCCAAGTGCAGAGAGCAATTTAGCATTGTTTGTTTGTCCCTTTTACAGGATATCTGTGTGTTGTGCTGTAGTTCTTTTTGAAAGGTTTGTATCCCAATATCTACAGTTGTATCTACTGCATACTTCCACGTTCTAATGTACGACACAGCTTTCTATTGTACACACACACACACACACACACACACACACACACACACACACACACACACGCACACGCACACGCACACACACACATACAATCTCACACACCTTTCCTTGTACCCCCACCTCCTCACAGCACACCCTCTCTGATGGGAGCTGACGCAGGCCCTAACGAGGCGGGTCCACTAACGAGCAGGGACCTTTATGAGTTGTGGACAGATCCCAGCAGCCTGTCCTGCACTGATTTGAGGCGAAGTAATGAGAATAATGAGCAGAGAGGGGGTCTGGCTCGTGTCCAACAGGCCCCCACTGCACCATGGGACACAGGACAGCCAGGGCACAAGGGGCCCTCATTACCAGCCTGCTCACCCTACAGGGAGAGATGGAGCACAAAGGGAGAGGGAGAACAGAGGGGAGAGGTAAAGTGGAGAGGTAGAGAGTGGATAGGTGAAGGAGCAGGAGCACTGTGGTGGACAGGAAAGGAAGAGCTAAGTTAGCTGCATGGGATTGGGTCTGCCAAGCAGGATGAAGCCAGTTCACAGCCTTTTCAAAAGTCACTGTTGGATGTGATCCTTCCTGACCTATACATTTCCTTCATAGCCAATAACAGCCATTCATAGTTATTCTAACCATGGTTTGTCTGTAAGAAATGTTTGGTTTGCAGTGTGCTGTTTTATCTCTTTTTACCCTCACTTCCTGCCTAGTTGAAGCCACTTCAGCTGAGAACAGGAAATACACACTTGTTCGTGATTTATATAGAAGGCTAAGAATGAGGGGATGTTTGCATTGAAACTACTGGTCATCATAAGTCAAGAAGGGCATGGGAATTTGTAGATGTGGAGAGGGAGACAGTATAGCAGAGGGTTAATGTCCTTGATATGATTGAAATAAATCTACTGTGTCTCTGAAATACTGTGTCCTATTCATTCATATTTGTCCTGATAACATCAGTTATATAAAGTAGAGGCAGGAGCCTCTCAAGCTGTGCTTGAGCCCTGCTGAAGCAGACCTTGAAATCGTCTCTGCCATTCTGAGAAGTCAGGGTTAGGAACTAGGCCAAGTTAAACAACTTTACCATCCAACGCAGGGGAAGTGGAGACGAAATGGCTAAAGATGGTATGAAGGCTGTTGGTTAAAGAGAGTGAGTGCACCAGCAGTTTCCCTTATATAAAGTCTTGTTGTTTTCTTTGGTGGGGGAGATTAACATTATTTCCACAGAGGCTAAGCAAATTATACCTTGATGAGTGGGAGTAGTGCAGAGGTGGGCACTGCTTTGCCCTGTAAATCCAGAGGTGGCTGTGGCTAGGAGCCCTGCTGTCTAGACCCTCTGGGCACAGCAGAGCAGAGCCCAGATCCAGGCTGCAGGAATGCTCTGATTTTAGCCATCCTCCCAAAAACAACCTGAACTCCTGACTGGAGCAGAGATGGCTGGACACAGGAGTCTCATTTCTCACTAACCAAACAAATGAGCTTTTGTGTTGTACCTTTTCCTGCATACACTTTTGAATGGCCCCTGTGAGGCAACAGCCACTTAATGAATGTGCGTGACATGAGAAGGTGGAGTGAGGAAGGGGTTAAGCGTGCTAGAGAGTGGAAACAAAAAGAGGGGGGTACTGTTGGAGTTGATAGACTCCAGATGTGTCTGGAAGATAAACTGAAGGAACGGGGAGTGTTTGTATTGTAAGCTTAACTCAATCGTGGCTCTAGGGGTTTATTGAAACGCCGAGCAAGTCCTCTCCTAAGCTCATTACTAAACAGAATTCTTCATATGCCAGTGGTTCTTAAACGCACATGCAGCAAATTTGATATGATTTCAATGGCTTTTTCCTTCATAAGTTCTTGAGGTTTCCCCCCCCCCCCCACTTCCGTTCTCACTCCTTTTCTGCTTTCCTCTTTGCATCTCCCCCTCTCCCAGTCCTCTCTGCCTCTCTACCGGACGGTTCCACCACCCCTCTCTTTCTCTCACTACTCCTCTACTCGCTGTAGTCCGCCCACTGGATGCATTTTCTCACATCGCCTGTGATTGTGCTCCTTTTCGTTGATATTTTGGATGAACGGCATTGTTTACCAGTTCGTTCCCAATGGTAGAGTTGGCCCACTCCTAACTCTGAATTAAGTATTTCCGGACTACTGTCTGCAAGCTCATTGGCAGAGCGGTGGAGGAGGTGGCCTATTTCTGCTTTTGTTTTCGTCTGCTTTTCAAATAATGTTATGGATTTACTACATTTTCATATTTCCACTGCCTGTTTTATTAGAACCCTTCTGTTCATTTACTGCTGAAAACTGTAGAATATAAGAGCTGGCTGGTTTTCAGGACTAATATCTCCACACTGTTATGATAGTCCTACACAGGGGGACAGTTGTTCATATACAAACAGGGAAAAGTAGCCAACAAGAAATACAAAAAATAAATCACCCTGTGCATTATAAATGAATGACCTCTATACTATACTGTCTATACTGTTGACATAAAGTGAATTGTGGTCAATTCACCCAATTTCGTGGGTGAAGTTGTGTATAACAGTGTTGCTAACAGGACCTCATGCATACTAATGGAAATCAAGAGAAGAGCCAAAGTGGGTATTGCCTCCCTTTTGTCATCTAGCCCTGTTCCTTCCAGAACCCAGAGTTGGAGTCAGTAAATCCACAGAGTTTTCCTTGGCAGAATAATCTCCAGTACCCCTAGCAGCAGACTGTGGAAACCTATAATCAACCTAGGAAATGTTACACTTCAAATAAAAGTATACACGGCTATTTCAGTATATCCTTTCCCCAACTAGCGTGCAGTTTGTACCACAGTTGAAATGAATGCCAGTCATGGCCAGAGCTGTGGCCAGATTCCTTCAGGACAGTTAACTCTAAAGCTCTGTGACATGGCAGGGTTGATATTACCCAGTGTTAGAACAGGCTCCTTTTTAGTTGCACCCAACATCAGATGTAACCGTATGTACCTTCAGGTGAAACATTATTTACAGCATGATTTTAAATCACATGGATGTTTTTTTTTATGGTATTTCCAACTGAGGGTTGTATGTATGTGCCAGTAGTCTCTTTTGATTGTGTTTTCAAGGGTGATGATGGGGCTTGTTTATGATTTGTTATTAGCAGGTCATTATTGCTATGACAGAAAAGGCGGCATGCAGTGGCGTAGAACTGCAACTCTGGACTGTAGGACAAACCGACATGGCTAAAGCAACTGGTTTCCATATGCACACCAGCTAATGTTGATTAGGGATCTAATCTGAGGGGAACCAGACAAAGAAAATAAAGAAAATAATCTGTGGAAGGGGCAGGAAAGCAGGAAATTAGTAGAAAAACAAGAGCTCGGCAGATCGTGGTTTCCTGTTTTGGGGGAAGGCAGGAGTAGGTTTGGGGGCTGTGTTACAGAGCCCCCATTGTGAGCAAGTGTGTTGAGGAGTGGGGGGGCATTACACAGGGCCACCCCCCATCCCCACCTGCCCCTCCCTACAGGGGAAAAGCAGCTAGTAAAAAAAATGAGAAATAGGAAACTGTAAAAAAAAAAAAAAAACGAGCAAGGGCCTCTGTGCTGGAGACACCAGCGAGACAGGAAATGACACGCGGCACAAAAATGGTCTCCACTGACCTCTGTCGGGACCAAGGTGCCAGTTAACATTTAAGTCCCTCTTTCTTTCTCTGTCTCATTATGAACACCCAAACAAACACTTGTTTCATAGCTCGGAAGGTTGATAGTGTGACCTGGTTGTGCATCTGCAGATAGGTACAGTATAGAAAATGGGGAATGAAATACCTTTTCTCTCTACTTATAAAAACCTTATCCCCAATTGAGTGAATTCCAGTCTGGGTGATAATGAATGGCTGTTCCGTGGCTTCAGTCATTCTCCCATTGCTCACCAGGGCTATGGCCTGAACAATGTCACTGGAGCACTCCATTCCCTGCCACAGTGGGCCTGATAATGGAGCACTCCATCCCTTGCCACAGTAGGCCTGATAATGGAACACCCCATCCCCTGTCACAGTGGGCCTGATAATGGAACACTCCATCCCCTGCCACATTGGGCCTGATAATGGAACACCCCATCCCCTGCCACAGTGGGCCTGATAATGGAGCACTCCATCCCCTGCCACAGTGGGCCTGATAATGGAACACTCCATCCCCTGCCACAGTAGGCCTGATAATGGAACACTTCATCCCCTGCCACAGTGGGCCTGATAATGGAGCACTCCATCCCTTGCCACAGTAGGCCTGATAATGGAACACCCCATCCCCTGTCACAGTGGGCCTGATAATGGAACACTCCATCCCCTGCCACAGTGGGCCTGATAATGGAACACCCCATCAACTGCAACAGTAGGCCTGATAATGGAACACTCCATCACCTGCCACAGTGGGCCTAATAATGGAGCACTCCATCCCCTGCCACAGTGGGCCTGATAATGGAGCACTCCATCCCTTGCCACAGTAGGCCTGATAATGGAACACCCCATCCCCTGCCACAGTGGGCCTGATAATGGAACACTCCATCCCCTGCCACAGTGGGCCTGATAATGGAACACCCCATCCCCTGCCACAGTAGGCCTGATAATGGAACACCCCATCCCCTGTCACAGTGGGCCTGATAATGGAACACTCCATCCCCTGCCACAGTGGGTCTGATAATGGAACACCCCATCAACTGCAACAGTAGGCCTGATAATGGAACACTCCATCCCCTGCCACAGTGGGCCTAATAATGGAGCACTCCATCCCCTGCCACAGTGGGCCTGATAATGGAGCACTCCATCCCTTGCCACAGTAGGCCTGATAATGGAACACCCCATCCCCTGCCACAGTGGGCCTGATAATGGAACACTCCATCCCCTGCCACAGTGGGCCTGATAATGGAACACCCCATCCCCTGCCACAGTAGGCCTGATAATGGAACACTCCATCCCCTGCCACAGTGGGCCTGATAATGGAACACTCCATCTCCTGCCACAGTGGGCCTGATAATGGAACACCCCATCCCCTGCCACAGTGGGCCTGATAATGGAACACTCCATCCCCTGCCACAGTGGGCCTGATAATGGAGCACTCCATCCCTTGCCACAGTGGGCCTGATAATGGAGCACTCCATCCCTTGCCACAGTAGGCCTGATAATGGAACACCCCATCCCCTGCCACAGTGGGCCTGATAATGGAACACTCCATCCCCTCCCACAGTGGGCCTGATAATGGAACACCCCATCCCCTGCCACAGTAGGCCTGATAATGGAACACTCCATCCCCTGCCACAGTGGGCCTGATAATGGAAAACTCCATCTCCTGCCACAGTGGGCCTGATAATGGAACACCCCATTCCCTGCCACAGTGGGCCTGATAATGGAACACTCCATCCCCTGCCACAGTGGGCCTGATAATGGAACACTCCATCCCCTGCCACAGTGGGCCTGATAATGGAACACTCTACAGCCTGGAGCGCTATACAGCAGTCGTCTTAATTATGACCCTCTTGCTGCCCTGCGAGCACGTCCGGTCCCGTCCCAGACAGGAAGGACTCTTCAGAGCAGCACAGGATCAGCCCCATTGATTGGGAGAAGACTTGAAGGAAAAAAATACAGTCTTTAATGGCAGCCTCTGGTGTTAGGCCCAGTTGAAGAACACAATGGCTCTTTTTAGACTGGCTGTGGGTTGGATGCTGTCAAAGCCCAATCATATGGGCCACATGTGGTGTAGGGGATAAAGCACTGGGCTTAAAGGGATGTTGGTTACAAATCCATTTGGGAATCAGTTATTTTTCCTTTCAACATTTTTTTGTTGTTGACATTTTGATGCAGATTGTCAGGTTATCAGTCTTTCGCCTCCATGTCCTATAGTCACAGGCACACAGGAGAGCTTGACCTGTTTTTGCTCTGGCCATGGTATTACTACTGCCGTAAGTCAGAAGTTTGATTTCATATTTATTTCAAAGGGACGATAAGTGAAAGTGGGAGATGGTGGATAAGAGTCAATATAAGGGAGGGAAAAGTACACTTCAACATTTCGTGTGTTTGTTATTGGGACCCCAATGATAAGAACATACCCAACATCACATTCCAGATCCACAGAAGACCTACGACTGCAATGCCATGCTAGTATGTTTCAAGGTGAAATACATTGAGCATTTGCATTTGACATTTCTTCAGACATTGTTTATGCTGCTCCTCTTTGCTGGTGACAGCTGCTGTCATCAGTGTGAGGGCCAGTGAGCTGTGAAGTCGATGTCTGGGAGGGTGCTGCCTCAGAGGGCAGAAGGAAGTCATTGCCTGGGTGTGTGGCCTGCTGGGCCTGCATGGGTCTGCATGGCTCTGTTGACTCTGGTGCTCTCCTCCACATTCTCCAGCTCGGTGATAAGAGAGTGTATTGGAGTGCCCGACTGTTGATACTCATAGGCCGAAAGCACACACTGCTCTGCCCCTTCTAAGGCTGTGTATGAAAGGGCAGATTGTTGAGAGCATAGATGTATGGGTGCACATGGGACTTGATTTACTATCTGAAGACTGTTGTTGACACATTGGGCATCAGGTTCACCTCCTGTGAAGGAACATGTGCAGGGGGCTTAAGAAGACCAGAGTGCCAGTGTGTCTCTGTGGTAGAGAGTGTGTGTGTCTCTAGCACAGTAGCGTAGTACACGGCAGTATGTGTATACCCAGCAAACCGGGAACATTCCCAGAACATTAGCTAAGATTCCCATTTATAAGGGTTGTATCTAACATTCAAATGAAAACATCCTAAAAACACAAATGTTTTTAACATAAAATATCTTTGGAATGTTCTCCTAACATTCACCTTAAATGTGGTGCACAACATCTGTAACAACCACACAGAACATTCCCCAGAAGTTCTAATTAGGTTTCCAGGTAATGTAACAACACAATGTAGCAGTAATGTTTTCCCAGCAAACCCAAAATTGGTTCTGGAAAATTCCCAGAACATACATTAGGTTGCAGCAAATGTTCCCAGAACACATTTAGTCTATTCTTTAAAGGTACCCAGATGTTTTTTTTTAGGTTTTTGGGAACATTGTGTAGTTATGACAAGATATAGGTTCCCAAAACACTAAAACGGTCCAGTTGTGCTGACATTCAGATAATGTCTGTATCAGGGTGCAGAAAACAGTCCTTTCATGTTGACAGAACAGCCTTTCTGACTTCTTTAAAGGCTCCCAGAACATTTCATTAAGTTGTGGGAGTTGTCTGAGATGTCACAATAATATTATTGTGATATTCACACAGGTTGTACAGAACATTCCCACAATGTTGCACGGTGTTTCACAATTTCCAAATAAGTCTATTTTTATGACGTTCATAGCATATTTGTTTTAGGTTTAACATAATATTCCATTGATGTTCACGCTATATACATTTATCTTCTCTTGGAGGTCCTCAGATCATTTCAAGAACATTTAGAACATTTTATATTTAAGTTTGACCTAATATTCCCACAAACTTCTCACCATGCAAATGTTTTGACCTTTAAAGGATATTGTAATATCCAGATAAAAATAGCAATTCACATTTGAGGACTGTATTGCAGGTGATATGGAACACATGGTATTTTCATTTCATTCATAGGACATTTGAACAGCATTTAATCATACAGACACAAGCATATTTTTTTACACGTCATATGTTGACAAGCTGAAAATGTGGGGTTTGAAACTGCAATGTTTGGTTCCCAAGCCAGGTCTTTTATCCCAAGCCAGCATTCAATCATACATCCCAGACATCCGCACGACTGGGCAGGTTTTGTCTTATGAGAACATTTGCCACGACCTAACGAATGTTCTGGGAACTTTCACATAACCAATTTTGGTTTGCTGGGTATATTCTGTGGTTCTTGGTGTATCTCTATGGCACAATGTAAGTATGTGTGTGTGTCTACGAGGAAAAGTGTAGGCTATGTCTATGTCACAGGAGGTTGGGGGGGATCTTAATTGGGGAGGACGCGCTTGGGGTAATGTCTGTAGCGGAATAAGTGGAATGGTATCAAATATATCAAACGCATGGTTTTCATGTGTTTGATGCCTTTCCATTCGCACCATTCTATCCGTTATTATGAGCCGTCCTCCCCTCAGCACCCTCCTGTGGAGATTGTGTGTGTGTGCGGTACAGTAAGTGTGTGTCTGAGACTCAGTAGTCACCATGAGGGAGGAAGTGGTGGGCAGTGCCCCGCCTTTCATCACGGTGCTAACGAGCCCCGGGACACGCCAGGCTGGAAACAGTAGCATTGTTCTCCCCTCCCTGGGCAACAGCTCCAACGCGACTTCTGACTCTCTCTCACACACACACACACACACACACACACACACACACACACACACACACACACACACACACACACACACACACACACACACACACACACACACACACACACAAACAGACAAACACATTGTAATTTGCACTCTCACACACTCAGACATTTTGTTAATGCAAGGGATTTCTTGCCCTCTCTCTCTCTTCATAAATGTGAAGACTATGGTTTGCAGGTCAGCATTGAAGCACATACCAAACAGATATGGCAAGGTAGCGCAGTTCTGTTAGCACTCTGGTCAGGGTAAACTTTCACCTCTGTAAAAAGCTGTGAAGTTGTTGCAAAGTGTTTTGTCAGTGGGTCTGTCTTACTGCTTTCAGATAGACACATCTGTCTCTGGTCCACCCAGTCTCAGCCAGGACAATACTACACTGGACCAGCTCTACCATTATGTTACTGTATATACTGTCATTCTGATATGAGTGATGATGGCCCTGGATAGTCCTGTCCAAAACAGATCTTGACCAATAAAAGCCCTGCCTGTATCTCAAGGTATTGTAGCCATACTTCTCTCTCTCTCTCTCTCTCTCTCTCTCTCTCTCTCTCTCTCTCTCTCTCTCTCTCTCTCTCTCTCTCTCTCTCTCTTGTATATACTGGAAACTATTCTCAGAATGAATCGGTCCTGAATTGATAAAAATAGCTCATCTCTTGGACGGAGGACAAGAGTGGGCGAGGAGATGTTTGGGGGGCTAACATTTTAAATGGTGTGTGATGCGATGTGGTTAGGAAAATAGATCTGAGATAATGCATTGTGGGATAGTGGAGCAGAAAGTCCCTGAAGGTTCTGGCTACCACAATGGCATGCTGGGAAGGATTGGAATGGGGGGGGGGACTGCTTCCTCCCTAAACGTTGGTGTTGATGTCTGGGAGCTTCTGTAAGGAAATCCTTCTCTGTGACTGTTCCTTTGGGAGCAGGCGTTTTTCATGCTGTAGGAACAAGGAACACATTGCCTTCACACATCAGCCTTGTCCTGCCTACAACCCTTTGTCTGATGACCTCTTCCAACCTTGCTATTCCCACCTGGCCAAAGAGCTTCCCTGAATTTCAGAGGTTAATTCTCCGGCAGGTCTGACTGTGAATGGAGAAGGGTATGTGGTTGAGTTGTTTAACACATGGGCATGGCTCGGCATGGCAGGGCAAGAAGGTGGGGTGAAATGTGACGGGTAGTATGAAATTAGATCTTCAAAGGTAGAAATTCATATTTATGGTTTGGCAATAGCCAGAGTAACTTTATCTTGGGAAGAGTCATTTTCAAAAGAGTACTGAAAGAGTAGCACTCCTCTTGGATTCCAGCGATATTTTCTTTGGTCAACTATTGGCATCCTTGCGAGACCCAAGTCCAGGTGGCTGTTGGGGTAAGATTTCCAAACCATCCGAATACAGAAATATCCTGCTGTGTCCCACTGGTGGGGCCATATTTGGGGCATATGTATCCACTCCCAGTCATTTTAAAGAAACCTCTGTATTGCTGATCCTGGCTGAATATTGTATCCAGCTATTCACTGTTCATACTGTATTTACTCAGATATGAACACATTTTAATGAACCCCTGGTGAATGCCCTCAAGCCTTAGTTTGGAAATGTTATGGGCCAATGTTTCAACTAGCTATGTGTAAGGCTGTAGGTCTCCTCATTGACATGCAGTCTAATGTCTTATGTTATTTGAATTTCTCTTTCTCTCTCTCTCTCTCCCCAGGGATCTCAGGAGCAACCTCATCAGCACCATCATGCCTGGAGCCTTCCAAAGTTTATCTGAACTTCGGAAGCTGTAAGTGCATACAGAATCAGCTCTGTTTTCATTATATCTTGTGCACTGTAAACAGTCATATTGCGTATATAAAGAGTTGGTTTAGTTGCCAGTCTCCCTGCATGTCACAGTATTGAGTATTTTCAAAACCAGCACACAATCATAACTTTTTCTGACACATAAAACTATATGTAAAAAATATATATCCTCAGTTTTAGCGTCCATCATAAAAACCTGGCTGGCTCAGAAATGTGTTGTGGATGGCTGGGCTAAGTGTATGTGCTGGTCTGTGCTGATCTCAGTGGGGCCTGGGATGACATGCCTGGTGCTCTGCTCTGCCGCCATGGGAAACCTCAGGGCCACGCAGAGGCTCCTCACACGTCATTGGATGTGACAGGGAAGCAGTTTGCGGCCGCTTGTAGCTCACTCATTGTGTGTTTGGACAGTCGGCTCCGGTCCTCTGCCCTGCGCTGCGTGACTCTTTTCCCCTCCCTGTACTGCTTGTGTTTTTCCTGCAAGGTCTGGGGCTTTTCAAAACAAACAAGGAGAGATAAAGACACACTCTCGACAGATCTCTGCTGGGTTGTGTCAGGGGGACAGTGGAAGAAGGCTCACTCTGACACTGTCCTTATACCATGCAGACACAGCATGCAGGGGCTGCAGAGTGCATTTGCTCCTTCTTTGGTGATATGGCTTTAGTAGAGGTTCTATGGTCTATATCGATAAGGAACATTCACAGGTCACGAGAGTATTGCAAAATTCCAATTCCTTATCCTGCTGTGTTACATGCTGGCTAGTTGTATGAATGGGAATTGTGAAAGATGTGCCTACTAGCCAAGAAAGCCACTTTGGATAAGACTTTGTTATTGTAAACAAATACAATGTGCTGGAGAAGCCAGTTGTTCCCAATGAGATCACAAAAACAACATGCAGAGTGTCAAGATTAGGGTTGCAAATGTATCGGTAATTTACCAAAGTTACCGGAATCTTAAGTAATTTTGGATATTTATTTTAAAAATATTAATATATACTATTATTTTTTTATACAGTACCAGTCCAAAGTTTGGACACACCAACTCATTCAAGGGTTTTTCTTTATTTTTACTATTTGCTACATTGTAGAATAAAGTGATGATGTCAAAACTATGAAATATGGAATAATGTAGTAACCAATAAAGTGTTGAAAAAATACATTTTATATTTGAGATTCTTCAAAGTAGCCACCCTTTGCCTTGATGACAGCTTTGCACACTCTCAACCAGCTTCATGAGGAATGCTTTTCCAACAGTCTTGAAGGAATTCCCACATATGCTGAGCACTTGTTGGCTACTTTTCCGTCACTCTGCGGTCCAACTCATCCCAAACCATCTCAATTGGGTTAAGGTTGGGTGATTGTGGAGGCCATGTCATCTGATGCAGCACTCCATCACTCTCCTTCTTGGTCAAATAGCCCTTACACAGCCTGGAGAGTGTGTTTTGGGTCATTGTCCTGTAGAAAGCGCAAACCAGATGGGATGACGTATCGCTGCAGAATGATGTGGTAGCCGTGCTGGTTAAGTGTGCCTTGAATTCTAAATAAATCACTGAAAGTGTCACTGGCAAAGCACCCCCACACCATCACACCTCCTCCTCCATACTTCACAGTGGGAACTACACATGCAGAGATCAACCATTCACCTACTCTGCGTCTCACAAAGACATGGCTGTTGGAACCAAAAATCTCAAGTTTGGACTCATTAGACCAAAGGACAGATTTCCACTGGTCTGTCATTTCTCTTTGCTTATTTGAGCTGTTCTTGCCATAATATGGACTTGGTTTTTTACCAAATAGGGCTATCTTTTGTATACCCCCCAGAAATACACACAAATTAACTTTTAACAAGGCACACCTGTTCATTGAAATGCATTCAAAGGTGACTACCTCATGAAGCTGATTGAGAGAATGCCAAGTGTGCAACGTTGTCATCAAGGAGACGGGTGGCTACTTTGAAGAATCTCAAATATAAAATAGATTTTGATTTGTTTAACACTTTATTGGTTACTACATGAATCCATATTTGTTATTTCATAGTGTTGATGTCTTCACTATTATTCTACAATGTAGAAAATAGTAAAAATAAAGAAAACCCCTTGAATGAGCAGGTTTGTCCAAACTTTTGACTGGTACTCTATCTGTGTCCATATTGTCCATGAGTTTCTAGTAGATAGACCATATGGTTTAATAGAAAATAGCCTAATTAATGAAAAAAGTACCTAACGTGCAATGGCATTATTTCCATTTAACTCTTTAACTCTTCCAACTATTGACCTTTTTCACAACTGCCATCAGTTTGACAACATATACATATGGACACAGAAAAATTTAATAAAAATATATATGAAGGATATTTCATGCTGTAACCCTCATTTAAACACCAATGGAATTCATTAAGTTGAGGGTTTTAAGGCTTTGTCATTCTATTTTGTATTTAAAAAATGACCATTATTCACCGCTGTGCCCTCACTGTCCCTGTTATCTCTCCTAGCGACCTGTCCAACAACCGCATTGGCTGCTTGACTCCAGACATGTTCCAGGGACTCACCCAACTCACCAAACTGTAAGCAGACTAAATGACTGACCATAAAGCAACACATTCCAGTGTAGTATTGTGGGTACGTAGTACAGTGATAGTGATTAAACATCTGTCTGGTTTCTCCTGTTAGGAACCTCTCTGGGAACATCTTATCTACCTTGGACCCAGGGGTCTTCAAGGAGCTCGCCTATCTTAAACTTGTGTGAGTACTGTTCCTTGCTCCTAACTGCCAATCTTCGGAAGCGATATAAATGCAATCTTGGCAATCTGATCACATTTTTCTCCCTATAGGCTTAGTTTAAGCAATGGATAGCCTTTTGTCACATCTGACATGTTGATCCTATAATGGACCACCAGAGAATAGATCTGAACTGTTGGGCAACATGCCGTTAGAGGGAAAGTGCTCCCGCTCTTCAGTGTAATCTCCCCCGATGAATGCTGTTGTAAAACTCCCTGCTTTATCTCACCAGGAACTTTAACTCTGACTTTCTGTCATGTGACTGTGGGCTGCGCTGGGTGCCGGGTTACTTTCGCACCAGGACAGCCCGGCTGGGGGACGAGACAATCTGTGCTTATCCCAGGAACCTCCATGGAAAGCCCCTGCGTGGACTGAGCGAAAGTCAGCTGAGCTGTGGTGAGTGTCTGACAGGAAATTGAATGCATATGAATGCGGTGGTTCACCACTATCACCCCTCAAATAGTATGAAAACGTCACTATATAAATGACAGAGTCATTGTTTTCTCATGGTAATATTGTGAGATGAGGTAAGTGTTTGTGAAAAGTAATAAGCTGTGAGTGAGCAAGTGGAAACATGTAAGAAGTGCAATAAAAATGCAAAATACCAATGTTTTGTTGTCTCCAATAGCGTGTTTTCTATTGTATTTCCTCTTCCACTCAGTAGTCTGTCTTTCCAAGTGCACCAGTTAGCTGTGTTGTGCCTCCTCTGTGGTCGGCCTTTATGATTTGGGGCTGTCTGCATCCAATATTCCTAAACAAGCAGGCTCATAATGGCTTCATCTGAAATATTTAGCTGAGGTTGTGTAATGAAAGAGCAGCAGAAGTAACCCAGAGTGATTTGTTATGGTCTCATCTGCCTTCCCTTCTCCTGGCTGTGCTGTGTGTTCCTCTCCTCACTCAGATGGGCCTCTGGAGCTGCACACCCTGTCTCTCCTACCCTCCCAGCGCCAGGTGGTCTTCAAGGGAGACCGGCTGCCCTTCCACTGCACTGCCGCCCTGGTGGACAAAATCACTGCGCTGCACTGGCGCCACAACGGCCAGCTGGTGACCTCTGACCCTGAGCAGGGCGTCAGTCTAGAGACTAGCGTGGTGCATGACTGCACCTTCATCACCAGGTAATGTTACAGTACTGAGGGGTCCGTTGGTATATCTGTCGATCCCAGCACTCTTTTCTTACCTTTCATTGCACTCCTCAATTGTCATATTTTCATGTTTTTATCATAAAGTTAAATATGTTTTTGATTTAGTAATGGTTTATGAGGCCAGTGTTTGGTTCTCATGAATTGATGAAGAAAAAAAAACAGTTTGTTTAGTTTCTTCTGATAGGACATGAGGTGTAGTGTGCTGTCTGGGTATGTGTGATGGCAGTGACTGATGTACTGTCTCCTCGGTGCAGTGAGCTCATCTTGTCCAACGTGCATGTGGAGGCCAGTGGAGAGTGGAAGTGTGTGGTGGCCACTGGGCGGGGCAACACCTCCCGCAGCGTGGAAATAGTGGTGCTGGAGAACAGCGCCTCCTTCTGTCCGGAGGAGAGAGTCACTAACAACCGGGGAGAGTTCAAGTAAGGAAGAAAACAATAATTCCCCTCTCCAGAAACTAAATCCACAATAATAACAGTCCTTCTGATTAAAACATGCTGCATCCTCCTCCCTTGGTGTTTTTTTCTAGGTGGCCCAGAACCCTGGCAGGTATTACCTCCTACCAGTACTGTCTGCAGCTGCGCTACCCCTCCCTGTCCATGGGGGGTACTGTGGAGCAGAAGCAGGCATCACGATACTGTGACCGCTCAGGGAGCTGGGAGGAGGGAGACTACGACAACTGTCTCTACACCAACGACATCACACGGGTCCTACACACCTTCATCCTGGTCAGTACCAGGGGTGTGCTTGGGCTGTCCCAAGTTCATTTAGCCCAGTACCTATGAAATCAAAATATGATACATATATTATGGTAGTAATATTTAGTTGTTGCCTGAAAGGTAAATGTGTCAAAGTAACAAAACATTTGAGTTATTTGTTTTAAAATAATCATACTTCTCTCTTTTTCCAGATGCCCATCAATACCTCTAATGCAGTCACTCTGGCACGTCAGGTGCGCACGTACACTGTGGATGCATCCAGTTTCACTGACACTATGGACGTGATGTATGTGGCCCAGATGATGGAGAAATTCATGGAATATGTCCGACCACTGCGAGAGGTGGGACGATGAGATCTTTAATCCCTCAATGCATGTTTTTTATTTTTTATTTTGTATCTGCGTTGTCTTTAATTGGAAAGAGTTGATAGGGACTTTTTGACTTGAATATTCATGATATATTCATTACCTTATGTCCATGATTAAGTTTATTTCTGCCCCCTGTGTTTATGTAAATGCCTGTTTTTCTGCTTGCTTTTTCATGTCTTTACCTGTGTGTATGTATGTGTCAGCTGTCAGAGATGCTGGTGGATATGGGCAGTAACCTGATGCAGGTGGATGATCAGATCCTGGCCCATGCCCAGAGAGAGAAGAAAGTCTGCAGCTCCATAGTCCACTCTCTGGAGACTCTGGCCTGGCCCCAGCTCCACAGCCATGCTCAGGACCTCTCCACGGTACAAAAACCTGCATTCCAACATGTTTTAAGGTTCTATATTATTTTTTATCTAACAGTCCTAAATGTAATCAACGTTGTTAACCCCCTATAGCTCTCCAAGAACATTGTAATGGAGGCCCATCTTATCCGTCCGGCCCACTTCACTGGCATGAGCTGCACAGCTTACCAACGCCGGGAGACCTTGTTAGGCAACCTGGGCATGGAGGGGGCAGAGCCCACCCACGAACAGCAGCTCCGCTTCCGCTGCACCACAGGCACCCACAACACCTCCATAAACAACTTCCCCATGAAGGTAAGCACTGCCTCAGTCTCCCACACCCAGACCTGAACCCAACCTTACCCGCAAACAGGACTGTAGTTGTGTGTCTGTGGTACAATGGCAGACAGTGCATATGGTTGTCATTAGAGGGAACACACCTCAGAGCTTGACCTACTGGAGATGGCATGGATCTGCATTTAGCACAGTCATTTACAACAGCTGACATGAAAGAGGGAGAAAATCCTGAGGTATTAGATTTTGTCCTTTGGTGTTTGAAATTTCTGTTTCGTATTCCATTGGGTTAACAGGGTCAAATATAGGTGAAAGGAGGACAGGAAAGAATGAATGGTATGATTCTCTCTCTCTCTGTCTCTCTCTCTTTCTATGTTTCTCCCTCCCTCTAGAATGCTGTAGCCCTCGCATCTGTGGTTCTCCCTGCCTCTCTGTTCCCCCCGGACGCCCCGTCAGACTGTAAGCTTCAGTTTGTGGCGTTCCGTACAGGGAGGTTCTTCCCTTTCTCAGGGAACTTCAGTGGTCCTGGAGAGAACGCCCGCAGACGCAGTGTCAACAGCCCTGTCATCTACGTAGGCCTAGGTGAGGGAGCAGCTATAACACTTTTATTACACAATTCAACAAATTTACAGAGATAGGTCAAACCTGGTTATTTTAAGACAATTACAAAATACAAATGTATGCGCTGGTGACAGTGATAGTGATGGTCATCTCCTCCTTTGTGTGGCAGACGGGTGCAGTATGTGGAACCACTCGGAGCCCATCTTGGTGTCCCTGCGCCACTCAATCCCGGGAAGTGACCCAGTGGCGGCCCACTGGAGCCTGCAGGCCCTGCAGCAGCAGCAGGGGGGATGGAGCCAGGAAGGCTGCCTACTGGCCCACACTGACTCTGCCACCTCGACCCTGCACTGCTCTGTACTCAGCAACTACGCCGTGCTGCAGGTAGGGCGGGAGCACATTCTAGGATCACTCACTTATTCCCAGAGACACATGCTGGATGTAATGCAATGATGACTCTGCACAACACGCACTGCACAACACGTGAATTGCCGTTGAATTTGGAATGAGGGAAAGCTCAGTTTGTTGTTTTGGAAAGTTCTGAAAGTCTATTGAAAAAGTTTGGTTACTAGCTAGCTACCTTTTGAGTTTGGATCCTGCGACGTGGTTGGCTTCAGTTGCTGGGACCTCTACTACCTGTCCAGTGATCCTGCTGAACAAGGCTGGGTCTGAGGAGCTGCTTGGCGTAGCAGATAGCCTAGCTGTTAGCTAGCTGCCTATAGGGCGAGTGGGGTTTTCTTGAGGGCTTGAGTGTAGCCTGCGATGTGGATAGCCATTGTGGCTGGGACCGTGGATTGTCCCGGGCTTGTGGCTGTCTAGATCCCTGCTGTTTGTTGTTGTTGTTTCCAATCATCCCTGCGACCTGCTCTGTCTGGAACTGCGTGGGAGTAACAGCTTAACCTACGTACCGTTGAGGACAGTGGTTTCTCTATCACAGGTGAAGGATCTTTTAATTAAACGAAAAAAGTTCTACAAGCAGTTGTTACAACAACAAGAAAAAAACTTCAAGTGTTGTGTCCAAATACTGGTGGAGTCAATTAATAAAATAACGGATGACCTGAACATAGATGTCCAGGACCTGAAGAACAGTTTGCAGTTCTCCCAGGATCAGCTCGATAAGTTTAAACAGGAGAATGGCAAGGTGACAAAAATCATTGAGAGAGGACATCAGTTCTGTATGTGAATCCATGATAACAATGACGGAGAAATCAGATTATCTCGAGGGACAATCAAGGTGAAACAACATTGTTGTGGACGGAATTGCAGAATCTCCACATGAGAACTGAACGGAGTCTGAGGACAAAGTGAGGGAAATGAACTCGGAGAAACAGAAGATGGACCACAAGACGATTGAGGTTTGAGCGCGCTCATAGGACTGGAAAACCCACCACCGGCCCAGCTGACAGGTCCAGGTCAATACTGGTCAAGTTCCTGAGGTTCAAGGACAAGGTACCTGTTCTGGAAAGAGCCAAGAACTTGAGCGGAATGTACTTCTTGCTCAAAAAGGACTAATCTGAAGCTGTGCACCAGAAGAGGAAAGAACTTATCCCAGTCATGAAAGCTGCCAGAGCGTGTGCGGACATTACTTACATCTGCTATGACAGGTTCATTGTCCACCCTCCCTCCCAAAAGCCTGGAAGGGATGAGAGACCCAAGCCTATGGGTTCGTATCTTCAACCCTGAAGCACACACACACACACACCAATTGATTAATGGACTGCTGAATGAATATATTTTTCTTCTTTGCTCTTTTCTATATTATGTCTATCTCTGATAAGCTACCCGGAAAGGACAGGAAATAGCCCATATTAATATATGTAGCCTTAGAAATAAGGTTCATGAAATCAATAACTTGCTAACATTAGATAACATTAATATATTAGCCATTTCTGAGACTCACTTAGATAATTATTTTGATGATACAGCAGTAGCAATAGAAGGATATAACATCTATAGAAGAGACATGAATGCTTATGGGGGAGGTGTTGCTGTATATATTCAGAGCCATATGCCTGTAATGCTTAGAGAAGATCTTATGTCAAGTGTTATTGAAGTGTTGTGGTTGCAGGTTCACCTGGCACATCTAAAGCCTTTTCTTTTGGGATGTTGCTTTAGCCAACAAGTGCTAACAGTCAATATCTAAATAATATGTGTGAAATGCTTGATAGTGTATGTGATGTAAACAGAGAGGTCTACTTTCTTGGGGACCTGAATATTGACTGGTTTTCATCAAGCTGTCCGCTCAAGAGGAAGCTTCTCACTGTAACCAGTTCCTGTAATCTGGTTCAGGTTATTAATCAACCTACAGTATGGTGTTTACAAACACTTCTGGTGTCACGTTCGTTGTAACGAGGAGACCAAGGCGCAGCGTGATGAGAATACATTCCTCTTATTTATTTAATGAAGAACACTTGAACACTTAAACAAAACAACAAAACAAACGTGAAGCTATAAACAACTAGTGTCTAATGCAACTATACATAGACAATAACCCACAAAATACCCAAGGAATATGGCTACCTAAATATGGTCCCCAATCAAAGACAATGATAAACAGCTGCCTCTGATTGAGAACCAATCATAAACATAAAAACACCTAGACTAGTCGTGGGAGGTTCCGGACTGTGGCCCGTCGTTGGAGGTTCCAGTCTGTGGCCCGTCGGCGGACGCTCTGGACTGGGTACTGTCGCCGGACGCTCTGGACTGGCGAGGCGCATTGTAGGCATGGTGCGTGGTGCCGGAACTGGTGGTACCGGGCTGGGGACACACACCTCAGGGCGAGTGCGGGGAGGAGGAACAGGACGTACTGGGCTCTGGAGGTGCACAGGAAGCCTGGTGCGTGGTGTTGGCACTGGGCTGGTGACACACACATTAGGGCGAGTGTGGGGAGCAGGCACAGGACGTACTGGACTGTGGAGGCGTACTGGAGCTCGGGGATTTGAACTTGCAACCTTTCGGTTACTAGCCCAATGCTCTAACCACTAGGCTACCCTGCCACCCCAATGAGGCAATGATCGCTGAGATCCTGATTGAAAACAGCAGCGATGTATTTGGAGGGCAAGTTGGTCAGGATAATATCTATGAGGGTGCCCATGGTTATGGATTTAGGGTTGTACCTGGTGGGTTCGTTGATAATTTGTGTGAGATTGAGGGCATCTATCTTAGATTGTAGGACTGTTGGGGTCTTAAGCATATCCCAGTTTGGGTCACCTAACAGAACAAACTCTGAAGATAGATGGGGGGCAATCAATTCACATATGGTGTCCAGAGCACAGCTGGGAGCTGAAGGGGGTCTATAACAGGTGGCAACAGTGAGAGACCTATTTCTAGAGAATTTAAGTTTTAAAATAAGAAGCTCAAATTGTTTGGGCATAGACCTGGAAAGTATGACAGAACTTTGCAGGCTATCTCTGCAGTTTATTGCAACTCCTCCCCCTTCGACAGTTCTTTCTTGATGGAAAATGTTGTAGTTGGGGATGGAAATCTCTATTTTTGGTGGCCTTCCTAAGCCAGGATTCAGACACGGCATGGACATCAGGGTTGGCGGAGTGTGCTAAAGCAGTGAATAAAACAAACTTAGGGAAAGCTGTATCAGTACCCGTTGGATGCAGTGATCACAATATAGTGTCTATTTCCAGGAAAGCCAAAGTTTCAAAGGCTGGGCCTAAAATAGCGTATAAGAGATCGTACAAAAGATTTAGCTGTAGATGATGTTAAAAATATTTGTTGGTCTGATGTGATTAATAAGTAACATCCTGATGCTGCACTTGATGTATTTATGAAATTGCTTCTTCCAATTATTGATAAACATGCACCTGTTAAGAAATGAACTGTTAGACCTGTTAAGGCTCCATGGACTGATGAAGAATTGAAAAACTGTATGGTTGAAAGAGATGGGGCAAAAGGAGTGGCTGCACATCAAATTGAGAAGTGATGTGACTAAACTCAACAAAAAGAAGAAACTGTATTATGAAGTCAAAATCAGTGATGTAAAGAATGATGAAAAAAGTCATCGTACTCATGGATAAAAATAAGTAACAATTAAAGAAAAGCACTGTATGTTTCAATTGTGTAAAGTAGTGTGGGAGAGGTGGAAAATGATTGTTACTGACAAACATCCTGGCATTGACTGTCACGATCGTCGTCAGGGAAATGACCGGACCAAGGTGCAGCGTGGTGAGCGTACATTTCTCTTTATTTTAAATGTCGCCAACAAAACAAGAAAAAAAAAACGGGAAAAAAAACGACAGTGACGCTTACTAGGGCTATACAGGCCACTAAACAAAGACAACTACCCACAACTAAGGTGGTAAAACAGGCTGCCTAAGTATGATTCCCAATCAAAGACAACGATAGACAGCTGTCCCTGATTGAGACCCATACCCGGCCAAAACATAGAAACAGAAAACATAGAAATAAAGAAACTAGAATGCCCACCCTAGTCACACCCTGGCCTAACCAAAATAGAGAATAAAAGCCTCTCTATGGCCAGGGCGTGACATTGACAATTTAGATGGGAAGCTACTGTAGCTGACTCTACAGCAACTCCTATCTGTCATGACTTTAATCTGAGCCTCGAGGAAAATATTTGTCCTCGGGCCTGGAAGGAAGCAAAAGTCATTCTGCTATCAATAGTGGTAAAATGGCCTATACCGGATCAGACAACAGATCAATCAGCTTGTTGCCAGCTCTAAGCAAACTGTTCGATTTTTTTTGTTGACCAAATACAATGCTATTTCTCTGTAAACAAACGAACAACAGACTTTCAGCGAGCTTATAGAGAAGGGCACTCAACAAATGACTGATGATTGGTTGAAAGAACTTGGTAATAAGAAGATTGTGGGAGCTATACTGTTAGATTTCAGTGCAGCCTTTGATATTATTAACCAAATCAAATCAAACTTTATTTGTCTTATGCACCAAATACAACAAGTGTAGACCTTACAGTCAAATGCTTACTTACAAGCCCTTAACCAACAGTGCAGTTCAAGAAGAGTTAAGAAAATATTTACCAAATAAACTAAAGTAAAAAATAATAGAAAATATGCACAATAACATAACAATAACGAGGCTATATACAGGGGGTACCGGTACCGAGTCAGTGTGTGCTGGTACAGGTTAGAGGTAATTTGTACGGTAGGGGTGAAGTGACTATGCGTAGATAATAAACATTGAGTAGCAACAGTGTACAAGACAAATGGGGGGAGGAGGTCAATGTAATAGTCTGGTGGCCATTAATTATTCAGCAGTCTAATGGCTTGGGGGTAGAAGCTGTTAATTAATGAGCCGTTTGGTCCTAGACTTGGCACTCTGGTACCGCTTGCCGAGTGGTAGCAGAGAAAACAGTCTATGACTTGGGTGACTGGAGTCTCTGACAGTTTTATGGGCTTTCCTCTGACACTACCTATTATATAGGTCCTGAATTGCAGGAAGCTTGGCCCCAGTGATGTACTGGGCCGTATGCACTACACTCTGTAGCGCCTTATGGTCAGATGCCAAGCAGTTGCTCGACCATAACCTATTGTTGAGAAAACCTATGTGATGGCTTTTCAACCTCTGCCATATTGTGGATTCAGAGCTATATATCTACAATAACTCAGAGGGTTTTCTTTACTGGAAGCTTCTCTAATGTCAAATATGTAAAGTGTGGTGTACCACAGGGCAGCTCTCAAGGCCCTCTACTATTTTCTATATTTACCAATGACCTGCTACTGGCATTAAACAAAGCATGTGTGTCGATATATGCTGATGATTCAACCATATACACATCAGCAACCACAGCTAAAGGAAGTCACTGAAAGCCTTAACAAAGAGTTGCAGACTTTTTTGGAATGGCTGGCCAGTAATAAACTGGTCCTGAACATCTCTAAAACAAAGAGAATTGTATTTAGCGCAAATCATTTCCTAGGTTCTAGACCTCAGCTGAATCTGGTAATGAATGGTGTGGCTGTTGAACAAGTTGAGAAGATTAAATTACTTGTTGTTAACTTAGACTGTAAACTGTCATAGTCAAAACATATATATTTGATGTTTGTAAAGATGAGGAGAGGTCTGTCTGTAATAAAGGGATGCTCTACTTTTTTGACACCACACTCCATAAAGCAAGTCCTGCAGGTTCTAGTTTAATCTTATCTTGATTATTGTCCAGTCATATGGTCAAGTGCTGCAAAGAAATACCTATTTAAGATGCAGCTGGCCCAGAACAGAGCGGCACGTCTTGCTCTTCATTGTAATCAGAGAGCAAATATTAATACTATGCATGCCGGTCTCTCTTGGCTACGAGTTGAGGAAAGACTGACTGTGTCAACTTCCTGTTTTTATTAGAAACATTAATGTGTTAGAAATTCCACATTGTTTGCTTAGTGAACTTACACATAGCACTGATACACACAAACACTTACCCCACCAGACATGCCACCAGGGGTCTTTTAACAGTCCCCAGGTCCAGAACAAATTCAAGGAAACATACATTATTATACATAGCCATGAGAGCATGGAATGCCCCTCCATCTGTTTAGCGCAAGTGAACAGGAAACCTGGTTTCAAAAAACAAATAAAGCAACACCTCACGACACAAATCATCTCCCCCATGTGACCTACTTGTTGCATGTACACACACACTACATGCTAATGTTTTTAAATGTATGTAAATTGTAAAGTATTTTGTCTGTAATGTCTTTTTCATTATGTCGGACCCTATGAAGACTAGCTGTAACTATTGGCGTCAGCTAATGGGGATCCTAATAGATCTAAATCAAAAATCACTTCACTGGATGAATGTTCATGTTCTTTTCTCGAGGTCTGGAGATTTTATATCAAGCCCCACAAGTGTGGTCATTGCAAAGATATTAATAGTTCTCTTTTTCCTAGGAGGTTCCTGACTTCCCCCACTCCCCACCCATGTCAGTGAGGGTACTCCACCCTGTGGTCTATAGCTGTACTGCAATCCTCCTCCTCTGCCTCTTCACCATCATCATCACACACATACTACACCACAGGTACCGTGTGTGCGTGTGCATATGCGTGTGTGTGTGTGTGTGCGTGTGTCTGCTATCTGACCTACCCCACAGTGTCTTTATGTCCATCTAATGGTTCTCTTTGTTTTCTTCTTCCTCCTGCAGTTCTATAAACATATCCAGAAAGAGCTGGCACACGTTACTCAATACCTGCTTCCACATCGCTATGACCACAGCTGTCTATGCAGGAGGCATCACCCTGACCAGCTATCCAATGGTGTGCCAGGCAGTAAGTCCCTCTCCTCTCCTCCCAGACCCAGCTAATGCTCTCTACATCTGGTGTGTGTAGGCTGTGTGTTTGACCCTGTGTGATTTGTGTCAGGTGGGCATCGCTCTCCACTACTCCTCCTTGTCTACACTACTGTGGATCGGGGTCAGTGCTAGAGTCCTCTACAAAGAGGCGGTCTGGAGGATGCCACGGCAACCAGAGGGAGAGTCTCCTGTTCCAGCTACTCAGCGGCCTATGCTCAGGTAAGTGATGTCATCAGGGTGAGACAGAGTTGACTTTTATATGAGAAGGTTGTGAGTCATTGTCAAACAGGTCAACGGTTGAGTTGTGAGCTCATTGTGGGGCGGTATTTTAAATGACTGTATTCATGTGAACGGACACACAAACTGTGTCATATCAAAGACCACCATTGTGTTTAGAACCAAGGATCTTCTGTTTTAGAAAGCCTTGGAGGGAAAAACAGTAGACTACTGCTAAGGCACAAAAGAGTAGCAGTGACAGATGCAGAGTGCTGAGCCCAGAGCGGGGGAGGTGTGGAATGTACGAGCCAGGGATAACAGAGGTTAAGGAGAATGTCGTAAATCTGGCAAGGGTGATGGAGGGGCGCACTGTCCCCTCATTACTGCCCCCCCCCCCCTCTTCCTCCCCCTTTCTTCCTCTACCCTGGTGCTCCCTGGCTGTGATCATGCACTGTACTGTTGACCTCTGTGGCTTTCCCAAACCCTTCTGTTGCCCACCGCCGCATGGGGTCAGCCCTCCAATGACGCCTATCCCTGTGATAAATCACAACCCCCCCAGCAGCCTGTTGCCCTTTGTTACACTTTATCAGCTAGCTCAGAGAGGCTGCCCAACTTACAGCTCAGTTCAGCTCAGGAGATCACAGACAGCTAGCCTAGGGATCACTACAGCTGTGAAATGTATGCTTGCTGAGAGAAAACAACAAAGGAGCAAAGCCCCTAAATCTCATACAGAATAAACAGAAACTGAAATGTAATTTGTCATGCAGTCCTTGGGTTTAAGTTGTTGTTTCCAATATTGTGGCTGGGACATGATACTTCACATCTAAATGAGTTCACTGTCATTCCCTCTTGCTTTCTTTTTCATCTAATTTTCTTTGATCCCTGTAATTTGTGTATTTTCTGAAAACAGGTTCTATCTAATAGCTGGTGGTGTTCCTCTCATCATATGTGGCATCACTGCGGCTGTCAATGTCAACAACTATGGGGCCAACAGCCCTTAGTGAGTGCTTCTCATTTTACCATTAAGCAATTGGCCCTTGACACAGTATATTTTGGTTTAGTGCTTATTCAAGAGCTGAATTTGCCATTTTTTATGAGATTTTGAATACACAGAGGTATCCTTCTTTGCTATGACCTTACTGACTTTTGTATTGTATTTTCCAGCTGCTGGTTGGTGTGGCAGCCCAGTTTGGGGGCCTTCTTTGTCCCTGCAGGCTTGGCGGTATTGGTCACCTGGATCTATTTCCTGTGCACTGTGTTTCGCCTGAAGCAGCGGGTGACCAAAGAGTGCCCAGGATCCTCCCTGTCCTCCCCTGTGCCTGAGAGCCAGCCAGCCCTGGGTGGAAGCATTAGTCTCCTGTCAACAGACTCTGTGGTGGGGACCATGCATGCTGCGTTGACCCCAGAGGACCAGTACTCCCTGAAGGTGCAGTTCCTGGTGCTAGTGGCCACCCACTTCCTGTTCCTGGCCCTGTGGGGCTGTGGAGCCATGGCCATGTGGCTGACAGGGCACAGCAGCCTGTTGTTTAGCTCTCTTTATGGGGTAGCTGCCACCGTGTCGGGAGTGTTCCTGGTGGTGCACCACTGCTTCCGACGCCTGGATGTGCAGGCCTCCTGGCTGGGCTGCTGCCCAGGGTATCGCCTCTCCCAGCCTATGCCAGTTTACACGCACACCTGCACCACTGTTAGTGGGATGCAGACCACCTCTGAACAGGGATCCCAGATCTTCGTTGGCTGCCATCCTCCAGAGGATCCCCAGAACTCCTCATCAGCCAGGTCCTCCTCCATCCCCAGTGGGATCAGCAGTGTAGGCCCTGGGCCCTGCAAGCTTACCAACCTGCTGCAGGTGGCACAAGACAATACCAACAATGCCACTCATGCCCCAGCAGGCACAAACACCAGCACCAGTACGGACAATAACAACAAGCAAGCTAACAACCTGCTGCCCACCATAGGCTCTGTAGCCCCTGTCCAACCTCAGAGGAGGAAGGTCAGTGGCAGAACTAAACAAGGGATCAGCCAGTATCACCACCGAGGTGAAGGCAGAGGTCACTACCGACTCAAAGCCTTGAGGGCTGGTGGTGGAGGGGGCAGTATGGGAGCACTGGGACCTACAGGTATAGAGCAGCACAACGCTGCCCATCCAGCCCACAAACAGGCCACTAGTGAGAACGGCAGCCTACATCACAGCCACTCTGAGAGCCATGCCAGCCCGCTAACCAACGGTAATGGTAGGAGAATGGGGGAGACAGTTGCTACCAGCCCCTCAGAGGGTAGTGACGGGGGCAGCAGCGGCAGCCGTAAGCCCTTCCCTCTGCTCCCCTCTGTGGCCAGCAGGGTGGCTATGCAAGGTAATAGGCGGAGCGCCAGCCGAGACAATCTGAAACTGGCAGCAGCTGCAGAGCGTGAAGCTAAGCGCAGCTCCTACCCTCTGAACAACATCACTACCACTGTGCCAGTGGTTGCCCCTAACGGCACCCTCAAGAGCTCTGTGATAGAGCTGGAGTTGGACACAAGTGGCACGGACCATTCCCAGAGCTCTGTGGGCATGAAAAGTATGTGGAAGAGTGAAACTACAGTGTGACTGTAGCTCTTTCCCAGCACATGTCCACAGTGGACCCTGACAACATTTGATATGATTGGACAGTTGTTATAGTCTCCTATGTCTATTCAGATTAATCCTGATATGAGATCCATGTGTGTAACTCAGACTTTCGTGTAAATGACATTAAAAGAATTGAACAATTCTTCTAATTTCAGATGTGGATCTCAAGTTAGGATTCAGATCATGATGAGTTTTTTCTTTTGAATGTGTAAAAGAGCTAGATTATGGGGTTGTGTCGCTTGCTACTTTTGTGTCCAGCCATTTAGCTTTCCATTACAATGATGGTATGGGATGTGTATGAAGACAACCATGTCCTGTACTCTCAGCTCTGTCACAGACATAACAACTGTTTGTTGGGTTTGCCATGAATTCAAGACCTGTTTTTTGTGTACTTTTGTTTTTCATATTTCAAACCTAAAATACTCATTTATTCTACACGTCACAGGAATTTTTACCAGCTATATCTAAAATCAACATAAGATGTTGATTTTGGATTCCTTAAGTAAAGCTTTATTGTTTTGTTTGTATTCTTATTCTATGCATATCGACTATGGCATGAAATGGAATCTAAGATTGGCCATTTCCACAGTACGGCTGTGCATTTCCTCTGTGAAGAATCTTTTTGCTTTTATTATATTTTCTTGTAGTATTGTGGGTATGTGGGCATGTGTGTGTGCGTGTGTTTGTGTGTGTGATTCTCAATCTAGGATGAGAGGATGCAGTTTCTAAAACTTTTTTTACTAAATCGTATTGACTTCGATTCAAATACGCATCAGCACTGAGAGGGAACTCCTCCCCTAATAAACAGGATTGAACAAGTATCAGTATTTGGACAAATTAACTAGAGTGACCTTTCTTTGACCCTGGCATGTACTCTGTAATGTCCATGGTGATTTCTTTATATGAACTTCCCTGTCCTTCTTCATTTTTTCCCTTTCCCCTTACTGTGCTCTCTCCCCTTGGAGTTTCAAATCTCTGGATTTACAGTTATTTGAACATGGATGTAGACTGCCCCCTCCAGGATTTCAAACATCATTGTTCATGCACTGACATAAAGGAACGCATCAGTTTAAACCATATTGAGTTTGCCATCTGTATCAGGAGGAAGGAGAATATGGTAATGAATGTTTTATTATGCAGTAAATAGCTCTGGTTTATATCACATGAACCAAGATAAGTGCTTACTGAAATACCCCCCCCCCCCTCACATTCACCTCATAATCCAATGGCTTCAAAGCTTGTTACAGTAATCATCAAATACTTCTACACTATTTGTTTATGTGTATGTACAAAGCTCAGAGTAAAGGCAAAAAAATGAATGAAAGAATTCTGGTTCATTTATGCTACTTGGTTTTCTGATGTTGCTTCACACACATTATCATACAATATTGTGTAAAACCACATTATGCAATTTTGATCTTCAGTATTCTTTTAGTTTGTAAGAATGCAACAGCTCAGTTCATCTTAGATACGCTCTGCTAAACAACTCCAATGTATTCAGGGAAATGATTGTGCCAAAGAATTGTATAGACTAGCAGAGCTTACCTCAACGTCAGTGTTTAGCAAATGGGATACAATTCATAGATTGTGTCCTTATTCTAGGTCCTGAAATCTCCCTTTTGGTCAATGATAATAACATGAGGAAGAACTCACAAACTCACAAAGCTCAGAGTTGTGTTAAGTACAAAGCAGTGGTTGCACTTACCTTCCTCATTATTGTCTGTAGACAAAACACCATGCTTGTTACACTCATTTCCATTAGGTGTAAAATGTCAACACGTGCAAGAACACAATGGCAGAATGTGTCCTCTTTTTCACTAATGGTTACTCAGATTGTTAACATTTCATCCATTTACTAACATTCATCCCATTTGTCCTGAAATGATTTCCAAGTTTTGTGTCCACTCTCATCTCGAAATGAAAAAGGGAGATTTCAAAATGTTTTATGTATATTTATATTTCATTTGTCATAATGACATCAGTATGAAATAACTGTTTTTAATTCAATAATATATTGTTCAAGAAATTCAGACTGTGCCTTGTAAAATAAACTCTGATGCAAAGTAAATACAACTTTAGTATTTTGTCATTTATTCTCATACTGACGGGGCAATAGCCTTCTCTGATATGAACAGGAGGTGAATGCGAATAAAGGAGTTTGAGAAACTCAGTGACTGGATGTCTGAGCACCAGCTGCTCCTGAAGCCTCTGTTCATATTAGCCTTTCTTGATGTTGTGGTCTAATTTGTGAAATCTTGCTCTCTATTAAACAAAGCTGAAACCTTTGTCACTAAACCGTTTTATGACAATTAGTTATATTTGTGTAGACCTTTTTTGTTAAATTACATTTCAAATTACAATACAATAAAAAAACATTAAAGTAAAATAATAAAACCACTACACTTTAATTGAGTTTCAAAAGTTAAAGTACCTCAAATAAATAAAATAAGATCAGGGGTTACAAATGTACAAACCTGATCCTAGACCAGTGCCACTGTCCAATCACCGTAGGTCGTCAACTTATTGACGCAAATGTTAACCAATCAGATAGGAATGTAGGAGAGTATGGGAAGGAATAATGGTTTATGAGGAAGTTTATCGTCCAACAAAGAAAAAAGTCAAGAGAGGCAATGAAAAGTATTTATTACAGACAGTCGTTGTGTTAGTGTTTGACCTCTTTGTATAACAACGCAGAGTACAATTTGCTTATAGAAGAAAATGTTATACGATGGTCCTTGTCGAACGTCTGAATTTGGGCAAGTTAAAGTAGCTAGTAAGGTAGCTACTGCAGCTAACGTTAGCGAGTTCTTGATATTTCATCTTTACTTCGCCATTAAGTTAGCTAGTAGTAAGGACCAACACCTGGGTTGCATTAGCTAATTGAGACTGATATATAGGTTAGTTACATTACTCCGACTCCACTTGTCATAGCCACTGCGTCCGTAGAATTTTAGAGTGAAGTGGGAGTGTCAAGTGTGTCGACATCATCATCATCATCATCATCATCATCATCATCAGATACCCGGCCGAGAGTCGACAATCGTCATTATACATTACCGAGGACAACGACCTATCGGTAGTAACGTTTGGTCTGTCAGTCTCTGGAAGTGAAGACAAAGTAGTTAGGATATCCTAAAACCTGCCAAAGTATTTTTTTTTGCAAGCTTAGCTAGCTAGCTAAAGCTTTGAAATGGCTTTGGCTGACCAAAGGCAAAGCCATCAGTGGTATCCCACAAGCGTACAGGTAACGGTGTTCCAAGCCAGGAATTTGAGGATCAAAGGCAAGAATGGAACCAACGATGCCTATGCCATCATGCAGGTGGCCAAAGACAAGTTTTCTACCTCGGTTGCCGAAAAATGTGTCGCACCAGTATGGAAGGAAGAGGCAACGTTTGACCTGCCATTGTTCCACCATGGAAATGCTGAACGCTGCACACTGTATATCATTGTAATGCACAGAGCTCTGGTGGGACTGGACAAGCTCCTGGGAAAAGCTGTGATCAACCTACTGGATCTACACGATAACAGTGCCCGGAAAAAGACTGAGTAAGTAGCTCATGTTGAATAAAGATAAAGGATCTGTGTGGATATTATTATTTTATTTATATATATTTAAAACTAATTCTCCACTGAGAGGGGGGGTTATTTGTGTAGCCTGAATGGTATTAGTGATAGGAATGTCTGCTCTGTTACGTGTCACCATTGACTTGATGAATTTCACTGACATAGCAGAGCTGAAATTCCATTACGTTTATCAGGAGGCTGATAAATATATATTATACTCTACATCCATCGACTTCTGCACATTTGAACAGTCATGTTTACACACCTAAAACACAGCCAGAGAAGGCCATTCCAGATCCCTTATCAGTAGTTAAGTGGGAGAACCGAAACCATGGAGCTGGTTGGGAAAACGATCTGATTATGTTGGGTGAGGTCACTATTCCTCTGCCTTCTTGTCAAACTGTAGCTTTAGGCTGTGAATACTTGAGCTGATACCCTAACCATGTCTCCCCTTTTTAGTTGTTTGAAATGTTCCATCTGAACAGTAGTTGGAGAATTCCAGCTCATTTAGTTTGAGCCCATCTCTGGCCTTCACAGCTGGATGGGGTCGTGCTGCATGCCATGTTATATCTCATTGTGAGGAATGTTGTCCCATGAATACGTTCCTGCCATTTCCCCATGTTTCTTCAAGGTTATTTAACTGAGGGCTAGTCAAACCATCATACTGACATGTGAAATGACATGGGTTGGGGCAATGATGTCATTCACAACAATGGTGGGATAGGCTCTGTCATGGGTGTAGCAAGCATTAAAACAAAACAATAGGCTTGCTGCCTTTCCATGATTTGAGGCAAAATGTACACACCCACATCTTTATGTAATAGTGTTTTTAAGACTGTTCGCTGACTTAAACATGGACAGAAGACTGAAGGACGTTTCAATATTGAAGACTGCATACTATCTAACTTTGACTTGTAGGCTATTTGTTGCAATTGAGGGCAGTGAGTGACTGTCATGGCTGTATCCTCCTGTGTAGAATACTCTCTGTGTAGGCTGTCCCAAGGGCAGCCTTTGTACAGTGATTAGGCTCATTCACTTGTTTACTGTACACTCATATCTGGAACCTTATCTAGTGTTTACTCAGTTGGGTTTGTACAGCTTTTTATGACTCATCTTGCTCCTTCTCTCTCATACAAGGGTGTTGGGAGGTTGCTCTTTGTTCCCTCTTGCAGCGTATAGTGTTAGATTACTGTCCTACATCAGTTGATGTGTTGGTTTGACATTGTCCTCTCCCAATGTAGCAGAATATGTTCTCAGCATGAAACAAAGGGATATGATGCCAAATAACGCACCATGTTACTGACCATATTCCACAGTTCACACTTACCCTTTCACCTAATAGGCCTAAGTTGCACAACTTGGATATTGAAAAATTAAGGCACTACTGATAACAATATAGGCCTATGTTAAGTGTGCTCTTTTGGTATTCCTGTTTCCACATTAAAATGGACTTGGCTATAGACCCGTTTCCTCTTCATGGTTCTTCTATCAAACAAATTCATACTGTTTAGTCTGTCATGTTAGGCATTAGCTGGATGTGACATGTTAATCATTATGCTTCAGAGGGAAATCGGGGCCTCTACTACTTTCTCTCAGAGAACTCGTCCAACAGCAGACCACCACTCCTCTATCAGGGCCAGGGTTTTCTATTTATCTGTAAACACTATCACATGTGCCATGTCAACACACAGTTCCTTTTAACTCATATAATCCCTTCACTGAACCATTGTTCAGAGTCTGACCTGTATTACAGAAAATACATTGAAATATTGTCTTATGTTCTCAATTGTATCCCATTGTACAGTGCTCTGGTAGTAGTTGCTGTTTTGCTTGGCATGGCCCAGTTTGAGAAGGAAATTAGGAATGCTTGGACAAGGCATAGCACATATTTCATTAGCCTACACCTCCTAGGAAGACTCCCTACTGTTCTGCTAGGCTTTATGGAATGTAGACTAGGTTTACTCCCATGCATGTTTCCCCACAGGTTCCTGTCTGGATATTTGTTTTATTATACCAGTAAGGGCAGGGAAATGATGCACTGAACTTCACATGAACTACATAGAATGTCTGATCACTGCCCAGCAGAGTACAGCGCATTTCAGCTGAACGCATCCTAAATATAGACCCATCGGCTAACTATCGGCAATGAGTAAAAAGTGACCAGTTTCTTTTACTGCCTATGGAAGTATGATGTCCTCCGGGAAGAATGTTTGTAGTGCTCAGTAGAGCCACAGCTTATTGATCAGAACTCTGACCCCCCTGAATGCTTTCCTTGTCCCAGCTGACCCTGAAACATGGAGGTTCAGGGAAGACACTGAATTTAACCAGGGATTTCTGCCCTCTACTGGCTTTCCTTTTGTAGGCCTGTCTAAATGTTTTTTTTTTTTAAGCTTCCATTATGATAACTCAAGTGAAGATGCAAAAATATTAAGCTCCTAGGCCTACTGCGAGTGACTGAATATGAAAACGGCACACTGCAAGGGGATTCCACTTAACCTGCTCCAGCATGTGTTGTAGCTCTGGTCTTGGGAAGGTGAGAGTTCACCTGGGAGACAGTCTGAGCTGCACTTTGTATTACTGGGATTAGCCTACCGGTCTGCTTATTGACGAAATCTAGCAGTGCTCTTATTGTGCGAGGTCTCTGCAATCACAGAGGCTGTTATGGAAAGGGCTCTCCAGAACTCTTACTTTTCCTTTTGTGCAGAGTGGGTCTAAACTGCATTGAGTTTACAGCCCATTTACATCAGCACTGGAGGAGCTGGATCTATTCTAGGTCAAAACTAGTGCAAAAGTTCAGTAATAGTTTTATCAAGTCATGTTTGACCCCATTTCCTGGCATCATGACGTTGAAAAAGTTTTCGTAGCTCATTTGTCACATTTGACCTACAGTACTTTGGTTCTGCGTCAGATTCTAATTGGTTTTCTGATCACGCGCCTTTAAATGATTTATTTTTTAAATGTTGATGTATCTGTGACTAACAGATGCATATCTATATTCCCAGTCATATGAAATCCATAGATTAGGTCCTAATGCGTTCATTTCAATTGACTGATTCCCTTATGAACTAACTCAGTAAAATCTTTGACATTTTTGCATTTTATTTTTGTTGAGTGTAATATCTTTCTCCCACTCATTTTCAGTTGGTACAAACTGCTGGATAAGAATGGGAAGGAGGACAAAGTCAAAGGGGAGGTGATGTTGGACATTCAGTTTATGAGAAACAACTTGACAGCCAGCATGTTTGACCTTTCCATGCAAGACAAACCACGCTCTCGCATCGGAAAGCTCAAGGACATAGTGCGTGGGAAGAAAAAGGACAGCTTCTCTGACTCAGCCTCTGCAATAGTTCCCTCTGTCAGCCAGGTACTGACTGACAGCGAGGGAGAGGGTGACTCTCACTCAGTGTACTCAGAGTTCCCTGAGGCCAAGAAGAAATCCAAGCTCAAGTCCCTCTTTGCTCCTAAATCCAACTTGCAGCGCAACGTCTCCCAGTCCATGTCCACACTGGGTACTCTTCCTGAGAAGAATGCATCCCTCAGTGGCAGTCGCTCTTCTGGACTCAATGTGGATTCTCCTGATGGTGAGCTCTTTTCATTCAGCTTAAACATTTTGACTTCTGACTGCAGACCTAGTTTATATTTGAGTAATGATGATGATTGTCATACGCAATAAACTCCTTGACTGTCGCTTTCTATCTACAGTTAAAAAGAAGTTCATGTTCCTGGGCCACAAGCGGACAGGCAGCAATGACAGCAAGGTATCTACAGGACCTTTTTCTCTTCTGGGCAGATCCAAGCAGAAGGATGACCCAAATGGCACGTGCATCAACGGCAACCATGTGTATGCAGAGGAGGTAGAGCCCAAGTCTGGGTCCACCCTCAGCCTCAACAGCTCTGGTCAGGGCTCAGTGGAGGATGTACGCAGCCGCAGGCAACCATCTGACGTCTCGCTAGAGTCCCTCAAGAGCCTCTCTGTCCCCAACTATAGAATGGAGTCTGCCGATGGGGCTCTGGTGGAGCAACGGCGCCTTCAGGAGGAGAAAAAAAGACCGGCCGAGGAGCAAAGACTGAATGAGGAGAAACACAGAGCGCAGCTCAAGATACTGCAGGAGGAGGAGGAACGCAAGCAACAGGAGGAGCAGGAGAGGAGGAGAAAGTTCCAGGAGGATGAGGAGAGGAGGAATAAGCAGCGGGAAGAGGAGCTGAAGCGCCTAGCGGAAGAAAGGATACGGCTGGAGGCTGAGGAGCTTCAGAGGCTGAGGGAGGACCAGAGGCAGCAGGAGGAGGCCAATAAAGCAGAGGAGCAGAAACAACAGGAGGAGGCCTCTGTGGCTGAGAGGCTGTCCTCTCTGTTTGGTATGATCAGGAAGAAGGAGGAGAAAAAGGAAGAGCAGCAGACTAGCACCAAGGAGGAGAGGCCCAACCCAGCTCCCAGACGCTTCACCAGAGATTTGGAGGGCCCTCCACACACCGCCAACCCATTTGAGGAGATCCCCCTCAGTCCAGACCCTCCAAACCTGTCTGAGGAGAGCCCGGTGGACTCCCAGAAGGCTGTTTGCAGCCCCAACACCATGAGCGCTGCGGTCTTCCTCAACTCCAACCGCACTGCCAAGGTGTCTGCAGTCAAGCCTAGGTAGGTGTCAGTCTTGATCTTATGCACTTACAGCTCTATTATAACTTGAGATCTGCGTAGCTAAGACCAAACTTTGTGCGACTCTCCCATCAATGCATGGTTTTAATAGTGCAGTAAGGATTTGTCCTTTTCTCTGCTGTAACTCTTGTCAGAACATCAGGTAGGCCTACATGACATTAGTAGGCTGACAAAGCTTACATCTACAATGGTAAGTGGAGCTACTATATACACAATGTACTTCACTGCTGATCAGGTAACACTAACCAATAAACATTTTCTGTCTCAGTATTTTGCTAATGGGGTGCTAGACGGTTTTCATGTTATTTCCAGTTAACTAGTTTTATAGCATATGCAACACATCACGTTGACAGCCTTTCATCTAACCATATATGTAGCTCTCCTATTATTATTATTTTAAATAAACCACTTTCTCTTACTGCATTCTTAGAACTCTCCTAAAATCCATATTTTCACTCAAATTGCTGTATGTTGTCCTGATTGAATAGCTGTGGTGATGAGTGTTTTCCTTGCTTGCTATCCAACGGAACTTTTAAGTGGTTTTAATATTCCCAGTTGCTTATGGTGGTTTGGGGATTAGTGATCAGATGGTGGTATGGTTTAGGTTGAATTATCTGTACACCAGATCATGTCTCCAATCTACACTGGCTGCAATTAGCCTAGTATTCTGAGTTTCATCTTCGTTCCTCTTGATCGTCTTTTTAAAGATGGAATCCGCAGTAGGAGAAATGGTGCCACTCCACTTCACAGCCGTAGTTATTATTTTGTTGACGAAGCGTAGGTGAGGCATAGTTAAAAATAAGTTTAAAAAACTTTTATAAACACTGTACATATTCTGCTGTTCTATTGTGCATGCAGTGATGTCTGGGGGAGGGGGGGGGGGGGGGCTTGTGTTTGCAGTAACTTATTTGTTGTAATATCGCAAATGGACGTTGCAGTTTCACCATTAAGAATTCCAGCTTTAAGGCTCTTGTTGACAAACATGAGTGTGGATCACCATTGTGAATTCCATCTGGCGCGTGATGGACCTGTTTGTCCACTGTGCTGATTGGTCTGCAGTGTGGAATCTAGGTGTGTCTGAGACTGGGTGATATAGTGCAGAACAGGTTGGGAGGGCTGAAGTGAGCTAACACTGGGTGACTAAGTACATTGGGACTATCTGCTGGTGCAAACAAGGCTGTTTTTTTCCCTCATCTACTTCTGGATTTATTTGAATCCATTTCCTAATGGTGAGTTGTCCACTCAATATAGTCCGAGTCCTTTTAAAGGAGGACATACTTTTTTAGTTTTGCCATAGCCTGATCTTATTTTACTACTGAATTTCTGACATTCTATATCTAGATTTGTTTATTAGCTTTTTGCAAGAATGATAGCCCATCTTAAAGTAAATTGGGTATGTTTTTATAACAATCCTTAAGTGTTAAGAGCAAGGCAGTTGTGGTTATTTCCAAATGGTTTAATTCCATCAAGACATTTTATCAGGTGTGGTGATCTGCTTACAAAATAATAATGTTGTCTGTTTTTGCGTGTTTGGCGTAGAGCATGTTTCAGATGGGACCGGACATAGGGCTGGGCAGTATGGCCCAAGTATCATATCCCGGGATTATTTTTATATGCCGGTATTTTGTTTTTAAATAATAAGTTCTACATTTAGTTTTGAGTAGTGTGTGACCCTAGGGTGGCAACATATACACTCTCTAAAGTGATTTCAATGGGTCTTTCTCCATTGTGATTGTTTTATACTGTTTAATTCAACTTTAATCAAAATACATTTTATCATTTCCATTCTGACACGTAGGGTTGCACGAAATGTGCAAACAATCTTGACCATATTTTAAACAATATGTTGCAATTGCGATTTGACTGTGATTTTGGAGCAAAACACTTGGGTGAACTGTTGGACTCATGGAAATAGTTTGAGTATAATAGTGGGAACTTTAAATGGTGTTTTACATGATGACAAATTTAAGTATTTCCTAGGGGACCCTTTAATCTTTGGCTACATTGAATGTTTTCTCTTAGCTACCTCATGTAGCTAACATTTTTGTGTTGTGGATTCCTCTTTGAAGAAACTGTTGCACAAAAACATGCAATATAGGTCTGTATAGCTAGTTAAGTTTGTTGGCTCAGTACATTTATTAGCTAAAAATGAGCATTAATGGCTAACAAGAATTAGGCTCAACTTACTAAGAATAGACAAACTAGCTGTTTGCAGATGTAAGAAGCAAACTAAGTGTAATTACAGAACACTTAATATTAAGAAGCAAAATGAAAACCGCATTGTCATCAACATTGTTGCATGTGCTGCGTTTACTATGCAGAGACTGAACGCAAGTGTCATGCTCGAGGAACAACAAATGTTCTCCTTGAGTGATGGGGCAGGGTAGGTCTGTGGAAAGCTGCATGGGGAAAGCCGAGAGAAATAGATATACTACAGATCAAAAGATTGGGGTCACTTAGCAATGTCCTTGTCTTTGAAAGATAACATCAAATTGATCACAAATACAGTGTAGACATTGTTAATGTTGTAAATGACTACTGGAGCTGGAAACGGCTTATTTTTTTATGGAATATCTAGAGGCACATTCTCAGCAACCATCACTCCTGTGTTCCAATAGCACGTTGTGTTAGCTAATCCAAGTTTATCATTTGAAAAGGCTAATTCATCATTAGAAAACCCTTTTGCGATTACGTTAGCACAGCTGAAAACTGTTCTGATTAAAGAAGCAATAAAACTAGTCTTCAGACTAGATGAGAACCTGTACTCCGGGATGCTGGCCTTCTAGGCAGTTTCAAATTTTATTTGTCACATACACGGCAGATGTTAATGCGAGTGTAGCGAAATGCTTGTGCTTCTAGTTCCGACAATGCAGTGATAACCAACAAGTAATCTAACTAACAATTCCAAAACTACTGTCTTATACACAGTGTAAGGGGATAAAGAATATGTACATAAGGATATACGAATGAGTGATGGTACAGAGCAGCATACAGTAGATGGTATCGAGTACAGTATATACATATGAGATGAGAATGTAAACAAAGTGGCATAGTTAAAGTGGCTAGTGATACATGTATTACATAAGGATGCAGTCGATGATGTAGAGTACAGTATATACGTATGCATATGAGATGAATAATGTAGGGTAAGTAACATTATATAAGGTAGCATTGTTTAAAGTGGCTAGTGATATATTTACAACATTTCCCATCAATTCCCATTATTAAAGTGGCTGGAGTTGGGTCAGTGTCAATGACAGTGTGTTGGCAGCAGCCACTCAATGTTAGTGGTGGCTGTTTAACAGTCTGATGGCCTTGAGATGGAAGCTGTTTTTCAGTCTCTCGGTCCCAGCTTTGATGCACCTGTACTGACCTCGCCTTCTGGATGATAGCGGGGTGAACAGGCAGTGGTTCGGGTGGTTGATGTCCTTGATGATCTTTATGGCCTCCCTGTAACATCGGGTGGTGTAGGTGTCCTGGAGGGCAGGTAGTTTGCCCCCGGTGATGCGTTGTGCAGACCTCACTACCCTCTGGAGAGCCTTACGGTTGAGGGCGGAGCAGTTGCCGTACCAGGCGGTGATACAGCCCGCCAGGATGCTCTCGATTGTGCATCTGTGTCTGTTCTTTTGACCATCTTAATATTTTATTTTTATTGGCCAGTCTGAGATATGCCGTTTGCTTTGCAACTCTGCCTAGAAGGCCAGCATCCTGGAGTCGCCTCTTCACTATTGATGTTGAGGCTGGTGTTTTGTGGGTACTATTTAATGAAGCTGCCAGTTGGGGACTTGAGAGGTGTCGGTTTCTCAAACTAGACACTAATGTACTTGTTCTCTTGCTCAGTTGTGCACCAGGGTCTCCCAATCTTTCTATTCTGTATAGAGCCAGTTTGCGCAATTTCTTGGCAATTTCTCGCATGGAATAGCCTTCATTTCGCAGAACAAGAATAGACTGACGAGTTTCAGAAGAAATGTATTTGTTTATATCCAGTTTGAGCCTGTAAACGAACCCACAAAGGCTGATACTCAACTAGTCTAAAGAAGGCCAGTTCCCTTTTTCTTTAATCAGAACAACAGTTTTCAGCTGTGCTAACATGATTGCAAAAGGATTTTCGAATGATCAATTAGCCTTTTTTTAATTATAAAATTGGATTAGCTAATACAATGTGCCTTTGGAACACAGGAGTGATGGTTGCTGATAATGGGCCTCTGTACACCTATGTAGATATTCCATTAAAAAATCAGCTGTTTCCAGCTACAGTAGTCATTTACAACATTAGCAATGTCTGCACTGTATTTCTGATCAATTTTGTAATTTTAATGGACAAAATGTACATGTAATTTAAAACCAAGGACATTTCTAATTGACCCCAAACTTTATTTATTTATTTATATATATATATATTTTAAACTATGCAAGTCTGTTAAGAATATTCTTATTTACAATGACTGCCTTCACCCGGACGACGCTGGGCCGATTGTGGGACTCTCAATCACAGCCGGTTGTGATAAAGCCTGGATTCAAACCAGGGTGTCTAGTGACTCCTCAAGCACGGAGATGCAGTGTCTTAGATCACTACGCCACTCGGCAGCCCAGCGACGACTCAAGTAGCGAAGTAAAGTATAAAAATGGACGTTACATTTTAACAAACCAAACATTCAAAAAATGTTATAGAATGTAAAGTTAAAAACCCAAACCGGTCGGTGCATCAATACCACATATCGTAAAATACGGAATACCACCCAGCACTAACCAGATGGCATATACACTACCGGTCAAAAGTTTTGTAACACCTACTCATTCAAGCATTTATTTTTTATTTTTACTGGAATTGTAGTGAAGACATTAAAACTATGAAATAACACATGGAAACATGTAGCCAAAAAAGTGTTAAACAAATATTTTAGATTATTCAAGTACCCTCCCTTTGCCTTGATGACAGCTTTGCACACTTGGCATTCTCTCAACCAGCTTCACCAGGAATGCAATTCAATTAACAGGTGTGCCTTGTTCAAAGTACATTTGTGGAATTTCTTTCCTGCTTAATCCGTTTGAGAAGGGACTTGCTTGGGCCAAGAAACATAAGCAATGGACGTTAGACTGGTGTAAATTTGTCCGTTGGTCTGGAGTCCAAATTGAAGATTTGTTTCCAACCGCCGTGTCTTTGTGAGAGACTGTGTGGGTGAACATATCTCTGCATGTGTATTTCCAAGCATGGAGGATGAGCTGTGGGGGTACTTTGCAGGTGACACTGTCAGTGTTTTTATTTAGAATTCAAGGCACACTTAACCAACATGGCTACCACAGCATTCTGCAGCGATATGCCATCACATCTGTTTTGCGCTTGTTTTTCAATAGGACAATAACTCAACACACCTCCAGGCTGTAAGGGCTATTTTACCAAGAAGCAGAGTGATGATGAAAAGCATTCCTCATGAAGCTTGGTTGAGAGAATGGCAAGACTGTGCAAAGCTGTCATCAAAGCAGGGTGGCTTCTTTGAAGAATCTCAAATATGAAATATATTTTGGTTTAACACTTTTTTTAAAAATTCTTTACTACATGATTCCATATGTGTTATTTCCTAGTTTTGATGTCTTCACTATTATTCTACAATGTAGAAATTTGTAAAAATATAATCTCGAATGAGTAGGTGTTCTAAAACTTTTGACCGGTAGTTTATATTTACTGCAACTGGAAAATAATTTTTAAACAAACATTTTAAATATCATACAGAAAATGCTCTGGGTTCACAAGATTTATCATCATTAGGGGTCCATATGAAAAGAGCAGAGACTGATTTTTATTTTTTTGAGCAGACTTTAAAGAAAACTAGTTTCTGAAATTTTCTTGTATGCATTCAGGGTGCATCATCACATGTGAATATAAGATCTTGATGGAATGAAGCACCACTGTAAGATGAGGCAATCTCCTGAGTTGTTGGTTATTTCAGCTGTCATGGGCAAGCTCAGCTCTGGTTTGACTGTCCACCACTGACCTCCAGGTTTTCACTCCTAGGCAGATTAGTGGAGTCCCTGAAGCAGCCTGAAACCCCCGACAGACTCCCATAGGCAGCAAACTCCCTCCCTGCGCTGAATCCTTTCTCTCTAGCGTCCCCTCTGAGTCTCCTGATATGTTCTCCAACCTCCACTCCTCCCTTGCTCCCGCTAAGGTGCGGAGGAGCCCCTCCAAGTATCCCTACAGCAGCACTGAGAACCTGGCTGCCATAGGATCTTCCCCCAATGGATCTGACAAAAAGCGGCGAGATCCTCTGTCCCCCAGCCCAATGGAACCGCAAAGCCATGGAAAATCCTATGCAGGCTTCAGAATTGTCTCTGCCAAATCTGCTGTTGCAAGTGGCGATCCTGTGCCAATTAAGGCGGTTGAGGGCAAAATACCTCCTCTACCTCTTCCTGACTACAATAGCCTGTTCCCACAGAAGAGACATGGAGTACAAGGGCAGACTCGATGGGACCATATAATTGCAGAGGTGAATCAGAGACAGCAAGAATATGTGCCTCAGCTCATTGGTAAAGAGATGAGTGTGGATGGCCCAGACCTCGACTCACCAGGACCTCCACGCAATGATAAATATTCCTACTTGCAGGAGCGGGCAGCAGAGCACTTACACCAGCAACAGACACAAGTTCAGAAAGTTCAATCTACCTCTTTGAGGGGCATAGGGCCCAGCAGTTTGCCAGCACTCACTCCCCCTTCCAAACCAGTAGCTGCAGTCCCCCTTAGACTAGTGGTCGACTCTAACACAAACCAAGACCAGAGCACTATACAGGCTAATCCACCTGAGGCGCCCAATGCCTTTGTCTCCAAAGTCTTGGTCTCTACAAAACCCATGGTTCAGAAAAGAGGCTTACCCTCCGTGACACCTCAGGATGCAAAGAAGGTGATAAACACATCTTTTGCTACAGCCAGTGATGGCAAACCTGTTTTCTCAACAGAAAAACATAGACCTACATCACGAGTGGTTTTGGTGTCAAGTTCTACAGATGAACCTAAAGGACTGCCAAACACTCCCAAAGAGATCCCCGCAGCCAAACCCAGACAAAGGTTAGTCCGCAAAGAGCCATTGAGACCTGCAGATCATGAGCAGACATTAGCAGGGTCTACCACTGTAGAGCAGGAGAACAGATTGGAGAGGAGAGCCTCAACCCTCGATATCATGAGAAGGAGTAGTCCAGTGACTGCAAAGAACACTGAGGTGACTGCTTACAATGAAAAGCAACTCTTGTTTGACTCTGCAGAAAGCGACATTGATAAAAAAACACAGTTGGAACACATTATGAAAGCGAAGTTTGCTGAACTTGACCCCTTCCCCATTGCCGATATCCTGCCTAAAGACCCATGGGCCCAAACAGAGCCAAGCCACAGTGGAGATGACTTGTTCACTGGAGAACCACAGAGAAACCGCAAGCTTAAAGAACAGGCAATGACAACTGATGACTTGGATAAACTTTTCACGCCAAACAATCCAACGGATCCCTTTGCCAGTTTTAATGATGGTGACTCGGATGAACCTCAAGAGCAGGAAAAAACGGAAGAACACAGTCCTGCTTTTCAAAGGGGATTTTCCCAAATTAAAAAGAAACAAGGAGCACCCCAGCCTTCAGCTAATTCAAGTAATAAAGCAGTGATTGGAAAAAATGAGCTAATTAAACAAAACCCTTCACCCAGAGAAGACCAGCTGATCATCTCAGCTGCTACAACAGGATGTGTAAAACTGGCGCCTCAAAATACTAGACAAAGTAAACTCTATGGCAGAGATGGGGTGGAATCTCAAGACAAGTGGGCAGCAGACCCTTTTACTTCCTCCTCCCATGTACCTTCTGTCCTGGCTTCTCCTGAGCCCCCCCAGTCCGTAGTGCGAGAGCTTACCTCACAGACCGGGGAAAAGACCCTGCTACGGGCCTGTGTCGCACCCTCTGAGGTGCAGCCACTCACTGTGCTGAGTAGCAATGGTGGTGGTCCAGCCTCAACTCCACGCAGGTGAGCCTAAACCCCTCTAGATATAACCAGCCTTCAATAATTGCATGTTTTTTTTTTTTCACGTGTCAATTGGCCCAAGTCTAACAGGCAAACAAACACTATGGCCTCAACTATAATTTCAATTATATGGATGGTCAGTCCTTGCATCCATTGCTATCTCTATGAATTTGAGTCGTTCCATTTCTCCAGGCTCATCCCTCAGCTTTTGTTTTAAATGACGAACTCTAGCTTTATGCTTAGTCTCACTTCTTTTTGGTAATTGGCGTTTCAGTCTTAATCAAATTCCTCAAGGAATATTTTGAAATGGCTGGGTAACTCTGATCAAAGGGGTTGTTTGTTAGTGGTTTTGGTATGAAACGGGGATATGCTGCGGCGTTTCTGTTTTGTTCAACTTGGGAAAAGTATTGTTCTCTCTGTGTAGCCTTATTTCATAATTGCTGTGCTTATCTCACAGGGGGAGGTTTTGTGGTTGTTTTCTATACCTGCAGCCTAACTGAAATGGACCTCTGTTAATTCAATTAATCGTTTGACTTCTGTGACATTGTTATGCTCCTCCGTTTTAGTGTTTTTTGTTGTAGTAATCTTCTCTTTCCAGGCCTCACCCAGTGAAGCCCATGAGCTCCATAGAGAGCCAAGCTCCCATTAGCACCCTGGTAGTTGGAGAGATGTTGACTTATGACCGCACCCTGGGGAAGATGAAGGTACTGCATGTTGATATGTTTAATACTAATAAAACCAATACCTTTTTATTTAGCTATTAAAACCAAAAAGTGATGACTGCTGATGTCTGCTGTGACACTGTTTTGTACCATCCTCAGGCGCCAGGCATGGTGGAGAGTGGGCCCTACACCCAGCTGACCCAGGAGGAGCTGATTACCCTAGTGGTGAAGCAGCAGACGGAGCTCTCCAAGAAAGACTCAAAGATCGTTGAGCTGGAAGAGTACATAGACAACCTGCTAGTGCGTGTAATCGAGGAGAAGCCCAGCATCCTGTTGGGCATCAACTCTGTCAAGCAGGCCCTGTAAGGTATGAGGAGTGGACCAGGGAACTGCAAGATCGAGGGAGATATTTAGGCTTCCACTCCAACATCCCCTGTAGTTTGTGTGCGTGTGTTTTATTTTATTGCTGTCACTGTGTATTGGATCGAGCAATCTCTTATTTCCTTTGAGCATATGCACTTTTTATTTTGTCTCCATGAGGAGTTGGACTAGAACAATCTCGAGGTTTCTTTTCAGAATGCTGGAATGTATGCTGAATAGTTTTTTTTAAAAAATTCTAGAACGATCACTCGATGCTACATCGCATCAAATTATTTTACAAGGTTTTGAAAATGAATGGCTTGTTGTTACACTATGGTACTGGAATTTCTTTTTTATACTCATTTACCATATGCAAACATCTCTTGTCATTGCGTTGGTACTTTATATGCTGTATAAACCATAATTGGCCCTCATTAGGCAAAATGGAACTGGAAGCTCTAGGTATGTTGATGTCCATGTCACTGATGAAATATCTCTGGCCAGGCCTTTGCACAGTGGTTCCATGTTGCCTACAATTTAGTAGATTTTAATTAGACCATCTAGCTACTTTGGTGTCTGCTCATCCCAAAGCCTTAACACATATAATAATATGCTGGTTAGTGTTTGTTTTGTTGCATTCTTAAACCTTGAACTTTCCTTGTTTTTCTAGGGTTATGTTTGATCCTTTTCTTTAAATGATCATGACGTGCCTTGGCGCTACCCCTTCTTGGTGTATTCAATCAAACACAAGTGTTAATCTAATACCAAATCGCATTATTGCGGGGTATGGTACAAGTACGTTAACCCTCTCAAAGTAAATGTAGCCTCATAGTGACATTTCAGATACACAGTGGTCTTACCTTATTAGCCTAGTTTGTTGAAGCATTATTGGACCTGTGATTTAGGCTAGTTCACACAGGGTTTGATTGGAAATGCATATCTGTCAACATTGCCTATTTTAGTTTTTTTAGTTGCCTTTTTCCTTATTTTAGTTGTTTATACTGTCATCTTTTTAATGTGTCTAAAGGAGGAAAACATTATTAACAAAACCAGCGATGGATAGAGAACCAGCAATTTATTCCATGTTTGAGGCAGTAGTGTGGATTTGGTCACGCTAACTATAGATGGAGAGAGACCTGCTGTTCACTGTTTTCTTTCTTTTATGTCTGTAGTATCTACTCACTTGACTGTGCAGAGCACAATCTTTTCTATTTATGCAAAATAATGTAAGTGCACAACATGTCAAATATTTTATGCAAGAGTAATGACTAAGTTCAAATCGTTACACTTTGAGAAAGATCTTCCAATATATTTAGGCATTATGAATGTAGTTTCAAAATTAACCTTGTCCTTGTTAGATTTAATGCCTTTTTATTAAGCAGTAGGCTTACAACTTGTGTAAATCTCTGAATGTAATCTACTCAATGTTTCTTCGGTGACTATGCCTTTGTGAAATGTCATAGCAATAAGAAACAATGTAAATTATAAACATTTCTGATTGTGCCTTCAGGGATTTTAATCATAAGACTTTGATTACTGTAAAATCTGGATTCCTTAATAGTTACACTGAATTTAAACAAAAAAGGTGTATGTGATATTTTCAATTGAAATAAAGTATAGTAAATCATGAAATGTTTTCTGTATGCTATTAGAGACAGCTTGAAGACTTAATACTAGCTGTAGGCCTATGATACACCGAGAAACTGTGACATTAATTGAAACCACTTTCCTGCGTTCAATAGATTAACTACAGTTGAAGTCGGAAGTTTACATGCACCTTAGCCAAAGACCTTAAACTCAGTTTTTCACAATTCCATTTAATCCTAGTAAAAATTCCCTGTCTTAGGTCAGTTAGGATCACAACTTTTATTTTAAGAATGTGAAATGTCAGAATAATAGTATAATTATTTCAGCTTTTATTTATTTCATCACATTCCCAGTGGGTTATAAGTTTACATGCACTCAATTAGTGTTTGGTAGCATTGCCTTTAAATTGTTTAACTTGGGTCAAATGTTTCCGGTAGCCTTCCACAAGCTTCCCACTATAAGTTGTGTGAATTTTGGCCCATTCCTCCTGACAGAGCTGGTGTAACTGATTTCAGGTTTGTAGGCCTCCTTGCTCGCACACACTTTTTCAGTTCTGCCCACATTTTCTATAGGCTTGAGGTCAGGGCTGTCATGACGTTGCCCTCTGAGTACAGCGAGCACCATCCCCCGCTCTCTGCTTCTACAACCAGATTGCTGTGGTCAGAGGTCGTAAGTTCCTGAGAAGACCTCATGGACACAGTTATAGAGTAGTTTTTCAGGAAGACAAAGGAAATCCTTCCACCTCACAGAACTTGAGGTACAAATTTCATGTTCCAGAGAAAGTGTAAAATATCAGTGAAGAATCCAGCTACGAACTGGTCCGTTGGGCACAACTTGGGAAGCTCGAGAGATGGTGTGGCTACATTACCATAACGCTGTTTATATAATAGCCTCGGATATGAGGTTTACACCTAATTGTTGTATAAGATGAGTGACTATGATACTGTTTGTATAATATGGTTGTGAACTGTTTAATGACGAAAAATACAATTCCCTTTTGGTTTTAACTAAATCAGAGGGTCAGTTAGGGTCAGACATCCTGGGACAGCCTTTTCTGCCATTCCGAATAAAACCCAACTTTGAGAAATGATCACCAGACCATGTTGCTCTCAATCACGGGGGAGTACAAAGGTTGCAGACCATTGCTGAATCTTTTAACCATCCCATGTGGTTAAACTCTTAGACTATCGATACCGACAGAATAAGAACAAGTATTTGATATTGATTACTAGTCTGCGGCTAGGAATTCGGTATCATTGAACGCGAAGAACGACAACCGCCAAAACATCCATTCTATAACGAATGTCACTTTGAACTATCTCCTCTAACCAAGACAGAGAGAGAGGGGGAGAGAGACTGACGATTCTACAAAAGAAAGACTTTTCACCAGCGATCAAGATGACACATTGAGTGTAAATACACTGCTCAAAAAAATAAAGTGAACACTTAAACAACACAATGTAACTCCAAGTCAATCACACTTCTGTGAAATCAAACTGTCCACTTAGGAAGCAACACTGATTGACAATACATTTCACATGCTGTTGTGCAAATGGAATAGACAACAGGTGGAAATTATAGGCAATTAGCAAGACACCCCCCAATAAAGGAGTGGTTCTGCAGGTGGTGACCACAGACCACTTCTCAGTTCCTATGCTTCCTGGCTCATGTTTTGGTTACTTTTGAATGCTGGCGGTGCTTTCACTCTAATGGTAGCATGAGACGGAGTCTACAACCCATACAAGTGGCTCAGGTAGTGCAGCTCATCCAGGATGGCACATCAATGCGAGGTGTGGCAAGAAGGTTTGCTGTGTCTGTCAGCGTAGTGTCCAGAGCATGGAGGCGCTACCAGGAGACAGGCCAGTACATCAGGAGACGTGGAGGAGGCCGTAGGAGGGCAACAACCCAGCAGCAGGACCGCTACCTCCGCCTTTGTGCAAGGAGGAGCAGGAGGAGCCCTGCAAAATGACCTCCAGCATGCCACAAATGTGCATGTGTCTGCTCAAAACGGTCAGAAACAGACTCCATGAGGGTGGTATGAGGGCCTGACGTCCACAGGTGAGGGTTGTGCTTACAGCCCAACACCGTGCAGGACGTTTGGCATTTGCCAGAGAAGACCAAGATTGGAAAATTTGCCACTGGCGTCCTGTGCTCTTCACAGATGAAAGCAGGTTCACACTGAGCACATGTTACAGTCTGGAGATGCCGTGGAGAACGTTCTGCTGCCTGCAACATCCTCCAGCATGACCGGTTTGGAGGTGGGTCAGTCATGGTGTGGGGTGGCATTTCGGTTCGTTCCGGTTCAGCCCACTAGGGCACATTCTATAATTTCATGTAACCATATTTGTTTGTTTATGCATTTCTGTGAATTACTTATAACTAACTAAATAAATGATTTAAGACAATTGATGCATGGATGACCCATAGTGAAGACTGGGTTCGTGCAGATAACCAACAATTTACGACGTT